>NC_089802.1:24203431-24817597 GCF_029633855.1 Hoplias malabaricus | reverse complement strand
AGCCCGCATCCCACAGGGAAGCTCTACGAATGAAACTTTGAACGGAGTCGATATCTCGAAAACTGTGGGCGGAGTTAACCGGACAAGGAATGAACGATCCTCAGAATGAAGGGCAGCAAACGTAACACTAGAGGTCTGCATTTCCAGGAGGAAACGCGAGATGTTGCGCCGCCTAAACCCCCGCCCCCCGATCCGCGTCTTTCCCGCTTAAAGCGAGGTCCTCGATACGGTAAACCAGCGTGGGTCACTAGGCGACGCTTATGGTGAAGGAGTTTACTGCTAAGCTGTCGGTAGTGGGATGTTAAGAGAGCACTCTCCCACAGCAGTTTACATTGGACTCTATGGAGCTCTGTAGGCCGTGAAAGGAAAACGAGGTCAAAGGTCATGAAGCGGGTGGGCTATCGGCCCATAGTTTCACGTGGTGGGACCTTGGACTCTCGGGTCTGCCCGTTTGAATTCTGGTGTCTCTAGCTCGAAAACTGAGCGTGTGACAGCAGTTTGAAAGTTTGACAAAAGTTTATGGACATTTTTCCATTCATTCCTATGGCAGTAAAGATGAAACTTCAAATGGTTACTGTGCTAAAACTATGTAACTTTTCCAAAAGCTGTATACAAGCCCGCATCCCACAGGGCAGCTCTACGAAACAAACTTTGAACGGAGTCGATATCTCGAAAACTGTGGGCGGAGTTAACCGGACAAGAATGAACGATCCTCAGAATGAAGGGCAGCAAACGTAACACTAGAGGTCTGCATTTCCAGGAGGAAACGCGAGATGTTGGGCCGCCTAAACCCCCGTCCCCCGATCCGCGTCTTTCCCGCTTAAAGAGAGGCCGTCGGTACGGTAAACCCGCATGGGTCACTAGGCGACGCTTATGGTGAAGGAGTTTACTGCTAAGCTGTTGGTAGTGGGATGTTAAGAGAGCACTCTCCCACAGCAGTTTACATTGGACTCTATGGAGCTGTGTAGGCCGTGAATGGAAAACGGGGTCAAAGGTCATGAAGCGGGTGGGCTATCGGCCTATAATTTCACGTGGTGGGACCTTGGACCCTCGGGTCTGCCCGTTTGAATTCTGGTGTCTCTAGCTCGAAAACTGAGCGTGTGACAGCAGTTTGAAAGTTTGACAAAAGTTTATGGACATTTTTCCATTCATTCCTATGGGAGTAAAGATGAAACTTCAAATGGTTACTGTGCGAAAACTATGCAACTATTCCAAAAGCTGTATACAAGCCCGCATCCCACAGGGAAGCTCTACGAAACAAACTTTGAACGGAGTCGATATCTCGAAAACTGTGGGCGGAGTTAACCGGACAAGAACGAACGATCCTCAGAATGAAGGGCAGCAAACGTAACACTAGAGGTCTGCATTTCCAGGAGGAAACGCGAGATGTTGCGCCGCCGAAACCCCCGTCCCCCGATCCGCGTCTTTCCCGCTTAAAGCGAGGTCCTCGATACGGTAAACCCGCGTGGGTCACTAGGCGACGCTTATGGTGAAAGAGTTTACTGCTAAGCTGTCGGTAGTGGGATGTTAATAGAGCACTGTCCCACAGCAGTTTACATTGGATTCTATGGAGCTGTGTAGGCCGTGAATGGAAAACGGGGTCAAAGGTCATGAAGCGGGTGGCCTATCGGCCCATAATTTTACGTGGTGGGACCGTGGACTCTCGGGTCTGACCGTTTGAGTTCTGGTGTCTCTAGCTCGAAAACTGACCGTGTGACAGCAGTTTGAAAGTTTGACAAAAGTTTATGGACATTTTTCCATTCATTCCTATGGGAGTTAAGATGAAACTTCAAATGCTTACTGTGCGAAAACTATGTAACTTTTCCAAAAGCTGTATACAAGCCCGCATCACACAGGGCAGCTCTACGAAACAAACTTTGAACGGAGTCGATATCTCGAAAACTGTGGGCGGAGTTAACCGGACAAGAATGAACGATCCTCAGAATGAAGGGCAGCAAACGTAACACTAGAGGTCTGCATTTCCAGAAGGAAACGCGAGATGTTGCGCCGCCTAAACCCCTGCCCCCCGATCCGCGTCTTTCCCGCTTAAAGCGAGGTCCTCGATACGGTAAACCCGCGTGGGTCACTAGGCAACGCTTATGGTGAAGGAGTTTACTGCTAAGCTGTCGGTAGTGGGATGTTAAGAGAGCACTCTCCCACAGCAGTTTACATTGGACTCTATGGAACTCTGTAGGCCGTGAATGGAAAACGGGGTCAAAGGTCATGAAGCGGGCGGGGTATCGGCCTATAATTTCACGTGGTGGGACCTTGGACTCTCGGGTCTGCCCGTTTGAATTCTGGTGTCTCTAGCTCGAAAACTGAGCGTGTGACAGCAGTTTTAAAGTTTGACAAAAGTTTATGGACATATTTCCATTCATTCCTATGGGACAAAAGATGAAACTTCAAATGCTTACTGTGCTAAAACTATGCAACTTTTCCAAAAGCTGTATACAAGCCCGCATCCCACAGGGAAGCTCTACGAATGAAACTTTGAACGGAGTCGATATCTCGAAAACTGTGGGCGGAGTTAACCGGACAAGAACGAACGATCCTCAGAATGAAGGGCAGCAAACGTAACACTAGAGGTCTGCATTTCCAGGAGGAAACGCGAGATGTTGCGCCGCCGAAACCCCCGTCCCCCGATCCGCGTCTTTCCCGCTTAAAGCGAGGCCGTCGGTAGGTAAACCCTCGTGGGTCACTAGGCGACGCTTATGGTGAAGGAGTTTACTGCTAAGCTGTTGGTAGTGGGATGTTAAGAGAGCACTCTCCCACAGCAGTTTACATTGGACTCTATGGAGCTCTGTAGGCCGTGAAAGGAAAACGGGGTCAAAGGTCATGAAGCGGGTGGGCTATCGGCCTATAGTTTCACGTGCTGGGACCGTGGACCCTCGGGTCTGCCCGTTTGAGTTCTGGTGTCTCTAGCTCGAAAACTGACCGTGTGACAGCAGTTTTAAAGTTTGACAAAAGTTTATGGACATTTTTCCATTCATTCCTATGGGAGTAAAGATGAAATTTCAAATGCTTCCTGTGCGAAAACTATGTAACTTTTCCAAAAGCTGTATACAAGCCCGCATCCCACAGGGAAGCTCTACGAAACAAACTTTGAACGAAGTCGATATCTCGAAAACTGTGGGCGGAGTTAACCGGACAAGAATGAACGATCCTCAGAATGAAGGGCAGCAAACGTAACACTAGAGGTCTGCATTTCCAGGAGGAAACGCGAGATGTTGCGCCGCCTAAACCCCCGCCCCCCGATCCGCGTCTTTCCCGCTTAAAGCGAGGTCCTCGATACGGTAAACCCGCGTGGGTCACTAGGCGACGCTTATGGTGAAGGAGTTTACTGCTAAGCTGTCGGTAGTGGGATGTTAAGAGAGCACTCTCCCACAGCAGTTTACATTGGACTCTATGGAGCTGTGTAGGCCGTGAATGGAAAACGGGGTCAAAGGTCATGAAGCGGGTGGGCTATCGGCCTATAGTTTCACGTGGTGGGACCTTGGACTCTCGGGTCTGCCCGTTTGAATTCTGGTGTCTCTAGCTCGAAAACTGAGCGTGTGACAGCAGTTTGAAAGTTTGACAAAAGTTTATGGACATTTTCCCATTCATTCCTATGGGAGTAAAGATGAAACTTCAAATGCTTACTGTGCAAAAACTATGCAACTTTTCCAAAAGCTGTATACAAGCCCGCATCCCACAGGTAAGCTCTACGAAACAAACTTTGAACGGAGTCGATATCTCGAAAACTGTGGGCGGAGTTAACCGGAAAAGGAATGAAGATCCTCAGAATGAAGGGCAGCAAACGTAACACTAGAGGTCTGCATTTCCAGGAGGAAACGCGAGATGTTGCGCCGCCGAAACCCCTGCCCCCCGATCCGCGTCTTTCCCGCTTAAAGCGAGGTCCTCGATACGGTAAACCCGCGTGGGTCACTAGGCGACGCTTATGGTGAAGGAGTTTACTGCTAAGCTGTCGGTAGTGGGATGTTAAGAGAGCACTCTCCCACAGCAGTTTACATTGGACTCTATGGAGCTCTGTAGGCCGTGAATGGAAAACGGGGTCAAAGGTCATGAAGCGGGCGGGCTATCGGCCTATAATTTCACGTGGTGGGACCTTGGACTCTCGGGTCTGCCCGTTTGAATTCTGGTGTCTCTAGCTCGAAAACTGAGCGTGTGACAGCAGTTTGAAAGTTTGACAAAAGTTTATGGACATATTTCCATTCATTCCTATGGGACAAAAGATGAAATTTCAAATGCTTACTGTGCTAAAACTATGCAACTTTTCCAAAAGCTGTATACAAGCCCGCATCCCACAGGGAAGCTCTACGAATGAAACTTTGAACGGAGTCGATATCTCGAAAACTGTGGGCGGAGTTAACCGGACAAGAACGAACGATCCTCAGAATGAAGGGCAGCAAACGTAACACTAGAGGTCTGCATTTCCAGGAGGAAACGCGAGATGTTGCGCCGCCGAAACCCCCGTCCCCCGATCCGCGTCTTTCCCGCTTAAAGCGAGGTCCTCGATACGGTAAACCCGCGTGGGTCACTAGGCAACGCTTATGGTGAAGGAGTTTACTGCTAAGCTGTCGGTAGTGGGATGTTAAGAGAGCACTCTCCCACAGCAGTTTACATTGGACTCTATGGAGCTCTGTAGGCCGTGAATGGAAAACGGGGTCAAAGGTCATGAAGCGGGCGGGGTATCGGCCTATAATTTCACGTGGTGGGACCTTGGACTCTCGGGTCTGCCCGTTTGAATTCTGGTGTCTCTAGCTCGAAAACTGAGCGTGTGACAGCAGTTTGAAAGTTTGACAAAAGTTTATGGACAAATTTCCATTCATTCCTATGGGACAAAAGATGAAACTTCAAATGCTTACTGTGCTAAAACTATGCAACTTTTCCAAAAGCTGTATACAAGCCCGCATCCCACAGGGAAGCTCTACGAATGAAACTTTGAACGGAGTCGATATCTCGAAAACTGTGGGCGGAGTTAACCGGACAAGAACGAACGATCCTCAGAATGAAGGGCAGCAAACGTAACACTAGAGGTCTGCATTTCCAGGAGGAAACGCGAGATGTTGCGCCGCCTAAACCCCCGCCCCCCGATCCGCGTCTTTACCGCTTAAAGCGAGGTCCTCGATACGGTAAACCCGCGTGGGTCACTAGGCGACGCTTATGGTGAAGGAGTTTACTGCTAAGCTGTTGGTAGTGGGATGTTAAGAGAGCACTGTCCCACAGCAGTTTACATTGGACTCTATGGAGCTGTGTAGGCCGTGAATGGAAAACGGGGTCAAAGGTCATGAAGCGGGTGGGCTATCGGCCTATAATTTTACGTGGTGGGACCTTGGACCCTCGGGTCTGCCCGTTTGAGTTCTGGTGTCTCTAGCTCGAAAACTGAGCGTGTGACAGCAGTTTGAAAGTTTGACAAAAGTTTATGGACATTTTTCCATTCATTCCTATGGGAGTAAAGATGAAAGTTCAAAGGCTTCCTGTGCAAAAACTATGCAACTTTTCCAAAAGCTGTATACAAGCCCGCATCCCACAGGGCAGCTCTACGAAACAAACTTTGAACGGAGTCGATATCTCGAAAACTGTGGGCGGAGTTAACCGGACAAGAATGAACGATCCTCAGAATGAAGGGCAGCAAACGTAACACTAGAGGTCTGCATTTCCAGGAGGAAACGCGAGATGTTGCGCCGCCTAACCCCCCGCCCCCCGATCCGCGTCTTTACCGCTTAAAGCGAGGTCCTCGATACGGTAAACCCGCGTGGGTCACTAGGCGACGCTTATGGTGAAGGAGTTTACTGCTAAGCTGTTGGTAGTGGGATGTTAAGAGAGAACTGTCCCACAGCAGTTTACATTGGACTCTATGGAGCTGTGTAGGCCGTGAATGGAAAACGGGGTCAAAGGTCATGAAGCGGGTGGGCTATCGGCCTATAATTTTACGTGGTGGGACCTTGGACCCTCGGGTCTGCCCGTTTGAGTTCTGGTGTCTCTAGCTCGAAAACTGAGCGTGTGACAGCAGTTTGAAAGTTTGACAAAAGTTTATGGACATTTTTCCATTCATTCCTATGGGAGTAAAGATGAAAGTTCAAAGGCTTCCTGTGCAAAAACTATGCAACTTTTCCAAAAGCTGTATACAAGCCCGCATCCCACAGGGCAGCTCTACGAAACAAACTTTGAACGGAGTCGATATCTCGAAAACTGTGGGCGGAGTTAACCGGACAAGAATGAACGATCCTCAGAATGAAGGGCAGCAAACGTAACACTAGAGGTCTGCATTTCCAGGAGGAAACGCGAGATGTTGCGCCGCCTAAACCCCCGCCCCCCGATCCGCGTCTTTCACGCTTAAAGCGAGGTCCTCGATACGGTAAACCCGCGTGGGTCACTAGGCGACGCTTATGGTGAAGGAGTTTACTGCTAAGCTGTCGGTAGTGGGATGTTAAGAGAGCACTCTCCCACAGCAGTTTACATTGGACTCTATGGAGCTCTGTAGGCCGTGAATGGAAAACGGGGTCAAAGGTCATGAAGCGGGCGGGCTATCGGCCCATAGTTTCACGTGCTGGGACCGTGGACCCTCGGGTCTGTCCGTTTGAGTTCTGGTGTCTCTAGCTCGAAAACTGACCGTGTGACAGCAGTTTGAAAGTTTGACAAAAGTTTATGGACATGTCTCCATTCATTCCTATGGGAGTAAAGATGAAAGTTCAAAGGCTTCCTGTGCAAAAACTATGCAACTTTTCCAAAAGCTGTATACAAGCCCGCATCCCACAGGGCAGCTCTACGAAACAAACTTTGAACGGAGTCGATATCTCGAAAACTGTGGGCGGAGTTAACCGGACAAGAATGAACGATCCTCAGAATGAAGGGCAGCAAACGTAACACTAGAGGTCTGCATTTCCAGGAGGAAACGCGAGATGTTGCGCCGCCTAAACCCCCGCCCCCCGATCCGCGTCTTTCACGCTTAAAGCGAGGTCCTCGATACGGTAAACCCGCGTGGGTCACTAGGCGACGCTTATGGTGAAGGAGTTTACTGCTAAGCTGTCGGTAGTGGGATGTTAAGAGAGCACTCTCCCACAGCAGTTTACATTGGACTCTATGAAGCTCTGTAGGCCGTGAATGGAAAACGGGGTCAAAGGTCATGAAGCGGGCGGGCTATCGGCCCATAGTTTCACGTGCTGGGACCGTGGACCCTCGGGTCTGCCCGTTTGAGTTCTGGTGTCTCTAGCTCGAAAACTGACCGTGTGACAGCAGTTTGAAAGTTTGACAAAAGTTTATGGACATTTCTCCATTCATTCCTATGGGAGAAAACACGAAACTTCAAATGCTTACTGTGCAAAAACTATGTAACTATTCCAAAAGCTGTATACAAGCCCGCATCCCACAGGGAAGCTCTACGAATGAAACTTTGAACGGAGTCGATATCTCGAAAACTGTGGGCGGAGTTAACCGGACAAGAATGAACGATCCTCAGAATGAAGGGCAGCAAACGTAACACTAGAGGTCTGCATTTCCAGGAGGAAACGCGAGATGTTGCGCCGCCTAAACCCCTGCCCCCCGATCCGCGTCTTTCCCGCTTAAAACGAGGTCCTCGATACGGTAAACCCACGTGGGTCACTAGGCGACGCTTATGGTGAAGGAGTTTACTGCTAAGCTGTCGGTAGTGGGATGTTAAGAGAGCACTCTCCCACAGCAGTTTACATTGGACTCTATGGAGCTCTGTAGGCCGTGAAAGGAAAACGGGGTCAAAGGTCATGAAGCGGGTGGGCTATCGGCCCATAATTTCACGTGGTGGGACCGTGGACCCTCGGGTCTGCCCGTTTGAGTTCTGGTGTCTCTAGCTCGAAAACTGAGCGTGTGACAGCAGTTTTAAAGTTTGACAAAAGTTTATGGACATTTTTCCATTCTTTCCTATGGGAGTAAAGATGAAATTCAAATGCATCCTGTGCGAAAACTATGCAACTTTTCCAAAAGCTGTATACAAGCCCGCATCCCACAGGGCAGCTCTACGAAACAAACTTTGAACGGAGTCGATATCTCGAAAACTGTGGGCGGAGTTAAACGGACAAGAATGAACGATCCTCAGAATTAAGGGCAGCAAACGTAACACTAGAGGTCTGCATTTCCAGGAGGAAACGCGAGATGTTGCGCCGCCAAAACCCCCGTCCCCCGATCCGCGTCTTTCCCGCTTAAAGCGAGGTCCTCGATACGGTAAACCCGCGTGGGTCACTAGGCGACGCTTATGGTGAAGGAGTTTACTGCTAAGCTGTCGGTAGTGGGATGTTAAGAGAGCACTCTCCCACAGCAGTTTACATTGGACTCTATGGAGCTCTGTAGGCCGTGAATGGAAAACGGGGTCAAAGGTCATGAAGCGGGCGGGGTATCGGCCTATAATTTCACGTGGCGGGACCGTGGACTCTCGGGTCTGCCCGTTTGAATTCTGGTGTCTGTAGCTCGAAAACTGAGCGTGTGACAGCAGTTTGAAAGTTTGACAAAAGTTTATGGACATTTTTCCATTCATTCCTATGAGAGTAAAGATGAAACTTCAAATGCTTACTGTGCAAAAACTATGTAACTTTTCCAAAAGCTGTATACAAGCCCGCATCCCACAGGGAAGCTCTACGAAACAAACTTTGAACGGAGTCGATATCTCGAAAACTGTTGGCGGAGTTAACCGGACAAGAATGAACGATCCTCAGAATGAAGGGCAGCAAACGTAACACTAGAGGTCTGCATTTCCAGGAGGAAACGCGAGATGTTGCGCCGCCTAAACCCCCGCCCCCCGATCCGCGTCTTTCCCGCTTAAAGCGAGGTCCTCGATACGGTAAACCCGCGTGGGTCACTAGGCGACGCTTATGGTGAAGGAGTTTACTGCTAAGCTGTCGGTAGTGGGATGTTAAGAGAGCACTCTCCCACAGCAGTTTACATTGGACTCTATGGAGCTCAGTAGGCCGTGAATGGAAAACGGGGTCAAAGGTCATGAAGCGGGTGGGCTATCGGCCTATAATTTCAGGTGGTGGGACCGTGGACCCTCGGGTCTGACCGTTTGAATTCTGGTGTCTGTAGCTCGAAAAATGACCGTGTGACAGCAATTTGAAAGTTTGACAAAAGTTTATGGACATTTTTCCATTCATTCCTATGAGAGAAAAGATGAAACTTCAAATGCTTACTGTGCGAAAACTATGCAACTTTTCCAAAAGCTGTATACAAGCCCGCATCCCACAGGGAAGCTCTACGAAACAAACTTTGAACGGAGTCGATATCTCGAAAACTGTGGGCGGAGTTAACCGGACAAGAATGAACGATCCTCAGAATGAAGGGCAGCAAACGTAACACGAGATGTTGCGCCGCCTAAACCCCCGTCCCCCGATCCGCGTCTTTCCCGCTTAAAGCGAGGTCCTCGATACGGTAAACCCGCGTGGGTCACTAGGCGACGCTTATGGTGAAGGAGTTTACTGCTAAGCTGTTGGTAGTGGGATGTTAAGAGAGCACTCTCCCACAGCAGTTTACATTGGACTCTATGGAGCTCAGTAGGGCGTGAATAGAAAACGATAAATTTTGAATTCCACCTTTAAAAACAATTCCACCTTAAGAAACCCAGAATTGTATTGAAATGTCCACATCACAGGCCAAAAGCAAAAAAAGATGGCCAATACATTTTAAATACCACCTTAATAAAAATTCCACCTTAAGAAACCCACAGTTGTATTGACACGTCCACCTTTAAAAATGACCACTTTAAATAAAGCTTAAAATGTCGAAAAGACAGCCAGTATATTGTGAATGAGGTATTCTTTAAAAATTCCACCTTAAGAAACCCTGGATAATTAAGACGTCCCCCTTAAAAATGACCTTTAAAGTGTTACAGACTGCCTGTGTATTTCTGTGGCCCTCACAGCTCTTCCCCTCAGTCTCTGCCTCTGCCCCTCCCCCTCCCCCCTCTGTCTCTCTCACACGCATGCTCACAGAATACAACTGACAGACTCATGATTCAATGAATTTCGACCGGGGAGCACCCTCCAAAAAATCACCCGTAGCTCGAAAACTTTTCCCAACCAAAATTGAACGAAGCATACCGTAGCGACAAGGAGAGTCTTGTGCTCGAGATGGTGTAAAAATTTTTGCACTTTGAGCGAGATTTGATGGTGTAATTACGAGTTAAAAACAGGCAAAGTTTTGAAAATCTGCGTGCCGACCCGCTCTTAAAATACATTGAGCTCTATGGGAGGAAAACCCTCCCAAGTGTCAAACAAAAATTCATAACTCAAGAACGGTATTCTCAAACGGTCTGAAACTTACAAGTTTGAGAAAGGGGAAATTTCTCTACCATTTAAAATTTAAATGAAGTCTGTAGGTGAAAGTATAAGGAAGTTATGGTGAAATGTTCGGCAGAAAATTGAAAAAGAAAAAAAATAATTTCAATGGGTTCCTATGGGAGCGTACCCACCCTCCGAACAAATGCTTATAGCTCGGAAAGTTTTCCTCACATCACTTAACCGTATATACCGTTGCGACAAGGAGAGTCTGGGGATCGATATGGTATAAAAAATTTGCAGATTAAGTGAGAATTGAGCATGTTATGACGAGTTAAAAACAGGAGAAAATTTTAGAAACCGCACTCTGAGCTGCTCCAAAAATACATTGAACCCTATGGGAGCCGAAACCGTCCCTAGTGCCGAACAAAAATTCATAACTCAAAAACCGTATTTTCAATAATGTTCAAATTTAGAGGTCTCAGAAAGGACAAGTTTCTCTACCATTTAAAATTTAAATGAAGTTTCTAGGTGAAACTATGAGGAAGTTATGGCGATTTGTTCGGCTGAAAAGTGAAAAAACGGCTTTTTGCCACTGAAACTACAGTGGATGACATCACCCCCACTCTAAGAGCCTCCCATTGAAATGAATGGAGGGATTTTGAAGGAGCAAAAGAATGGGAAGGAAGAGTGCAAAAATTCCGAAAACGGAAGTGATGGGAGCCGGTACGCCCGGGTCCGACCGTCTGAAATCCCGTGTCCGTAGCTTGAAAAATGACCGAGTTAGAGCACTTTGAAAATTAATTCCATAGAAATGACTGGGGAAAAACAGAGCGAAAAACGAGTGTAGCGGACGAACGAGTGCGGGTATCGGAAAGCTGTATACAAGCCCACATCGTCGCTATAGGACGCACGATTTCCAGGTGGAACGGAGTCGATAGCTCGAAAGCTGCGGGACTAGTTAAGCGGACAAGGAAACGCGGAATAATAAAAATAATAATAAAAATAATAATAATATGACTTACGGATAACAATATATTGCGCCGCTGCTTAAAGCAGCAGGCGCAACATAACTAGAGGTCTGCACTTCCAGGAGGAAACGCGAGATGTTGCGCCGCCTAAACCCCCGCCCCCCGATCCGCGTCTTTCCCGCTTAAAGCGAGGTCCTCGATACGGTAAACCCGCGTGGGTCACTAGGCGACGCTTATGGTGAAGGAGTTTACTGCTAAGCTGTTGGTAGTGGGATGTTAAGAGAGCACTCTCCCACAGCAGTTTACATTGGACTCTATGGAGCTCTGTAGGCCGTGAAAGGAAAACGGGGTCAAAGGTCATGAAGCGGGTGGGCTATCGGCCTATAGTTTCACGTGCTGGGACCGTGGACCCTCGGGTCTGCCCGTTTGAGTTCTGGTGTCTCTAGCTCGAAAACTGACCGTGTGACAGCAGTTTTAAAGTTTGACAAAAGTTTATGGACATTTTTCCATTCATTCCTAAGGGAGTAAAGATGAAACTTCAAATGCTTCCTGTGCGAAAACTATGTAACTTTTCCAAAAGCTGTATACAAGCCCGCATCCCACAGGGAAGCTCTACGAAACAAACTTTGAACGAAGTCGATATCTCGAAAACTGTGGGCGGAGTTAACCGGACAAGAATGAACGATCCTCAGAATGAAGGGCAGCAAACGTAACACTAGAGGTCTGCATTTCCAGGAGGAAACGCGAGATGTTGCGCCGCCTAAACCCCCGCCCCCCGATCCGCGTCTTTCCCGCTTAAAGCGAGGTCCTCGATACGGTAAACCCGCGTGGGTCACTAGGCGACGCTTATGGTGAAGGAGTTTACTGCTAAGCTGTCGGTAGTGGGATGTTAAGAGAGCACTCTCCCACAGCAGTTTACATTGGACTCTATGGAGCTGTGTAGGCCGTGAATGGAAAACGGGGTCAAAGGTCATGAAGCGGGTGGGCTATCGGCCTATAGTTTCACGTGGTGGGACCTTGGACTCTCGGGTCTGCCCGTTTGAATTCTGGTGTCTCTAGCTCGAAAACTGAGCGTGTGACAGCAGTTTGAAAGTTTGACAAAAGTTTATGGACATTTTCCCATTCATTCCTATGGGAGTAAAGATGAAACTTCAAATGCTTACTGTGCAAAAACTATGCAACTTTTCCAAAAGCTGTATACAAGCCCGCATCCCACAGGTAAGCTCTACGAAACAAACTTTGAACGGAGTCGATATCTCGAAAACTGTGGGCGGAGTTAACCGGAAAAGGAATGAAGATCCTCAGAATGAAGGGCAGCAAACGTAACACTAGAGGTCTGCATTTCCAGGAGGAAACGCGAGATGTTGCGCCGCCTAAACCCCCGCCCCCCGATCCGCGTCTTTCCCGCTTAAAGCGAGGTCCTCGATACGGTAAACCCGCGTGGGTCACTAGGCGACGCTTATGGTGAAGGAGTTTACTGCTAAGCTGTCGGTAGTGGGATGTTAAGGGAGCACTCTCCCACAGCAGTTTACATTGGACTCTATGGAGCTCTGTAGGCCGTGAAAGGAAAACGGGGTCAAAGGTCATGAAGCGGGTGGGCTATCGGCCCATAAATTCACGTGGTGGGACCGTGGACTCTCGGGTCTGCCCGTTTGAATTCTGGTGTCTCTAGCTCGAAAACTGACCGTGTGACAGCAGTTTTAAAGTTTGACAAAAGTTTATGGACATTTTTCCATTCATTCCTATGGGAGAAAAGATGAAACTTCAAATGCTTACTGTGCGAAAACTATGTAACTTTTCCAAAAGCTGTATACAAGCCCGCATCCCACAGGGCAGCTCTACGAGACAAACTTTGAACGGAGTCGATATCTCGAAAACTGTGGGCGGAGTTAACCGGACAAGAATGAACGATCCTCAGAATGAAGGGCAGCAAACGTAACACTAGAGGTCTGCATTTCCAGGAGGAAACGCGAGATGTTGCGCCGCCTAAACCCCCGTCCCCCGATCCGCGTCTTTCCCGCTTAAAGCGAGGTCCTCGATACGGTAAACCCGCGTGGGTCACTAGGCGACGCTTATGGTGAAGGAGTTTACTGCTAAGCTGTCGGTAGTGGGATGTTAAGAGAGCATTCTCCCACAGCAGTTTACATTGGACTCTATGGAGCTGTGTAGGCCGTGAAAGGAAAACGGGGTCAAAGGTCATGAAGCGGGTGGGCTATCGGCCCATAAATTCACGTGGTTGGACCGTGGACTCTCGGGTGTGCCCGTTTGAATTCTGGTGTCTCTAGCTCGAAAACTGACCGTGTGACAGCAGTTTTAAAGTTTGACAAAAGTTTATGGACATTTTCCCATTCATTCCTATGGGAGAAAAGATGAAACTTCAAAGGCTTACTGTGCGAAAACTATGCAACTTTTCCAAAAGCTGTATACAAGCCCGCATCCCACAGGGAAGCTCTACGAAACAAACTTTGAACGGAGTCGATATCTCGAAAACTGTGGGCGGAGTTAACCGGACAAGAATGAACGATCCT
The DNA here is from genome assembly GCF_029633855.1 of Hoplias malabaricus. NCBI lineage: Eukaryota > Metazoa > Chordata > Actinopteri > Characiformes > Erythrinidae > Hoplias > Hoplias malabaricus. The sequence continues at coordinate 24,803,860 of NC_089802.1, read as the reverse complement.
CAGAATGAAGGGCAGCAAACGTAACACTAGAGGTCTGCATTTCCAGGAGGAAACGCGAGATGTTGCGCCGCCTAAACCCCCGCCCCCCAATCCGCGTCTTTCCCGCTTAAAGCGAGGTCCTCGATACGGCAAACCCACGTGGGTCACTAGGCGACGCTTATGGTGAAGGAGTTTACTGCTAAGCTGTCGGTAGTGGGATGTTAAGAGAGCACTCTCCCACAGCAGTTTACATTGGACTCTGTGGAGCTCTGTAGGCCGTGAATGGAAAACGGGGTCAAAGGTCATGAAGCGGGTGGGCTATCGGCTCTTAATTTTACGTGGTGGGACCGTGGACCGTCGGGTCTGCCCGTTTGAATTCTGGTGTGTCTAGCTCGAAAACTGACCGTGTGACAGCAGTTTTAAAGTTTGACAAAAGTTTATGGACATTTTTCCATTCATTCCTATGGGAGTAAAGATGAAACTTCCAATGGTTACTGTGCGAAAACTATGTAACTTTTCCAAAAGCTGTATACAAGCCCGCATCCCACAGGGAAGCTCTACGAAACAAACTTTGAACGGAGTCGATATCTCGAAAACTGTGGGCGGAGTTAACCGGACAAAAACGAACGATCCTCAGAATGAAGGGCAGCAAACGTAACACTAGAGGTCTGCATTTCCAGGAGGAAACGCGAGATGTTGCGCCGCCTAAATCCCCGTCCCCCGATCCGCGTCTTTCCCGCTTAAAGCGAGGCCCTCGATACGGTAAACCCGCGTGGGTCACTAGGCGACGCTTATGGTGAAGGAGTTTACTGCTAAGCTGTCGGTAGTGGGATGTTAAGAGAGCACTGTCCCACAGCAGTTCACATTGGACTCTATGGAGCTGTGTAGGCCGTGAATGGAAAACGGGGTCAAAGGTCATGAAGCGGGTGGGCTATCGGCCTATAATTTTACGTGGTGGGACCTTGGACCCTCGGGTCTGCCCGTTTGAGTTCTGGTGTCTCTAGCTCGAAAACTGAGCGTGTGACAGCAGTTTGAAAGTTTGACAAAAGTTTATGGACATTTTTCCATTCATTCCTATGGGAGTAAAGATGAAAGTTCAAAGGCTTCCTGTGCAAAAACTATGCAACTTTTCCAAAAGCTGTATACAAGCCCGCATCCCACAGGGCAGCTCTACGAAACACTCTCCCACAGCAGTTTACATTGGACTCTATGGAGCTCAGTAGGGCGTGAATAGAAAACGATAAATTTTGAATTCCACCTTTAAAAACAATTCCACCTTAAGAAACCCAGAATTGTATTGAAATGTCCAGATCACAGGCCAAAAGCAAAAAAAGATGGCCAATACATTTTAAATACCACCTTAATAAAAATTCCACCTTAAGAATCCCACAGTTGTATTGACACGTCCACCTTTAAAAATGACCACTTTAAATAAAGCTTAAAATGTCGAAAAGACAGCCAGTATATTGTGAATGAGGTATTCTTAAAAAATTCCACCTTAAGAAACCCTGGATAATTAAGACGTCCCCCTTAAAAATGACCTTTAAAGTGTTACAGACTGCCTGTGTATTTCTGTGGCCCTCACAGCTCTTCCCCTCAGTCTCTGCCTCTGCCCCTCCCCCTCCCCCCTCTGTCTCTCTCACACGCATGCTCACAGAATACAACTGACAGACTCATGATTCAATGAATTTCGACCGGGGAGCACCCTCCAAAAAATCACCCGTAGCTCGAAAACTTTTCCCAACCAAAATTGAACGAAGCATACCGTAGCGACAAGGAGAGTCTTGTGCTCGAGATGGTGTAAAAATTTTTGCACTTTGAGCGAGATTTGATGGTGTAATTACGAGTTAAAAACAGGCAAAGTTTTGAAAATCTGCGTGCCGACCCGCTCTTAAAATACATTGAGCTCTATGGGAGGAAAACCCTCCCAAGTGTCAAACAAAAATTCATAACTCAAGAACGGTATTCTCAAACGGTCTGAAACTTACAAGTTTGAGAAAGGGGAAATTTCTCTACCATTTAAAATTGAAATGAAGTCTGTAGGTGAAAGTATAAGGAAGTTATGGTGAAATGTTCGGCAGAAAATTGAAAAAGAAAAAAAATAATTTCAATGGGTTCCTATGGGAGCGTACCCACCCTCCGAACAAATGCTTATAGCTCGGAAAGTTTTCCTCACATCACTTAACCGTATATACCGTTGCGACAAGGAGAGTCTGGGGATCGATATGGTATAAAAAATTTGCAGATTAAGTGAGAATTGAGCATGTTATGACGAGTTAAAAACAGGAGAAAATTTTAGAAACCGCACTCTGAGCTGCTCCAAAAATACATTGAACCCTATGGGAGCCGAAACCGTGCCTAGTGCCGAACAAAAATTCATAACTCAAAAACCGTATTTTCAATAATGTTCAAATTTAGAGGTCTCAGAAAGGACAAGTTTCTCTACCATTTAAAATTTAAATGAAGTTTCTAGGTGAAACTATGAGGAAGTTATGGCGATTTGTTCGGCTGAAAAGTGAAAAAACGGCTTTTTGCCACTGAAACTACAGTGGATGACATCACCCCCACTCTAAGAGCCTCCCATTGAAATGAATGGAGGGATTTTGAAGGAGGAAAAGAAAGGGAAGGATGAGTGCAAAAATTCCGAAAACGGAAGTGATGGGAGCCGGTACGCCCGGGTCCGACCGTCTGAAATCCCGTGTCCGTAGCTTGAAAAATGACCGAGTTAGAGCACTTTGAAAATTAATTCCATAGAAATGACTGGGGAAAAACAGAGCGAAAAACGAGTGTAGCGGACGAACGAGTGCGGGTATCGGAAAGCTGTATACAAGCCCACATCGTCGCTATAGGACGCACGATTTCCAGGTGGAACGGAGTCGATAGCTCGAAAGCTGCGGGACTAGTTAAGCGGACAAGGAAACGCGGAATAATAAAAATAATAATAAAAATAATAATAATATGACTTACGGATAACAATATATTGCGCCGCTGCTTAAAGCAGCAGGCGCAACATAACTAGAGGTCTGCATTTCCAGGAGGAAACGCGAGATGTTGCGCCGCCTAAACCCCTGCCCCCCGATCCGCGTCTTTCCCGCTTAAAGCGAGGTCCTCGATACGGTAAACCCGCGTGGGTCACTAGGCCACGCTTATGGTGAAGGAGTTTACTGCTAAGCTGTCGGTAGTGGGATGTTAAGAGAGCAGTCTCCCACAGCAGTTTACATTGGACTCTATGGAGCTCTGTAGGCCGTGAATGGAAAACGGGGTCAAAGGTCATGAAGCGGGTGGGCTATCGGCCCATAATTTCACGTGGGGGGACCGTGGACTCTCGGGTCTGCCCGTTTGAGTTCTGGTGTCTCTAGCTCGAAAACTGAGCGTGTGACAGCAGTTTGAAAGTTTGACAAAAGTTTATGGACATTTTTCCATTCATTCCTATGGGAGAAAAGATGAAACTTCAAATGCTTACTGTGCGAAAACTATGCAACTTTTCCAAAAGCTGTATACAAGCCCGCATCCCACAGGGAAGCTCTACGAATGAAACTTTGAACGGAGTCGATATCTCGAAAACTGTGGGCGGAGTTAACCGGACAAGGAATGAAGATCCTCAGAATGAAGGGCAGCAAACGTAACACTAGAGGTCTGCATTTCCAGGAGGAAACGCGAGATGTTGCGCCGCCTAAACCCCCGCCCCCCGATCCGCGTCTTTACCGCTTAAAGCGAGGTCCTCGATACGGTAAACCCGCGTGGGTCACTAGGCGACGCTTATGGTGAAGGAGTTTACTGCTAAGCTGTTGGTAGTGGGATGTTAAGAGAGCACTGTCCCACAGCAGTTTACATTGGACTCTATGGAGCTGTGTAGGCCGTGAATGGAAAACGGGGTCAAAGGTCATGAAGCGGGTGGGCTATCGGCCTATAATTTTACGTGGTGGGACCTTGGACCCTCGGGTCTGCCCGTTTGAGTTCTGGTGTCTCTAGCTCGAAAACTGAGCGTGTGACAGCAGTTTGAAAGTTTGACAAAAGTTTATGGACAATTTTCCATTCATTCCTATGGGAGTAAAGATGAAAGTTCAAAGGCTTCCTGTGCAAAAACTATGCAACTTTTCCAAAAGCTGTATACAAGCCCGCATCCCACAGGGAAGCTCTACGAATGAAACTTTGAACGGAGTCGATATCTCGAAAACTGTGGGCGGAGTTAACCGGACAAGAATGAACGATCCTCAGAATGAAGGGCAGCAAACGTAACACTAGAGGTCTGCATGTCCAGGAGGAAACGCGAGATGTTGCGCCGCCTAAACCCCCGCCCCCCGATCCGCGTCTTTCCCGCTTAAAGCGAGGTCCTCGATACGGTAAACCCGCGTGGGTCACTAGGCGACGCTTATGGTGAAGGAGTTTACTGCTAAGCTGTTGGTAGGTGGATGTTAAGAGAGCAGTCTCCCACAGCAGTTTACATTGGACTCTATGGAGCTCTGTAGGCCGTGAATGGAAAACAGGGTCAAAGGTCATGAAGCGGGTGGGCTATCGGCCTATAGTTTCACGTGGTGGGACCGTGGACTCTCGGGTCTGACCGTTTGAGTTCTGGTGTCTGTAGCTCGAAAACTGAGCGTGTGACAGCAGTTTTAAAGTTTGACAAAAGTTTATGGACATTTTTCCATTCATTCCTATGGGAGTAAACATGAAACTTCAAATGCTTACTGTGCGAAAACTATGTAACTTATCCAAAAGCTGTATACAAGCCCGCATCCCACAGGGAAGCTCTACGAAAAAAACTTTGAACGGAGTCGATATCTCGAAAACTGTGGGCGGAGTTAACCGGACAATAATGAACGATCCTCAGAATGAAGGGCAGCAAACGTAACACTAGAGGTCTGCATTTCCAGGAGGAAACGCGAGATGTTGCGCCGCCTAAACCCCTGCCCCCCGATCCGCGTCTTTCCCGCTTAAAGCGAGGTCCTCGATACGGTAAACCCGCGTGGGTCACTAGGCGACGCTTATGGTGAAGGAGTTTACTGCTAAGCTGTCGGTAGTGGGATGTTAAGAGAGCACTCTCCCACAGCAGCTTACATTGGAGTCTATGGAGCTCTGTAGGGCGTGAATGGAAAACGATACATTTTGAATTCCACCTTTAAAAACAATTCCACCTTAAGAAACCCAGAATTGTATTGAGATGTCCACATTGCAGGCCAAAAGAGTCTTCAAAGCCAAAAAGATGGCCAATACATTTTAAATACCACCTTAATAAAATTCCACCTTAAGAAACCCACAATTGTATTGACACGTCCACCTTTAAAAATGACCACTTGAAATAAAGCTTAAAATGTCGAAAAGACAGGCAGTATATTGTGAATGAGGTATTCTTAAAAAATTCCACCTTAAGAAACCCTGGATAATTAAGACGTCCTCCTTAAAAATGACCTTTAAAGTGTTACAGACTGCCTGTGTATTTCTGTGGCCCTCACAGCTCTTCCCCTCAGTCTCTGCTTCTGCCCCTCCCCCTCCCCCCTCTGTCTCTCTCACACGCACGCTCACAGAATACAACTGACAGACTCATGATTCAATGAATTTCGACCGGGGAGCACCCTCCAAAAAATGACCCGTAGCTCGAAAACTTTTCCCAACCAAAATTGAACGAAGCATACCGTAGCGACAAGGAGAGTCTGGTGCTCGAGATGGTGTAAAAATTTTTGCACTTTGAGCGAGATTTGATGGTGTAATTACGAGTTAAAAACAGGCAAAGTTTTGAAAATCTGCGTGCCGAGCCGCTCTTAAAATACATTGAGCTCTATGGGAGGAAAACCCTCCCAAGTGTCAAACAAAAATTCATAACTCAAGAACGGTATTATCAAACGGTCTGAAACTTACAAGTTTGAGAAAGGGGACATTTCTCTACCATTTAAAATTTAAATGAAGTCTGTAGGTGAAAGTATAAGGAAGTTATGGTGAAATGTTCGGCAGAAAATTGAAAAAGAAAAAAAATAATTTCAATGGGTTCCTATGGGAGCGTACCCACCCTCCGAACAAATGCTTATAGCTCGGAAAGTTTTCCCCACATCACTTAACCGTATATACCGTTGCGACAAGGAGAGTCTGGGGATCGATATGGTATAAAAAATATGCAGATTAAGTGAGAATTGAGCATGTTATGACGAGTTAAAAACAGGAGAAATTTTTAGAAACCGCACTCTGAGCTGCTCCAAAAATACATTGAACCCTATGGGAGCCGAAACCGTCCCTAGTGCCGAACAAAAATTCATAACTCAAAAACCGTATTTTCAATAATGTTCAAATTTAGAGGTGTTAGAAAGGACAAGTTTCTCTACCATTTAAAATTTAAATGAAGTTTCTAGGTGAAACTATAAGGAAGTTATGGCGATTTGTTCGGCTGAAAAGTGAAAAAACGGCTTTTTGCCACTGAAACTACAGTGGATGACATCACCCCCACTCTAAGAGCCTCCCATTGAAATGAATGGAGGGATTTTGAAGGAGGAAAAGAAAGGGAAGGATGAGTGCAAAAATTCCGAAAACGGAAGTGATGGGAGCCGGTACGCCCGGGTCCGACCGTCTGAAATCCCGTGTCCGTAGCTTGAAAAATGACCGAGTTAGAGCACTTTGAAAATTAATTCCATAGAAATGACTGGGGAAAAACGGAGCGAAAAACGAGTGTAGCGGACGAACGAGTGTGGGTATCGGAAAGCTGTATACAAGCCCACATCGTCGCTATAGGATGCACGATTTCCAGGTGGAACGGAGTCGATAGCTCGAAAGCTGCGGGACTAGTTAGGCGGACAAGGAAACGCGGAATAATAAGAATAATAATAATAATAATAATAATATGACTTAAGAAGAACAATATATTGCGCGCTGCTGCTTAAAGCAGCAGGCGCAACATAATAATATGACTTACGGATAACAATATATTGCGCCGCTGCTTAAAGCAGCAGGCGCAACATAACTAGAGGTCTGCATTTCCAGGAGGAAACGCGAGATGTTGCGCCGCCGAAACCCCCGTCCCCCGATCCGCGTCTTTCCCGCTTAAAGCGAGGTCCTCGATACGGTAAACCCGCGTGGGTCACTAGGCGACGCTTATGGTGAAAGAGTTTACTGCTAAGCTGTCGGTAGTGGGATGTTAATAGAGCACTGTCCCACAGCAGTTTACATTGGACTCTATGGAGCTGTGTAGGCCGTGAATGGAAAACGGGGTCAAAGGTCATGAAGCGGGTGGCCTATCGGCCCATAATTTTACGTGGTGGGACCGTGGACTCTCGGGTCTGACCGTTTGAGTTCTGGTGTCTCTAGCTCGAAAACTGACCGTGTGACAGCAGTTTGAAAGTTTGACAAAAGTTTATGGACATTTTTCCATTCATTCCTATGGGAGTTAAGATGAAACTTCAAATGCTTACTGTGCGAAAACTATGTAACTTTTCCAAAAGCTGTATACAAGCCCGCATCACACAGGGCAGCTCTACGAAACAAACTTTGAACGGAGTCGATATCTCGAAAACTGTGGGCGGAGTTAACCGGAAAAGAATGAACGATCCTCAGAATGAAGGGCAGCAAACGTAACACTAGAGGTCTGCATTTCCAGGAGGAAACGCGAGATGTTGCGCCGCCTAAACCCCCGCCCCCCGATCCGCGTCTTTCCCGCTTAAAGCGAGGTCCTCGATACGGTAAACCCGCGTGGGTCACTAGGCGACGCTTATGGTGAAGGAGTTTACTGCTAAGCTGTCGGTAGTGGGATGTTAAGGGAGCACTCTCCCACAGCAGTTTACATTGGACTCTATGGAGCTCTGTAGGCCGTGAAAGGAAAACGGGGTCAAAGGTCATGAAGCGGGTGGGCTATCGGCCCATAAATTCACGTGGTGGGACCGTGGCCTCTCGGGTCTGCCCGTTTGAATTCTGGTGTCTCTAGCTCGAAAACTGACCGTGTGACAGCAGTTTTAAAGTTTGACAAAAGTTTATGGACATTTTTCCATTCATTCCTATGGGAGAAAAGATGAAACTTCAAATGCTTACTGTGCGAAAACTATGTAACTTTTCCAAAAGCTGTATACAAGCCCGCATCCCACAGGGCAGCTCTACGAGACAAACTTTGAATGGAGTCTATATCTCGAAAACTGTGGGCGGAGTTAACCGGACAAGAATGAACGATCCTCAGAATGAAGGGCAGCAAACGTAACACTAGAGGTCTGCATTTCCAGGAGGAAACGCGAGATGTTGCGCCGCCTAAACCCCTGCCCCCCGATCCGCGTCTTTCCCGCTTAAAGCGAGGTCCTCGATACGGTAAACCCACGTGGGTCACTAGGCGACGCTTATGGTGAAGGAGTTTACTGCTAAGCTGTCGGTAGTGGGATGTTAAGAGAGCACTCTCCCACAGCAGTTTACATTGGACTCTATGGAGCTCTGTAGGCCGTGAATGGAAAACGGGGTCAAAGGTCATGAAGCGGGTGGGCTATCGGCCCATAGTTTCACGTGCTGGGACCGTGGACCCTCGGGTCTGCCCGTTTGAGTTCTGGTGTCTCTAGCTGGAAAACTGACCGTGTGACAGCAGTTTGAAAGTTTGACAAAAGTTTATGGACATTTTTCCATTCATTCCTATGGGAGTAAAGATGAAAGTTCAAATGCTTACTGTGCGAAAACTATGTAACTTTTCCAAAAGCTGTATACAAGCCCGCATCCCACAGGGCAGCTCTACGATACAAACTTTGAACGGAGTCGATATCTCGAAAACTGTGGGCGGAGTTAACCGGACAAGAATGAACGATCCTCAGAATTAAGGGCAGCAAACGTAACACTAGAGGTCTGCATTTCCAGGAGGAAACGCGAGATGTTGCGCCGCCTAAACCCCCGTCCCCCGATCCGCGTCTTAAAATGTTGAAAAGACAGCCAGTATATTGTGAATGAGGTCTTTTTTAAAAATTCCACCTTAAGAAACCCTGGATAATTAAGACCTTAAAAATGACCTTTAAAGTGTTACAGACTGCCTGTGTATTTCTGTGGCCCTCACAGCTCTCCCCGTCAGTCTCTGCCTCTGCCCCTCCCCCTCCCCCCTCTGTCTCTCTCACACGCACGCTCACAGAATACAACTGACAGACTCATGATTCAATGAATTTCGACCGGTGGGGCACCCTCCAAAAAACCTCAAATATCTCCAAAACTTTTCCAGGTCCAAAAATGAACGAAGCATACCGTAGCGACAAGGAGAGTCTGGTGCTCGAGTTGGTGTAAAAATTTTTGCACTTTGAGCGAGATTTGATGGTGTAATTACGAGTTAAAAACAGGCAAAGTTTTGAAAATCTGCGTGCCGACCCGCTCTTAAAATACATTGAGCTCTATGGGAGGAAAACCCTCCCAAGTGTCAAACAAAAATTCATAACTCAAGAACGGTATTATCAAACGGTCTGAAACTTACAAGTTTGAGAAAGGGGACATTTCTCTACCATTTAAAATTTAAATGAAGTCTGTAGGTGAAAGTATAAGGAGGTTATGGTGAAATGTTCGGCAGAAAATTGAAAAAGAAAAAAAATAATTTCAATGGGTTCCTATGGGAGCGTACCCACCCTCCGAACAAATGCTTATAGCTCGGAAAGTTTTCCCCACATCACTTAACCGTATATACCGTTGCGACAAGGAGAGTCTGGGGATCGATATGGTATAAAAAATTTGCAGATTAAGTGAGAATTGAGCATGTTATGACGAGTTAAAAACAGGAGAAAATTTTAGAAATCGCACTCTGAGCTGCTCCAAAAATACATTGAACCCTATGGGAGCCGAAACCGTCCCTAGTGCCGAACAAAAATTCATAACTCAAAAACCGTATTTTCAATAATGTTCAAATTTAGAGGTGTTAGAAAGGACAAGTTTCTCTACCATTTAAAATTTAAATGAAGTTTCTAGGTGAAACTATAAGGAAGTTATGGCGATTTGTTCGGCTGAAAAGTGAAAAAACGGCTTTTTGCCACTGAAACTACAGTGGATGACATCACCCCCACTCTAAGAGCCTCCCATTGAAATGAATGGAGGGATTTTGAAGGAGGAAAAGAAAGGGAAGGATGAGTGCAAAAATTCCGAAAACGGAAGTGATGGGAGCCGGTACGCCCGGGTCCGACCGTCTGAAATCCCGTGTCCGTAGCTTGAAAAATGACCGAGTTAGAGCACTTTGAAAATTAATTCCATAGAAATGACTGGGGAAAAACTGAGCGAAAAACGAGTGTAGCGGACGAACGAGTGCGGGTATCGGAAAGCTGTATACAAGCCCACATCGTCGCTATAGGATGCACGATTTCCAGGTGGAACGGAGTCGATAGCTCGAAAGCTGCGGGACTAGTTAGGCGGACAAGGAAACGCGGAATAATAAGAATAATAATAATAATAATAATAATATGACTTAAGAAGAACAATATATTGCGCGCTGCTGCTTAAAGCAGCAGGCGCAACATAACTAGAGGTCTGCATTTCCAGGAGGAAACGCGAGATGTTGCGCCGCCGAAACCCCCGTCCCCCGATCCGCGTCTTTCCCGCTTAAAGCGAGGTCCTCGATACGGTAAACCCGCGTGGGTCACTAGGCGACGCTTATGGTGAAGGAGTTTACTGCTAAGCTGTTGGTAGTGGGATGTTAAGAGAGCACTCTCCCACAGCAGTTTACATTGGACTCTATGGCGCTCTGTAGGCTGTGAATGGAAAACGGGGTCAAAGGTCATGAAGCGGGCGGGGTATCGGCCTATAATTTCACGTGGCGGGACCGTGGACTCTCGGGTCTGCCCGTTTGAATTCTGGTGTCTCTAGCTCGAAAACTGAGCGTGTGACAGCAGTTTGAAAGTTTGACAAAAGTTTATGGACATATTTCCATTCATTCCTATGGGACAAAAGATGAAACTTCAAATGCTTACTGTGCTAAAACTATGCAACTTTTCCAAAAGCTGTATACAAGCCCGCATCCCACAGGGAAGCTCTACGAATGAAACTTTGAACGGAGTCGATATCTCGAAAACTGTGGGCGGAGTTAACCGGACAAGAACGAACGATCCTCAGAATGAAGGGCAGCAAACGTAACACCAGGAGGAAACGCGAGATGTTGCGCCGCCTAAACCCCCGTCCTCCGATCCGCGTCTTTCCCGCTTAAAGCGAGGTCCTCGGTACGGTAAACCCACGTGGGTCACTAGGCGACGCTTATGGTGAAGGAGTTTACTGCTAAGCTGTCGGTAGTGGGATGTTAAGAGAGCTCTCTCCCACAGCAGTTTACATTGGACTCTATGGAGCTCTGTAGGCCGTGAAAGGAAAACGGGGTCAAAGGTCATGAAGCGGGTGGGCTATCGGCCCATAAATTCACGTGGTGGGACCGGGGACTCTCGGGTGTGCCCGTTTGAATTCTGGTGTCTCTAGCTCGAAAACTGACTGTGTGACAGCAGTTTTAAAGTTTGACAAAAGTTTATGGACATTTTCCCATTCATTCCTATGGGAGAAAAGATGAAACTTCAAAGGCTTACTGTGCGAAAACTATGCAACTTTTCCAAAAGCTGTATACAAGCCCGCATCCCACAGGGAAGCTCTACGAAACAAACTTTGAACGGAGTCGATATCTCGAAAACTGTGGGCGGAGTTAACCGGACAAGAATGAACGATCCTCAGAATGAAGGGCAGCAAACGTAACACTAGAGGTCTGCATTTCCAGGAGGAAACGCGAGATGTTGCGCCGCCGAAACCCCCGTCCCCCGATCCGCGTCTTAAAATGTTGAAAAGACAGCCAGTATATTGTGAATGAGCCATTCTTTAAAAATTCCACCTTAAGAAACCCTGGATAATTAAGACGTCCCCCTTAAAAATGACCTTTAAAGTGTTACAGACTGCCTGTGTATTTCTGTGGCCCTCACAGCTCTCCCCCTCAGTGTCTGCCTCTGCCCCTCCCCCTCCCCCCTCCGTCTCTCTCACACGCACGCTCACAGAATACAACTGACAGACTCATGATTCAATGAATTTCGACCGGTGGGACCCTTCAAAAAATGACCCGTAGCTCGAAAACTTTTCCCAACCAAAATTGAACGAAGCATACCGTAGCGACAAGGAGAGTCTGGCGCTCGAGATGGTGTAAAATATTTTTCAGTTTGAGCGAGAATTGATGGTGTAAAGATGAGTTAAAAAAGGGCAAATTTGAGAAAATTTGGCTTTCTGAAAATACATTGAACTCTATGGGAGCCGAAACGTCCTACTGCCAAACAAATCTTCATAACTCCAGAACCGTATCTTCAAATGATTTCAAATCTACATGTTTTAGAAAGGGGAAGTTTCTCTACCATTTGAAAGTAAAATGAAGTCTGTAGGTGAAAGTATAAGGAAGTTATGGCAAAATGTTCGGCTAAAAGTTGAATATCGAAAAAGGACAGGCATATTCATTTCAATGTATTCCTATGGGAGCGTACCCACCCTCCGAACAAATGCATATAGCTCAGAAAAGATATCCCAAATGGCTAAACAGCATATACCGTTGCGACAAGGAGAGTCTAAGGAAGAAGCTGGTATAAAAAATTAGCAGTTTGAGCGAGAATTGACCGTGTTATGACGAGTTAAAAACAGGAGAAAAATTTAGAAACCGCACTCTGAGCCGCTCCAAAAATACATTGAACTCTATGGGAGCCAACACCCTCCCTAGTGCCGAACAAAAATTCATAACTCAAAAACCGTATTTTCAATAATGTTCAAATTTAGAGGTCTTAGAAAGGACAAGTTTCTCTACCATTTAAAATTTAAATGAAGTTTCTAGGTGAAAGTATGAGGACGTTATGGCGAATTGTTTGGCTGAAAAGTGAAAAAACGTTTTTGGCCAGTGAACCCAGAGTGTCTATGACGTCACCCACTGTAAATGTCTTCCATACAAGTGAATGGAGGGATATTCAAGGAGGGATAGAAAGAGAAGGATGAGTGCGAGAGGTCCGAAAACGGAAGTGACGGGTCCCGGTGCGCCCGGGTCCGACCGTCTGAAATCTCGTGTCCGTAGCTTGAAAATTGACCGAGTTATAGCAGTTTGAAAATTAATTCCATAGAAATGACTGGGGAAAAACGGAGCGATAAACGAGTGTAGCGGACGAACGAGTGCGGGTATCGGAAAGCTGTATACAAGCCCACATCGTCGCTATAGGACGCACGATTTCCAGGTGGAACGGAGTCGATAGCTCGAAAGCTGCGGGACTAGTTAGGCGGACAAGGAAACGTGGAATAATAATAAGAAGAAGAATAATAAGAATATGACTTTCGGATAACAATATATTGCGCGCTGCTGAAGCAGCTTGCGCAACATAACTAGAGGTCTGCATTTCCAGGAGGAAACGCGAGATGTTGCGCCGCCTAAACCCCCGTCCCCCGATCCGCGTCTTAAAATGTTGAAAAGACAGCCAGTATATTGTGAATGAGGTGTTTTTTAAAAATTCCACCTTAAGAAACCCTGGATAATTAAGACGTCCCCCTTAAAAATGACCTTTAAAGTGTTACAGGCTGCCTGTGTATTTCTGTGGCCCTCACAGCTCTCCCTGTCAGTCTCTGCCTCTGCCCCTCCCCCTCCCCCCTCTCTCTCTCTCACACGCACGCTCACAGAATACAACTGACAGACTCATGATTCAATGAATTTCGACCGGTGGGGCACCCTCCAAAAAACCTCAAATATCTCCAAAACTTTTCCAGGTCCAAAAATGAACGAAGCATACCGTAGCGACAAGGAGAGTCTGGTGCTCGAGATGGTGTAAAAAATTTTGCACTTTGAGCGAGATTTGATGGTGTAATTACGAGTTAAAAACAGGCAAAGTTTTGAAAATCTGCGTGCCGACCCGCTCTTAAAATACATTGAGCTCTATGGGAGGAAAACCCTCCCAAGTGTCAAACAAAAATTCATAACTCAAGAACGGTATTATCAAACGGTCTGAAACTTACAAGTTTGAGAAAGGGGACATTTCTCTACCATTTAAAATTTAAATGAAGTCTGTAGGTGAAAGTATAAGGAAGTTATGGTGAAATGTTCGGCAGAAAATTGAAAAAGAAAAAAAATAATTTCAATGGGTTCCTATGGGAGCGTACCCACCCTCCGAACAAATGCTTATAGCTCGGAAAGTTTTCCCCACATCACTTAAGCGTATATACCGTTGCGACAAGGAGAGTCTGGGGATCGATATGGTATAAAAAATTTGCAGATTAAGTGAGAATTGAGTATGTTATGACGAGTTAAAAACAGGAGAAAATTTTAGAAACCGCACTCTGAGCTGCTCCAAAAATACATTGAACCCTATGGGAGCCGAAACCGTCCCTAGTGCCGAACAAAAATTCATAACTCAAAAAGCGTATTTTCAATAATGTTCAAATTTAGAGGTCTTAGAAAGGACAAGTTTCTCTACCATTTAAAATTTAAATGAAGTTTCTAGGTGAAACTATAAGGAAGTTATGGTGATTTGTTCGGCTGAAAAGTGAAAAAACGGCTTTTTGCCACTGAAACTACAGTGGATGACATCACCCCCACTCTAAGGGCCTCCCATTGAAATGAATGGAGGGATTTTGAAGGAGGTATAGAAAGGGAAGGATGAGTGCAAAAATTCTGAAAACGGAAGTGATGGGAGCCGGTACGCCCGGGTCCGACCGTCTAAAATCCCGTGTCCGTAGCTTGAAAAATGACCGAGTTAGAGCACTTTGAAAATTAATTCCATAGAAATGACTGGGGAAAAACGGAGCGATAAACGAGTGTAGCGGACGAACGAGTGCGGGTATCGGAAAGCTGTATACAAGCCCACATCGTCGCTATAGGACGCACGATTTCCAGGTGGAACGGAGTCGATAGCTCGAAAGCTGCGGGACTAGTTAGGCGGACGAGGAAACGCGGAATAATAAAAATAATAATAATAATATGACTTAAGAAGAACAATATATTGCGCGCTGCTGCTTAAAGCAGCAGGCGCAACATAACTAGAGGTCTGCATTTCCAGGAGGAAAAGCGAGATGTTGCGCCGCCGAAACCCCCGTCCCCCGATCCGCGTCTTTCCCGCTTAAAGCGAGGTCCTCGACACGGTAAACCCGCGTGGGTCACTAGGCGACGCTTATGGTGAAGGAGTTTACTGCTAAGCTGTTGGTAGTGGGATGTTAAGAGAGCACTGTCCCACAGCAGTTTACATTGGACTATGTGGAGCTGTGTAGGCCGTGAATGGAAAACGGGGTCAAAGGTCATGAAGCGGGTGGGCTATCGGCCCATAATTTCATGTGGTGGGACCTTGGACTCTCGGGTCTGCCCGTTTGAGTTCTGGTGTCTCTAGCTCGAAAACTGAGCGTGTGACAGCAGTTTGAAAGTTTGACAAAAGTTTATGGACATTTTTCCATTCATTCCTATGGGAGAAAAGATGAAACTTCAAATGCTTACTGTGCGAAAACTATGCAACTTTTCCAAAAGCTGTATACAAGCCCGCATCCCACAGGGAAGCTCTACGAATGAAACTTTGAACGGAGTCGATATCTCGAAAACTGTGGGCGGAGTTAACCGGACAAGAATGAACGATCCTCAGAATGAAGGGCAGCAAACGTAACACTAGAGGTCTGCATTTCCAGGAGGAAACGCGAGATGTTGCGCCGCCGAAACCCCCGTCCCCCGATCCGCGTCTTAAAATGTTGAAAAGACAGGCAGTATATTGTGAATGAGGTATTCTTAAAAAATTCCACCTTAAGAAACCCTGGATAATTAAGATGTCCCCCTTAAAAATGACCTTTAAAGTGTTACAGACTGCCTGTGTATTTCTGTGGCCCTCACAGCTCTCCCCGTCAGTCTCTGCCTCTGCCCCTCCCCCTCCCCCCTCTCTCTCTCTCACACGCACGCTCACAGAACACAACTGACAGACTCATGATTCAATGAATTTCGACCGGTGGGGCACCCTCCAAAAAACCTCAAATATCTCCAAAACTTTTCCAGGTCCAAAAATGAACGAAGCATACCGTAGCGACAAGGAGAGTCTGGTGCTCGAGATGGTGTAAAAATTTTTGCACTTTGAGCGAGATTTGATGGTGTAATTACGAGTTAAAAACAGGCAAAGTTTTGAAAATCTGCGTGCCGAGCCGCTCTTAAAATACATTGAGCTCTATGGGAGGAAAACCCTCCCAAGTGTCAAACAAAAATTCATAACTCAAGAACGGTATTATCAAACGGTCTGAAACTTACAAGTTTGAGAAAGGGGACACTTCTCTACCATTTAAAATTTAAATGAAGTCTGTAGGTGAAAGTATAAGGAAGTTATGGTGAAATGTTCGGCAGAAAATTGAAAAAGAAAAAAAATAATTTCAATGGGTTCCTATGGGAGCGTACCCACCCTCCGAACAAATGCTTATAGCTCGGAAAGTTTTCCCCACATCACTTAACCGTATATACCGACAAACTCACGATTCAATGAATTTCGACCGGGGAGCACCCTCCAAAAAATCACCCGTAGCTCGAAAACTTTTCCCAACCAAAATTGAACGAAGCATACCGTAGCGACAAGGAGAGTCTGGTGCTCGAGATGGTGTAAAAATTTTTGCACTTTGAGTGAGATTTGATGGTGTAATTACGAGTTAAAAACAGGCAAAGTTTTGAAAATTTGCGTGCAGACCCGCTCTTAAAATACATTGAGCTCTATGGGAGGAAAACCCTCCCATGTGTCAAACAAAAATTCATAACTCAAGAACGGTATTCTCAAACGGTCTGAAACTTACAAGTGTGAGAAAGGGGAAATTTCTCTAGCATTTAAAGTTTAAATGAAGTCTGTAGGTGAAAGTATAAGGAAGTTATGGTGAAATGTTCGGCAGAAAATTGAAAAAGAAAAAAAAATAATTTCAATGGGTTCCTATGGGAGCGTACCCACCCTCCGAACAAATGCTTATAGCTCGGAAAGTTTTCCCCACATCACTTAACCGTATATACCGTTGCGACAAGGAGAGTCTGGGGATCGATATGGTATAAAAAATTTGCAGATTAAGTGAGAATTGAGCATGTTATGATGAGTTAAAAACAGGAGAAAATTTTAGAAACCGCACTCTGAGCTGCTCCAAAAATACATTGAACCCTATGGGAGCCGAAACCCTCCCTAGTGCCGAACAAAAATTCATAACTCAAAAACCGTATTTTCAATAATGTTCAAATTTAGAGGTCTTAGAAAGGACAAGTTTCTCTACCATTTAAAATTTAAATGAAGTTTCTAGGTGAAACTATAAGGAAGTTATGGCGATTTGTTCGGCTGAAAAGTGAAAAAACGGCTTTTTGCCACTGAAACTACAGTGGATGACATCACCCCCACTCTAAGAGCCTCCCATTGAAATGAATGGAGGGATTTTGAAGGAGGAAAAGAAAGGGGAGGATGAGTGCAAAAATTCCGAAAACGGAAGTGATGGGAGCCGGTACGCCCGGGTCCGACCGTCTGAAATCCCGTGTCCGTAGCTTGAAAAATGACCGAGTTAGAGCACTTTGAAAATTAATTCCATAGAAATGACTGGGGAAAAACGGAGCGATAAACGAGTGTAGCGGACGAACGAGTGCGGGTATCGGAAAGCTGTATACAAGCCCACATCGTCGCTATAGGACGCACGATTTCCAGGTGGAACGGAGTCGATAGCTCGAAAGCTGCGGGACTAGTTAGGCGGACGAGGAAACGCGGAATAATAAAAATAATAATAATAATATGACTTAAGAAGAACAATATATTGCGCGCTGCTGCTTAAAGCAGCAGGCGCAACATAACTAGAGGTCTGCATTTCCAGGAGGAAACGCGAGATGTTGCGCCGCCTAAACCCCCGCCCCCCGATCCGCGTCTTTCCCGCTTAAAGCGAGGTCCTCGATACGGTAAACCCGCGTGGGTCACTAGGCGACGCTTATGGTGAAAGAGTTTACTGCTAAGCTGTCGGTAGTGGGATGTTAAGAGAGCACTCTCCCACAGCAGTTTACATTGGACTCTATGGAGCTGTGTAGGCCGTGAATGGAAAACGGGGTCAAAGGTCATGAAGCGGGTGGGCTATCGGCCTATAGTTTCACGTGGTGGGACCTTGGACTCTCGGGTCTGCCCGTTTGAATTCTGGTGTCTCTAGCTCGAAAACTGAGCGTGTGACAGCAGTTTGAAAGTTTGACAAAAGTTTATGGACAATTTCCCATTCATTCCTATGGGAGTAAAGATGAAATTTCAAATGCTTACTGTGCAAAAACTATGCAACTTTTCCAAAAGCTGTATACAAGCCCGCATCCCACAGGTAAGCTCTACGAAACAAACTTTGAACGGAGTCGATATCTCGAAAACTGTGGGCGGAGTTAACCGGACAAGGAATGAAGATCCTCAGAATGAAGGGCAGCAAACGTAACACTAGAGGTCTGCATTTCCAGGAGGAAACGCGAGATGTTGCGCCGCCTAAACCCCCGTCCCCCGATCCGCGTCTTTACCGCTTAAAGCGAGGTCCTCGGTACGGTAAACCCGCGTGGGTCACTAGGCGACGCTTATGGTGAAGGAGTTTACTGCTAAGCTGTTGGTAGGTGGATGTTAAGAGAGCACTCTCCCACAGCAGTTTACATTGGACTCTATGGAGCTCAGTAGGGTGTGAATAGAAAACGATACATTCTGAATTCCACCTTTAAAAACAATTCCACCTTAAGAAACCCAGAATTGTATTGAAATGTCCACATCACAGGCCAAAAGAGTCTTAAAAGCAAAAAAAGATGGCCAATACATTTTAAATACCACCTTAATAAAAATTCCACCTTAAGAAACCCACAGTTGTATTGACACGTCCACCTTTAAAAATGACCACTTGAAATAAAGCTTAAAATGTCGAAAAGACAGGCAGTATATTGTGAATGAGGTATTCTTAAAAAATTCCACCTTAAGAAACCCTGGATAATTAAGACGTCCCCCTTAAAAATGACCTTTAAAGTGTTACAGACTGCCTGTGTATTTCTGTGGCCCTCACAGCTCTTCCCCTCAGTCTCTGCTTCTGCCCCTCCCCCTCCCCCCTCTGTCTCTCTCACACGCACGCTCACAGAATACAACTGACAGACTCATGATTCAATGAATTTCGACCGGGGAGCACCCTCCAAAAAATGACCCGTAGCTCGAAAACTTTTCCCAACCAAAATTGAACGAAGCATACCGTAGCGACAAGGAGAGTCTGGTGCTCGAGATGGTGTAAAAATTTTTGCACTTTGAGCGAGATTTGATGGTGTAATTACGAGTTAAAAACAGGCAAAGTTTTGAAAATCTGCGTGCCGAGCCGCTCTTAAAATACATTGAGCTCTATGGGAGGAAAACCCTCCCAAGTGTCAAACAAAAATTCATAACTCAAGAACGGTATTATCAAACGGTCTGAAACTTACAAGTTTGAGAAAGGGGACATTTCTCTACCATTTAAAATTTAAATGAAGTCTGTAGGTGAAAGTATAAGGAAGTTATGGTGAAATGTTCGGCAGAAAATTGAAAAAGAAAAAAAATAATTTCAATGGGTTCCTATGGGAGCGTACCCACCCTCCGAACAAATGCTTATAGCTCGGAAAGTTTTCCCCACATCACTTAACCGTATATACCGTTGCGACAAGGAGAGTCTGGGGATCGATATGGTATAAAAAATATGCAGATTAAGTGAGAATTGAGCATGTTATGACGAGTTAAAAACAGGAGAAATTTTTAGAAACCGCACTCTGAGCTGCTCCAAAAATACATTGAACCCTATGGGAGCCGAAACCGTCCCTAGTGCCGAACAAAAATTCATAACTCAAAAACCGTATTTTCAATAATGTTCAAATTTAGAGGTGTTAGAAAGGACAAGTTTCTCTACCATTTAAAATTTAAATGAAGTTTCTAGGTGAAACTATAAGGAAGTTATGGCGATTTGTTCGGCTGAAAAGTGAAAAAACGGCTTTTTGCCACTGAAACTACAGTGGATGACATCACCCCCACTCTAAGAGCCTCCCATTGAAATGAATGGAGGGATTTTGAAGGAGGAAAAGAAAGGGAAGGATGAGTGCAAAAATTCCGAAAACGGAAGTGATGGGAGCCGGTACGCCCGGGTCCGACCGTCTGAAATCCCGTGTCCGTAGCTTGAAAAATGACCGAGTTAGAGCACTTTGAAAATTAATTCCATAGAAATGACTGGGGAAAAACGGAGCGAAAAACGAGTGTAGCGGACGAACGAGTGCGGGTATCGGAAAGCTGTATACAAGCCCACATCGTCGCTATAGGATGCACGATTTCCAGGTGGAACGGAGTCGATAGCTCGAAAGCTGCGGGACTAGTTAGGCGGACAAGGAAACGCGGAATAATAAGAATAATAATAATAATAACTAGAGGTCTGCATTTCCAGGAGGAAACGCGAGATGTTGCGCCGCCTAAACCCCCAGTCCCCTGATCCGCGTCTTTCCCGCTTAAAGCGAGGTCCTCGATACGGTAAACCCGCGTGGGTCACTAGGCGACGCTTATGGTGAAGGAGTTTACTGCTAAGCTGTCGGTAGTGGGATGTTAAGAGAGCACTCTCCCACAGCAGTTTACATTGGACTCTATGGAGCTGTGTAGGCCGTGAAAGGAAAACGGGGTCAAAGGTCATGAAGCGGGTGGGCTATCGGCCCATAAATTCACGTGGTGGGACCGTGGACTCTCGGGTGTGCCCGTTTGAATTCTGGTGTCTCTAGCTCGAAAACTGACCGTGTGACAGCAGTTTTAAAGTTTGACAAAAGTTTATGGACATTTTCCCATTCATTCCTATGGGAGAAAAGATGAAACTTCAAAGGCTTACTGTGCGAAAACTATGCAACTTTTCCAAAAGCTGTATACAAGCCCGCATCCCACAGGGAAGCTCTACGAAACAAACTTTGAACGGAGTCGATATCTCGAAAACTGTGGGCGGAGTTAACCGGACAAGAATGAACGATCCTCAGAATGAAGGGCAGCAAACGTAACACCAGGAGGAAACGCGAGATGTTGCGCCGCCTAAACCCCCGCCCCCCGATCCGCGTCTTTCCCGCTTAAAGCGAGGCCGTCGGTAGGTAAACCCTCGTGGGTCACTAGGCGACGCTTATGGTGAAGGAGTTTACTGCTAAGCTGTTGGTAGTGGGATGTTAAGAGAGCACTCTCCCACAGCAGTTTACATTGGACTCTATGGAGCTCTGTAGGCCGTGAAAGGAAAACGGGGTCAAAGGTCATGAAGCGGGTGGGCTATCGGCCTATAGTTTCACGTGCTGGGACCGTGGACCCTCGGGTCTGCCCGTTTGAGTTCTGGTGTCTCTAGCTCCAAAACTGACCGTGTGACAGCAGTTTGAAAGTTTGACAAAAGTTTATGGACATTTTTCCATTCATTCCTATGGGAGTAAAGATGAAACTTCAAATGCTTCCTGTGCGAAAACTATGTAACTTTTCCAAAAGCTGTATACAAGCCCGCATCCCACAGGGAAGCTCTACGAAACAAACTTTGAACGACGTCGATATCTCGAAAACTGTGGGCGGAGTTAACCGGACAAGAATGAACGATCCTCAGAATGAAGGGCAGCAAACGTAACACTAGAGGTCTGCATTTCCAGGAGGAAACGCGAGATGTTGCGCCGCCTAAACCCCCGCCCCCCGATCCGCGTGTTTCCCGCTTAAAGCGAGGTCCTCGGTACGGTAAACCCGCGTGGGTCACTAGGCGACGCTTATGGTGAAGGAGTTTACTGCTAAGCTGTCGGTAGTGGGATGTTAAGAGAGCACTCTCCCACAGCAGTTTACATTGGACTCTATGGAGCTGTGTAGGAAAACGGGGTCAAAGGTCATGAAGCGGGTGGGCTATCGGCCTATAGTTTCACGTGGTGGGACCGTGGACCCTCGGGTCTGCCCGTTTGAGTTCTGGTGTCTCTAGCTCCAAAACTGACCGTGTGACAGCAGTTTGAAAGTTTGACAAAAGTTTATGGACATTTTTCCATTCATTCCTATGGGAGTAAAGATGAAACTTCAAATGCTTACTGTGCAAAAACTATGCAACTTTTCCAAAAGCTGTATACAAGCCCGCATCCCACAGGGAAGCTCTACGAAACAAACTTTGAACGGAGTCGATATCTCGAAAACTGTGGGCGGAGTTAACCGGACAAGAACGAACGATCCTCAGAATAAAGGGCAGCAAACGTAACACTAGAGGTCTGCATTTCCAGGAGGAAACGCGAGATGTTGCGCCGCCTAAACCCCTGCCCCCCGATCCGCGTCTTTCCCGCTTAAAGCGAGGTCCTCTATACGGTAAACCCGCGTGGGTCACTAGGCGACGCTTATGGTGAAGGAGTTTACTGCTAAGCTGTCGGTAGTGGGATGTTAAGAGAGCACTCTCCCACAGCAGTTTACATTGGACTCTATGGAGCTCTGTAGGCCGTGAATGGAAAACGGGGTCAAAGGTCATGAAGCGGGCGGGGTATCGGCCTATAATTTCACGTGTTGGGACCTTGGACTCTCGGGTCTGCCCGTTTGAATTCTGGTGTCTCTAGCTCCAAAACTGAGCGTGTGAGAGCAGTTTTAAAGTTTGACAAAAGTTTATGGACATTTTTCCATTCATTCCTATGGGAGAAAAGTTGAAACTTCAAATGCTTACTGTGCTAAAACTATGTAACTTTTCCAAAAGCTGTATACAAGCCCGCATCCCACAGGGAAGTTCTACGAAACATACTTTGAACGGAGTCGATATCTCGAAAACTGTGGGCGGAGTTAACCGGACAAGAACGAACGATCCTCAGAATGAAGGGCAGCAAACGTAACACTAGAGGTCTGCATTTCCAGGAGGAAACGCGAGATGTTGCGCCGCCGAAACCCCCGTCCCCCGATCCGCGTCTTTCCCGCTTAAAGCGAGGTCCTCGATACGGTAAACCCGCGTGGGTCACTAGGCGACGCTTATGGTGAAGGAGTTTACTGCTAAGCTGTCGGTAGTGGGATGTTAAGAGAGCACTCTCCCACAGCAGTTTACATTGGACTCTATGGAGCTCTGTAGGCCGTGAATGGAAAACGGGGTCAAAGGTCATGAAGCGGGCGGGGTATCGGCCTATAATTTCACGTGGTGGGACCGTGGACTCTCGGGTCTGCCCGTTTGAGTTCTGGTGTCTCTAGCTCGAAAACTGACCGTGTGACAGCAGTTTGAAAGTTTGACAAAAGTTTATGGACATTTTTCCATTCATTCCTACGGGAGTTAAGATGAAACTTCAAATGCTTACTTTGCGAAAACTATGTAACTTTTCCAAAAGCTGTATACAAGCCCGCATCCCACAGGGAAGCTCTACGAAACAAACTTTGAACGGAGTCGATATCTCGAAAACTGTGGGCGGAGTTAACCGGACAAGAATGAACGATCCTCAGAATGAAGGGCAGCAAACGTAACACTAGAGGTCTGCATTTCCAGGAGGAAACGCGAGATGTTGCGCCGCCTAAACCCCTGCCCCCCGATCCGCGTCTTTCCCGCTTAAAGCGAGGTCCTCGATACGGTAAACCCACGTGGGTCACTAGGCGACGCTTATGGTGAAGGAGTTTACTGCTAAGCTGTTGGTAGTGGGATGTTAAGAGAGCACTCTCCCACAGCAGTTTACATTGGACTCTATGGAGCTGTGTAGGCCGTGAATGGAAAACGGGGTCAAAGGTCATGAAGCGGGTGGGCTATCGGCCTATAATTTCACGTGGTGGGACCGTGGACTCTCGGGTCTGCCCGTTTGAATTCTGGTGTCTCTAGCTCCAAAACTGAGCGTGTGAGAGCAGTTTTAAAGTTTGACAAAAGTTTATGGACATTTTTCCATTCATTCCTATGGGAGAAAAGTTGAAACTTCAAATGCTTACTGTGCTAAAACTATGTAACTTTTCCAAAAGCTGTATACAAGCCCGCATCCCACAGGGAAGCTCTACGAAACATACTTTGAACGGAGTCGATATCTCGAAAACTGTGGGCGGAGTTAACCGGACAAGAACGAACGATCCTCAGAATGAAGGGCAGCAAACGTAACACTAGAGGTCTGCATTTCCAGGAGGAAACGCGAGATGTTGCGCCGCCGAAACCCCCGTCCCCCGATCCGCGTCTTTCCCGCTTAAAGCGAGGTCCTCGATACGGTAAACCCGCGTGGGTCACTAGGCGACGCTTATGGTGAAGGAGTTTACTGCTAAGCTGTCGGTAGTGGGATGTTAAGAGAGCACTCTCCCACAGCAGTTTACATTGGACTCTATGGAGCTCTGTAGGCCGTGAATGGAAAACGGGGTCAAAGGTCATGAAGCGGGCGGGGTATCGGCCTATAATTTCACGTGGTGGGACCGTGGACTCTCGGGTCTGCCCGTTTGAGTTCTGGTGTCTCTAGCTCGAAAACTGACCGTGTGACAGCAGTTTGAAAGTTTGACAAAAGTTTATGGACATTTTTCCATTCATTCCTACGGGAGTTAAGATGAAACTTCAAATGCTTACTTTGCGAAAACTATGTAACTTTTCCAAAAGCTGTATACAAGCCCGCATCCCACAGGGAAGCTCTACGAAACAAACTTTGAACGGAGTCGATATCTCGAAAACTGTGGGCGGAGTTAACCGGACAAGAATGAACGATCCTCAGAATGAAGGGCAGCAAACGTAACACTAGAGGTCTGCATTTCCAGGAGGAAACGCGAGATGTTGCGCCGCCTAAACCCCTGCCCCCCGATCCGCGTCTTTCCCGCTTAAAGCGAGGTCCTCGATACGGTAAACCCACGTGGGTCACTAGGCGACGCTTATGGTGAAGGAGTTTACTGCTAAGCTGTTGGTAGTGGGATGTTAAGAGAGCACTCTCCCACAGCAGTTTACATTGGACTCTATGGAGCTGTGTAGGCCGTGAATGGAAAACGGGGTCAAAGGTCATGAAGCGGGTGGGCTATCGGCCTATAATTTCACGTGGTGGGACCGTGGACTCTCGGGTCTGCCCGTTTGAGTTCTGGTGTCTGTAGCTGGAAAACTGACCGTGTGACAGCAGTTTGAAAGTTTGACAAAAGTTTATGGACATTTTTCCATTCATTCCTATGGGAGAAAACACGAAACTTCAAATGCTTACTGTGCGAAAACTATGCAACTTTTCCAAAAGCTGTATACAAGCCCGCATCCCACAGGGAAGCTCTACGAAACAAACTTTGAACGGAGTCGATATCTCGAAAACTGTGGGCGGAGTTAACCGGACAAGAATGAACGATCCTCAGAATGAAGGGCAGCAAACGTAACACTAGAGGTCTGCATTTCCAGGAGGAAACGCGAGATGTTGCGCCGCCTAAACCCCCGTCCCCCGATCCGCGTCTTTCCCGCTTAAAGCGAGGTCCTCGATACGGTAAACCCGCATGGGTCACTAGGCGACGCTTATGGTGAAGGAGTTTACTGCTAAGCTGTTGGTAGTGGGATGTTAAGAGAGCACTGTCCCACAGCAGTTTACATTGGACTCTATGGAGCTGTGTAGGCCGTGAATGGAAAACGGGGTCAAAGGTCATGAAGCGGGTGGGCTATCGGCCTATAGTTTCACGTGGTGGGACCGTGGACTCTCGGGTCTGCCCGTTTGAGTTCTGGTGTCTCTAGCTCGAAAACTGACCGTGTGACAGCAGTTTGAAAGTTTGACAAAAGTTTATGGACATTTTTCCATTCATTCCTATGGGAGAAAAGATGAAACTTCAAATGCTTACTGTGCAAAAACTATGCAACTTTTCCAAAAGCTGTATACAAGCCCGCATCCCACAGGGCAGCTCTACGAAACAAACTTTGAACGGAGTCGATATCTCGAAAACTGTGGGCGGAGTTAACCGGACAAGAACGAACGATCCTCAGAATGAAGGGCAGCAAACGTAACACTAGAGGTCTGCATTTCCAGGAGGAAACGCGAGATGTTGCGCCGCCTAAAGCCCCGCCCCCCGATCCGCGTCTTTCCCGCTTAAAGCGAGGTCCTCGATACGGTAAACCCGCGTGGGTCACTAGGCGACGCTTATGGTGAAGGAGTTTACTGCTAAGCTGTCGGTAGTGGGATGTTAAGGGAGCACTCTCCCACAGCAGTTTACATTGGACTCTATGGAGCTCTGTAGGCCGTGAAAGGAAAACGGGGTCAAAGGTCATGAAGCGGGTGGGCTATCGGCCCATAAATTCACGTGGTGGGACCGTGGACTCTCGGGTCTGCCCGTTTGAATTCTGGTGTCTCTAGCTCGAAAACTGACCGTGTGACAGCAGTTTTAAAGTTTGACAAAAGTTTATGGACATTTTTCCATTCATTCCTATGGGAGAAAAGATGAAACTTCAAATGCTTACTGTGCTAAAACTATGTAACTTTTCCAAAAGCTGTATACAAGCCCGCATCCCACAGGGCAGCTCTACGAGACAAACTTTGAACGGAGTCGATATCTCGAAAACTGTGGGCGGAGTTAACCGGACAAGAATGAACGATCCTCAGAATGAAGGGCAGCAAACGTAACACTAGAGGTCTGCATTTCCAGGAGGAAACGCGAGATGTTGCGCCGCCTAAACCCCCGTCCCCCGATCCGCGTCTTTCCCGCTTAAAGCGAGGTCCTCGATACGGTAAACCCGCGTGGGTCACTAGGCGACGCTTATGGTGAAGGAGTTTACTGCTAAGCTGTCGGTAGTGGGATGTTAAGAGAGCACTCTCCCACAGCAGTTTACATTGGACTCTATGGAGCTCTGTAGGCCGTGAATGGAAAACGGGGTCAAAGGTCATGAAGCGGGCGGGGTATCGGCCTATAATTTCACGTGGTGGGACCGTGGACTCTCGGGTCTGCCCGTTTGAGTTCTGGTGTCTCTAGCTCGAAAACTGACCGTGTGACAGCAGTTTGAAAGTTTGACAAAAGTTTATGGACATTTTTCCATTCATTCCTACGGGAGTTAAGATGAAACTTCAAATGCTTACTTTGCGAAAACTATGTAACTTTTCCAAAAGCTGTATACAAGCCCGCATCCCACAGGGAAGCTCTACGAAACAAACTTTGAACGGAGTCGATATCTCGAAAACTGTGGGCGGAGTTAACCGGACAAGAATGAACGATCCTCAGAATGAAGGGCAGCAAACGTAACACTAGAGGTCTGCATTTCCAGGAGGAAACGCGAGATGTTGCGCCGCCTAAACCCCTGCCCCCCGATCCGCGTCTTTCCCGCTTAAAGCGAGGTCCTCGATACGGTAAACCCACGTGGGTCACTAGGCGACGCTTATGGTGAAGGAGTTTACTGCTAAGCTGTTGGTAGTGGGATGTTAAGAGAGCACTCTCCCACAGCAGTTTACATTGGACTCTATGGAGCTGTGTAGGCCGTGAATGGAAAACGGGGTCAAAGGTCATGAAGCGGGTGGGCTATCGGCCTATAATTTCACGTGGTGGGACCGTGGACTCTCGGGTCTGCCCGTTTGAGTTCTGGTGTCTGTAGCTGGAAAACTGACCGTGTGACAGCAGTTTGAAAGTTTGACAAAAGTTTATGGACATTTTTCCATTCATTCCTATGGGAGAAAACACGAAACTTCAAATGCTTACTGTGCGAAAACTATGCAACTTTTCCAAAAGCTGTATACAAGCCCGCATCCCACAGGGAAGCTCTACGAAACAAACTTTGAACGGAGTCGATATCTCGAAAACTGTGGGCGGAGTTAACCGGACAAGAATGAACGATCCTCAGAATGAAGGGCAGCAAACGTAACACTAGAGGTCTGCATTTCCAGGAGGAAACGCGAGATGTTGCGCCGCCTAAACCCCCGTCCCCCGATCCGCGTCTTTCCCGCTTAAAGCGAGGTCCTCGATACGGTAAACCCGCATGGGTCACTAGGCGACGCTTATGGTGAAGGAGTTTACTGCTAAGCTGTTGGTAGTGGGATGTTAAGAGAGCACTGTCCCACAGCAGTTTACATTGGACTCTATGGAGCTGTGTAGGCCGTGAATGGAAAACGGGGTCAAAGGTCATGAAGCGGGTGGGCTATCGGCCTATAGTTTCACGTGGTGGGACCGTGGACTCTCGGGTCTGCCCGTTTGAGTTCTGGTGTCTCTAGCTCGAAAACTGACCGTGTGACAGCAGTTTGAAAGTTTGACAAAAGTTTATGGACATTTTTCCATTCATTCCTATGGGAGAAAAGATGAAACTTCAAATGCTTACTGTGCAAAAACTATGCAACTTTTCCAAAAGCTGTATACAAGCCCGCATCCCACAGGGCAGCTCTACGAAACAAACTTTGAACGGAGTCGATATCTCGAAAACTGTGGGCGGAGTTAACCGGACAAGAACGAACGATCCTCAGAATGAAGGGCAGCAAACGTAACACTAGAGGTCTGCATTTCCAGGAGGAAACGCGAGATGTTGCGCCGCCTAAAGCCCCGCCCCCCGATCCGCGTCTTTCCCGCTTAAAGCGAGGTCCTCGATACGGTAAACCCGCGTGGGTCACTAGGCGACGCTTATGGTGAAGGAGTTTACTGCTAAGCTGTCGGTAGTGGGATGTTAAGGGAGCACTCTCCCACAGCAGTTTACATTGGACTCTATGGAGCTCTGTAGGCCGTGAAAGGAAAACGGGGTCAAAGGTCATGAAGCGGGTGGGCTATCGGCCCATAAATTCACGTGGTGGGACCGTGGACTCTCGGGTCTGCCCGTTTGAATTCTGGTGTCTCTAGCTCGAAAACTGACCGTGTGACAGCAGTTTTAAAGTTTGACAAAAGTTTATGGACATTTTTCCATTCATTCCTATGGGAGAAAAGATGAAACTTCAAATGCTTACTGTGCTAAAACTATGTAACTTTTCCAAAAGCTGTATACAAGCCCGCATCCCACAGGGCAGCTCTACGAGACAAACTTTGAACGGAGTCGATATCTCGAAAACTGTGGGCGGAGTTAACCGGACAAGAATGAACGATCCTCAGAATGAAGGGCAGCAAACGTAACACTAGAGGTCTGCATTTCCAGGAGGAAACGCGAGATGTTGCGCCGCCTAAACCCCCGTCCCCCGATCCGCGTCTTTCCCGCTTAAAGCGAGGTCCTCGATACGGTAAACCCGCGTGGGTCACTAGGCGACGCTTATGGTGAAGGAGTTTACTGCTAAGCTGTCGGTAGTGGGATGTTAAGAGAGCACTGTCCCACAGCAGTTTACATTGGACTCTATGGAGCTGTGTAGGCCGTGAATGGAAAACGGGGTCAAAGGTCATGAAGCGGGTGGGCTATCGGCGTATAGTATCACGTGGTGGGACCGTGGACTCTCGGGTCTGCCCGTTTGAGTTCTGGTGTCTCTAGCTCGAAAACTGACCGTGTGACAGCAGTTTAAAAGTTTGACAAAAGTTTATGGACATTTTTCCATTCATTCCTATGGGACAAAAGGTGAAACTTCAAACGCTTACTGTGCGAAAACTATGTAACTTTTCCAAAAGCTGTATACAAGCCCGCATCCCACAGGGAAGCTCTACGAAACAAACTTTGAACGGAGTCGATATCTCGAAAACTGTGGGCGGAGTTAACCGGACAAGAATGAACGATCCTCAGAATGAAGGGCAGCAAACGTAACATAGAGGTCTGCATTTCCAGGAGGAAACGCGAGATGTTGCGCCGCCTAAGCCCCCGCCCCCCGATCCGCGTCTTTCCCGCTTAAAGCGAGGTCCTCGATACGGTAAACCCGCGTGGGTCACTAGGCGACGCTTATGGTGAAGGAGTTTACTGCTAAGCTGTCGGTAGTGGGATGTTAATAGAGCACTGTCCCACAGCAGTTTACATTGGACTCTATGGAGCTGTGTAGGCCGTGAATGGAAAACGGGGTCAAAGGTCATGAAGCGGGCGGGCTATCGGCCCATAATTTTACGTGGTGGGACCGTGGACACTCGGGTCTGCCCGTTTGAGTTCTGGTGTCTCTAGCTCGAAAACTGACCGTGTGACAGCACTTTGAAAGTTTGACAAAAGTTTATGGACATTTTTCCATTCATTCCTATGGGAGAAAAGTTGAAAATTCAAATGCTTACTGTGCTAAAACTATGTAACTTTTCCAAAAGCTGTATACAAGCCCGCATCCCACAGGGAAGCTCTACAAATGAAACTTTGAACGGAGTCGATATCTCGAAAACTGTGGGCGGAGTTAACCGGACAAGAATGAACGATCCTCAGAATGAAGGGCAGCAAACGTAACACTAGAGGTCTGCATTTCCAGGAGGAAACGCGAGATGTTGCGCCGCCTAAACCCCCGTCCCCCGATCCGCGTCTTTCCCGCTTAAAGCGAGGTCCTCGATACGGTAAACCCGCGTGGGTCACTAGGCGACGCTTATGGTGAAGGAGTTTACTGCTAAGCTGTTGGTAGTGGGATGTTAAGAGAGCACTCTCCCACAGCAGTTTACATTGGACTCTATGGAGCTCAGTAGGGCGTGAATAGAAAACGATACATTTTGAATTCCACCTTTAAAAACAATTCCACCTTAAGAAACCCAGAATTGTATTGAAATGTCCACATCACAGGCCAAAAGAATCTTAAAAGCAAAAAAGATGGCCAATACATTTTAAATACCACCTTAATAAAAATTCCACCTTAAGAAACCCACAGTTGTATTGACACGTCCACCTTTAAAAATGACCACTTTAAATAAAGCTTAAAATGTCGAAAAGACAGGCAGTATATTGTGAATGAGGTATTCTTAAAAAATTCCACCTTAAGAAACCCTGGATAATTAAGATGTCCCCCTTAAAAATGACCTTTAAAGTGTTACAGACTGCCTGTGTATTTCTGTGGCCCTCACACCTCTTCCCCGTCAGTCTCTGCCTCTGCCCCTCCCCCTCCCCCCTCTCTCTCTCTCACACGCACGCTCACAGAATACAACTGACAGACTCAGGATTCAATGAATTTCGACCGGTTGCGCACCTTCTAAAAAACCTCAAATATCTCAAAAACTTTTCCAGGTCCAAAAATGAACAAAGCATACCGTAGCGACAAGGAGAGTCTGGTGCTCGAGATGGTGTAAAAATTTTTGCACTTTGAGCGAGATTTGATGGTGTAATTACGAGTTAAAAACAGGCAAAGTTTTGAAAATCTGCGTGCCGAGCCGCTCTTAAAATACATTGAGCTCTATGGGAGGAAAACCCTCCCAAGTGTCAAACAAAAATTCATAACTCAAGAACGGTATTCTCAAACGGTCTGAAACTTACAAGTGTGAGAAAGGGGAAATTTCTCTACCATTTAAAGTTTAAATGAAGTCTGTAGGTGAAAGTATAAGGAAGTTATGGTGAAATGTTCGGCAGAAAATTGAAAAAGAAAAAAAATAATTTCAATGGGTTCCTATGGGAGCGTACCCACCCTCCGAACAAATGCTTATAGCTCGGAAAGTTTTCTCCACATCACTTAACCGTATATACCGTTGCGACAAGGAGAGTCTGGGGATCGATATGGTATAAAAAATTTGCAGATTAAGTGAGAATTGAGCATGTTATGACGAGTTAAAAACAGGAGAAAATTTTAGAAACCGCACTCTGAGCTGCTCCAAAAATACATTGAACCCTATGGGAGCCGAAACCCTCCCTAGTGCCGAACAAAAATTCATAACTCAAAAACCGTATTCTCAATAATGTTGAAATTTAGAGGTGTTAGAAAGGACAAGTTTCTCTACCATTTAAAATTTAAATGAAGTTTCTAGGTGAAAGTATGAGGAAGTTATGGTGAATTGTTCGGCTGAAAAGTGAAAAAACGGCTTTTTGCCACTGAAACTACAGTGGATGACATCACCCCCACTCTAAGAGCCTCCCATTGAAATGAATGGAGGGATTTTGAAGGAGGAAAAGAAAGGGAAGGATGAGTGCAAAAATTCCGAAAACGGAAGTGATGGGAGCCGGTACGCCCGGGTCCGACCGTCTGAAATCCCGTGTCCGTAGCTTGAAAAATGACCGAGTTAGAGCACTTTGAAAATTAATTCCATAGAAATGACTGGGGAAAAACAGAGCGAAAAACGAGTGTAGCGGACGAACGAGTGCGGGTATCGGAAAGCTGTATACAAGCCCACATCGTCGCTATAGGACGCACGATTTCCAGGTGGAACGGAGTCGATAGCTCAAAAGCTGAGGGACTAGTTAAGCGGACAAGGAAACGCGGAATAATAAAAATAATAATAAAAATAATAATAATATGACTTACGGATAACAATATATCGCGCCGCTGCTTACAGCAGCAGGCGCAACATAATAATAATATGACTTAAGAAGAACAATATATTGCGCGCTGCTGCTTAAAGCAGCAGGCGCAACATAATAATATGACTTACGGATAACAATATATTGCGCCGCTGCTTAAAGCAGCAGGCGCAACATAACTAGAGGTCTGCATTTCCAGGAGGAAACGCGAGATGTTGCGCCGCCGAAACCCCCGTCCCCCGATCCGCGTCTTTCCCGCTTAAAGCGAGGTCCTCGATACGGTAAACCCGCGTGGGTCACTAGGCGACGCTTATGGTGAAAGAGTTTACTGCTAAGCTGTCGGTAGTGGGATGTTAATAGAGCACTGTCCCACAGCAGTTTACATTGGACTCTATGGAGCTGTGTAGGCCGTGAATGGAAAACGGGGTCAAAGGTCATGAAGCGGGTGGCCTATCGGCCCATAATTTTACGTGGTGGGACCGTGGACTCTCGGGTCTGACCGTTTGAGTTCTGGTGTCTCTAGCTCGAAAACTGACCGTGTGACAGCAGTTTGAAAGTTTGACAAAAGTTTATGGACATTTTTCCATTCATTCCTATGGGAGTTAAGATGAAACTTCAAATGCTTACTGTGCGAAAACTATGTAACTTTTCCAAAAGCTGTATACAAGCCCGCATCACACAGGGCAGCTCTACGAAACAAACTTTGAACGGAGTCGATATCTCGAAAACTGTGGGCGGAGTTAACCGGACAAGAATGAACGATCCTCAGAATGAAGGGCAGCAAACGTAACACTAGAGGTCTGCATTTCCAGGAGGAAACGCGAGATGTTGCGCCGCCGAAACCCCCGTCCCCCGATCCGCGTCTTTCCCGCTTAAAGTGAGGTCCTCGATACGGTAAACCCGCGTGGGTCACTAGGCGACGCTTATGGTGAAGGAGTTTACTGCTAAGCTGTCGGTAGTGGGATGTTAAGAGAGCACTCTCCCACAGCAGTTTACATTGGACTCTATGGAGCTCTGTAGGCCGTGAATGGAAAACGGGGTCAAAGGTCATGAAGCGGGCGGGGTATCGGCCTATAATTTCACGTGGTGGGACCGTGGACTCTCGGGTCTGCCCGTTTGAGTTCTGGTGTCTCTAGCTCGAAAACTGACCGTGTGACAGCAGTTTGAAAGTTTGACAAAAGTTTATGGACATTTTTCCATTCATTCCTACGGGAGTTAAGATGAAACTTCAAATGCTTACTGTGCGAAAACTATGTAACTTTTCCAAAAGCTGTATACAAGCCCGCATCCCACAGGGAAGCTCTACGAAACAAACTTTGAACGGAGTCGATATCTCGAAAACTGTGGGCGGAGTTAACCGGACAAGAATGAACGATCCTCAGAATGAAGGGCAGCAAACGTAACACTAGAGGTCTGCATTTTCAGGAGGAAACGCGAGATGTTGCGCCGCCTAAGCCCCCGTCCCCCGATCCGCGTCTTTCCCGCTTAAAGCGAGGTCCTCGATACGGTAAACCCGCGTGGGTCACTAGGCGACGCTTATGCTGAAGGAGTTTACTGCTAAGCTGTCGGTAGTGGGATGTTAAGAGAGCACTCTCCCACAGCAGTTTACATTGGACTCTATGGAGCTCTGTAGGCCGTGAATGGAAAACGGGGTCAAAGGTCATGAAGCGGGTGGGCTATCGGCCCATAATTTCACGTGGCGGGACCGTGGACTCTCGGGTCTGCCCGTTTGAATTCTGGTGTCTCTAGCTCGAAAACTGACCGTGTGACAGCAGTTTGAAAGTTTGACAAAAGTTTATGGACATTTTTCCATTCATTCCTATGGGAGAAAAGATGAAACTTCAAATGCTTACTGTGCAAAAACTATGCAACTTTTCCAAAAGCTGTATACAAGCCCGCATCCCACAGGGCAGCTCTACGAAACAAACTTTGAACGGAGTCGATATCTCGAAAACTGTGGGCGGAGTTAACCGGACAAGAACGAACGATCCTCAGAATGAAGGGCAGCAAACGTAACACCAGGAGGAAACGCGAGATGTTGCGCCGCCTAAACCCCTGCCCCCCGATCCGCGTCTTTCCCGCTTAAAGCGAGGTCCTCGATACGGTAAACCCGCGTGGGTCACTAGGCGACGCTTATGGTGAAGGAGTTTACTGCTAAGCTGTCGGTAGTGGGATGTTAAGAGAGCACTCTCCCACAGCAGTTTACATTGGACTCTATGGAGCTCTGTAGGCCGTGAATGGAAAACGGGGTCAAAGGTCATGAAGCGGGCGGGGTATCGGCCTATAATTTCACGTGGTGGGACCTTGGACTCTCGGGTCTGCCCGTTTGAATTCTGGTGTCTCTAGCTCGAAAACTGAGCGTGTGACAGCAGTTTGAAAGTTTGACAAAAGTTTATGGACATATTTCCATTCATTCCTATGGAACAAAAGATTAAACTTCAAATGCTTACTGTGCTAAAACTATGCAACTTTTCCAAAAGCTGTATACAAGCCCGCATCCCACAGGGAAGCTCTACGAATGAAACTTTGAACGGAGTCGATATCTCGAAAACTGTGGGCGGAGTTAACCGGACAATAACGAACGATCCTCAGAATGAAGGGCAGCAAACGTAACACTAGAGGTCTGCATTTCCAGGAGGAAACGCGAGATGTTGCGCCGCCTAAACCCCCGCCCCCCGATCCGCGTCTTTACCGCTTAAAGCGAGGTCCTCGATACGGTAAACCCGCGTGGGTCACTAGGCGACGCTTATGGTGAAGGAGTTTACTGCTAAGCTGTTGGTAGTGGGATGTTAAGAGAGCACTGTCCCACAGCAGTTTACATTGGACTCTTTGGAGCTGTGTAGGCCGTGAATGGAAAACGGGGTCAAAGGTCATGAAGCGGGTGGGCTATCGGCCTATAATTTTACGTGGTGGGACCTTGGACCCTCGGGTCTGCCAGTTTGAGTTCTGGTGTCTCTAGCTCGAAAACTGAGCGTGTGACAGCAGTTTGAAAGTTTGACAAAAGTTTATGGACATTTTTCCATTCATTCCTAAGGGAGTAAAGATGAAAGTTCAAAGGCTTCCTGTGCAAAAACTATGCAACTTTTCCAAAAGCTGTATACAAGCCCGCATCCCACAGGGCAGCTCTACGAAACAAACTTTGAACGGAGTCGATATCTCGAAAACTGTGGGCGGAGTTAAGCGGACAAGAATGAACGATCCTCAGAATGAAGGGCAGCAAACGTA
The DNA here is from genome assembly GCF_029633855.1 of Hoplias malabaricus. Classification (NCBI taxonomy): domain Eukaryota; kingdom Metazoa; phylum Chordata; class Actinopteri; order Characiformes; family Erythrinidae; genus Hoplias; species Hoplias malabaricus. Next base: position 24,768,598 of record NC_089802.1, on the reverse strand, counting down.
ACACCAGGAGGAAACGCGAGATGTTGCGCCGCCTAAACCCCTGCCCCCCGATCCGCGTCTTTCCCGCTTAAAGCGAGGTCCTCGACACGGTAAACCCGCGTGGGTCACTAGGCGACGCTTATGGTGAAGGAGTTTACTGCTAAGCTGTTGGTAGTGGGATGTTAAGAGAGCACTGTCCCACAGCAGTTTACATTGGACTATGTGGAGCTGTGTAGGCCGTGAATGGAAAACGGGGTCAAAGGTCATGAAGCGGGTGGGCTATCGGCCCATAATTTCACGTGGTGGGACCTTGGACTCTCGCGTCTGCCCGTTTGAATTCTGGTGTCTCTAGCTCGAAAACTGAGCGTGTGACAGCAGTTTGAAAGTTTGACAAAAGTTTATGGACATTTTTCCATTCATTCCTATGGGACAAAAGATGAAACTTCAAATGCTTACTGTGCAAAAATTATGCAACTTTTCCAAAAGCTGTATACAAGCCCGCATCCCACAGGGCAGCTCTACGAAACAAACTTTGAACGGAGTCGATATCTCGAAAACTGTGGGCGGAGTTAACCGGACAAGAACGAACGATCTTTAGAATGAAGGGCAGCAAACGTAACACTAGAGGTCTGCATTTCCAGGAGGAAACGCGAGATGTTGCGCCGCCTAAACCCCCGTCCCCCGATCCGTGTCTTTCCCGCTTAAAGCGAGGTCCTCGATACGGTAAACCCGCGTGGGTCACTAGGCGACGCTTATGGTGAAGGAGTTTACTGCTAAGCTGTCGGTAGTGGGATGTTAAGAGAGCACTCTCCCACAGCAGTTTACATTGGACTCTATGGAGCTGTGTAGGCCGTGAAAGGAAAATGGGGTCAAAGGTCATGAAGCGGGTGGGCTATCGGCCCATAATTTTACGTGGTGGGACCGTGGACCCTCGGGTCTGCCCGTTTGAGTTCTGGTGTCTCTAGCTCGAAAACTGACCGTGTGACAGCAGTTTGAAAGTTTGACAAAAGTTTGTGGACATGTTTCCATTCATTCCTATGGGAGTAAAGATGAAACTTCAAATGCTTACTGTGCAAAAACTATGTAACTTTTCCAAAAGCTGTATACAAGCCCGCATCCCACAGGGAAGCTCTACGAGACAAACTTTGAACGGAGTCGATATCTCGAAAACTGTGGGCGGAGTTAACCGGACAAGAATGAACGATCCTCAGAATGAAGGGCAGCAAACGTAACACTAGAGGTCTGCATTTCCAGGAGGAAACGCGAGATGTTGCGCCGCCTAAACCCCCGTCCCCCGATCCGCGTCATTCCCGCTTAAAACGAGGTCCTCGGTACGGAAACCCTCGTGGGTCACTAGGCGACGCTTATGGTGAAGGAGTTTACTGCTAAGCTGTTGGTAGTGGGATGTTAAGAGAGCACTCTCCCACAGCAGTTTACATTGGACTCTATGGAGCTCTGTAGGCCGTGAATGGAAAACGATACATTTTGAATTCCACCTTTAAAAACAATTCCACCTTAAGAAACCCAGAATTGTATTGAAATGTCCACATCACAGGCCAAAAGAGTCTTAAAAGCAAAAAAAGATGGCCAATACATTTTAAATACCACCTTAATAAAAATTGCACCTTAAGAAACACACAGTTGTATTGACACGTCCACCTTTAAAAATGACCACTTGAAATAAAGCTTAAAATGTCGAAAAGACAGGCAGTATATTGTGAATGAGGTATTCTTAAAAAATTCCACCTTAAGAAACCCTGGATAATTAAGACGTCCCCCTTAAAAATGACCTTTAAAGTGTTACAGACTGCCTGTGTATTTCTGTGGCCCTCACAGCTCTTCCCCTCAGTCTCTGACTCTGCCCCTCCCCCTCCCCCCTCTCTGTCTCTCTCACACGCACGCTCACAGAATACAACTGACAGACTCATGATTCAATGAATTTCGACCGGGGAGCACCCTCCAAAAAATCACCCGTAGCTCGAAAACTTTTCCCAACCAAAATTGAACGAAGCATACCGTAGCGACAAGGAGAGTCTTGTGCTCGAGATGGTGTAAAAATTTTTGCACTTTGAGCGAGATTTGATGGTGTAATTACGAGTTAAAAACAGGCAAAGTTTTGAAAATCTGCGTGCAGACCCGCTCTTAAAATACATTGAGCTCTATGGGAGGAAAACCCTCCCAAGTGTGGAACAAAAATTCATAACTCAAGAACGGTATTCTCAAACGGTCTGAAACTTACAAGTGTGAGAAAGGGGAAATTTCTCTACCATTTAAAGTTTAAATGAAGTCTGTAGGTGAAAGTATAAGGAAGTTATGGTGAAATGTTCGGCAGAAAATTGAAAAAGAAAAAAAATAATTTCAATGGGTTCCTATGGGAGCGTACCCACCCTCCGAACAAATGCTTATAGCTCGGAAAGTTTTCCCCACATCACTTAACTGTATATACCGTTGCGACAAGGAGAGTCTGGGGATCGATATGGTATAAAACATTTGCAGATTAAGTGAGAATTGAGTATGTTATGACGAGTTAAAAACAGGAGAAAATTTTAGAAACCGCACTCTGAGCTGCTCCAAAAATACATTGAACCCTATGGGAGCCGAAACCATCCCTAGTGCCGAACAAAAATTCATAACTCAAAAACCGTATTTTCAATAATGTTCAAATTTAGAGGTCTTAGAAAGGACAAGTTTCTCTACCATTTAAAATTTAAATGAAGTTTCTAGGTGAAACTAAAAGGAAGTTATGGCGATTTGTTCGGCTGAAAAGTGAAAAAACGGCTTTTTGCCACTGAAACTACAGTGGATGACATCACCCCCACTCTAAGGGCCTCCCATTGAAATGAATGGAGGGATTTTGAAGGAGGTATAGAAAGGGAAGGATGAGTGCAAAAATTCTGAAAACGGAAGTGATGGGAGCCGGTACGCCCGGGTCCGACCGTCTGAAATCCCGTGTCCGTAGCTTGAAAAATGACCGAGTTAGAGCACTTTGAAAATTAATTCCATAGAAATGACTGGGGAAAAACGGAGCGATAAACGAGTGTAGCGGACGAACGAGTGCGGGTATCGGAAAGCTGTATACAAGCCCACATCGTCGCTATAGGACGCACGATTTCCAGGTGGAACGGAGTCGATAGCTCGAAAGCTGCGGGACTAGTTAGGCGGACAAGGAAACGCGGAATAATAAAAATAATAACTAGAGGTCTGCATTTCCAGGAGGAAACGCGAGATGTTGCGCCGCCTAAACCGAGATGTTGCGCCGCCTAAACCCCCGCCCCCCGATCCGCGTCTTTCTCGCTTAAAGCGAGGTCCTCGGTACGGTAAACCAGCGTGGGTCACTAGGCGACGCTTATGGTGAAGGAGTTTACTGCTAAGCTGTCGGTAGTGGGATGTTAAGAGAGCACTCTCCCACAGCAGTTTACATTGGACTCTATGGAGCTCTGTAGGCCGTGAATGGAAAACGGGGTCAAAGGTCATGAAGCGGGTGGGCTATCGGCCCATAATTTTACGTGGAGGGACCGTGGACCCTCGGGTCTGCCCGTTTGAGTTCTGGTGTCTCTAGCTTGAAAACTGACCGTGTGACAGCACTTTGAAAGTTTGACAAAAGTTTATGGACATATTTCCATTCATTCCTATGGGAGAAAAGTTGAAACTTCAAATGCTTACTGTGCTAAAACTATGTAACTTTTCCAAAAGCTGTATACAAGCCCGCATCCCACAGGGAAGCTGTACGAAACAAACTTTGAACGGAGTCGATATCTCAAAAACTGTGGGCGGAGTTAACCGGACAAGAATGAACGATCCTCAGAATGAAGGGCAGCAAACGTAACACTAGAGGTCTGCATTTCCAGGAGGAAACGCGAGATGTTGCGCCGCCTAAACCCCCGCCCCCCGATCCGCGTCTTTCCCGCTTAAAGCGAGGTCCTCGATACGGTAAACCCGCGTGGGTCACTAGGCGACGCTTATGGTGAAGGAGTTTACTGCTAAGCTGTCGGTAGTGGGATGTTAATAGAGCACTGTCCCACAGCAGTTTACATTGGACTCTATGGAGCTCTGTAGGCCGTGAATGGAAAACGGGGTCAAAGGTCATGAAGCGGGTGGGCTATCGGCCCATAATTTTACGTGGTGGGACCGTGGACCCTCGGGTCTGCCCGTTTGAGTTCTGGTGTCTCTAGCTCGAAAACTGACCGTGTGACAGCAGTTTGAAAGTTTGAGAAAAGTTTATGGACATTTTTCCATTCATTCCTATGGGAGAAAATATGAAACTTCAAATGCTTACTGTGCAAAAACTATGTAACTTTTCCAAAAGCTGTATACAAGCCCGCATCCCACAGGGAAGCTCTACGAATGAAACTTTGAACGGAGTCGATATCTCGAAAACTGTGGGCGGAGTTAACCGGACAAGAATGAACGATCCTCAGAATGAAGGGCAGCAAACGTAACACTAGAGGTCTGCATTTCCAGGAGGAAACGCGAGATGTTGCGCCGCCTAAACCCCTGCCCCCCGATCCGCGTCTTTCCCGCTTAAAGCGAGGTCCTCGATACGGTAAACCCGCGTGGGTCACTAGGCGACGCTTATGGTGAAGGAGTTTACTGCTAAGCTGTCGGTAGTGGGATGTTAAGAGAGCACTCTCCCACAGCAGTTTACATTGGACTCTATGGAGCTCTGTAGGCCGTGAATGGAAAACGGGGTCAAAGGTCATGAAGCGGGCGGGGTATCGGCCTATAATTTCACGTGGTGGGACTTTGGACTCTCGGGTCTGCCCGTTTGAATTCTGGTGTGTCTAGCTCGAAAACTGACCGTGTGACAGCAGTTTGAAAGTTTGACAAAAGTTTATGGACATTTTTCCATTCATTCCTATGGGAGAAAACACGAAACTTCAAATGCTTACTGTGCGAAAACTATGCAACTTTTCAAAAAGCTGTATACAAGCCCGCATCCCACAGGGAAGCTCTACGAAACAAACTTTGAACGGAGTCGATATCTCGAAAACTGTGGGCGGAGTTAACCGGACAAGAATGAACGATCCTCAGAATGAAGGGCAGCAAACGTAACACCAGGAGGAAACGCGAGATGTTGCGCCGCCTAAACCCCTGCCCCCCGATCCGCGTCTTTACCGCTTAAAGCGAGGCCCTCGATACGGTAAACCCGCGTGGGTCACTAGGCGACGCTTATGGTGAAGGAGTTTACTGCTAAGCTGTTGGTAGGTGGATGTTAAGAGAGCACTCTCCCACAGCAGTTTACATTGGACTCTATGGAGCTCAGTAGGGTGTGAATAGAAAACGATACATTCTGAATTCCACCTTTAAAAACAATTCCACCTTAAGAAACCCAGAATTGTATTGAAATGTCCACATCACAGGCCAAAAGAGTCTTAAAAGCAAAAAAAGATGGCCAATACATTTTAAATACCACCTTAATAAAAATTCCACCTTAAGAAACACACAGTTGTATTGACACGTCCACCTTTAAAAATGACCACTTGAAATAAAGCTTAAAATGTCGAAAAGACAGGCAGTATATTGTGAATGAGGTATTCTTAAAAAATTCCACCTTAAGAAACCCTGGATAATTAAGACGTCCCCCTTAAAAATGACCTTTAAAGTGTTACAGACTGCCTGTGTATTTCTGTGGCCCTCACAGCTCTTCCCCTCAGTCTCTGCTTCTGCCCCTCCCCCTCCCCCCTCTGTCTCTCTCACACGCACGCTCACAGAATACAACTGACAGACTCATGATTCAATGAATTTCGACCGGGGAGCACCCTCCAAAAAATGACCCGTAGCTCGAAAAGTTTTCCCAACCAAAATTGAACGAAACATACCGTAGCGACAAGGAGAGTCTGGCGCTCGAGATGGTGTAAAAATTTTTTCAGTTTGAGCGAGAATTGATGGTGTAAAGATGAGTTAAAAAAGGCCAAATTTGAGAAAATTTTACTTTCTGAAAATACATTGAACTCTATGGGAGCCGAAACGTCCTACTGCCAAACAAATCTTCATAACTCCAGAACCGTATCTTCAAATGATTTCAAATCTACATGTTTTAGAAAGGGGAAATTTCTCTACCATTTGAAATTAAAATGAAGTCTGTAGGTGAAAGTATAAGGAAGTTATGGCAAAATGTTCGGCTAAAAATGTAATATCGAAAAAGGACAGGCATATTCATTTCAATGTATTCCTATGGGAGCGTACCCACCCTCCGAACAAATGCTTATAGCTCAGAAAAGATATCCCGAATGGCTTAAGTGCATATACCGTTGCGACAAGGAGAGTCTAAGGAAGAAGCTGGTATAAAAAATTAGCAGTTTGAGCAAGAATTGACCGTGTTATGACGAGTTAAAAACAGGAGAAAAATTTAGAAACCGCACTCTGAGCCGCTCCAAAAATACATTGAACTCTATGGGAGCCAAAACCCTCCCTAGTGCCGAACAAAAATTCATAACTCAAAAACCGTATTATCGATTATGTTCAAATTTACAGATGCTAGAAAGGACAAGTTTCTCTACCATTTCAAATTTAAATGAAGTTTCTAGGTGAAAGTATGAGGACGTTATGGTGAATTATTCGGCTGAAAAGTGAAAAAACGGTTTTGGCCAGTGAACCCAGAGTGTCTATGACGTCACCCACTCTAAATGTCTTCCATACAAGTGAATGGAGGGATATTCAAGGAGAGATAGAAAGAGAAGGATGAGTGCGAGAGGTCCGAAAACGGAAGTGACGGGTCCCGGTGCGCCCGGGTCCGACCGTCTGAAATCTCGTGTCCGTAGCTTGAAAATTGACCGAGTTAGAGCAGTTCGAAAATTAATTCCTTAGAAATGACTGGGGAAAAACAGAGCGAAAAACGAGTGTAGCGGACGAACGAGTGCGGGTATCGGAAAGCTGTATACAAGCACACATCGTCGCTATAGGACGCACGATTTCCAGGTGGAACGGAGTCGATAGCTCGAAAGCTGCGGGACTAGTTAAGCGGACAAGGAAACGCGGAATAATAAAAATAATAATAAAAATAATAATAATAATAATATGACTTTCGGATAACAATATATTGCGCGCTGCTGAAGCAGCTTGCGCAACATAACTAGAGGTCTGCATTTCCAGGAGGAAACGCGAGATGTTGCGCCGCCGAAACCCCCGTCCCCCGATCCGCGTCTTACCCGCTTAAAGCGAGGTCCTCGATACGGTAAACCCGCGTGGGTCACTAGGCGACGCTTATGGTGAAAGAGTTTACTGCTAAGCTGTCGGTAGTGGGATGTTAATAGAGCACTGTCCCACAGCAGTTTACATTGGACTCTATGGAGCTGTGTAGGCCGTGAATGGAAAACGAGGTCAAAGGTCATGAAGCGGGTGGCCTATCGGCCCATAATTTTACGTGGTGGGACCGTGGACTCTCGGGTCTGACCGTTTGAGTTCTGGTGTCTCTAGCTCGAAAACTGACCGTGTGACAGCAGTTTGAAAGTTTGACAAAAGTTTATGGACATTTTTCCATTCATTCCTATGGGACAAAAGATGAAATTTCAAATGCTTACTGTGCTAAAACTATGCAACTTTTCCAAAAGCTGTATACAAGCCCGCATCCCACAGGGAAGCTCTACGAATGAAACTTTGAACGGAGTCGATATCTCGAAAACTGTGGGCGGAGTTAACCGGACAAGAATGAACGATCCTCAGAATGAAGGGCAGCAAACGTAACACAAGAATGAACGATCCTCAGAATGAAGGGCAGCAAACGTAACACTAGAGGTCTGCATTTCCAGGAGGAAACGCGAGATGTTGCGCCGCCTAAACCCCCGCCCCCCGATCCGCGTCTTTCCCGCTTAAAGCGAGGTCCTCGACACGGTAAACCCGCGTGGGTCACTAGGCGACGCTTATGGTGAAGGAGTTTACTGCTAAGCTGTTGGTAGTGGGATGTTAAGAGAGCACTGTCCCACAGCAGTTTACATTGGACTATGTGGAGCTGTGTAGGCCGTGAATGGAAAATGGGGTCAAAGGTCATGAAGCGGGTGGGCTATCGGCCCATAATTTCACGTGGTGGGACCTTGGACTCTCGGGTCTGCCCGTTTGAGTTCTGGTGTCTCTAGCTCGAAAACTGAGCGTGTGACAGCAGTTTGAAAGTTTGACAAAAGTTTATGGACATTTTTCCATTCATTCCTATGGGAGAAAAGATGAAACTTCAAATGCTTACTGTGCGAAAACTATGCAAATTTTCCAAAAGCTGTATACAAGCCCGCATCCCACAGGGAAGCTCTACGAAACAAACTTTGAACGGAGTCGATATCTCGAAAACTGTGGGCGGAGTTAACCGGACAAGAATGAACGATCCTCAGAATGAAGGGCAGCAAACGTAACACTAGAGGTCTGCATTTCCAGGAGGAAACGCGAGATGTTGCGCCGCCTAAACCCCCGTCCCCCGATCCGCGTCTTTCCCGCTTAAAGCGAGGTCCTCGATACGGTAAACCCGCGTGGGTCACTAGGCGACGCTTATGGTGAAGGAGTTACCTGCTAAGCTGTTGGTAGTGGGATGTTAAGAGAGCACTCTCCCACAGCAGTTTACATTGGACTCTATGGAGCTCTGTAGGCCGTGAATGGAAAACGGGATCAAAGGTCATGAAGCGGGTGGGCTATCGGCCCATAATTTCACGTGGCGGGACCGTGGACTCTCGGGTCTGCCCGTTTGAATTCTGGTGTGTCTAGCTCGAAAACTGACCGTGTGACAGCAGTTTGAAAGTTTGACAAAAGTTTATGGACATTTTTCCATTCATTCCTATGGGAGAAAACACGAAACTTCAAATGCTTACTGTGCGAAAACTATGCAACTTTTCCAAAAGCTGTATACAAGCCCGCATCCCACAGGGAAGCTCTACGAATGAAACTTTGAACGGAGTCGATATCTCGAAAACTGTGGGCGGAGTTAACCGGACAAGAATGAACGATCCTCAGAATGAAGGGCAGCAAACGTAACACTAGAGGTCTGCATTTCCAGGAGGAAACGCGAGATGTTGCGCCGCCGAAACCCCCGTCCCCCGATCCGCGTCTTTCCCGCTTAAAGCGAGGTCCTCGATACGGTAAACCCGCGTGGGTCACTAGGCGACGCTTATGGTGAAGGAGTTTACTGCTAAGCTGTCGGTAGTGGGATGTTAAGAGAGCACTCTCCCACAGCAGTTTACATTGGACTCTATGGAGCTCTGTAGGCCGTGAATGGAAAACGGGGTCAAAGGTCATGAAGCGGGCGGGGTATCGGCCTATAATTTCACGTGGTGGGACCGTGGACTCTCGGGTCTGCCCGTTTGAGTTCTGGTGTCTCTAGCTCGAAAACTGAGCGTGTGACAGCAGTTTGAAAGTTTGACAAAAGTTTATGGACATTTTTCCATTCATTCCTATGGGAGTTAAGATGAAATTTCAAATGCTTACTGTGCGAAAACTATGTAACTTTTCCAAAAGCTGTATACAAGCCCGCATCCCACAGGGAAGCTCTACGAATCAAACTTTGAACGGAGTCGATATCTCGAAAACTGTGGGCGGAGTTAACCGGACAAGAATGAACGATCCTCAGAATGAAGGGCAGCAAACGTAACACTAGAGGTCTGCATTTCCAGGAGGAAACGCGAGATGTTGCGCCGCCTAAACCCCCGTCCCCCGATCCGCGTCTTTCCCGCTTAAAGCGAGGTCCTCGATACGGTAAACCCGCGTGGGTCACTAGGCGACGCTTATGGTGAAGGAGTTACCTGCTAAGCTGTTGGTAGTGGGATGTTAAGAGAGCACTCTCCCACAGCAGTTTACATTGGACTCTATGGAGCTCTGTAGGCCGTGAATGGAAAACGGGGTCAAAGGTCATGAAGCGGGTGGGCTATCGGCCCATAATTTCACGTGGCGGGACCGTGGACTCTCGGGTCTGCCCGTTTGAATTCTGGTGTGTCTAGCTCGAAAACTGACCGTGTGACAGCAGTTTGAAAGTTTGACAAAAGTTTATGGACATTTTTCCATTCATTCCTATGGGAGAAAACACGAAACTTCAAATGCTTACTGTGCGAAAACTATGCAACTTTTCCAAAAGCTGTATACAAGCCCGCATCCCACAGGGAAGCTCTACGAATGAAACTTTGAACGGAGTCGATATCTCGAAAACTGTGGGCGGAGTTAACCGGACAAGAATGAACGATCCTCAGAATGAAGGGCAGCAAACGTAACACGAGATGTTGCGCCGCCTAAACCCCCGCCCCCCGATCCGCGTCTTTCCCGCTTAAAGCGAGGTCCTCGATAAGGTAAACCCGCGTGGGTCACTAGGCGACGCCTATGGTGAAGGAGTTTACTGCTAAGCTGTTGGTAGTGGGATGTTAAGAGAGCACTCTCCCACAGCAGTTTACATTGGACTCTATGGAGCTGTGTAGGCCGTGAATGGAAAATGGGGTCAAAGGTCATGAAGCGGGCGGGGTATCGACCTATAATTTCACGTGGTGGGACCGTGGACTCTCGGGTCTGATGGTTTCAGTTCTGGTGTCTCTAGCTCGAAAACTGAGCGTGTGACAGCAGTTTGAAAGTTTGACAAAAGTTTATGGACATTTTTCCATTCATTCCTATGGGAGAAAACACGAAACTTCAAATGCTTACTGTGCGAAAACTATGTAACTTTTCCAAAAGCTGTATACAAGCCCGCATCCCACAGGGAAGCTGTACGAAACAAACTTTGAACGGAGTCGATATCTCGAAAACTGTGGGCGGAGTTAACCGGACAAGAATGAACGATCCTCAGAATGAAGGGCAGCAAACGTAACACACGAGATGTTGCGCCGCCTAAACCCCCGTCCCCCGATCCGCGTCTTTCCCGCTTAAAGCGAGGTCCTCGATACGGTAAACCCGCGTGGGTCACTAGGCGACGCTTATGGTGAAGGAGTTTACTGCTAAGCTGTCGGTAGTGGGATGTTAAGAGAGCACTCTCCCACAGCAGTTTACATTGGACTCTATGGAGCTCTGTAGGCCGTGAAAGGAAAACGGGGTCAAAGGTCATGAAGCGGGTGGGTTATCGGCCCATAATTTTACGTGGTGGGACCGTGGACCCTCGGGTCTGCCCGTTTGAGTTCTGGTGTCTCTAGCTCGAAAACTGACCGTGTGACAGCAGTTTGAATGTTTGACAAAAGTTTATGGACATTTTTCCATTCATTCCTATGTGAGAAAAGATGAAACTTCAAATGCTTCCTGTGCGAAAACTATGTAACTTTTCTAAAAGCTGTATACAAGCCCGCATCCCACAGGGAAGCTCTACGAAACAAACTTTGAACGGAGTCGATATCTCGAAAACTGTGGGCGGAGTTAACCGGACAAGAATGAACGATCCTCAGAATGAAGGGCAGCAAACGTAACACAAGAATGAACGATCCTCAGAATGAAGGGCAGCAAACGTAACACTAGAGGTCTGCATTTCCAGGAGGAAACGCGAGATGTTGCGCCGCCTAAACCCCCGCCCCCCGATCCGCGTCTTTCCCGCTTAAAGCGAGGTCCTCGACACGGTAAACCCGCGTGGGTCACTAGGCGACGCTTATGGTGAAGGAGTTTACTGCTAAGCTGTTGGTAGTGGGATGTTAAGAGAGCACTGTCCCACAGCAGTTTACATTGGACTATGTGGAGCTGTGTAGGCCGTGAATGGAAAATGGGGTCAAAGGTCATGAAGCGGGTGGGCTATCGGCCCATAATTTCACGTGGTGGGACCTTGGACTCTCGGGTCTGCCCGTTTGAGTTCTGGTGTCTCTAGCTCGAAAACTGAGCGTGTGACAGCAGTTTGAAAGTTTGACAAAAGTTTATGGACATTTTTCCATTCATTCCTATGGGAGAAAAGATGAAACTTCAAATGCTTACTGTGCGAAAACTATGCAAATTTTCCAAAAGCTGTATACAAGCCCGCATCCCACAGGGAAGCTCTACGAATGAAACTTTGAACGGAGTCGATATCTCGAAAACTGTGGGCGGAGTTAACCGGACAAGAATGAACGATCCTCAGAATGAAGGGCAGCAAACGTAACACTAGAGGTCTGCATTTCCAGGAGGAAACGCGAGATGTTGCGCCGCCTAAACCCCTGCCCCCCGATCCGCGTCTTTCCCGCTTAAAGCGAGGTCCTCGATACGGTAAACCCGCGTGGGTCACTAGGCGACGCTTATGGTGAAGGAGTTTACTGCTAAGCTGTCGGTAGTGGGATGTTAAGAGAGCACTCTCCCACAGCAGTTTACATTGGACTCTATGGAGCTCTGTAGGCCGTGAATGGAAAACGGGGTCAAAGGTCATGAAGCGGGCGGGGTATCGGCCTATAATTTCACGTGGTGGGACCTTGGACTCTCGGGTCTGCCCGTTTGAATTCTGGTGTCTCTAGCTCGAAAACTGAGCGTGTGACAGCAGTTTGAAAGTTTGACAAAAGTTTATGGACATATTTCCATTCATTCCTATGGGACAAAAGATGAAACTTCAAATGCTTACTGTGCTAAAACTATGCAACTTTTCCAAAAGCTGTATACAAGCCCGCATCCCACAGGGAAGCTCTACGAATGAAACTTTGAACGGAGTCGATATCTCGAAAACTGTGGGCGGAGTTAACCGGACAAGAACGAACGATCCTCAGAATGAAGGGCAGCAAACGTAACACCAGGAGGAAACGCGAGATGTTGCGCCGCCTAAACCCCCGTCCTCCGATCCGCGTCTTTCCCGCTTAAAGCGAGGTCCTCGGTACGGTAAACCCACGTGGGTCACTAGGCGACGCTTATGGTGAAGGAGTTTACTGCTAAGCTGTCGGTAGTGGGATGTTAAGAGAGCTCTCTCCCACAGCAGTTTACATTGGACTCTATGGAGCTCTGTAGGCCGTGAAAGGAAAACGGGGTCAAAGGTCATGAAGCGGGTGGGCTATCGGCCCATAAATTCAGGCGGTGGGACCGGGGACTCTCGGGTGTGCCCGTTTGAATTCTGGTGTCTCTAGCTCGAAAACTGACTGTGTGACAGCAGTTTTAAAGTTTGACAAAAGTTTATGGACATTTTCCCATTCATTCCTATGGGAGAAAAGATGAAACTTCAAAGGCTTACTGTGCGAAAACTATGCAACTTTTCCAAAAGCTGTATACAAGCCCGCATCCCACAGGGAAGCTCTACGAAACAAACTTTGAACGGAGTCGATATCTCGAAAACTGTGGGCGGAGTTAACCGGACAAGAATGAACGATCCTCAGAATGAAGGGCAGCAAACGTAACACTAGAGGTCTGCATTTCCAGGAGGAAACGCGAGATGTTGCGCCGCCTAAACCCCCGTCCCCCGATCCGCGTCTTTCCCGCTTAAAGCGAGGTCCTCGATACGGTAAACCCGCGTGGGTCACTAGGCGACGCTTATGGTGAAGGAGTTTACTGCTAAGCTGTTGGTAGTGGGATGTTAAGAGAGCACTGTCCCACAGCAGTTTACATTGGACTCTATGGAGCTCAGTAGGCCGTGAATGGAAAACGGGGTCAAAGGTCATGAAGCGGGTGGGCTATCGGCCTATAATTTCAGGTGGTGGGACCTTGGACTCTCGGGTCTGACCGTTTGAATTCTGGTGTCTGTAGCTCGAAAAATGACCGTGTGACAGCAGTTTGAAAGTTTGACAAAAGTTTATGGACATTTTTCCATTCATTCCTATGAGAGAAAAGATGAAACTTCAAATGCTTACTGTGCGAAAACTATGCAACTTTTCCAAAAGCTGTATACAAGCCCGCATCCCACAGGGAAGCTCTACGAATGAAACTTTGAACGGAGTCGATATCTCGAAAACTGTGGGCGGAGTTAACCGGACAAGAATGAACGATCCTCAGAATGAAGGGCAGCAAACGTAACACCAGAGGTCTGCATTTCCAGGAGGAAACGCGAGATGTTGCGCCGCCTAAACCCCCGCCCCCCGATCCGCGTCTTTCCCGCTTAAAGCGAGGTCCTCGACACGGTAAACCCGCTTGGGTCACTAGGCGACGCTTATGGTGAAGGAGTTTACTGCTAAGCTTTTGGTAGAGGGATGTTAAGAGAGCACTCTCCCACAGCAGTTTACATTGGACTCTATGGAGCTCTGTAGGCCGTGAATGGAAAACGGGGTCAAAGGTCATGAAGCGGGTGGGCTATCGGCCCATAGTTTCACGTGGTGGGACCGTGGACCCTCGGGTCTGCCCGTTTGAGTTCTGGTGTCTCTAGCTCGAAAACTGACCGTGTGACAGCAGTTTGAAAGTTTGACAAAAGTTTATGGACATCTTTCCATTCATTCCTATGGGAGTAAAGATGAAACTTCAAAGGCTTCCTGTGCAAAAACTATGCAACTTTTCCAAAAGCTGTATACAAGCCCGCATCCCACAGGGCAGCTCTACGAAACAAACTTTGAACGGAGTCAATATCTCGAAAACTGTGGGCGGAGTTAACCGGACAAGAATGAACGATCCTCAGAATGAAGGGCAGCAAACGTAACACTAGAGGTCTGCATTTCCAGGAGGAAACGCGAGATGTTGCGCCGCCTAAACCCCCGCCCCCCGATCCGCGTCTTTCCCGCTTAAAGCGAGGTCCTCGATACGGTAAACCCGCGTGGGTCACTAGGCGACGCTTATGGTGAAGGAGTTTACTGCTAAGCTGTCGGTAGTGGGATGTTAAGAGAGCACTCTCCCACAGCAGTTTACATTGGACTCTATGGAGCTCTGTAGGCCGTGAATGGAAAACGGGGTCAAAGGTCATGAAGCGGGCGGGTTATCGGCCCATAATTTTACGTGGTGGGACCGTGGACCCTCGGTTCTGCCCGTTTGAGTTCTGGTGTCTCTAGCTCGAAAACTGACCGTGTGACAGCAGTTTGAAAGTTTGACAAAAGTTTATGGACATTTTTCCATTCATTCCTATGGGAGAAAAGATGAAACTTCAAAGGCTTACTGTGCAAAAACTATGCAACTTTTCCAAAAGCTGTATACAAGCCCGCATCCCACAGGGAAGCTGTACGAAACAAACTTTGAACGGAGTCGATATCTCGAAAACTGTGGGCGGAGTTAACCGGACAAGAACGAACGATCCTCAGAATGAAGGGCAGCAAACGTAACACTAGAGGTCTGCATTTCCAGGAGGAAACGCGAGATGTTGCGCCGCCTAAACCCCTGCCCCCCGATCCGCGTCTTTCCCGCTTAAAGCGAGGTCCTCGATACGGTAAACCCGCGTGGGTCACTAGGCGACGCTTATGGTGAAGGAGTTTACTGCTAAGCTGTTGGTAGTGGGATGTTAAGAGAGCAGTCACCCACAGCAGTTTACATTGGACTCTATGGAGCTGTGTAGGCCGTGAATGGAAAACGGGGTCAAAGGTCATGAAGCGGGTGGGCTATCGGCCCATAGTTTCACGTGCTGGGACCGTGGACCCTCGGGTCTGCCCGTTTGAGTTCTGGTGTCTCTAGCTCGAAAACTGACCGTGTGACAGCAGTTTTAAAGTTTGACAAAAGTTTATGGAAATTTTTCCATTCATTCCTATGGGACAAAAGGTGAAACTTCAAACGCTTACTGTGCGAAAACTATGTAACTTTTCCAAAAGCTGTATACAAGCCCGCATCCCACAGGGAAGCTCTACGAATGAAACTTTGAACGGAGTCGATATCTCGAAAACTGTGGGCGGAGTTAACCGGACAAGAATGAACGATCCTCAGAATGAAGGGCAGCAAACGTAACACTAGAGGTCTGCATTTCCAGGAGGAAACGCGAGATGTTGCGCCGCCTAAACCCCCGTCCCCCGATCAGCAGTTTGAAAGTTTGACAAAAGTTTATGGACATTTTTCCATTCATTCCTATGGGAGAAAACACGAAACTTCAAATGCTTACTGTGCGAAAACTATGCAACTTTTCCAAAAGCTGTATACAAGCCCGCATCCCACAGGGAAGCTCTACGAATGAAACTTTGAACGGAGTCGATATCTCGAAAACTGTGGGCGGAGTTAACCGGACAAGAATGAACGATCCTCAGAATGAAGGGCAGCAAACGTAACACGAGATGTTGCGCCGCCTAAACCCCCGCCCCCCGATCCGCGTCTTTCCCGCTTAAAGCGAGGTCCTCGATACGGTAAACCCGCGTGGGTCACTAGGCGACGCTTATGGTGAAGGAGTTTACTGCTAAGCTGTCGGTAGTGGGATGTTAAGGGAGCACTGTCCCACAGCAGTTTACATTGGACTCTATGGAGCTCTGTAGGCCGTGAAAGGAAAACGGGGTCAAAGGTCATGAAGCGGGTGGGCTATCGGCCCATAAATTCACGTGGTGGGACCGTGGACTCTCGGGTCTGCCCGTTTGAATTCTGGTGTCTCTAGCTCGAAAACTGACCGTGTGACAGCAGTTTTAAAGTTTGACAAAAGTTTATGGACATTTTTCCATTCATTCCTATGGGAGAAAAGATGAAACTTCAAATGCTTACTGTGCGAAAACTATGTAACTTTTCCAAAAGCTGTATACAAGCCCGCATCCCACAGGGCAGCTCTACGAGACAAACTTTGAACGGAGTCTATATCTCGAAAACTGTGGGCGGAGTTAACCGGACAAGAATGAACGATCCTCAGAATGAAGGGCAGCAAACGTAACACTAGAGGTCTGCATTTCCAGGAGGAAACGCGAGATGTTGCGCCGCCTAAACCCCGCCCCCCGATCCGCGTCTTTCCCGCTTAAAGCGAGGTCCTCGATACGGTAAACCCGCGTGGGTCACTAGGCGACGCTTATGGTGAAGGAGTTTACTGCTAAGCCGTTGGTAGTGGGATGTTAAGAGAGCACTCTCCCACAGCAGTTTACATTGGACTCTATGGAGCTCTGTAGGCCGTGAATGGAAAACGGGGTCAAAGGTCATGAAGCGGGTGGGCTATCGGCCCATAATTTTACGTGGTGGGACCGTGGACCCTCGGGTCTGCCCGTTTGAGTTCTGGTGTCTCTAGCTCGAAAACTGACCGTGTGACAGCAGTTTGAATGTTTGACAAAAGTTTATGGACATTTTTCCATTCATTCCTATGGGAGAAAACACGAAACTTCAAATGCTTACTGTGCGAAAACTATGCAACTTTTCCAAAAGCTGTATACAAGCCCGCATCCCACAGGGAAGCTCTACGAAACAAACTTTGAACGGAGTCGATATCTCGAAAACTGTGGGCGGAGTTAACCGGACAAGAATGAACGATCCTCAGAATGAAGGGCAGCAAACGTAACACTAGAGGTCTGCATTTCCAGGAGGAAACGCGAGATGTTGCGCCGCCTAAACCCCCGCCCCCCGATCCGCGTCTTTACCGCTTAAAGCGAGGTCCTCGATACGGTAAACCCGCGTGGGTCACTAGGCGACGCTTATGGTGAAGGAGTTTACTGCTAAGCTGTTGGTAGTGGGATGTTAAGAGAGCACTGTCCCACAGCAGTTCACATTGGACTCTATGGAGTTGTGTAGGCCGTGAATGAAAACCGGGTCAAAGGTCATGAAGCGGGTGGGCTATCGGCCTATAATTTTACGTGGTGGGACCTTGGACCCTCGGGTCTGCCCGTTTGAGTTCTGGTGTCTCTAGCTCGAAAACTGAGCGTGTGACAGCAGTTTGAAAGTTTGACAAAAGTTTATGGACATTTTTCCATTCATTCCTATGGGAGTAAAGATGAAAGTTCAAAGGCTTCCTGTGCAAAAACTATGTAACTTTTCCAAAAGCTGTATACAAGCCCGCATCCCACAGGGCAGCTCTACGAAACAAACTTTGAACGGAGTCGATATCTCGAAAACTGTGGGCGGAGTTAACCAGACAAGAATGAACGATCCTCAGAATGAAGGGCAGCAAACGTAACACCAGGAGGAAACGCGAGATGTTGCGCCGCCTAAACCCCTGCCCCCCGATCCGCGTCTTTCCCGCTTAAAGCGAGGTCCTCGACACGGTAAACCCGCGTGGGTCACTAGGCGACGCTTATGGTGAAGGAGTTTACTGCTAAGCTGTTGGTAGTGGGATGTTAAGAGAGCACTGTCCCACAGCAGTTTACATTGGACTCTATGGGAGCCGAAACCCTCCCTAGTGCCGAACAAAAATTCATAACTCAAAAACCGTATTTTCAATAATGTTCAAATTTAGAGGTCTTAGAAAGGACAAGTTTCTCTACCATTTAAAATTTAAATGAAGTTTCTAGGTGAAAGTATGAGGAAGTTATGGCAATTTGTTCGGCTGAAAAGTGAAAAACCCGTTTTCTGAGAAGGAATCTACAGTGTATGATGTCACCCACTCTAAGAGCCTCCCACTGAAATGAATGGAGGGATTTTGAAGGAGTGATAGAAAGGGAAGGATGAGTGCAAAAATTCCGAAAACGGAAGTGATGGGAGCCGGTACGCCCGGGTCCGACCGTCTGAAATCCCGTGTCCGTAGCTTGAAAAATGACCGAGTTAGAGCACTTTGAAAATTAATTCCATAGAAATGACTGGGGAAAAACGGAGCGATAAACGAGTGTAGCGGACGAACGAGTGCGGGTATCGGAAAGCTGTATACAAGCCCACATCGTCGCTATAGGACGCACGATTTCCAGGTGGAACGGAGTCGATAGCTCGAAAGCTGCGGGACTAGTTAGGCGGACAAGGAAACGCGGAATAATAAGAATAAAAATAATAATAATATGACTTAAGAAGAACAATATATTGCGCCGCTGCTTAAAGCAGCAGGCGCAACATAACTAGAGGTCTGCATTTCCAGGAGGAAACGCGAGATGTTGCGCCGCCTAAACCCCCGTCCCCCGATCCGCGTCTTTCCCGCTTAAAGCGAGGTCCTCGATACGGTAAACCCGCGTGGGTCACTAGGCGACGCTTATGGTGAAGGAGTTTACTGCTAAGCTGTCGGTAGTGGGATGTTAAGAGAGCAATCTCCCACAGCAGTTTACATTGGACTCTATGGAGCTCTGTAGGCCGTGAAAAGAAAACGGGGTCAAAGGTCATGAAGCGGGTGGGTTATCGGCCCATAATTTTACGTGGTGGGACCGTGGACCCTCGGGTCTGCCCGTTTGAGTTCTGGTGTCTCTAGCTCGAAAACTGACCGTGTGACAGCAGTTTGAATGTTTGACAAAAGTTTATGGACATTTTTCCATTCATTCCTAAGTGAGAAAAGATGAAACTTCAAATGCTTCCTGTGCGAAAACTATGTAACTTTTCTAAAAGCTGTATACAAGCCCGCATCCCACAGGGAAGCTCTAAGAAACAAACTTTGAACGGAGTCGATATCTCGAAAACTGTGGGCGGAGTTAACCGGACAAGAATGAACGATCCTCAGAATGAAGGGCAGCAAACGTAACACACGAGATGTTGCGCCGCCTAAACCCCCGCCCCCCGATCCGCGTCTTTCCCGCTTAAAGCGAGGTCCTCGATACGGTAAACCCGCGTGGGTCACTAGGCGACGCTTATGGTGAAGGAGTTTACTGCTAAGCTGTCGGTAGTGGGATGTTAAGAGAGCACTCTCCCACAGCAGTTTACATTGGACTCTATGGAGCTCTGTAGGCCGTGAATGGAAAACGGGGTCAAAGGTCATGAAGCGGGCGGGGTATCGGCCTATAATTTCAGGTGGTGGGACCGTGGACCCTCGGGTCTGCCCGTTTGAGTTCTGGTGTCTCTAGCTCAAAAACTGAGCGTGTGACAGCAGTTTGAAAGTTTGACAAAAGTTTATGGACATTTTTCCATTCATTCCTATGGGAGAAAAGATGAAACTTCAAATGCTTACTGTGCGAAAACTATGCAACTTTTCCAAAAGCTGTATACAAGCCCGCATCCCACAGGGAAGCTCTACGAATGAAACTTTGAACGGAGTCGATATCTCGAAAACTGTGGGCGGAGTTAACCGGACAAGAATGAACGATCCTCAGAATGAAGGGCAGCAAACGTAACACTAGAGGTCTGCATTTCCAGGAGGAAACGCGAGATGTTGCGCCGCCTAAACCCCCGTCCCCCGATCCGCGTCTTTCCCGCTTAAAGCGAGGTCCTCGACACGGTAAACCCGCGTGGGTCACTAGGCGACGCTTATGGTGAAGGAGTTTACTGCTAAGCTGTTGGTAGTGGGATGTTAAGAGAGCACTGTCCCACAGCAGTTTACATTGGACTATGTGGAGCTGTGTAGGCCGTGAATGGAAAACGGGGTCAAAGGTCATGAAGCGGGTGGGCTATCGGCCCATAATTTCACGTGGTGGGACCTTGGACTCTCGGGTCTGCCCGTTTGAGTTCTGGTGTCTCTAGCTCGAAAACTGACCGTGTGACAGCAGTTTGAATGTTTGACAAAAGTTTATGGACATTTTTCCATTCATTCCTATGTGAGAAAAGATGAAACTTCAAATGCTTCCTGTGCGAAAACTATGTAACTTTTCTAAAAGCTGTATACAAGCCCGCATCCCACAGGGAAGCTCTACGAAACAAACTTTGAACGGAGTCGATATCTCGAAAACTGTGGGCGGAGTTAACCGGACAAGAATGAACGATCCTCAGAATGAAGGGCAGCAAACGTAACACTAGAGGTCTGCATTTCCAGGAGGAAACGCGAGATGTTGCGCCGCCTAAACCCCCGCCCCCCGATCCGCGTCTTTCCCGCTTAAAGCGAGGTCCTCGATACGGTAAACCCGCGTGGGTCACTAGGCGACGCTTATGGTGAAGGAGTTTACTGCTAAGCTGTCGGTAGTGGGATGTTAAGAGAGCACTCTCCCACAGCAGTTTACATTGGACTCTATGGAGCTGTGTAGGCCGTGAAAGGAAAACGGGGTCAAAGGTCATGAAGCGGGCGGGCTATCGGCCCATACTTTTACGTGGTGGGACCGTGGACCCTCGGGTCTACCCGTTTGAATTCTGGTGTCTGTAGCTCGAAAACTGACCGTGTGACAGCACTTTGAAAGTTTGACAAAAGTTTATGGACATTTTTCCATTCATTCCTATGGGAGAAAAGATGAAACTTCAAATGCTTACTGTGCGAAAACTATGCAACTTTTCCAAAAGCTGTATACAAGCCCGCATCCCACAGGGAAGCTCTACGAATGAAACTTTGAACGGAGTCGATATCTCGAAAACTGTGGGCGGAGTTAACCGGACAAGAATGAACGATCCTCAGAATGAAGGGCAGCAAACGTAACACTAGAGGTCTGCATTTCCAGGAGGAAACGCGAGATGTTGCGCCGCCTAAACCCCCGCCCCCCGATCCGCGTCTTTCCCGCTTAAAGCGAGGTCCTCGATACGGTAAACCGCGTGGGTCACTAGGCGACGCTTATGGTGAAGGAGTTTACTGCTAAGCTGTCGGTAGTGGGATGTTAAGAGAGCACTCTCCCACAGCAGTTTACATTGGACTCTATGGAGCTCTGTAGGCCGTGAATGGAAAACGGGGTCAAAGGTCATGAAGCGGGCGGGGTATCGGCCTATAATTTCACGTGGTGGGACCTTGGACTCTCGGGTCTGCCCGTTTGAATTCTGGTGTCTCTAGCTCGAAAACTGAGCGTGTGACAGCAGTTTGAAAGTTTGACAAAAGTTTATGGACATATTTCCATTCATTCCTATGGGACAAAAGATGAAACTTCAAATGTTTACTGTGCTAAAACTATGCAACTTTTCCAAAAGCTGTATACAAGCCCGCATCCCACAGGGAAGCTCTACGAATGAAACTTTGAACGGAGTCGATATCTCGAAAACTGTGGGCGGAGTTAACCGGACAAGAACGAACGATCCTCAGAATGAAGGGCAGCAAACGTAACACTAGAGGTCTGCATTTCCAGGAGGAAACGCGAGATGTTGCGCCGCCGAAACCCCCGTCCCCCGATCCGCGTCTTTCCCGCTTAAAGCGAGGTCCTCGATACGGTAAACCCGCGTGGGTCACTAGGCGACGCTTATGGTGAAGGAGTTTACTGCTAAGCTGTCGGTAGTGGGATGTTAAGAGAGCACTCTCCCACAGCAGTTTACATTGGACTCTATGGACCTCTGTAGGCCGTGAATGGAAAACGGGGTCAAAGGTCATGAAGCGGGCGGGGTATCGGCCTATAATTTCACGTGGTGGGACCGTGGACTCTCGGGTCTGCCCGTTTGAGTTCTGGTGTCTCTAGCTCGAAAACTGACCGTGTGACAGCAGTTTGAAAGTTTGACAAAAGTTTATGGACATTTTTCCATTCATTCCTATGGGAGAAAAGATGAAACTTCAAATGCTTACTGTGCAAAAACTATGCAACTTTTCCAAAAGCTGTATACAAGCCCGCATCCCACAGGGCAGCTCTACGAAACAAACTTTGAACGGAGTCGATATCTCGAAAACTGTGGGCGGAGTTAACCGGACAAGAACGAACGATCCTCAGAATGAAGGGCAGCAAACGTAACACTAGAGGTCTGCATTTCCAGGAGGAAACGCGAGATGTTGCGCCGCCTAAACCCCCGCCCCCCGATCCGCGTCTTTCCCGCTTAAAGCGAGGTCCTCGATACGGTAAACCCGCGTGGGTCACTAGGCGACGCTTATGGTGAAGGAGTTTACTGCTAAGCTGTCGGTAGTGGGATGTTAAGGGAGCACTCTCCCACAGCAGTTTACATTGGACTCTATGGAGCTCTGTAGGCCGTGAATGGAAAACGGGGTCAAAGGTCATGAAGCGGGTGGGCTATCGGCCCATAATTTCACGTGGGGGGACCGTGGACTCTCGGGTCTGCCCGTTTGAGTTCTGGTGTCTCTAGCTCGAAAACTGAGCGTGTGACAGCAGTTTGAAAGTTTGACAAAAGTTTATGGACATTATTCCATTCATTCCTATGGGAGAAAAGATGAAACTTCAAATGCTTACTGTGCGAAAACTATGTAACTTTTCCAAAAGCTGTATACAAGCCCGCATCCCACAGGGAAGCTCTACGAAACAAACTTTGAACGGAGTCGATATCTCGAAAACTGTGGGCGGAGTTAACCGGACAAGAATGAACGATCCTCAGAATGAAGGGCAGCAAACGTAACACTAGAGGTCTGCATTTCCAGGAGGAAACGCGAGATGTTGCGCCGCCTAAACCCCCGTCCCCCGATCCGCGTCTTTCCCGCTTAAAGCGAGGTCCTCGATACGGTAAACCCGCGTGGGTCACTAGGCGACGCTTATGGTGAAGGAGTTTACTGCTAAGCTGTCGGTAGTGGGATGTTAAGAGAGCACTCTCCCACAGCAGTTTACATTGGACTCTATGGAGCTGTGTAGGCCGTGAATGGAAAACGATACATTTTGAATTCCACCTTTAAAAACAATTCCACCTTAAGAAACCCAGAATTGTATTGAAATGTCCACATCACAGGCCAAAAGAGTCTTAAAAGCAAAAAAAGATGGCCAATACATTTTAAATACCACCTTAATAAAAATTCCACCTTAAGAAACCCACAGTTGTATTGACAAGTCCACCTTTAAAAATGACCACTTTAAATAAAGCTTAAAATGTCGAAAAGACAGGCAGTATATTGTGAATGAGGTATTCTTAAAAAATTCCACCTTAAGAAACCCTGGATAATTAAGATGTCCCCCTTAAAAATGACCTTTAAAGTGTTACAGACTGCCTGTGTATTTCTGTGGCCCTCACAGCTCTTCCCCTCAGTCTCTGCCTCTGCCCCTCCCCCTCCCTCCTCTGTCTCTCTCACACGCACGCTCACAGAATACAACTGACAGACTCATGATTCAATGAATTTCGACCGGTGGCGCACCTTCCAAAAAACCTCAAATATCTCAAAAACTTTTCCAGGTCCAAAAATGAACGAAGCATACCGTAGCGACAAGGAGAGTCTGGTGCTCGAGATGGTGTAAAAATTTTTGCACTTTGAGCGAGATTTGATGGTGTAATTACGAGTTAAAAACAGGCAAAGTTTTGAAAATCTGCGTGCCGAGCCGCTCTTAAAATACATTGAGCTCTATGGGAGGAAAACCCTCCCAAGTGTGGAACAAAAATTCATAACTCAAGAACGGTATTCTCAAACGGTCTGAAACTTACAAGTGTGAGAAAGGGGAAATTTCTCTACCATTTAAAGTTTAAATGAAGTCTGTAGGTGAAAGTATAAGGAAGTTATGGTGAAATGTTCGGCAGAAAATTGAAAAAGAAAAAAAATAATTTCAATGGGTTCCTATGGGAGCGTACCCACCCTCCGAACAAATGCTTATAGCTCGGAAAGTTTTCCTCACATCACTTAACCGTATATACCGTTGCGACAAGGAGAGTCTGGGGATCGATATGGTATAAAAAATTTGCAGATTAAGTGAGAATTGAGCATGTTATGACGAGTTAAAAACAGGAGAAAATTTTAGAAACCGCACTCTGAGCTGCTCCAAAAATACATTGAACCCTATGGGAGCCGAAACCCTCCCTAGTGCCGAACAAAAATTCATAACTCAAAAACCGTATTTTCAATAATGTTCAAATTTAGAGGTCTTAGAAAGGACAAGTTTCTCTACCATTTAAAATTTAAATGAAGTTTCTAGGTGAAAGTATGAGGAAGTTATGGCAATTTGTTCGGCTGAAAAGTGAAAAACCCGTTTTCTGAGAAGGAATCTACAGTGTATGATGTCACCCACTCTAAGAGCCTCCCATTGAAATGAATGGAGGGATTTTGAAGGAGTGATAGAAAGGGAAGGATGAGTGCAAAAATTCCGAAAACGGAAGTGATGGGAGCCGGTACGCCCGGGTCCGACCGTCTGAAATCCCGTGTCCGTAGCTTGAAAAATGACCGAGTTAGAGCACTTTGAAAATTAATTCCATAGAAATGACTGGGGAAAAACGGAGCGATAAACGAGTGTAGCGGACGAACGAGTGCGGGTATCGGAAAGCTGTATACAAGCCCACATCGTCGCTATAGGCCGCACGATTTCCAGGTGGAACGGAGTCGATAGCTCGAAAGCTGCGGGACTAGTTAGGCGGACAAGGAAACGCGGAATAATAAGAATAAAAATAATAATAATATGACTTAAGAAGAACAATATATTGCGCCGCTGCTTAAAGCAGCAGGCGCAACATAACTAGAGGTCTGCATTTCCAGGAGGAAACGCGAGATGTTGCGCCGCCTAAACCCCCGCCCCCCGATCCGCGTCTTTCCCGCTTAAAGCGAGGTCCTCGATACGGTAAACCCGCGTGGGTCACTAGGCGACGCTTATGGTGAAGGAGTTTACTGCTAAGCTGTCGGTAGTGGGATGTTAAGGGAGCACTCTCCCACAGCAGTTTACATTGGACTCTATGGAGCTCTGTAGGCCGTGAAAGGAAAACGGGGTCAAAGGTCATGAAGCGGGTGGGCTATCGGCCCATAAATTCACGTGGTGGGACCGTGGACTCTCGGGTCTGCCCGTTTGAATTCTGGTGTCTCTAGCTCGAAAACTGACCGTGTGACAGCAGTTTTAAAGTTTGACAAAAGTTTATGGACATTTTTCCATTCATTCCTATGGGAGAAAAGATGAAACTTCAAATGCTTACTGTGCGAAAACTATGTAACTTTTCCAAAAGCTGTATACAAGCCCGCATCCCACAGGGAAGCTCTACGAGACAAACTTTGAACGGAGTCTATATCTCGAAAACTGTGGGCGGAGTTAACCGGACAAGAACGAACGATCCTCAGAATGAAGGGCAGCAAACGTAACACTAGAGGTCTGCATTTCCAGGAGGAAACGCGAGATGTTGCGCCGCCTAAACCCCCGTCCCCCGATCCGCGTCTTTCCCGCTTAAAGCGAGGTCCTCGATACGGTAAACCCGCGTGGGTCACTAGGCGACGCTTATGGTGAAGGAGTTTACTGCTAAGCTGTCGGTAGTGGGATGTTAAGAGAGCACTCTCCCACAGCAGTTTACATTGGACTCTATGGAGCTGTGTAGGCCGTGAATGGAAAACGATACATTTTGAATTCCACCTTTAAAAACAATTCCACCTTAAGAAACCCAGAATTGTATTGAAATGTCCACATCACAGGCCAAAAGAGTCTTAAAAGCAAAAAAAGATGGCCAATACATTTTAAATACCACCTTAATAAAAATTCCACCTTAAGAAACCCACAGTTGTATTGACACGTCCACCTTTAAAAATGACCACTTTAAATAAAGCTTAAAATGTCGAAAAGACAGGCAGTATATTGTGAATGAGGTATTCTTAAAAAATTCCACCTTAAGAAACCCTGGATAATTAAGATGTCCCCCTTAAAAATGACCTTTAAAGTGTTACAGACTGCCTGTGTATTTCTGTGGCCCTCACAGCTCTTCCCCTCAGTGTCTGCCTCTGCCCCTCCCCCTCCCCCCTCTGTCTCTCTCACACGCACGCTCACAGAATACAACTGACAGACTCATGATTCAATGAATTTCGACCGGTGGCGCACCTTCCAAAAAACCTCAAATATCTCAAAAACTTTTCCAGGTCCAAAAATGAACGAAGCATACCGTAGCGACAAGGAGAGTCTGGTGCTCGAGATGGTGTAAAAATTTTTGCACTTTGAGCGAGATTTGATGGTGTAATTACGAGTTAAAAACAGGCAAAGTTTTGAAAATCTGCGTGCCGAGCCGCTCTTAAAATACATTGAGCTCTATGGGAGGAAAACCCTCCCAAGTGTGGAACAAAAATTCATAACTCAAGAACGGTATTCTCAAACGGTCTGAAACTTACAAGTGTGAGAAAGGGGAAATTTCTCTACCATTTAAAGTTTAAATGAAGTCTGTAGGTGAAAGTATAAGGAAGTTATGGTGAAATGTTCGGCAGAAAATTGAAAAAGAAAAAAAATAATTTCAATGGGTTCCTATGGGAGCGTACCCACCCTCCGAACAAATGCTTATAGCTCGGAAAGTTTTCCTCACATCACTTAACCGTATATACCGTTGCGACAAGGAGAGTCTGGGGATCGACATGGTATAAAAAATTTGCAGATTAAGTGAGAATTGAGCATGTTATGACGAGTTAAAAACAGGAGAAAATTTTAGAAACCGCACTCTGAGCTGCTCCAAAAATACATTGAACCCTATGGGAGCCGAAACCCTCCCTAGTGCCGAACAAAAATTCATAACTCAAAAACCGTATTTTCAATAATGTTCAAATTTAGAGGTCTTAGAAAGGACAAGTTTCTCTACCATTTAAAATTTAAATGAAGTTTCTAGGTGAAAGTATGAGGAAGTTATGGCAATTTGTTCGGCTGAAAAGTGAAAAACCCGTTTTCTGAGAAGGAATCTACAGTGTATGATGTCACCCACTCTAAGAGCCTCCCATTGAAATGAATGGAGGGATTTTGAAGGAGTGATAGAAAGGGAAGGATGAGTGCAAAAATTCCGAAAACGGAAGTGATGGGAGCCGGTACGCCCGGGTCCGACCGTCTGAAATCCCGTGTCCGTAGCTTGAAAAATGACCGAGTTAGAGCACTTTGAAAATTAATTCCATAGAAATGACTGGGGAAAAACGGAGCGATAAACGAGTGTAGCGGACGAACGAGTGCGGGTATCGGAAAGCTGTATACAAGCCCACATCGTCGCTATAGGACGCACGATTTCCAGGTGGAACGGAGTCGATAGCTCGAAAGCTGCGGGACTAGTTAGGCGGACAAGGAAACGCGGAATAATAAGAATAAAAATAATAATAATATGACTTAAGAAGAACAATATATTGCGCCGCTGCTTAAAGCAGCAGGCGCAACATAACTAGAGGTCTGCATTTCCAGGAGGAAACGCGAGATGTTGCGCCGCCTAAACCCCTGCCCCCCGATCCGCGTCTTTCCCGCTTAAAGCGAGGTCCTCGACACGGTAAACCCGCGTGGGTCACTAGGCGACGCTTATGGTGAAGGAGTTTACTGCTAAGCTGTTGGTAGTGGGATGTTAAGAGAGCACTGTCCCACAGCAGTTTACATTGGACTATGTGGAGCTGTGTAGGCCGTGAATGGAAAACGGGGTCAAAGGTCATGAAGCGGGTGGGCTATCGGCCCATAGTTTCACGTGGTGGGACCGTGGACCCTCGGGTCTGCCCGTTTGAGTTCTGGTGTCTCTAGCTCGAAAACTGACCCTGTGACAGCAGTTTGAAAGCTTGACAAAAGTTTATGGACATTTTTCCATTCATTCCTATGGGAGAAAAGTTGAAACTTCAAATGCTTACTGTGGTAAAACTATGTAACTTTTCCAAAAGCTGTATACAAGCCCGCATCCCACAGGGAAGCTGTACGAAACAAATTTTGAATGGAGTCGATATCTCGAAAACTGTGGGCGGAGTTAACCGGACAAGAATGAACGATCCTCAGAATGAAGGGCAGCAAACGTAACACTAGAGGTCTGCATTTCCAGGAGGAAACGCGAGATGTTGCGCCGCCGAAACCCCCGTCCCCCGATCCGCCTCTTTCCCGCTTAAAGCGAGGTCCTCGATACGGTAAACCCGCGTGGGTCACTAGGCGACGCTTATGGTGAAGGAGTTTACTGCTAAGCTGTCGGTAGTGGGATGTTAAGAGAGCACTCTCCCACAGCAGTTTACATTGGACTCTATGGAGCTCTGTAGGCCGTGAATGGAAAACGGGGTCAAAGGTCATGAAGCGGGCGGGGTATCGGCCTATAATTTCACGTGGTGGGACCGTGGACTCTCGGGTCTGCCCGTTTGAGTTCTGGTGTCTCTAGCTCGAAAACTGACCGTGTGACAGCAGTTTGAAAGTTTGACAAAAGTTTATGGACATTTTTCCATTCATTCCTATGGGAGTAAAGATGAAAGTTCAAAGGCTTCCTGTGCAAAAACTATGTAACTTTTCCAAAAGCTGTATACAAGCCCGCATCCCACAGGGCAGCTCTACGAAACAAACTTTGAACGGAGTCGATATCTCGAAAACTGTGGGCGGAGTTAACCGGACAAGAACGAACGATCCTCAGAATGAAGGGCAGCAAACGTAACACTAGAGGTCTGCATTTCCAGGAGGAAACGCGAGATGTTGCGCCACCTAAACCCCCGTCCCCCAATCCGCGTCTTTCCCGCTTAAAGCGAGGTCCTCGATACGGTAAACCCGCGTGGGTCACTAGGCGACGCTTATGGTGAAGGAGTTTACTGCTAAGCTGTTGGTAGTGGGATGTTAAGAGAGCACTCTCCCACAGCAGTTTACATTGGACTCTATGGAGCTAAGTAGGGCGTGAATAGAAAACGATAAATTTTGAATTCCACCTTTAAAAACAATTCCACCTTAAGAAACCCAGAATTGTATTGAAATGTCCACATCACAGGCCAAAAGAGTCTTAAAAGCAAAAAAAGATGGCCAATACATTTTAAATACCACCTTAATAAAAATTCCACCTTAAGAAACCCACAGTTGTATTGACACGTCCACCTTTAAAAATGACCACTTTAAATAAAGCTTAAAATGTCGAAAAGACAGCCAGTATATTGTGAATGAGGTATTCTTTAAAAATTCCACCTTAAGAAACCCTGGATAATTAAGACGTCCCCCTTAAAAATGACCTTTAAAGTGTTACAGACTGCCTGTGTATTTCTGTGGCCCTCACAGCTCTTCCCCTCAGTCTCTGCCTCTGCCCCTCCCCCTCCCCCCTCTGTCTCTCTCACACGCATGCTCACAGAATACAACTGACAGACTCATGATTCAATGAATTTCGACCGGGGAGCACCCTCCAAAAAATCACCCGTAGCTCGAAAACTTTTCCCAACCAAAAATGAACGAAGCATACCGTAGCGACAAGGAGAGTCTGGTGCTCGAGATGGTGTAAAAATTTTTGCACTTTGAGCGAGATTTGATGGTGTAATTACGAGTTAAAAACAGGCAAAGTTTTGAAAATCTGCGTGCCGACCCGCTCTTAAAATACATTGAGCTCTATGGGAGGAAAACCCTCCCAAGTGTCAAACAAAAATTCATAACTCAAGAACGGTATTCTCAAACGGTCTGAAACTTACAAGTTTGAGAAAGGGGAAATTTCTCTACCATTTAAAATTTAAATGAAGTCTGTAGGTGAAAGTATAAGGAAGTTATGGTGAAATGTTCGGCAGAAAATTGAAAAAGAAAAAAAATAATTTCAATGGGTTCCTATGGGAGCGTACCCACCCTCCGAACAAATGCTTATAGCTCGGAAAGTTTTCCTCACATCACTTAACCGTATATACCGTTGCGACAAGGAGAGTCTGGGGATCGATATGGTATAAAAAATTTGCAGATTAAGTGAGAATTGAGCATGTTATGACGAGTTAAAAACAGGAGAAAATTTTAGAAACCGCACTCTGAGCTGCTCCAAAAATACATTGAACCCTATGGGAGCCGAAACCGTCCCTAGTGCCGAACAAAAATTCATAACTCAAAAACCGTATTTTCAATAATGTTCAAATTTAGAGGTCTCAGAAAGGACAAGTTTCTCTACCATTAAAAATTTAAATTAAGTTTCTAGGTGAAACTATGAGGAAGTTATGGCGATTTGTTCGGCTGAAAAGTGAAAAAACGGCTTTTTGCCACTGAAACTACAGTGGATGACATCACCCCCACTCTAAGAGCCTCCCATTGAAATGAATGGAGGGATTTTGAAGGAGGAAAAGAAAGAGAAGGATGAGTGCAAAAATTCCGAAAACGGAAGTGATGGGAGCCGGTACGCCCGGGTCCGACCGTCTGAAATCCCGTGTCCGTAGCTTGAAAAATGACCGAGTTAGAGCACTTTGAAAATTAATTCCATAGAAATGACTGGGGAAAAACAGAGCGAAAAACGAGTGTAGCGGACAAACGAGTGCGGGTATCGGAAAGCTGTATACAAGCCCACATCGTCGCTATAGGACGCACGATTTCCAGGTGGAACGGAGTCGATAGCTCGAAAGCTGCGGGACTAGTTAAGCGGACAAGGAAACGCGGAATAATAAAAATAATAATAAAAATAATAATAATATGACTTACGGATAACAATGTATTGCGCCGCTGCTTAAAGCAGCAGGCGCAACATAACTAGAGGTCTGCATTTCCAGGAGGAAACGCGAGATGTTGCGCCGCCTAAACCCCTGCCCCCCGATCCGCGTCTTTCCCGCTTAAAGCGAGGTCCTCGACACGGTAAACCCGCGTGGGTCACTAGGCGACGCTTATGGTGAAGGAGTTTACTGCTAAGCTGTTGGTAGAGGGATGTTAAGAGAGCACTCTCCCACAGCAGTTTACATTGGACTCTATGGAGCTCTGTAGGCCGTGAATGGAAAACGGGGTCAAAGGTCATGAAGCGGGTGGGCTATCGGCCCATAGTTTCACGTGGTGGGACCGTGGACCCTCGGGTCTGCCCGTTTGAGTTCTGGTGTCTCTAGCTCGAAAACTGACCGTGTGACAGCAGTTTGAAAGTTTGACAAAAGTTTATGGACATTTTTCCATTCATTCCTATGGGAGTAAAGATGAAACTTCAAAGGCTTCCTGTGCAAAAACTATGCAACTTTTCCAAAAGCTGTATACAAGCCCGCATCCCACAGGGCAGCTCTACGAAACAAACTTTGAACGGAGTCAATATCTCGAAAACTGTGGGCGGAGTTAACCGGACAAGAATGAACGATCCTCAGAATGAAGGGCAGCAAACGTAACACTAGAGGTCTGCATTTCCAGGAGGAAACGCGAGATGTTGCGCCGCCTAAACCCCCGCCCCCCGATCCGCGTCTTTCCCGCTTAAAGCGAGGTCCTCGATACGGTAAACCCGCGTGGGTCACTAGGCGACCCTTATGGTGAAGGAGTTTACTGCTAAGCTGTCGGTAGTGGGATGTTAAGAGAGCACTCTCCCACAGCAGTTTACATTGGACTCTATGGAGCTCTGTAGGCCGTGAATGGAAAACGGGGTCAAAGGTCATGAAGCGGGCGGGTTATCGGCCCATAATTTTACGTGGTGGGACCGTGGACCCTCGGTTCTGCCCGTTTGAGTTCTGGTGTCTCTAGCTCGAAAACTGACCGTGTGACAGCAGTTTGAAAGTTTGACAAAAGTTTATGGACATTTTTCCATTCATTCCTATGGGAGAAAAGATGAAACTTCAAAGGCTTACTGTGCAAAAACTATGCAACTTTTCCAAAAGCTGTATACAAGCCCGCATCCCACAGGGAAGCTGTACGAAACAAACTTTGAACGGAGTCGATATCTCGAAAACTGTGGGCGGAGTTAACCGGACAAGAACGAACGATCCTCAGAATGAAGGGCAGCAAACGTAACACTAGAGGTCTGCATTTCCAGGAGGAAACGCGAGATGTTGCGCCGCCTAAACCCCTGCCCCCCGATCCGCGTCTTTCCCGCTTAAAGCGAGGTCCTCGATACGGTAAACCCGCGTGGGTCACTAGGCGACGCTTATGGTGAAGGAGTTTACTGCTAAGCTGTTGGTAGTGGGATGTTAAGAGAGCAGTCACCCACAGCAGTTTACATTGGACTCTATGGAGCTGTGTAGGCCGTGAATGGAAAACGGGGTCAAAGGTCATGAAGCGGGTGGGCTATCGGCCCATAGTTTCACGTGCTGGGACCGTGGACCCTCGGGTCTGCCCGTTTGAGTTCTGGTGTCTCTAGCTCGAAAACTGACCGTGTGACAGCAGTTTTAAAGTTTGACAAAAGTTTATGGAAATTTTTCCATTCATTCCTATGGGACAAAAGGTGAAACTTCAAACGCTTACTGTGCGAAAACTATGTAACTTTTCCAAAAGCTGTATACAAGCCCGCATCCCACAGGGAAGCTCTACGAATGAAACTTTGAACGGAGTCGATATCTCGAAAACTGTGGGCGGAGTTAACCGGACAAGAATGAACGATCCTCAGAATGAAGGGCAGCAAACGTAACACTAGAGGTCTGCATTTCCAGGAGGAAACGCGAGATGTTGCGCCGCCTAAACCCCCGTCCCCCGATCAGCAGTTTGAAAGTTTGACAAAAGTTTATGGACATTTTTCCATTCATTCCTATGGGAGAAAACACGAAACTTCAAATGCTTACTGTGCGAAAACTATGCAACTTTTCCAAAAGCTGTATACAAGCCCGCATCCCACAGGGAAGCTCTACGAATGAAACTTTGAACGGAGTCGATATCTCGAAAACTGTGGGCGGAGTTAACCGGACAAGAATGAACGATCCTCAGAATGAAGGGCAGCAAACGTAACACGAGATGTTGCGCCGCCTAAACCCCCGCCCCCCGATCCGCGTCTTTCCCGCTTAAAGCGAGGTCCTCGATACGGTAAACCCGCGTGGGTCACTAGGCGACGCTTATGGTGAAGGAGTTTACTGCTAAGCTGTCGGTAGTGGGATGTTAAGGGAGCACTGTCCCACAGCAGTTTACATTGGACTCTATGGAGCTCTGTAGGCCGTGAAAGGAAAACGGGGTCAAAGGTCATGAAGCGGGTGGGCTATCGGCCCATAAATTCACGTGGTGGGACCGTGGACTCTCGGGTCTGCCCGTTTGAATTCTGGTGTCTCTAGCTCGAAAACTGACCGTGTGACAGCA
Organism: Hoplias malabaricus; assembly: GCF_029633855.1. Classification (NCBI taxonomy): domain Eukaryota; kingdom Metazoa; phylum Chordata; class Actinopteri; order Characiformes; family Erythrinidae; genus Hoplias; species Hoplias malabaricus. The sequence continues at coordinate 24,735,287 of NC_089802.1, read as the reverse complement.
GTTTTAAAGTTTGACAAAAGTTTATGGACATTTTTCCATTCATTCCTATGGGAGAAAAGATGAAACTTCAAATGCTTACTGTGCGAAAACTATGTAACTTTTCCAAAAGCTGTATACAAGCCCGCATCCCACAGGGCAGCTCTACGAGACAAACTTTGAACGGAGTCTATATCTCGAAAACTGTGGGCGGAGTTAACCGGACAAGAACGAACGATCCTCAGAATGAAGGGCAGCAAACGTAACACTAGAGGTCTGCATTTCCAGGAGGAAACGCGAGATGTTGCGCCGCCTAAACCCCGCCCCCCGATCCGCGTCTTTCCCGCTTAAAGCGAGGTCCTCGATACGGTAAACCCGCGTGGGTCACTAGGCGACGCTTATGGTGAAGGAGTTTACTGCTAAGCCGTTGGTAGTGGGATGTTAAGAGAGCACTCTCCCACAGCAGTTTACATTGGACTCTATGGAGCTCTGTAGGCCGTGAATGGAAAACGGGGTCAAAGGTCATGAAGCGGGTGGGCTATCGGCCCATAATTTTACGTGGTGGGACCGTGGACCCTCGGGTCTGCCCGTTTGAGTTCTGGTGTCTCTAGCTCGAAAACTGACCGTGTGACAGCAGTTTGAATGTTTGACAAAAGTTTATGGACATTTTTCCATTCATTCCTATGGGAGAAAACACGAAACTTCAAATGCTTACTGTGCGAAAACTATGCAACTTTTCCAAAAGCTGTATACAAGCCCGCATCCCACAGGGAAGCTCTACGAAACAAACTTTGAACGGAGTCGATATCTCGAAAACTGTGGGCGGAGTTAACCGGACAAGAATGAACGATCCTCAGAATGAAGGGCAGCAAACGTAACACTAGAGGTCTGCATTTCCAGGAGGAAACGCGAGATGTTGCGCCGCCTAAACCCCCGCCCCCCGATCCGCGTCTTTACCGCTTAAAGCGAGGTCCTCGATACGGTAAACCCGCGTGGGTCACTAGGCGACGCTTATGGTGAAGGAGTTTACTGCTAAGCTGTTGGTAGTGGGATGTTAAGAGAGCACTGTCCCACAGCAGTTCACATTGGACTCTATGGAGTTGTGTAGGCCGTGAATGAAAACCGGGTCAAAGGTCATGAAGCGGGTGGGCTATCGGCCTATAATTTTACGTGGTGGGACCTTGGACCCTCGGGTCTGCCCGTTTGAGTTCTGGTGTCTCTAGCTCGAAAACTGAGCGTGTGACAGCAGTTTGAAAGTTTGACAAAAGTTTATGGACATTTTTCCATTCATTCCTATGGGAGTAAAGATGAAAGTTCAAAGGCTTCCTGTGCAAAAACTATGTAACTTTTCCAAAAGCTGTATACAAGCCCGCATCCCACAGGGCAGCTCTACGAAACAAACTTTGAACGGAGTCGATATCTCGAAAACTGTGGGCGGAGTTAACCAGACAAGAATGAACGATCCTCAGAATGAAGGGCAGCAAACGTAACACCAGGAGGAAACGCGAGATGTTGCGCCGCCTAAACCCCTGCCCCCCGATCCGCGTCTTTCCCGCTTAAAGCGAGGTCCTCGACACGGTAAACCCGCGTGGGTCACTAGGCGACGCTTATGGTGAAGGAGTTTACTGCTAAGCTGTTGGTAGTGGGATGTTAAGAGAGCACTGTCCCACAGCAGTTTACATTGGACTATGTGGAGCTGTGTAGGCCGTGAATGGAAAACGGGGTCAAAGGTCATGAAGCGGGTGGGCTATCGGCCCATAATTTCACGTGGTGGGACCTTGGACTCTCGGGTCTGCCCGTTTGAGTTCTGGTGTCTCTAGCTCGAAAACTGAGCGTGTGACAGCAGTTTGAAAGTTTGACAAAAGTTTATGGACATTTTTCCATTCATTCCTATGGGAGAAAAGATGAAACTTCAAATGCTTACTGTGCTAAAACTATGCAACTTTTCCAAAAGCTGTATACAAGCCCGCATCCCACAGGGAAGCTCTACGAATGAAACTTTGAACGGAGTCGATATCTCGAAAACTGTGGGCGGAGTTAACCGGACAAGAATGAACGATCCTAAGAATGAAGGGCAGCAAACGTAACACCAGGAGGAAACGCGAGATGTTGCGCCGCCTAAACCCCTGCCCCCCGATCCGCGTCTTTCCCGCTTAAAGCGAGGTCCTCGATACGGTAAACCCGCGTGGGTCACTAGGCGACGCTTATGGTGAAGGAGTTTACTGCTAAGCTGTCGGTAGTGGGATGTTAAGAGAGCACTCTCCCACAGCAGTTTACATTGGACTCTATGGAGCTCTGTAGGCCGTGAATGGAAAACGGGGTCAAAGGTCATGAAGCGGGCGGGGTATCGGCCTATAATTTCACGTGGTGGGACCTTGGACTCTCGGGTCTGCCCGTTTGAATTCTGGTGTCTCTAGCTCGAAAACTGAGCGTGTGACAGCAGTTTGAAAGTTTGACAAAAGTTTATGGACATATTTCCATTCATTCCTATGGGACAAAAGATGAAACTTCAAATGCTTACTGTGCTAAAACTATGCAACTTTTCCAAAAGCTGTATACAAGCCCGCATCCCACAGGGAAGCTCTACGAATGAAACTTTGAACGGAGTCGATATCTCGAAAACTGTGGGCGGAGTTAACCGGACAAGAACGAACGATCCTCAGAATGAAGGGCAGCAAACGTAACACTAGAGGTCTGCATTTCCAGGAGGAAACGCGAGATGTTGCGCCGCCTAAACCCCTGCCCCCCGATCCGCGTGTTTCCCGCTTAAAGCGAGGTCCTCGATACGGTAAACCCGCGTGGGTCACTAGGCGACGCTTATGGTGAAGGAGTTTACTGCTAAGCTGTCGGTAGTGGGATGTTAAGAGAGCACTCTCCCACAGCAGTTTACATTGGACTCTATGGAGCTCTGTAGGCCGTGAATGGAAAACGGGGTCAAAGGTCATGAAGCGGGCGGGTTATCGGCCCATAATTTTACGTGGTGGGACCGTGGACCCTCGGTTCTGCCCGTTTGAGTTCTGGTGTCTCTAGCTCGAAAACTGACCGTGTGACAGCAGTTTGAAAGTTTGACAAAAGTTTATGGACATTTTTCCATTCATTCCTATGGGAGAAAAGATGAAACTTCAAAGGCTTACTGTGCAAAAACTATGCAACTTTTCCAAAAGCTGTATACAAGCCCGCATCCCACAGGGAAGCTGTACGAAACAAACTTTGAACGGAGTCGATATCTCGAAAACTGTGGGCGGAGTTAACCGGACAAGAACGAACGATCCTCAGAATGAAGGGCAGCAAACGTAACACTAGAGGTCTGCATTTCCAGGAGGAAACGCGAGATGTTGCGCCGCCTAAACCCCTGCCCCCCGATCCGCGTCTTTCCCGCTTAAAGCGAGGTCCTCGATACGGTAAACCCGCGTGGGTCACTAGGCGACGCTTATGGTGAAGGAGTTTACTGCTAAGCTGTTGGTAGTGGGATGTTAAGAGAGCAGTCACCCACAGCAGTTTACATTGGACTCTATGGAGCTGTGTAGGCCGTGAATGGAAAACGGGGTCAAAGGTCATGAAGCGGGTGGGCTATCGGCCCATAGTTTCACGTGCTGGGACCGTGGACCCTCGGGTCTGCCCGTTTGAGTTCTGGTGTCTCTAGCTCGAAAACTGACCGTGTGACAGCAGTTTTAAAGTTTGACAAAAGTTTATGGAAATTTTTCCATTCATTCCTATGGGACAAAAGGTGAAACTTCATACGCTTACTGTGCGAAAACTATGTAACTTTTCCAAAAGCTGTATACAAGCCCGCATCCCACAGGGAAGCTCTACGAATGAAACTTTGAACGGAGTCGATATCTCGAAAACTGTGGGCGGAGTTAACCGGACAAGAATGAACGATCCTCAGAATGAAGGGCAGCAAACGTAACACTAGAGGTCTGCATTTCCAGGAGGAAACGCGAGATGTTGCGCCGCCTAAACCCCCGTCCCCCGATCAGCAGTTTGAAAGTTTGACAAAAGTTTATGGACATTTTTCCATTCATTCCTATGGGAGAAAACACGAAACTTCAAATGCTTACTGTGCGAAAACTATGCAACTTTTCCAAAAGCTGTATACAAGCCCGCATCCCACAGGGAAGCTCTACGAATGAAACTTTGAACGGAGTCGATATCTCGAAAACTGTGGGCGGAGTTAACCGGACAAGAATGAACGATCCTCAGAATGAAGGGCAGCAAACGTAACACGAGATGTTGCGCCGCCTAAACCCCCGCCCCCCGATCCGCGTCTTTCCCGCTTAAAGCGAGGTCCTCGATACGGTAAACCCGCGTGGGTCACTAGGCGACGCTTATGGTGAAGGAGTTTACTGCTAAGCTGTCGGTAGTGGGATGTTAAGGGAGCACTGTCCCACAGCAGTTTACATTGGACTCTATGGAGCTCTGTAGGCCGTGAAAGGAAAACGGGGTCAAAGGTCATGAAGCGGGTGGGCTATCGGCCCATAAATTCACGTGGTGGGACCGTGGACTCTCGGGTCTGCCCGTTTGAATTCTGGTGTCTCTAGCTCGAAAACTGACCGTGTGACAGCAGTTTTAAAGTTTGACAAAAGTTTATGGACATTTTTCCATTCATTCCTATGGGAGAAAAGATGAAACTTCAAATGCTTACTGTGCGAAAACTATGTAACTTTTCCAAAAGCTGTATACAAGCCCGCATCCCACAGGGCAGCTCTACGAGACAAACTTTGAACGGAGTCTATATCTCGAAAACTGTGGGCGGAGTTAACCGGACAAGAATGAACGATCCTCAGAATGAAGGGCAGCAAACGTAACACTAGAGGTCTGCATTTCCAGGAGGAAACGCGAGATGTTGCGCCGCCTAAACCCCGCCCCCCGATCCGCGTCTTTCCCGCTTAAAGCGAGGTCCTCGATACGGTAAACCCGCGTGGGTCACTAGGCGACGCTTATGGTGAAGGAGTTTACTGCTAAGCCGTTGGTAGTGGGATGTTAAGAGAGCACTCTCCCACAGCAGTTTACATTGGACTCTATGGAGCTCTGTAGGCCGTGAATGGAAAACGGGGTCAAAGGTCATGAAGCGGGTGGGCTATCGGCCCATAATTTTACGTGGTGGGACCGTGGACCCTCGGGTCTGCCCGTTTGAGTTCTGGTGTCTCTAGCTCGAAAACTGACCGTGTGACAGCAGTTTGAATGTTTGACAAAAGTTTATGGACATTTTTCCATTCATTCCTATGGGAGAAAACACGAAACTTCAAATGCTTACTGTGCGAAAACTATGCAACTTTTCCAAAAGCTGTATACAAGCCCGCATCCCACAGGGAAGCTCTACGAAACAAACTTTGAACGGAGTCGATATCTCGAAAACTGTGGGCGGAGTTAACCGGACAAGAATGAACGATCCTCAGAATGAAGGGCAGCAAACGTAACACTAGAGGTCTGCATTTCCAGGAGGAAACGCGAGATGTTGCGCCGCCTAAACCCCCGCCCCCCGATCCGCGTCTTTACCGCTTAAAGCGAGGTCCTCGATACGGTAAACCCGCGTGGGTCACTAGGCGACGCTTATGGTGAAGGAGTTTACTGCTAAGCTGTTGGTAGTGGGATGTTAAGAGAGCACTGTCCCACAGCAGTTCACATTGGACTCTATGGAGTTGTGTAGGCCGTGAATGAAAACCGGGTCAAAGGTCATGAAGCGGGTGGGCTATCGGCCTATAATTTTACGTGGTGGGACCTTGGACCCTCGGGTCTGCCCGTTTGAGTTCTGGTGTCTCTAGCTCGAAAACTGAGCGTGTGACAGCAGTTTGAAAGTTTGACAAAAGTTTATGGACATTTTTCCATTCATTCCTATGGGAGTAAAGATGAAAGTTCAAAGGCTTCCTGTGCAAAAACTATGTAACTTTTCCAAAAGCTGTATACAAGCCCGCATCCCACAGGGCAGCTCTACGAAACAAACTTTGAACGGAGTCGATATCTCGAAAACTGTGGGCGGAGTTAACCAGACAAGAATGAACGATCCTCAGAATGAAGGGCAGCAAACGTAACACCAGGAGGAAACGCGAGATGTTGCGCCGCCTAAACCCCTGCCCCCCGATCCGCGTCTTTCCCGCTTAAAGCGAGGTCCTCGACACGGTAAACCCGCGTGGGTCACTAGGCGACGCTTATGGTGAAGGAGTTTACTGCTAAGCTGTTGGTAGTGGGATGTTAAGAGAGCACTGTCCCACAGCAGTTTACATTGGACTATGTGGAGCTGTGTAGGCCGTGAATGGAAAACGGGGTCAAAGGTCATGAAGCGGGTGGGCTATCGGCCCATAATTTCACGTGGTGGGACCTTGGACTCTCGGGTCTGCCCGTTTGAGTTCTGGTGTCTCTAGCTCGAAAACTGAGCGTGTGACAGCAGTTTGAAAGTTTGACAAAAGTTTATGGACATTTTTCCATTCATTCCTATGGGAGAAAAGATGAAACTTCAAATGCTTACTGTGCTAAAACTATGCAACTTTTCCAAAAGCTGTATACAAGCCCGCATCCCACAGGGAAGCTCTACGAATGAAACTTTGAACGGAGTCGATATCTCGAAAACTGTGGGCGGAGTTAACCGGACAAGAATGAACGATCCTAAGAATGAAGGGCAGCAAACGTAACACCAGGAGGAAACGCGAGATGTTGCGCCGCCTAAACCCCTGCCCCCCGATCCGCGTCTTTCCCGCTTAAAGCGAGGTCCTCGATACGGTAAACCCGCGTGGGTCACTAGGCGACGCTTATGGTGAAGGAGTTTACTGCTAAGCTGTCGGTAGTGGGATGTTAAGTTAGCCCCACTATACACTTTCTGGACAAAGGCCCATTCAAATATATTGCCATTGGACACTTATGACCACAGTGGGATTGTATGCCGGTTATGGATCCATAATGCCGTATAAAGCATGACCATTTGGACACTGAGTGATAACTTTTTCCAGTTTGATACCCGCGGCAAAATCGCCATTTGGACAGCACTAGGGGCACTGGTGCTCCATCTAGGAGTTCAGAACGTTGGGCCCATCCCTTTAGTATGTGTCACTTGGCTCTGATTGGCTCTGATTGGCTTTCTGAATGGAATAACCTACACCATCCAACTTCCAATATATTTAACAGTGTCATATATATTGCAAATGGGATGCATTCAACTTTGACCTCTCTAAAGTCCCGCCCAAAGCTTGGGGGAGGGTCTAAGGGTCCAGAAAGAGCGTAAAATGTCCAAATCAAATATAAATAAAATTTCTCTGGGCCTCTGGAAGCCTGGGCCTCTGGTAGCCTGGGCCTCTGGGCCTCTGGGCCTCTGGTAGCCTGGGTCTCTGGGTCTCTGGGACTCTGGGCCTCTGGGCCTCTGGGCCTCTGGGCCTCTGGGCCTCTGGGGCTCTGGGGCTCTGGGCCTCTGGGCCTCTGGTAGCCTGGGCCTCTGGGCCTCTGGGAGCCTGGGCCTCTGGTAGCCTGGGCCTCTGGGCCTCTGGGTCTCTGGGTCTCTGGGCCTCTGGGCCTCTGGGCCTCTGGGAGCCTGGGCCTCTGGTAGCCTGGGCCTCTGGGCCTCTGGTAGCCTGGGCCTCTGGGCCTCTGGGAGCCTGGGTCTCTGGGTCTCTGGGTCTCTGGGACTCTGGGGCTCTGGGTCTCTGGGTCTCTGGGTCTCTGGGTCTCTGGGTCTCTGGGTCCCTGGGGCTCTGGGGCTCTGGGTCCCCGGGGCTCTGGGGCTCTGGGTCCCCGGGGCTCTGGGGCTCTGGGGCTCTGGGACTCTGGGGCTCTGGGTCCCTGGGGCTCTGGGGCTCTGGGTCCCTGGGACTCTGGGGCTCTGGGTCTCTGGGTCCCCGGGCTCTGGGTCCCCGGGGCTCTGGGGCTCTGGGGCTCTGGGTCTCTGGGTCTCTGGGTCTCTGGGGCTCTGGGGCTCTGGGTCTCTGGGTCTCTGGGGCTCTGGGGCTCTGGGTCTCTGGGACTCTGGGGCTCTGGGCCTCTGGGCCTCTGGGCCTCTGGGCCTCTGGGGCTCTGGGTCTCTGGGTCTCTGGGTCTCTGGGTCCCCGGGGCTCTGGGGCTCTGGGTCCCCGGGGCTCTGGGGCTCTGGGTCCCTGGGACTCTGGGTCTCTGGGTCTCTGGGTCCCCGGGGCTCTGGGTCTCTGGGTCTCTGGGACTCTGGGCCTCTGGGTCTCTGGGTCTCTGGGCCTCTGGGCCTCTGGGAGCCTGGGTCTCTGGGGCTCTGGGTCTCTGGGTCTCTGGGTCCCTGGGGCTCTGGGGCTCTGGGGCTCTGGGGCTCTGGGTCTCTGGGGCCCTGGGCCTCTGGGCCTCTGGGCCTCTGGGAGCCTGGGCCTCTGGTAGCCTGGGTCTCTGGGCCTCTGGGGCTCTGGGTCTCTGGGTCCCTGGGGCTCTGGGTCTCTGGGACTCTGGGCCTCTGGGTCTCTGGGCCTCTGGGCCTCTGGGCCTCTGGGTCTCTGGGAGCCTGGGCCTCTGGTAGCCTGGGTCTCTGGGCCTCTGGGGCTCTGGGCCTCTGGGCCTCTGGGCCTCTGGTAGCCTGGGCCTCTGGGCCTCTGGGAGCCTGGGCCTCTGGGCCTCTGGGAGCCAAAAGGAAGCTCCGGAGCTTAGGCGGCGGAGAGGTTGTTTGAATAAGGCCCGTTCAGGGAACCAGGGCGTTGGGTTTAATTAGGCCCCGGAGGTAGGCCCCGGTGGTAAACTCCGGGGCAAGCCTTATCAGAGGCCCAGGATGAGGTGTTCTTAATGTATTGGCTGATAGGGAGCCCCGGAGGTAGGGGACCCTTGGTGAAATTCATGCCGGGTTAGGGGACCAGGGCGTTGGGGTGAATAAGCCCCTGGAGGTAGGCACCGGTGGTAAGCTCCGGGGCAAGCCTAATCAGAGGCCCAGGATGAGGGTGTAATGAACTGGACAACCATCCCACTTCCCATGTATTGTACAGCAATTGGGCAACCATCCCACTTCCAATATATTGTACAGCGATTGCGCAACCGTCCCACTTCCAATATATTGCGCGTCGTTTTGTCTCCCAGGTCCACCAGTGGGCAGGATGAACTTGCAATATATTATACAGCAATTGGGCAACCATCCCACTTCCAATATATTGTACAGCAATTGGGCAACCATCCCACTTCCAATATATTGTACAGCGATTGCTCAACCGTCCCACTTCCAATATATTGCGCGCCGTTTTGGCACCCAGGTCCACCAGTGGGCAGGATGAACTTGCAATATATTATACAGCAATTGGGCAACCATCCCACTTCCAATATACTGTACAGCGATTGCGCAACCGTCCCACTTCCAATATATTGCGCGCCGTTTTGGCTCCCAGGTCCACCAGTGGGCAGGACGAACTTGCAATATATTATACAGCAATTGGGCAACCATCCCACTTCCAATATATTTTAAGGTTCCAGGTCTACCAGTGGGCATCTTTTTTGACGGGGCAGGTTGATTGGTTTAGTCCGAGGGCGGGGGCTTAAGTGTGGGCCAGATAGGTTCGACCGGTGCGCCGGGTCCCTGGGGCTCTGGGTCTCTGGGTCTCTGGGTCCCTGGGTCCCTGGGTCCCTGGGTCCCTGGGGCTCTGGGGCTCTGGGTCTCTGGGTCCCTGGGTCCCTGGGTCCCTGGGTCCCTGGGGCTCTGGGTCTCTGGGTCCCTGGGACTCTGGGTCCCTGGGGCTCTGGGGCTCTGGGTCCCTGGGTCCCTGGGTCCCTGGGTCCCTGGGACTCTGGGGCTCTGGGGCTCTGGGTCTCTGGGTCCCTGGGACTCTGGGTCCCTGGGGCTCTGGGGCTCTGGGTCTCTGGGTCCCTGGGACTCTGGGGCTCTGGGGCTCTGGGTCCCTGGGGCTCTGGGTCTCTGGGTCCCTGGGACTCTGGGTCTCTGGGTCCCTGGGACTCTGGGGCTCTGGGTCCCTGGGGCTCTGGGTCCCTGGGGCTCTGGGGCTCTGGGGCTCTGGGACTCTGGGGCTCTGGGGCTCTGGGTCCCTGGGACTCTGGGTCCCTGGGACTCTGGGGCTCTGGGTCCCTGGGGCTCTGGGACTCTGGGGCTCTGGGACTCTGGGCCTCTGGGACTCTGGGGCTCTGGGGCTCTGGGTCCCTGGGTCCCTGGGCTCTGGGGCTCTGGGTCTCTGGGTCCCTGGGACTCTGGGGCTCTGGGGCTCTGGGTCCCTGGGGCTCTGGGTCTCTGGGTCCCTGGGACTCTGGGGCTCTGGGTCCCTGGGGCTCTGGGACTCTGGGGCTCTGGGTCTCTGGGTCTCTGGGGCTCTGGGTCTCTGGGTCCCTGGGACTCTGGGTCCCTGGGTCCCTGGGGCTCTGGGGCTCTGGGGCTCTGGGTCCCTGGGTCCCTGGGGCTCTGGGGCTCTGGGTCCCTGGGACTCTGGGGCTCTGGGGCTCTGGGTCCCTGGGGCTCTGGGGCTCTGGGTCCCTGGGACTCTGGGGCTCTGGGGCTCTGGGTCCCTGGGTCCCTGGGGCTCTGGGGCTCTGGGTCCCTGGGACTCTGGGTCTCTGGGTCCCTGGGGCTCTGGGGCTCTGGGACTCTGGGGCTCTGGGGCTCTGGGTCCCTGGGGCTCTGGGGCTCTGGGTCCCTGGGACTCTGGGGCTCTGGGGCTCTGGGTCTCTGGGTCCCTGGGGCTCTGGGGCTCTGGGACTCTGGGGCTCTGGGGCTCTGGGTCCCTGGGTCCCTGGGACTCTGGGTCCCTGGGGCTCTGGGACTCTGGGTCCCTGGGACTCTGGGGCTCTGGGGCTCTGGGACTCTGGGGCACTGGGGCTCTGGGACTCTGGGGCTCTGGGGCTCTGGGGCTCTGGGTCTCTGGGTCCCTGGGGCTCTGGGGCTCTGGGGCTCTGGGTCTCTGGGTCTCTGGGTCCCTGGGGCTCTTGGGCTCTGGGGCTCTGGGACTCTGGGGCTCTGGGTCCCTGGGTCTCTGGGGCTCTGGGGCTCTGGGGCTCTGGGACTCTGGGACTCTGGGACTCCGGGGCTCTGGGGCTCTGGGGCTCTGGGTCCCTGGGGCTCTGGGTCTCTGGGTCCCTGGGGCTCTGGGTCTCTGGGTCCCTGGGGCTCTGGGTCTCTGGGTCCCTGGGACTCTTGGTCCCTGGGACTCTGGGGCTCTGGGGCTCTGGTGCTCTGGGACTCTGGGGTTCTGGGGCTCTGGGGCTCTGGGTCCCTGGGGCTCTGGGTCTCTGGGTCTCTGGGTCCCTGGGACTCTGGGTCCCTGGGACTCTGGGTCCCTGGGGCTCTGGGTCTCTTGGTCCCTGGGACTCTGGGTCCCTGGGACTCTGGGTCCCTGGGACTCTGGGTCCCTGGGACTCTGGGGCTCTTGGGCTCTGGGGCTCTGGGGCTCTGGGTCTCTGGGTCCCTGGGGCTCTGGGACTCTGGGACTCTGGGACTCTGGGACTCTGGGACTCTGGGACTCTGCAGAGATCCAGAGGCTTATGGGAGTCTTAGCACCAGTGGTAGGCTCCGGGGCAAGCCTTATCACAGCCCAGCTCCCTTCTGGGAGCCTGGGGCTCTGGGTAAGATATAATTTGCAATTGTGATCCCAATTGCAATATATTTGACACAAGTCAAATATATGTGAATTGGGATCCCAATTGCAATATATTTGACTTGTGTCAAATATATGTGAATTGGGATCCCATTTGCAATATATTTGACTTGTGTCAAATATATGTGAATCGGGATCCCAATTGCAATATATTTGACTTGTGTCAAATATATGTGAATTGGGATCCCAATTGCAATATATTTGACTTGTGTCAAATATATGTGAATCGGGATCCCAATTGCAATATATTTGACACAAGTCAAATATATGTGAATTGGGATCCCAATTGCAATATATTTGACTTGTGTCAAATATATGTGAATTGGGATCCCAATTGTAATATATTTGACTTGTGTCAAATATATGTGAATTGGGATCCCAATTGCAATATATTTGACTTGTGTCAAATATATGTGAATTGGGATCCCAATTGTAATATATTTGACTTGTGTCAAATATATGTGAATTGGGATCCCATTTGCAATATATTTGACTTGTGTCAAATATATGTGAATTGGGATCCCAATTGCAATATATTTGACTTGTGTCAAATATATTGGAAGTGGGATGGTTGTCCAATTGCTGTCAAATATATTGGAAGTGGGATGGTTGTCCAATTGCAATATATTCTGATGGTGTCAAATATATTGGAAGTGGGATGGTTGTCCAGTTGCTGTCTAATATATTGGAAGTGGGATGGTTGTCCAATTGCAATATATTCTGATGGTGTCAAATATATTGGAAGTGGGATGGTTGTCCAGTTGCTGTCTAATATATTGGAAGTGGGATGGTTGTCCAGTTGCTGTCTAATATATTGGAAGTGGGATGGTTGTCCAGTTGCTGTCTAATATATTGGAAGTGGGATGGTTGTCCAATTGCAATATATTCTGATGGTGTCTGATATATTGGAAGTGGGATGGTTGTCCAGTTGCTGTCTAATATATTGGAAGTGGGATGGTTGTCCAATTGCAATATATTCTGATGGTGTCAAATATATTGGAAGTGGGATGGCTGTCCAATTGCAATATATTCTGATGGTGTCAAATATATTGGAAGTGGGATGGTTGTCCAATTGCAATATATTCTGATGGTGTCAAATATATTGGAAGTGGGATGGTTGTCCAGTTGCTGTCTAATATATTGGAAGTGGGATGGTTGTCCAATTGCAATATATTCTGATGGTGTCAAATATATTGGAAGTGGGATGGTTGTCCAGTTGCTGTCTAATATATTGGAAGTGGGATGGTTGTCCAGTTGCTGTCTAATATATTGGAAGTGGGATGGTTGTCCAATTGCAATATATTCTGATGGTGTCAAATATATTGGAAGTGGGATGGTTGTCCAGTTGCTGTCTAATATATTGGAAGTGGGATGGTTGTCCAGTTGCTGTCTAATATATTGGAAGTGGGATGGTTGTCCAGTTGCTGTCTAATATATTGGAAGTGGGATGGTTGTCCAATTGCAATATATTCTGATGGTGTCAAATATATTGGAAGTGGGATGGTTGTCCAGTTGCTGTCTAATATATTGGAAGTGGGATGCTTGTCCAGTTGCTGTCTAATATATTGGAAGTGGGATGGTTGTCCAATTGCAATATATTCTGATGGTGTCAAATATATTGGAAGTGGGATGGTTGTCCAATTGCAATATATTCTGATGGTGTCAAATATATGTGAATCGGGATCCCAATTGTAATATATTTGACTTGTGTCAAATATATGTGAATTGGGATCCCAACTGCAATATATTTGACTTGTGTCAAATATATGTGAATTGGGACCCCAATTGCAATATATTTGACTTGTGTCAAATATATGTGAATTGGGATGTTTCCATGTGCCATCTGGTGGACGGATGAAAAATTGCAGAAAAAATGCCCAAATTTTGAAAATTCATATCTCTTTCCAGGAGAGGAGTAGAGACTCAGGGAGAGCGGGGAAATTCATGGCGTGTTCCCCTGAGCACACTGGACCCGCTCTCAGGCTCGGCAAAAATCATCTAATGGTTCCCGCGCACGGGTAAATCTCACTGTCCAATGGCAATATACTATACGTGGATTGGGATGTTGAGGTGCTTTCTTAAGAGAGCACTCTCCCACAGCAGTTTACATTGGACTCTATGGAGCTCTGTAGGCCGTGAATGGAAAACGGGGTCAAAGGTCATGAAGCGGGCGGGGTATCGGCCTATAATTTCACGTGGTGGGACCTTGGACTCTCGGGTCTGCCCGTTTGAATTCTGGTGTCTCTAGCTCGAAAACTGAGCGTGTGACAGCAGTTTGAAAGTTTGACAAAAGTTTATGGACATATTTCCATTCATTCCTATGGGACAAAAGATGAAACTTCAAATGCTTACTGTGCTAAAACTATGCAACTTTTCCAAAAGCTGTATACAAGCCCGCATCCCACAGGGAAGCTCTACGAATGAAACTTTGAACGGAGTCGATATCTCGAAAACTGTGGGCGGAGTTAACCGGACAAGAACGAACGATCCTCAGAATGAAGGGCAGCAAACGTAACACTAGAGGTCTGCATTTCCAGGAGGAAACGCGAGATGTTGCGCCGCCTAAACCCCTGCCCCCCGATCCGCGTGTTTCCCGCTTAAAGCGAGGTCCTCGATACGGTAAACCCGCGTGGGTCACTAGGCGACGCTTATGGTGAAGGAGTTTACTGCTAAGCTGTCGGTAGTGGGATGTTAAGAGAGCACTCTCCCACAGCAGTTTACATTGGACTCTATGGAGCTCTGTAGGCCGTGAATGGAAAACGGGGTCAAAGGTCATGAAGCGGGCGGGTTATCGGCCCATAATTTTACGTGGTGGGACCGTGGACCCTCGGTTCTGCCCGTTTGAGTTCTGGTGTCTCTAGCTCGAAAACTGACCGTGTGACAGCAGTTTGAAAGTTTGACAAAAGTTTATGGACATTTTTCCATTCATTCCTATGGGAGAAAAGATGAAACTTCAAAGGCTTACTGTGCAAAAACTATGCAACTTTTCCAAAAGCTGTATACAAGCCCGCATCCCACAGGGAAGCTGTACGAAACAAACTTTGAACGGAGTCGATATCTCGAAAACTGTGGGCGGAGTTAACCGGACAAGAACGAACGATCCTCAGAATGAAGGGCAGCAAACGTAACACTAGAGGTCTGCATTTCCAGGAGGAAACGCGAGATATTGCGCCGCCTAAACCCCTGCCCCCCGATCCGCGTCTTTCCCGCTTAAAGCGAGGTCCTCGATACGGTAAACCCGCGTGGGTCACTAGGCGACGCTTATGGTGAAGGAGTTTACTGCTAAGCTGTTGGTAGTGGGATGTTAAGAGAGCAGTCACCCACAGCAGTTTACATTGGACTCTATGGAGCTGTGTAGGCCGTGAATGGAAAACGGGGTCAAAGGTCATGAAGCGGGTGGGCTATCGGCCCATAGTTTCACGTGCTGGGACCGTGGACCCTCGGGTCTGCCCGTTTGAGTTCTGGTGTCTCTAGCTCGAAAACTGACCGTGTGACAGCAGTTTTAAAGTTTGACAAAAGTTTATGGAAATTTTTCCATTCATTCCTATGGGACAAAAGGTGAAACTTCAAACGCTTACTGTGCGAAAACTATGTAACTTTTCCAAAAGCTGTATACAAGCCCGCATCCCACAGGGAAGCTCTACGAATGAAACTTTGAACGGAGTCGATATCTCGAAAACTGTGGGCGGAGTTAACCGGACAAGAATGAACGATCCTCAGAATGAAGGGCAGCAAACGTAACACTAGAGGTCTGCATTTCCAGGAGGAAACGCGAGATGTTGCGCCGCCTAAACCCCCGTCCCCCGATCAGCAGTTTGAAAGTTTGACAAAAGTTTATGGACATTTTTCCATTCATTCCTATGGGAGAAAACACGAAACTTCAAATGCTTACTGTGCGAAAACTATGCAACTTTTCCAAAAGCTGTATACAAGCCCGCATCCCACAGGGAAGCTCTACGAAACAAACTTTGAACGGAGTCGATATCTCGAAAACTGTGGGCGGAGTTAACCGGACAAGAATGAACGATCCTCAGAATGAAGGGCAGCAAACGTAACACTAGAGGTCTGCATTTCCAGGAGGAAACGCGAGATGTTGCGCCGCCTAAACCCCCGCCCCCCGATCCGCGTCTTTACCGCTTAAAGCGAGGTCCTCGATACGGTAAACCCGCGTGGGTCACTAGGCGACGCTTATGGTGAAGGAGTTTACTGCTAAGCTGTTGGTAGTGGGATGTTAAGAGAGCACTGTCCCACAGCAGTTCACATTGGACTCTATGGAGTTGTGTAGGCCGTGAATGAAAACCGGGTCAAAGGTCATGAAGCGGGTGGGCTATCGGCCTATAATTTTACGTGGTGGGACCTTGGACCCTCGGGTCTGCCCGTTTGAGTTCTGGTGTCTCTAGCTCGAAAACTGAGCGTGTGACAGCAGTTTGAAAGTTTGACAAAAGTTTATGGACATTTTTCCATTCATTCCTATGGGAGTAAAGATGAAAGTTCAAAGGCTTCCTGTGCAAAAACTATGTAACTTTTCCAAAAGCTGTATACAAGCCCGCATCCCACAGGGCAGCTCTACGAAACAAACTTTGAACGGAGTCGATATCTCGAAAACTGTGGGCGGAGTTAACCAGACAAGAATGAACGATCCTCAGAATGAAGGGCAGCAAACGTAACACCAGGAGGAAACGCGAGATGTTGCGCCGCCTAAACCCCTGCCCCCCGATCCGCGTCTTTCCCGCTTAAAGCGAGGTCCTCGACACGGTAAACCCGCGTGGGTCACTAGGCGACGCTTATGGTGAAGGAGTTTACTGCTAAGCTGTTGGTAGTGGGATGTTAAGAGAGCACTGTCCCACAGCAGTTTACATTGGACTATGTGGAGCTGTGTAGGCCGTGAATGGAAAACGGGGTCAAAGGTCATGAAGCGGGTGGGCTATCGGCCCATAATTTCACGTGGTGGGACCTTGGACTCTCGGGTCTGCCCGTTTGAGTTCTGGTGTCTCTAGCTCGAAAACTGAGCGTGTGACAGCAGTTTGAAAGTTTGACAAAAGTTTATGGACATTTTTCCATTCATTCCTATGGGAGAAAAGATGAAACTTCAAATGCTTACTGTGCTAAAACTATGCAACTTTTCCAAAAGCTGTATACAAGCCCGCATCCCACAGGGAAGCTCTACGAATGAAACTTTGAACGGAGTCGATATCTCGAAAACTGTGGGCGGAGTTAACCGGACAAGAATGAACGATCCTAAGAATGAAGGGCAGCAAACGTAACACCAGGAGGAAACGCGAGATGTTGCGCCGCCTAAACCCCTGCCCCCCGATCCGCGTCTTTCCCGCTTAAAGCGAGGTCCTCGATACGGTAAACCCGCGTGGGTCACTAGGCGACGCTTATGGTGAAGGAGTTTACTGCTAAGCTGTCGGTAGTGGGATGTTAAGAGAGCACTCTCCCACAGCAGTTTACATTGGACTCTATGGAGCTCTGTAGGCCGTGAATGGAAAACGGGGTCAAAGGTCATGAAGCGGGCGGGGTATCGGCCTATAATTTCACGTGGTGGGACCTTGGACTCTCGGGTCTGCCCGTTTGAATTCTGGTGTCTCTAGCTCGAAAACTGAGCGTGTGACAGCAGTTTGAAAGTTTGACAAAAGTTTATGGACATATTTCCATTCATTCCTATGGGACAAAAGATGAAACTTCAAATGCTTACTGTGCTAAAACTATGCAACTTTTCCAAAAGCTGTATACAAGCCCGCATCCCACAGGGAAGCTCTACGAATGAAACTTTGAACGGAGTCGATATCTCGAAAACTGTGGGCGGAGTTAACCGGACAAGAACGAACGATCCTCAGAATGAAGGGCAGCAAACGTAACACTAGAGGTCTGCATTTCCAGGAGGAAACGCGAGATGTTGCGCCGCCTAAACCCCTGCCCCCCGATCCGCGTGTTTCCCGCTTAAAGCGAGGTCCTCGATACGGTAAACCCGCGTGGGTCACTAGGCGACGCTTATGGTGAAGGAGTTTACTGCTAAGCTGTCGGTAGTGGGATGTTAAGAGAGCACTCTCCCACAGCAGTTTACATTGGACTCTATGGAGCTCTGTAGGCCGTGAATGGAAAACGGGGTCAAAGGTCATGAAGCGGGCGGGGTATCGGCCTATAATTTCACGTGGTGGGACCGTGGACTCTCGGGTCTGCCCGTTTGAGTTCTGGTGTCTCTAGCTCGAAAACTGACCGTGTGACAGCAGTTTGAAAGTTTGACAAAAGTTTATGGACATTTTTCCATTCATTCCTATGGGAGTTAAGATGAAACTTCAAATGCTTACTGTGCGAAAACTATGTAACTTTTCCAAAAGCTGTATACAAGCCCGCATCCCACAGGGAAGCTCTACGAAACAAACTTTGAACGGAGTCGATATCTCGAAAACTGTGGGCGGAGTTAACCGGACAAAAACGAACGATCCTCAGAATGAAGGGCAGCAAACGTAACACTAGAGGTCTGCATTTCCAGGAGGAAACGCGAGATGTTGCGCCGCCTAAACCCCTGCCCCCCGATCCGCGTCTTTCTCGCTTAAAGCGAGATCCTCGATACGGTAAACCCGCGTGGGTCACTAGGCGACGCTTCTGGTGAAGGAGTTTACTGCTAAGCTGTTGGTAGTGGGATGTTAAGAGAGCACTCTCCCACAGCAGTTTACATTGGACTCTATGGAGCTCTGTAGGCCGTGAATGGAAAACGGGGTCAAAGGTCATGAAGCGGGTGGGCTATCGGCCTATAATTTCACGTGGTGGGACCGTGGACTCTCGGGTCTGACGGTTTCAGTTCTGGTGTCTCTAGCTCGAAAACTGAGCGTGTGACAGCAGTTTGAAAGTTTGACAAAAGTTTATGGACATTTTTCCATTCATTCCTATGGGAGAAAACACGAAACTTCAAATGCTTACTGTGCGAAAACTATGTAACTTTTCCAAAAGCTGTATACAAGCCCGCATCCCACAGGGAAGCTGTACGAAACAAACTTTGAACGGAGTCGATATCTCGAAAACTGTGGGCGGAGTTAACCGGACAAAAATGAACGATCCTCAGAATGAAGGGCAGCAAACGTAACACTAGAGGTCTGCATTTCCAGGAGGAAACGCGAGATGTTGCGCCGCCTAAACCCCCGCCCCCCGATCCGCATCTTTCCCGCTTAAAGCGAGGTCCTCGATACGGTAAACCCGCGTGGGTCACTAGGCGACGCTTATGGTGAAGGAGTTTACTGCTAAGCTGTCGGTAGTGGGATGTTAAGAGAGCACTCTCCCACAGCAGTTTACATTGGACTCTATGGAGCTGTGTAGGCCGTGAATGGAAAACGATACATTTTGAATTCCACCTTTAAAAACAATTCCACCTTAAGAAACCCAGAATTGTATTGAAATGTCCACATCACAGGCCAAAAGAGTCTTAAAAGCAAAAAAAGATGGCCAATACATTTTAAATACCACCTTAATAAAAATTCCACCTTAAGAAACCCACAGTTGTATTGACACGTCCACCTTTAAAAATGACCACTTTAAATAAAGCTTAAAATGTCGAAAAGACAGGCAGTATATTGTGAATGAGGTATTCTTAAAAAATTCCACCTTAAGAAACCCTGGATAATTAAGATGTCCCCCTTAAAAATGACCTTTAAAGTGTTACAGACTGCCTGTGTATTTCTGTGGCCCTCACAGCTCTTCCCCTCAGTCTCTGCCTCTGCCCCTCCCCCTCCCCCCTCTGTCTCTCTCACACGCACGCTCACAGAATACAACTGACAGACTCATGATTCAATGAATTTCGACCGGTGGCGCACCTTCCAAAAAACCTCAAATATCTCAAAAACTTTTCCAGGTCCAAAAATGAACGAAGCATACCGTAGCGACAAGGAGAGTCTGGTGCTCGAGATGGTGTAAAAATTTTTGCACTTTGAGCGAGATTTGATGGTGTAATTACGAGTTAAAAACAGGCAAAGTTTTGAAAATCTGCGTGCCGAGCCGCTCTTAAAATACATTGAGCTCTATCGGAGGAAAACCCTCCTAAGTGTGGAACAAAAATTCATAACTCAAGAACGGTATTCTCAAACGGTCTGAAACTTACAAGTGTGAGAAAGGGGAAATTTCTCTACCATTTAAAGTTTAAATGAAGTCTGTAGGTGAAAGTATAAGGAAGTTATGGTGAAATGTTCGGCAGAAAATTGAAAAAGAAAAAAAATAATTTCAATGGGTTCCTATGGGAGCGTACCCACCCTCCGAACAAATGCTTATAGCTCGGAAAGTTTTCCTCACATCACTTAACTGTATATACCGTTGCGACAAGGAGAGTCTGGGGATCGATATGGTATAAAAAATTTGCAGATTAAGTGAGAATTGAGCATGTTATGACGAGTTAAAAACAGGAGAAAATTTTAGAAACCGCACTCTGAGCTGCTCCAAAAATACATTGAACCCTATGGGAGCCGAAACCCTCCCTAGTGCCGAACAAAAATTCATAACTCAAAAACCGTATTTTCAATAATGTTCAAATTTAGAGGTCTTAGAAAGGACAAGTTTCTCTACCATTTAAAATTTAAATGAAGTTTCTAGGTGAAAGTATGAGGAAGTTATGGCAATTTGTTCGGCTGAAAAGTGAAAAACCCGTTTTCTGAGAAGGAATCTACAGTGTATGATGTCACCCACTCTAAGAGCCTCCCACTGAAATGAATGGAGGGATTTTGAAGGAGTGATAGAAAGGGAAGGATGAGTGCAAAAATTCCGAAAACGGAAGTGATGGGAGCCGGTACGCCCGGGTCCGACCGTCTGAAATCCCGTGTCCGTAGCTTGAAAAATGACCGAGTTAGAGCACTTTGAAAATTAATTCCATAGAAATGACTGGGGAAAAACGGAGCGATAAACGAGTGTAGCGGACGAACGAGTGCGGGTATCGGAAAGCTGTATACAAGCCCACATCGTCGCTATAGGACGCACGATTTCCAGGTGGAACGGAGTCGATAGCTCGAAAGCTGCGGGACTAGTTAGGCGGACAAGGAAACGCGGAATAATAAGAATAAAAATAATAATAATATGACTTAAGAAGAACAATATATTGCGCCGCTGCTTAAAGCAGCAGGCGCAACATAACTAGAGGTCTGCATTTCCAGGAGGAAACGCGAGATGTTGCGCCGCCTAAACCCCCGTCCCCCGATCCGCGTCTTTCCCGCTTAAAGCGAGGTCCTCGATACGGTAAACCCGCGTGGGTCACTAGGCGACGCTTATGGTGAAGGAGTTTACTGCTAAGCTGTCGGTAGTGGGATGTTAAGAGAGCAATCTCCCACAGCAGTTTACATTGGACTCTATGGAGCTCTGTAGGCCGTGAAAAGAAAACGGGGTCAAAGGTCATGAAGCGGGTGGGTTATCGGCCCATAATTTTACGTGGTGGGACCGTGGACCCTCGGGTCTGCCCGTTTGAGTTCTGGTGTCTCTAGCTCGAAAACTGACCGTGTGACAGCAGTTTGAATGTTTGACAAAAGTTTATGGACATTTTTCCATTCATTCCTAAGTGAGAAAAGATGAAACTTCAAATGCTTCCTGTGCGAAAACTATGTAACTTTTCTAAAAGCTGTATACAAGCCCGCATCCCACAGGGAAGCTCTAAGAAACAAACTTTGAACGGAGTCGATATCTCGAAAACTGTGGGCGGAGTTAACCGGACAAGAATGAACGATCCTCAGAATGAAGGGCAGCAAACGTAACACACGAGATGTTGCGCCGCCTAAACCCCCGCCCCCCGATCCGCGTCTTTCCCGCTTAAAGCGAGGTCCTCGATACGGTAAACCCGCGTGGGTCACTAGGCGACGCTTATGGTGAAGGAGTTTACTGCTAAGCTGTCGGTAGTGGGATGTTAAGAGAGCACTCTCCCACAGCAGTTTACATTGGACTCTATGGAGCTCTGTAGGCCGTGAATGGAAAACGGGGTCAAAGGTCATGAAGCGGGCGGGGTATCGGCCTATAATTTCAGGTGGTGGGACCGTGGACCCTCGGGTCTGCCCGTTTGAGTTCTGGTGTCTCTAGCTCAAAAACTGAGCGTGTGACAGCAGTTTGAAAGTTTGACAAAAGTTTATGGACATTTTTCCATTCATTCCTATGGGAGAAAAGATGAAACTTCAAATGCTTACTATGCGAAAACTATGCAACTTTTCCAAAAGCTGTATACAAGCCCGCATCCCACAGGGAAGCTCTACGAATGAAACTTTGAACGGAGTCGATATCTCGAAAACTGTGGGCGGAGTTAACCGGACAAGAATGAACGATCCTCAGAATGAAGGGCAGCAAACGTAACACTAGAGGTCTGCATTTCCAGGAGGAAACGCGAGATGTTGCGCCGCCTAAACCCCCGTCCCCCGATCCGCGTCTTTCCCGCTTAAAGCGAGGTCCTCGACACGGTAAACCCGCGTGGGTCACTAGGCGACGCTTATGGTGAAGGAGTTTACTGCTAAGCTGTTGGTAGTGGGATGTTAAGAGAGCACTGTCCCACAGCAGTTTACATTGGACTATGTGGAGCTGTGTAGGCCGTGAATGGAAAACGGGGTCAAAGGTCATGAAGCGGGTGGGCTATCGGCCCATAATTTCACGTGGTGGGACCTTGGACTCTCGGGTCTGCCCGTTTGAGTTCTGGTGTCTCTAGCTCGAAAACTGACCGTGTGACAGCAGTTTGAATGTTTGACAAAAGTTTATGGACATTTTTCCATTCATTCCTATGTGAGAAAAGATGAAACTTCAAATGCTTCCTGTGCGAAAACTATGTAACTTTTCTAAAAGCTGTATACAAGCCCGCATCCCACAGGGAAGCTCTACGAAACAAACTTTGAACGGAGTCGATATCTCGAAAACTGTGGGCGGAGTTAACCGGACAAGAATGAACGATCCTCAGAATGAAGGGCAGCAAACGTAACACTAGAGGTCTGCATTTCCAGGAGGAAACGCGAGATGTTGCGCCGCCTAAACCCCCGCCCCCCGATCCGCGTCTTTCCCGCTTAAAGCGAGGTCCTCGATACGGTAAACCCGCGTGGGTCACTAGGCGACGCTTATGGTGAAGGAGTTTACTGCTAAGCTGTCGGTAGTGGGATGTTAAGAGAGCACTCTCCCACAGCAGTTTACATTGGACTCTATGGAGCTGTGTAGGCCGTGAAAGGAAAACGGGGTCAAAGGTCATGAAGCGGGCGGGCTATCGGCCCATACTTTTACGTGGTGGGACCGTGGACCCTCGGGTCTGCCCGTTTGAGTTCTGGTGTCTCTAGCTCGAAAACTGACCGTGTGACAGCAGTTTTAAAGTTTGACAAAAGTTTATGGAAATTTTTCCATTCATTCCTATGGGACAAAAGGTGAAACTTCAAACGCTTACTGTGCGAAAACTATGTAACTTTTCCAAAAGCTGTATACAAGCCCGCATCCCACAGGGAAGCTCTACGAATGAAACTTTGAACGGAGTCGATATCTCGAAAACTGTGGGCGGAGTTAACCGGACAAGAATGAACGATCCTCAGAATGAAGGGCAGCAAACGTAACACTAGAGGTCTGCATTTCCAGGAGGAAACGCGAGATGTTGCGCCGCCTAAACCCCCGTCCCCCGATCAGCAGTTTGAAAGTTTGACAAAAGTTTATGGACATTTTTCCATTCATTCCTATGGGAGAAAACACGAAACTTCAAATGCTTACTGTGCGAAAACTATGCAACTTTTCCAAAAGCTGTATACAAGCCCGCATCCCACAGGGAAGCTCTACGAAACAAACTTTGAACGGAGTCGATATCTCGAAAACTGTGGGCGGAGTTAACCGGACAAGAATGAACGATCCTCAGAATGAAGGGCAGCAAACGTAACACTAGAGGTCTGCATTTCCAGGAGGAAACGCGAGATGTTGCGCCGCCTAAACCCCCGCCCCCCGATCCGCGTCTTTACCGCTTAAAGCGAGGTCCTCGATACGGTAAACCCGCGTGGGTCACTAGGCGACGCTTATGGTGAAGGAGTTTACTGCTAAGCTGTTGGTAGTGGGATGTTAAGAGAGCACTGTCCCACAGCAGTTCACATTGGACTCTATGGAGTTGTGTAGGCCGTGAATGAAAACCGGGTCAAAGGTCATGAAGCGGGTGGGCTATCGGCCTATAATTTTACGTGGTGGGACCTTGGACCCTCGGGTCTGCCCGTTTGAGTTCTGGTGTCTCTAGCTCGAAAACTGAGCGTGTGACAGCAGTTTGAAAGTTTGACAAAAGTTTATGGACATTTTTCCATTCATTCCTATGGGAGTAAAGATGAAAGTTCAAAGGCTTCCTGTGCAAAAACTATGTAACTTTTCCAAAAGCTGTATACAAGCCCGCATCCCACAGGGCAGCTCTACGAAACAAACTTTGAACGGAGTCGATATCTCGAAAACTGTGGGCGGAGTTAACCAGACAAGAATGAACGATCCTCAGAATGAAGGGCAGCAAACGTAACACCAGGAGGAAACGCGAGATGTTGCGCCGCCTAAACCCCTGCCCCCCGATCCGCGTCTTTCCCGCTTAAAGCGAGGTCCTCGACACGGTAAACCCGCGTGGGTCACTAGGCGACGCTTATGGTGAAGGAGTTTACTGCTAAGCTGTTGGTAGTGGGATGTTAAGAGAGCACTGTCCCACAGCAGTTTACATTGGACTATGTGGAGCTGTGTAGGCCGTGAATGGAAAACGGGGTCAAAGGTCATGAAGCGGGTGGGCTATCGGCCCATAATTTCACGTGGTGGGACCTTGGACTCTCGGGTCTGCCCGTTTGAGTTCTGGTGTCTCTAGCTCGAAAACTGAGCGTGTGACAGCAGTTTGAAAGTTTGACAAAAGTTTATGGACATTTTTCCATTCATTCCTATGGGAGAAAAGATGAAACTTCAAATGCTTACTGTGCTAAAACTATGCAACTTTTCCAAAAGCTGTATACAAGCCCGCATCCCACAGGGAAGCTCTACGAATGAAACTTTGAACGGAGTCGATATCTCGAAAACTGTGGGCGGAGTTAACCGGACAAGAATGAACGATCCTAAGAATGAAGGGCAGCAAACGTAACACCAGGAGGAAACGCGAGATGTTGCGCCGCCTAAACCCCTGCCCCCCGATCCGCGTCTTTCCCGCTTAAAGCGAGGTCCTCGATACGGTAAACCCGCGTGGGTCACTAGGCGACGCTTATGGTGAAGGAGTTTACTGCTAAGCTGTCGGTAGTGGGATGTTAAGAGAGCACTCTCCCACAGCAGTTTACATTGGACTCTATGGAGCTCTGTAGGCCGTGAATGGAAAACGGGGTCAAAGGTCATGAAGCGGGCGGGGTATCGGCCTATAATTTCACGTGGTGGGACCTTGGACTCTCGGGTCTGCCCGTTTGAATTCTGGTGTCTCTAGCTCGAAAACTGAGCGTGTGACAGCAGTTTGAAAGTTTGACAAAAGTTTATGGACATATTTCCATTCATTCCTATGGGACAAAAGATGAAACTTCAAATGCTTACTGTGCTAAAACTATGCAACTTTTCCAAAAGCTGTATACAAGCCCGCATCCCACAGGGAAGCTCTACGAATGAAACTTTGAACGGAGTCGATATCTCGAAAACTGTGGGCGGAGTTAACCGGACAAGAACGAACGATCCTCAGAATGAAGGGCAGCAAACGTAACACTAGAGGTCTGCATTTCCAGGAGGAAACGCGAGATGTTGCGCCGCCTAAACCCCTGCCCCCCGATCCGCGTGTTTCCCGCTTAAAGCGAGGTCCTCGATACGGTAAACCCGCGTGGGTCACTAGGCGACGCTTATGGTGAAGGAGTTTACTGCTAAGCTGTCGGTAGTGGGATGTTAAGAGAGCACTCTCCCACAGCAGTTTACATTGGACTCTATGGAGCTCTGTAGGCCGTGAATGGAAAACGGGGTCAAAGGTCATGAAGCGGGCGGGGTATCGGCCTATAATTTCACGTGGTGGGACCGTGGACTCTCGGGTCTGCCCGTTTGAGTTCTGGTGTCTCTAGCTCGAAAACTGACCGTGTGACAGCAGTTTGAAAGTTTGACAAAAGTTTATGGACATTTTTCCATTCATTCCTATGGGAGTTAAGATGAAACTTCAAATGCTTACTGTGCGAAAACTATGTAACTTTTCCAAAAGCTGTATACAAGCCCGCATCCCACAGGGAAGCTCTACGAAACAAACTTTGAACGGAGTCGATATCTCGAAAACTGTGGGCGGAGTTAACCGGACAAAAACGAACGATCCTCAGAATGAAGGGCAGCAAACGTAACACTAGAGGTCTGCATTTCCAGGAGGAAACGCGAGATGTTGCGCCGCCTAAACCCCTGCCCCCCGATCCGCGTCTTTCTCGCTTAAAGCGAGATCCTCGATACGGTAAACCCGCGTGGGTCACTAGGCGACGCTTCTGGTGAAGGAGTTTACTGCTAAGCTGTTGGTAGTGGGATGTTAAGAGAGCACTCTCCCACAGCAGTTTACATTGGACTCTATGGAGCTCTGTAGGCCGTGAATGGAAAACGGGGTCAAAGGTCATGAAGCGGGTGGGCTATCGGCCTATAATTTCACGTGGTGGGACCGTGGACTCTCGGGTCTGACGGTTTCAGTTCTGGTGTCTCTAGCTCGAAAACTGAGCGTGTGACAGCAGTTTGAAAGTTTGACAAAAGTTTATGGACATTTTTCCATTCATTCCTATGGGAGAAAACACGAAACTTCAAATGCTTACTGTGCGAAAACTATGTAACTTTTCCAAAAGCTGTATACAAGCCCGCATCCCACAGGGAAGCTGTACGAAACAAACTTTGAACGGAGTCGATATCTCGAAAACTGTGGGCGGAGTTAACCGGACAAAAATGAACGATCCTCAGAATGAAGGGCAGCAAACGTAACACTAGAGGTCTGCATTTCCAGGAGGAAACGCGAGATGTTGCGCCGCCTAAACCCCCGCCCCCCGATCCGCATCTTTCCCGCTTAAAGCGAGGTCCTCGATACGGTAAACCCGCGTGGGTCACTAGGCGACGCTTATGGTGAAGGAGTTTACTGCTAAGCTGTCGGTAGTGGGATGTTAAGAGAGCACTCTCCCACAGCAGTTTACATTGGACTCTATGGAGCTGTGTAGGCCGTGAATGGAAAACGATACATTTTGAATTCCACCTTTAAAAACAATTCCACCTTAAGAAACCCAGAATTGTATTGAAATGTCCACATCACAGGCCAAAAGAGTCTTAAAAGCAAAAAAAGATGGCCAATACATTTTAAATACCACCTTAATAAAAATTCCACCTTAAGAAACCCACAGTTGTATTGACACGTCCACCTTTAAAAATGACCACTTTAAATAAAGCTTAAAATGTCGAAAAGACAGGCAGTATATTGTGAATGAGGTATTCTTAAAAAATTCCACCTTAAGAAACCCTGGATAATTAAGATGTCCCCCTTAAAAATGACCTTTAAAGTGTTACAGACTGCCTGTGTATTTCTGTGGCCCTCACAGCTCTTCCCCTCAGTCTCTGCCTCTGCCCCTCCCCCTCCCCCCTCTGTCTCTCTCACACGCACGCTCACAGAATACAACTGACAGACTCATGATTCAATGAATTTCGACCGGTGGCGCACCTTCCAAAAAACCTCAAATATCTCAAAAACTTTTCCAGGTCCAAAAATGAACGAAGCATACCGTAGCGACAAGGAGAGTCTGGTGCTCGAGATGGTGTAAAAATTTTTGCACTTTGAGCGAGATTTGATGGTGTAATTACGAGTTAAAAACAGGCAAAGTTTTGAAAATCTGCGTGCCGAGCCGCTCTTAAAATACATTGAGCTCTATCGGAGGAAAACCCTCCTAAGTGTGGAACAAAAATTCATAACTCAAGAACGGTATTCTCAAACGGTCTGAAACTTACAAGTGTGAGAAAGGGGAAATTTCTCTACCATTTAAAGTTTAAATGAAGTCTGTAGGTGAAAGTATAAGGAAGTTATGGTGAAATGTTCGGCAGAAAATTGAAAAAGAAAAAAAATAATTTCAATGGGTTCCTATGGGAGCGTACCCACCCTCCGAACAAATGCTTATAGCTCGGAAAGTTTTCCTCACATCACTTAACTGTATATACCGTTGCGACAAGGAGAGTCTGGGGATCGATATGGTATAAAAAATTTGCAGATTAAGTGAGAATTGAGCATGTTATGACGAGTTAAAAACAGGAGAAAATTTTAGAAACCGCACTCTGAGCTGCTCCAAAAATACATTGAACCCTATGGGAGCCGAAACCCTCCCTAGTGCCGAACAAAAATTCATAACTCAAAAACCGTATTTTCAATAATGTTCAAATTTAGAGGTCTTAGAAAGGACAAGTTTCTCTACCATTTAAAATTTAAATGAAGTTTCTAGGTGAAAGTATGAGGAAGTTATGGCAATTTGTTCGGCTGAAAAGTGAAAAACCCGTTTTCTGAGAAGGAATCTACAGTGTATGATGTCACCCACTCTAAGAGCCTCCCACTGAAATGAATGGAGGGATTTTGAAGGAGTGATAGAAAGGGAAGGATGAGTGCAAAAATTCCGAAAACGGAAGTGATGGGAGCCGGTACGCCCGGGTCCGACCGTCTGAAATCCCGTGTCCGTAGCTTGAAAAATGACCGAGTTAGAGCACTTTGAAAATTAATTCCATAGAAATGACTGGGGAAAAACGGAGCGATAAACGAGTGTAGCGGACGAACGAGTGCGGGTATCGGAAAGCTGTATACAAGCCCACATCGTCGCTATAGGACGCACGATTTCCAGGTGGAACGGAGTCGATAGCTCGAAAGCTGCGGGACTAGTTAGGCGGACAAGGAAACGCGGAATAATAAGAATAAAAATAATAATAATATGACTTAAGAAGAACAATATATTGCGCCGCTGCTTAAAGCAGCAGGCGCAACATAACTAGAGGTCTGCATTTCCAGGAGGAAACGCGAGATGTTGCGCCGCCTAAACCCCCGTCCCCCGATCCGCGTCTTTCCCGCTTAAAGCGAGGTCCTCGATACGGTAAACCCGCGTGGGTCACTAGGCGACGCTTATGGTGAAGGAGTTTACTGCTAAGCTGTCGGTAGTGGGATGTTAAGAGAGCAATCTCCCACAGCAGTTTACATTGGACTCTATGGAGCTCTGTAGGCCGTGAAAAGAAAACGGGGTCAAAGGTCATGAAGCGGGTGGGTTATCGGCCCATAATTTTACGTGGTGGGACCGTGGACCCTCGGGTCTGCCCGTTTGAGTTCTGGTGTCTCTAGCTCGAAAACTGACCGTGTGACAGCAGTTTGAATGTTTGACAAAAGTTTATGGACATTTTTCCATTCATTCCTAAGTGAGAAAAGATGAAACTTCAAATGCTTCCTGTGCGAAAACTATGTAACTTTTCTAAAAGCTGTATACAAGCCCGCATCCCACAGGGAAGCTCTAAGAAACAAACTTTGAACGGAGTCGATATCTCGAAAACTGTGGGCGGAGTTAACCGGACAAGAATGAACGATCCTCAGAATGAAGGGCAGCAAACGTAACACACGAGATGTTGCGCCGCCTAAACCCCCGCCCCCCGATCCGCGTCTTTCCCGCTTAAAGCGAGGTCCTCGATACGGTAAACCCGCGTGGGTCACTAGGCGACGCTTATGGTGAAGGAGTTTACTGCTAAGCTGTCGGTAGTGGGATGTTAAGAGAGCACTCTCCCACAGCAGTTTACATTGGACTCTATGGAGCTCTGTAGGCCGTGAATGGAAAACGGGGTCAAAGGTCATGAAGCGGGCGGGGTATCGGCCTATAATTTCAGGTGGTGGGACCGTGGACCCTCGGGTCTGCCCGTTTGAGTTCTGGTGTCTCTAGCTCAAAAACTGAGCGTGTGACAGCAGTTTGAAAGTTTGACAAAAGTTTATGGACATTTTTCCATTCATTCCTATGGGAGAAAAGATGAAACTTCAAATGCTTACTATGCGAAAACTATGCAACTTTTCCAAAAGCTGTATACAAGCCCGCATCCCACAGGGAAGCTCTACGAATGAAACTTTGAACGGAGTCGATATCTCGAAAACTGTGGGCGGAGTTAACCGGACAAGAATGAACGATCCTCAGAATGAAGGGCAGCAAACGTAACACTAGAGGTCTGCATTTCCAGGAGGAAACGCGAGATGTTGCGCCGCCTAAACCCCCGTCCCCCGATCCGCGTCTTTCCCGCTTAAAGCGAGGTCCTCGACACGGTAAACCCGCGTGGGTCACTAGGCGACGCTTATGGTGAAGGAGTTTACTGCTAAGCTGTTGGTAGTGGGATGTTAAGAGAGCACTGTCCCACAGCAGTTTACATTGGACTATGTGGAGCTGTGTAGGCCGTGAATGGAAAACGGGGTCAAAGGTCATGAAGCGGGTGGGCTATCGGCCCATAATTTCACGTGGTGGGACCTTGGACTCTCGGGTCTGCCCGTTTGAGTTCTGGTGTCTCTAGCTCGAAAACTGACCGTGTGACAGCAGTTTGAATGTTTGACAAAAGTTTATGGACATTTTTCCATTCATTCCTATGTGAGAAAAGATGAAACTTCAAATGCTTCCTGTGCGAAAACTATGTAACTTTTCTAAAAGCTGTATACAAGCCCGCATCCCACAGGGAAGCTCTACGAAACAAACTTTGAACGGAGTCGATATCTCGAAAACTGTGGGCGGAGTTAACCGGACAAGAATGAACGATCCTCAGAATGAAGGGCAGCAAACGTAACACTAGAGGTCTGCATTTCCAGGAGGAAACGCGAGATGTTGCGCCGCCTAAACCCCCGCCCCCCGATCCGCGTCTTTCCCGCTTAAAGCGAGGTCCTCGATACGGTAAACCCGCGTGGGTCACTAGGCGACGCTTATGGTGAAGGAGTTTACTGCTAAGCTGTCGGTAGTGGGATGTTAAGAGAGCACTCTCCCACAGCAGTTTACATTGGACTCTATGGAGCTGTGTAGGCCGTGAAAGGAAAACGGGGTCAAAGGTCATGAAGCGGGCGGGCTATCGGCCCATACTTTTACGTGGTGGGACCGTGGACCCTCGGGTCTACCCGTTTGAATTCTGGTGTCTGTAGCTCGAAAACTGACCGTGTGACAGCACTTTGAAAGTTTGACAAAAGTTTATGGACATTTTTCCATTCATTCCTATGGGAGAAAAGATGAAACTTCAAATGCTTACTGTGCGAAAACTATGCAACTTTTCCAAAAGCTGTATACAAGCCCGCATCCCACAGGGAAGCTCTACGAATGAAACTTTGAACGGAGTCGATATCTCGAAAACTGTGGGCGGAGTTAACCGGACAAGAATGAACGATCCTCAGAATGAAGGGCAGCAAACGTAACACTAGAGGTCTGCATTTCCAGGAGGAAACGCGAGATGTTGCGCCGCCTAAACCCCGCCCCCCGATCCGCGTCTTTCCCGCTTAAAGCGAGGTCCTCGATACGGTAAACCGCGTGGGTCACTAGGCGACGCTTATGGTGAAGGAGTTTACTGCTAAGCTGTCGGTAGTGGGATGTTAAGAGAGCACTCTCCCACAGCAGTTTACATTGGACTCTATGGAGCTCTGTAGGCCGTGAATGGAAAACGGGGTCAAAGGTCATGAAGCGGGCGGGGTATCGGCCTATAATTTCACGTGGTGGGACCTTGGACTCTCGGGTCTGCCCGTTTGAATTCTGGTGTCTCTAGCTCGAAAACTGAGCGTGTGACAGCAGTTTGAAAGTTTGACAAAAGTTTATGGACATATTTCCATTCATTCCTATGGGACAAAAGATGAAACTTCAAATGTTTACTGTGCTAAAACTATGCAACTTTTCCAAAAGCTGTATACAAGCCCGCATCCCACAGGGAAGCTCTACGAATGAAACTTTGAACGGAGTCGATATCTCGAAAACTGTGGGCGGAGTTAACCGGACAAGAACGAACGATCCTCAGAATGAAGGGCAGCAAACGTAACACTAGAGGTCTGCATTTCCAGGAGGAAACGCGAGATGTTGCGCCGCCTAAACCCCCGCCCCCCGATCCGCGTCTTTCCCGCTTAAAGCGAGGTCCTCGATACGGTAAACCCGCGTGGGTCACTAGGCGACGCTTATGGTGAAGGAGTTTACTGCTAAGCTGTCGGTAGTGTGATGTTAAGGGAGCACTCTCCCACAGCAGTTTACATTGGACTCTATGGAGCTCTGTAGGCCGTGAAAGGAAAACGGGGTCAAAGGTCATGAAGCGGGTGGGCTATCGGCCCATAAATTCACGTGGTGGGACCGTGGACTCTCGGGTCTGCCCGTTTGAATTCTGGTGTCTCTAGCTCGAAAACTGACCGTGTGACAGCAGTTTTAAAGTTTGACAAAAGTTTATGGACATTTTTCCATTCATTCCTATGGGAGAAAAGATGAAACTTCAAATGCTTACTGTGCGAAAACTATGTAACTTTTCCAAAAGCTGTATACAAGCCCGCATCCCACAGGGAAGCTCTACGAGACAAACTTTGAACGGAGTCTATATCTCGAAAACTGTGGGCGGAGTTAACCGGACAAGAACGAACGATCCTCAGAATGAAGGGCAGCAAACGTAACACTAGAGGTCTGCATTTCCAGGAGGAAACGCGAGATGTTGCGCCGCCTAAACCCCCGTCCCCCGATCCGCGTCTTTCCCGCTTAAAGCGAGGTCCTCGATACGGTAAACCCGCGTGGGTCACTAGGCGACGCTTATGGTGAAGGAGTTTACTGCTAAGCTGTCGGTAGTGGGATGTTAAGAGAGCACTCTCCCACAGCAGTTTACATTGGACTCTATGGAGCTGTGTAGGCCGTGAATGGAAAACGATACATTTTGAATTCCACCTTTAAAAACAATTCCACCTTAAGAAACCCAGAATTGTATTGAAATGTCCACATCACAGGCCAAAAGAGTCTTAAAAGCAAAAAAAGATGGCCAATACATTTTAAATACCACCTTAATAAAAATTCCACCTTAAGAAACCCACAGTTGTATTGACACGTCCACCTTTAAAAATGACCACTTTAAATAAAGCTTAAAATGTCGAAAAGACAGGCAGTATATTGTGAATGAGGTATTCTTAAAAAATTCCACCTTAAGAAACCCTGGATAATTAAGATGTCCCCCTTAAAAATGACCTTTAAAGTGTTACAGACTGCCTGTGTATTTCTGTGGCCCTCACAGCTCTTCCCCTCAGTCTCTGCCTCTGCCCCTCCCCCTCCCCCCTCTGTCTCTCTCACACGCACGCTCACAGAATACAACTGACAGACTCATGATTCAATGAATTTCGACCGGTGGCGCACCTTCCAAAAAACCTCAAATATCTCAAAAACTTTTCCAGGTCCAAAAATGAACGAAGCATACCGTAGCGACAAGGAGAGTCTGGTGCTCGAGATGGTGTAAAAATTTTTGCACTTTGAGCGAGATTTGATGGTGTAATTACGAGTTAAAAACAGGCAAAGTTTTGAAAATCTGCGTGCCGAGCCGCTCTTAAAATACATTGAGCTCTATGGGAGGAAAACCCTCCCAAGTGTGGAACAAAAATTCATAACTCAAGAACGGTATTCTCAAACGGTCTGAAACTTACAAGTGTGAGAAAGGGGAAATTTCTCTACCATTTAAAGTTTAAATGAAGTCTGTAGGTGAAAGTATAAGGAAGTTATGGTGAAATGTTCGGCAGAAAATTGAAAAAGAAAAAAAATAATTTCAATGGGTTCCTATGGGAGCGTACCCACCCTCCGAACAAATGCTTATAGCTCGGAAAGTTTTCCTCACATCACTTAACCGTATATACCGTTGCGACAAGGAGAGTCTGGGGATCGACATGGTATAAAAAATTTGCAGATTAAGTGAGAATTGAGCATGTTATGACGAGTTAAAAACAGGAGAAAATTTTAGAAACCGCACTCTGAGCTGCTCCAAAAATACATTGAACCCTATGGGAGCCGAAACCCTCCCTAGTGCCGAACAAAAATTCATAACTCAAAAACCGTATTTTCAATAATGTTCAAATTTAGAGGTCTTAGAAAGGACAAGTTTCTCTACCATTTAAAATTTAAATGAAGTTTCTAGGTGAAAGTATGAGGAAGTTATGGCAATTTGTTCGGCTGAAAAGTGAAAAACCCGTTTTCTGAGAAGGAATCTACAGTGTATGATGTCACCCACTCTAAGAGCCTCCCATTGAAATGAATGGAGGGATTTTGAAGGAGTGATAGAAAGGGAAGGATGAGTGCAAAAATTCCGAAAACGGAAGTGATGGGAGCCGGTACGCCCGGGTCCGACCGTCTGAAATCCCGTGTCCGTAGCTTGAAAAATGACCGAGTTAGAGCACTTTGAAAATTAATTCCATAGAAATGACTGGGGAAAAACGGAGCGATAAACGAGTGTAGCGGACGAACGAGTGCGGGTATCGGAAAGCTGTATACAAGCCCACATCGTCGCTATAGGACGCACGATTTCCAGGTGGAACGGAGTCGATAGCTCGAAAGCTGCGGGACTAGTTAGGCGGACAAGGAAACGCGGAATAATAAGAATAAAAATAATAATAATATGACTTAAGAAGAACAATATATTGCGCCGCTGCTTAAAGCAGCAGGCGCAACATAACTAGAGGTCTGCATTTCCAGGAGGAAACGCGAGATGTTGCGCCGCCTAAACCCCTGCCCCCCGATCCGCGTCTTTCCCGCTTAAAGCGAGGTCCTCGACACGGTAAACCCGCGTGGGTCACTAGGCGACGCTTATGGTGAAGGAGTTTACTGCTAAGCTGTTGGTAGTGGGATGTTAAGAGAGCACTGTCCCACAGCAGTTTACATTGGACTATGTGGAGCTGTGTAGGCCGTGAATGGAAAACGGGGTCAAAGGTCATGAAGCGGGTGGGCTATCGGCCCATAGTTTCACGTGCTGGGACCTTGGACTCTCGGGTCTGCCCGTTTGAGTTCTGGTGTCTCTAGCTCGAAAACTGAGCGTGTGACAGCAGTTTGAAAGTTTGACAAAAGTTTATGGACATTTTTCCATTCATTCCTATGGGAGAAAAGATGAAACTTCAAATGCTTACTGTGCGAAAACTATGCAAATTTTCCAAAAGCTGTATACAAGCCCGCATCCCACAGGGAAGCTCTACGAATGAAACTTTGAACGGAGTCGATATCTCGAAAACTGTGGGCGGAGTTAACCGGACAAGAAAGAACGATCCTCAGAATGAAGGGCAGCAAACGTAACACTAGAGGTCTGCATTTCCAGGAGGAAACGCGAGATGTTGCGCCGCCTAAACCCCCGCCCCCCGATCCGCGTCTTTACCGCTTAAAGCGAGGTCCTCGATACGGTAAACCCGCGTGGGTCACTAGGCGACGCTTATGGTGAAGGAGTTTACTGCTAAGCTGTTGGTAGTGGGATGTTAAGAGAGCACTGTCCCACAGCAGTTTACATTGGACTCTATGGAGCTGTGTAGGCTGTGAATGGAAAACGGGGTCAAAGGTCATGAAGCGGGTGGGCTATCGGCCTATAATTTTACGTGGTGGGACCGTGGACCCTCGGGTCTGCCCGTTTGAGTTCTGGTGTCTCTAGCTCGAAAACTGAGCGTGTGACAGCAGTTTGAAAGTTTGACAAAAGTTTATGGACATTTTTCCATTCATTCCTATGGGAGTAAAGATGAAAGTTCAAAGGCTTCCTGTGCAAAAACTATGCAACTTTTCCAAAAGCTGTATACAAGCCCGCATCCCACAGGGCAGCTCTACGAAACAAACTTTGAACGGAGTCGATATCTCGAAAACTGTGGGTGGAGTTAACCGGACAAGAATGAACGATCCTCAGAATGAAGGGCAGCAAACGTAACACCAGGAGGAAACGCGAGATGTTGCGCCGCCTAAACCCCCGCCCCCCGATCCGCGTCTTTCCCGCTTAAAGCGAGGTCCTCGACACGGTATACCCGCGTGGGTCACTAGGCAACGCTTATGGTGAAGGAGTTTACTGCTAAGCCATTGGTAGTGGGATGTTAAGAGAAAACTGACCGTGTGACAGCAGTTTGAAAGTTTGACAAAAGTTTATGGACATTTTTCCATTCATTCCTATGGGAGTAAAGATGAAACTTCAAATGCTTACTGTGCGAAAACTATGTAACTTTTCCAAAAGCTGTGTACAAGCCCGCATCCCACAGGGAAGCTGTACGAAACAAACTTTGAACGGAGTCGATATCTCGAAAACTGTGGGCGGAGTTAACCGGACAAGGAATGAAGATCCTCAGAATGAAGGGCAGCAAACGTAACACTAGAGGTCTGCATTTCCAGGAGGAAACGCGAGATGTTGCGCCGCCGAAACCCCCGTCCCCCGATCCGCGTCTTAAAATGTTGAAAAGACAGCCAGTATATTGTGAATGAGGTCTTTTTTAAAAATTCCACCTTAAGAAACCCTGGATAATTAAGACGTCCCCCTTAAAAATGACCTTTAAAGTGTTACAGACTGCCTGTGTATTTCTGTGGCCCTCACAGCTCTCCCCGTCAGTGTCTGCCTCTGCCCCTCCCCCTCCCCCCTCTGTGTCTCTCTCACACGCACGCTCACAGAATACAACTGACAAACTCACGATTCAATGAATTTCGACCGGGGAGCACCCTCCAAAAAATCACCCGTAGCTCGAAAACTTTTCCCAACCAAAATTGAACGAAGCATACCGTAGCGACAAGGAGAGTCTGGTGCTCGAGATGGTGTAAAAATTTTTGCACTTTGAGCGAGATTTGATGGTGTAATTACGAGTTAAAAACAGGCAAAGTTTTGAAAATTTGCGTGCAGACCCGCTCTTAAAATACATTGAGCTCTATGGGAGGAAAACCCTCCCATGTGTCAAACAAAAATTCATAACTCAAGAACGGTATTCTCAAACGGTCTGAAACTTACAAGTGTGAGAAAGGGGAAATTTCTCTAGCATTTAAAGTTTAAATGAAGTCTGTAGGTGAAAGTATAAGGAAGTTATGGTGAAATGTTCGGCAGAAAATTGAAAAAGAAAAAAAAAAATTTCAATGGGTTCCTATGGGAGCGTACCCACCCTCCGAACAAATGCTTATAGCTCGGAAAGTTTTCCCCACATCACTTAACCGTATATACCGTTGCGACAAGGAGAGTCTGGGGATCGATATGGTATAAAAAATTTGCAGATTAAGTGAGAATTGAGCATGTTATGACGAGTTAAAAACAGGAGAAAATTTTAGAAACCGCATTCTGAGCTGCTCCAAAAATACATTGAACCCTATGGGAGCCGAAACCCTCCCTAGTGCCGAACAAAAATTCATAACTCAAAAACCGTATTTTCAATAATGTTCAAATTTAGAGGTCTTAGAAAGGACAAGTTTCTCTACCATTTAAAATTTAAATGAAGTTTCTAGGTGAAAGTATGAGGAAGTTATGGTGATTTGTTTGGCTGAAAAGTGAAAAACCCGTTTTCTGAGAAGGAATCTACAGTGTATGACGTCACCCACTGTAAGAGCCTCCCATTGAAATGAATGGAGGGATTTTGAAGGAGGAATAGAAAGGGAAGGATGAGTGCAAAAAATCTGAAAACGGAAGTGATGGGAGCCGGTACGCCCGGGTCCGACCGTCTGAAATCCCGTGTCCGTAGCTTGAAAAATGACCGAGTTAGAGCACTTTGAAAATTAATTCCATAGAAATGACTGGGGAAAAACGGAGCGATAAACGAGTGTAGCGGACGAACGAGTGCGGGTATCGGAAAGCTGTATACAAGCCCACATCGTCGCTATAGGACGCACGATTTCCAGGTGGAACGGAGTCGATAGCTCGAAAGCTGCGGGACTAGTTAAGCGGACAAGGAAACGCGGAATAATAAAAATAATAATAAAAATAATAATAATAACTAGAGGTCTGCATTTCCAGGAGGAAACGCGAGATGTTGCGCCGCCTAAACCCCCGCCCCCCGATCCGCGTCTTTCCCGCTTAAAGCGAGGTCCTCGATACGGTAAACCCGCGTGGGTCACTAGGCGACGCTTATGGTGAAGGAGTTTACTGCTAAGCTGTCGGTAGTGGGATGTTAAGAGAGCACTCTCCCACAGCAGTTTACATTGGACTCTATGGAGCTGTGTAGGCCGTGAATGGAAAACGGGGTCAAAGGTCATGAAGCGGGTGGGCTATCGGCCCATAATTTCACGTGGCGGGACCGTGGACTCTCGGGTCTGCCCGTTTGAATTCTGGTGTCTCTAGCTCGAAAACTGACCGTGTGACAGCAGTTTGAAAGTTTGACAAAAGTTCATGGACATTTTTCCATTCATTCCTATGGGAGAAAACACGAAACTTCAAATGCTTACTGTGCGAAAACTATGCAACTTTTCCAAAAGCTGTATACAAGCCCGCATCCCACAGGGAAGCTCTACGAATGAAACTTTGAACGGAGTCAATATCTCGAAAACTGTGGGCGGAGTTAACCGGACAAGAATGAACGATCCTCAGAATGAAGGGCAGCAAACGTAACACTAGAGGTCTGCATTTCCAGGAGGAAACGCGAGATGTTGCGCCGCCTAAACCCCTGCCCCCCGATCCGCGTCTTTCCCGCTTAAAGCGAGGTCCTCGATACGGTAAACCCGCGTGGGTCACTAGGCGACGCTTATGGTGAAGGAGTTTACTGCTAAGCTGTTGGTAGTGGGATGTTAAGAGAGCACTGTCCCACAGCAGTTTACATTGGACTATGTGGAGCTGTGTAGGCCGTGAATGGAAAACGGGGTCAAAGGTCATGAAGCGGGTGGGCTATCGGCCCATAGTTTCACGTGCTGGGACCTTGGACTCTCGGGTCTGCCCGTTTGAGTTCTGGTGTCTCTAGCTCGAAAACTGAGCGTGTGACAGCAGTTTGAAAGTTTGACAAAAGTTTATGGACATTTTTCCATTCATTCCTATGGGAGAAAAGATGAAACTTCAAATGCTTACTGTGCGAAAACTATGCAAATTTTCCAAAAGCTGTTTACAAGCCCGCATCCCACAGGGAAGCTCTACGAATGAAACTTTGAACGGAGTCGATATCTCGAAAACTGTGGGCGGAGTTAACCGGACAAGAATGAACGATCCTCAGAATGAAGGGCAGCAAACGTAACACTAGAGGTCTGCATTTCCAGGAGGAAACGCGAGATGTTGCGCCGCCTAAACCCCCGCCCCCCGATCCGCGTCTTTACCGCTTAAAGCGAGGTCCTCGATACGGTAAACCCGCGTGGGTCACTAGGCGACGCTTATGGTGAAGGAGTTTACTGCTAAGCCGTCGGTAGTGGGATGTTAAGAGAGCACTCTCCCACAGCAGTTTACATTGGACTCTATGGAGCTCTGTAGGCCGTGAATGGAAAACGGGGTCAAAGGTCATGAAGCGGGTGGGCTATCGGCGCATAATTTTACGTGGTGGGACCGTGGACCCTCGGGTCTGCCCGTTTGAGTTCTGGTGTCTCTAGCTCGAAAACTGACCGTGTGACACCAGTTTTAAAGTTTGACAAAAGTTTATGGACATTTTTCCATTCATTCCTATGGGAGTTAAGATGAAACTTCAAATGCTTACTGTGCGAAAACTATGTAACTTTTCCAAAAGCTGTATACAAGCCCGCATCCCACAGGGAAGCTCTACGAGACAAACTTTGAACGGAGTCTATATCTCGAAAACTGTGGGCGGAGTTAACCGGACAAGAATGAACGATCCTCAGAATGAAGGGCAGCAAACGTAACACTAGAGGTCTGCATTTCCAGGAGGAAACGCGAGATGTTGCGCCGCCTAAACCCCCGTCCCCCGATCCGCGTCTTTCCCGCTTAAAGCGAGGTCCTCGGTATGGTAAACCCGCGTGGGTCACTAGGCGACGCTTATGGTGAAGGAGTTTACTGCTAAGCTGTCGGTAGTGGGATGTTAAGAGAGCACTCTCCCACAGCAGTTTACATTGGACTCTATGGAGCTCTGTAGGCCGTGAATGGAAAACGGGGTCAAAGGTCATGAAGCGGGCGGGGTATCGGCCTATAATTTCACGTGGGTGGACCGTGGACTCTCGGGTCTGACCGTTTGAGTTCTGGTGTCTCTAGCTCGAAAACTGACCGTGTGACAGCAGTTTGAAAGTTTGACAAAAGTTTATGGACATTTTTCCATTCATTCCTATGGGAGTAAAGATGAAAGTTCAAATGCTTACTGTGCGAAAACTATGTAACTTTTCCAAAAGCTGTATACAAGCCCGCATCCCACAGGGCAGCTCTACAAAACAAAGTTTGAACGGAGTCGATATCTCGAAAACTGTGGGCGGAGTTAACCGGACAAGAATGAACGATCCTCAGAATGAAGGGCAGCAAACGTAACACTAGAGGTCTGCATTTCCAGGAGGAAACGCGAGATGTTGCGCCGCCTAAACCCCTGCCCCCCGATCCGCGTCTTTCCCGCTTAAAGCGAGGTCCTCGATACGGTAAACCCGCGTGGGTCACTAGGCGACGCTTATGGTGAAGGAGTTTACTGCTAAGCTGTCGGTAGTGGGATGTTAAGAGAGCACTCTCCCACAGCAGTTTACATTGGACTCTATGGAGCTGTGTAGGCCGTGAAAGGAAAACGGGGTCAAAGGTCATGAAGCGGGTGGGCTATCGGCCCATAAATTCACGTGGTGGGACCGTGGACTCTCGGGTGTGCCCGTTTGAATTCTGGTGTCTCTAGGTCGAAAACTGACCGTGTGACAGCAGTTTTAAAGTTTGACAAAAGTTTATGGACATTTTCCCATTCATTCCTATGGGAGAAAAGATGAAACTTCAAAGGCTTACTGTGCGAAAACTATGCAACTTTTCCAAAAGCTGTATACAAGCCCGCATCCCACAGGGAAGCTCTACGAAACAAACTTTGAACGGAGTCGATATCTCGAAAACTGTGGGCGGAGTTAACCGGACAAGAATGAACGATCCTCAGAATGAAGGGCAGCAAACGTAACACTAGAGGTCTGCATTTCCAGGAGGAAACGCGAGATGTTGCGCCGCCTAAACCCCCGTCCCCCGATCCGCGTCTTTCCCGCTTAAAGCGAGGTCCTCGATACGGTAAACCCGCGTGGGTCACTAGGCCACGCTTATGGTGAAGGAGTTTACTGCTAAGCTGTCGGTAGTGGGATGTTAAGAGAGCAGTCTCCCACAGCAGTTTACATTGGACTCTATGGAGCTCTGTAGGCCGTGAATGGAAAACGGGGTCAAAGGTCATGAAGCGGGTGGGCTATCGGCCCATAATTTCACGTGGGGGGACCGTGGACTCTCGGGTCTGCCCGTTTGAGTTCTGGTGTCTCTAGCTCGAAAACTGAGCGTGTGACAGCAGTTTGAAAGTTTGACAAAAGTTTATGGACATTTTTCCATTCATTCCTATGGGAGAAAAGATGAAACTTCAAATGCTTACTGTGCGAAAACTATGCAACTTTTCCAAAAGCTGTATACAAGCCCGCATCCCACAGGGAAGCTCTACGAATGAAACTTTGAACGGAGTCGATATCTCGAAAACTGTGGGCGGAGTTAACCGGACAAGGAATGAAGATCCTCAGAATGAAGGGCAGCAAACGTAACACTAGAGGTCTGCATTTCCAGGAGTTTACTGCTAAGCTGTTGGTAGTGGGATGTTAAGAGAGCACTGTCCCACAGCAGTTTACATTGGACTCTATGGAGCTGTGTAGGCCGTGAATGGAAAACGGGGTCAAAGGTCATGAAGCGGGTGGGCTATCGGCCTATAGTTTCACGTGGTGGGACCGTGGACCCTCGGGTCTGCCCGTTTGAATTCTGGTGTCTCTAGCTCGAAAACTGACCGTGTGACAGCAGTTTGAAAGTTTGACAAAAGTTTATGGACATTTTTCCATTCATTCCTATGGGAGTAAAGATGAAACTTCAAATGCTTACTGTGCAAAAACTATGCAACTTTTCCAAAAGCTGTATACAAGCCCGCATCCCACAGGGCAGCTCTACGAAACAAACTTAGAACGGAGTCGATATCTCGAAAACTGTGAGCGGAGTTAACCGGACAAGGAATGAAGATCCTCAGAATGAAGGGCAGCAAACGTAACACTAGAGGTCTGCATTTCCAGGAGGAAGCGCGAGATGTTGCGCCGCCTAAAGCCCCGCCCCCCGATCCGCGTCTTTCCCGCTTAAAGCGAGGTCCTCGATACGGTAAACCCGCGTGGGTCACTAGGCGACACTTATGGTGAAGGAGTTTACTGCTAAGCTGTTGGTAGTGGGATGTTAAGAGAGCACTCTCCCACAGCAGTTTACATTGGACTCTATGGAGCTCTGTAGGCCGTGAATGGAAAACGGGGTCAAAGGTCATGAAGCGGGCGGGGTATCGGCCCATAATTTCACGTGGTGGGACCGTGGACCCTCGGGTCTGCCCGTTTGAGTTCTGGTGTCTCTAGATCGAAAACTGACCGTGTGACAGCACTTTGAAAGTTTGACAAAAGTTTATGGACATTTTTCCATTTATTCCTATGGGAGAAAACACGAAACTTCAAATGCTTACTGTGCAAAAACTATGTAACTTTTCCAAAACCTGTATACAAGCCCGCATCCCACAGGGAAGCTGTACGAAACAAACTTTGAACGGAGTCGATATCTCGAAAACTGTGGGCGGAGTTAACCGGACAAGAATGAACGATCCTCAGAATGAAGGGCAGCAAACGTAACACTAGA
This sequence comes from Hoplias malabaricus, assembly GCF_029633855.1. Lineage (NCBI taxonomy): Eukaryota > Metazoa > Chordata > Actinopteri > Characiformes > Erythrinidae > Hoplias > Hoplias malabaricus. Next base: position 24,693,171 of record NC_089802.1, on the reverse strand, counting down.
GGTCTGCATTTCCAGGAGGAAACGCGAGATGTTGCGCCGCCTAAATCCCCGTCCCCCGATCCGCGTCTTTCCCGCTTAAAGCGAGGTCCTCGATACGGTAAACCCGCGTGGGTCACTAGGCGACGCTTATGGTGAAGGAGTTTACTGCTAAGCTGTCGGTAGTGGGATGTTAAGAGAGCACTCTCCCACAGCAGTTTACATTGGACTCTATGGAGCTCTGTAGGCCGTGAATGGAAAACGGGGTCAAAGGTCATGAAGCGGGTGGGCTATCGGCCCATAATTTTACGTGGAGGGACCGTGGACCCTCGGGTCTGCCCGTTTGAGTTCTGGTGTCTCTAGCTCGAAAACTGACCGTGTGACAGCACTTTGAAAGTGTGACAAAAGTTTATGGACATTTTTCCATTCATTCCTATGGGAGAAAAGTTGAAACTTCAAATGCTTACTGTGCTAAAACTATGTAACTTTTCCAAAAGCTGTATACAAGCCCGCATCCCACAGGGAAGCTGTACGAAACAAACTTTGAACGGAGTCGATATCTCGAAAACTGTGGGCGGAGTTAACCGGACAAGAATGAACGATCCTCAGAATGAAGGGCAGCAAACGTAACACTAGAGGTCTGCATTTCCAGGAGGAAACGCGAGATGTTGCGCCGCCTAAACCCCTGCCCCCCGATCCGCGTCTTAAAATGTTGAAGACAGCCAGTATATTGTGAATGAGGTATTATTTAAAAATTCCACCTTAAGAAACCCTGGATAATTAAGACGTCCCCCTTAAAAATGACCTTTAAAGTGTTACAGACTGCCTGTGTATTTCTGTGGCCCTCACAGCCCTCCCCGTCAGTGTCTGCCTCTGCCCCTCCCCCTCCCCCCTCTGTCTCTCTCACACGCACGCTCACAGAATACAACTGACAGACTCATGATTCAATGAATTTCGACCGGTGGGGCACCCTCCAAAAAACCTCAAATATCTCCAAAACTTTTCCAGGTCCAAAAATGAACGAAGCATACCGTAGCGACAAGGAGAGTCTGGTGCTCGAGATGGTGTAAAAATTTTTGCACTTTGAGCGAGATTTGATGGTGTAATTACGAGTTAAAAACAGGCAAAGTTTTGAAAATCTGCGTGCCGACCCGCTCTTAAAATACATTGAGCTCTATGGGAGGAAAACCCTCCCAAGTGTCAAACAAAAATTCATAACTCAAGAACGGTATTATCAAACGGTCTGAAACTTACAAGTTTGAGAAAGGGGACATTTCTCTACCATTTAAAATTTAAATGAAGTCTGTAGGTGAAAGTATAAGGAAGTTATGGTGAAATGTTCGGCAGAAAATTGAAAAAGAAAAAAAATAATTTCAATGGGTTCCTATGGGAGCGTACCCACCCTCCGAACAAATGCTTATAGCTCGGAAAGTTTTCCCCACATCACTTAACCGTATATACCGTTGCGACAAGGAGAGTCTGGGGATCGATATGGTATAAAAAATTTGCAGATTAAGTGAGAATTGAGCATGTTATGACGAGTTAAAAACAGGAGAAAATTTTAGAAACCGCACTCTGAGCTGCTCCAAAAATACATTGAACCCTATGGGAGCCGAAACCGTCCCTAGTGCCGAACAAAAATTCATAACTCAAAAACCGTATTTTCAATAATGTTCAAATTTAGAGGTCTTAGAAAGGACAAGTTTCTCTACCATTTAAAATTTAAATGAAGTTTCTAGGTGAAACTATAAGGAAGTTATGGCGATTTGTTCGGCTGAAAAGTGAAAAAACGGCTTTTTGCCACTGAAACTACAGTGGATGACATCACCCCCACTCTAAAAGCCTCCCATTGAAATGAATGGAGGGATTTTGAAGGAGGAAAAGAAAGGGAAGGATGAGTGCAAAAATTCCGAAAACGGAAGTGATGGGAGCCGGTACGCCCGGGTCCGACCGTCTGAAATCCCGTGTCCGTAGCTTGAAAAATGACAGAGTTAGAGCACTTTGAAAATTAATTCCATAGAAATGACTGGGGAAAAACGGAGCGAAAAACGAGTGTAGCGGACGAACGAGTGCGGGTATCGGAAAGCTGTATACAAGCCCACATCGTCGCTATAGGATGCACGATTTCCAGGTGGAACGGAGTCGATAGCTCGAAAGCTGCGGGACTAGTTAGGCGGACAAGGAAATCCGGAATAATAAGAATAATAAAAAAAAAAATAATAATATGACTTTCGGATAACAATATATTGCGCGCTGCTGCTTAAAGCAGCAGGCGCAACATAATAATAATATGACTTAAGAAGAACAATATATTGCGCGCTGCTGCTTAAAGCAGCAGGCGCAACATAATAATAATAATATGACTTAAGAAGAACAATATATTGCGCGCTGCTGCTTAAAGCAGCAGGCGCAACATAATAAAAATAATAATAATATGACTTAAGAAGAACAATATATTGCGCGCTGCTGCTTAAAGCAGCAGGCGCAACATTACTAGAGGTCTGCATTTCCAGGAGGAAACGCGAGATGTTGCGCCGCCTAAACCCCCGTCCCCCGATCCGCGTCTTTCCCGCTTAAAGGGAGGTCCTCGATACGGTAAACCCGCGTGGGTCACTAGGCGACGCTTATGGTGAAGGAGTTTCCTGCTAAGCTGTTGGAAGTGGGATGTTAAGAGAGCACTCTCCCACAGCAGTTTACTTTGGACTCTATGGAGCTCTGTAGGCCGTGAATGGAAAACGGGGTCAAAGGTCATGAAGCGGGTGGGCTATCGGCCCATAATTTCACGTGGCGGGACCGTGGACTCTCGGGTCTGCCCGTTTGAATTCTGGTGTGTCTAGCTCGAAAACTGACCGTGTGACAGCAGTTTGAAAGTTTGACAAAAGTTTATGGACATTTTTCCATTCATTCCTATGGGAGAAAACACGAAACTTCAAATGCTTACTGTGCGAAAACTATGCAACTTTTCCAAAAGCTGTATACAAGCCCGCATCCCACAGGGAAGCTCTATGAATGAAACTTTGAACGGAGTCGATATCTCGAAAACTGTGGGCGGAGTTAACCGGACAAGAATGAACGATCCTCAGAATGAAGGGCAGCAAACGTAACACTAGAGGTCTGCATTTCCAGGAGGAAACGCGAGATGTTGCGCCGCCGAAACCCCCGTCCCCCGATCCGTGTCTTTCCCGCTTAAAGCGAGGTCCTCGATACGGTAAACCCGCGTGGGTCACTAGGCGACGCTTATGGTGAAGGAGTTTACTGCTAAGCTGTTGGTAGTGGGATGTTAAGAGAGCACTCTCCCACAGCAGTTTACATTGGACTCTATGGAGCTCTGTAGGCTGTGAATGGAAAACGGGGTCAAAGGTCATGAAGCGGGCGGGGTATCGGCCTATAATTTCACGTGGCGGGACCGTGGACTCTCGGGTCTGCCCGTTTGAATTCTGGTGTCTGTAGCTCGAAAACTGAGCGTGACAGCAGTTTGAAAGTTTGACAAAAGTTTATGGACATTTTTCCATTCATTCCTATGAGAGTAAAGATGAAACTTCAAATGCTTACTGTGCAAAAACTATGTAACTTTTCCAAAAGCTGTATACAAGCCCACATCCCACAGGGAAGCTCTACGAATGAAACTTTGAACGGAGTCGATATCTCGAAAACTGTGGGCGGAGTTAACCGGACAAGAATGAACGATCCTCAGAATGAAGGGCAGCAAACGTAACACTAGAGGTCTGCATTTCCAGGAGGAAACGCGAGATGTTGCGCCGCCTAAACCCCTGCCCCCCGATCCGCGTCTTTCCCGCTTAAAGCGAGGTCCTCGACACGGTAAACCCGCTTGGGTCACTAGGCGACGCTTATGGTGAAGGAGTTTACTGCTAAGCTGTTGGTAGAGGGATGTTAAGAGAGCACTCTCCCACAGCAGTTTACATTGGACTCTATGGAGCTCTGTAGGCCGTGAATGGAAAACGGGGTCAAAGGTCATGAAGCGGGTGGGCTATCGGCCCATAGTTTCACGTGGTGGGACCGTGGACCCTCGGGTCTGCCCGTTTGAGTTCTGGTGTCTCTAGCTCGAAAACTGACCGTGTGACAGCAGTTTGAAAGTTTGACAAAAGTTTATGGACATCTTTCCATTCATTCCTATGGGAGTAAAGATGAAACTTCAAAGGCTTCCTGTGCAAAAACTATGCAACTTTTCCAAAAGCTGTATACAAGCCCGCATCCCACAGGGCAGCTCTACGAAACAAACTTTGAACGGAGTCAATATCTCGAAAACTGTGGGCGGAGTTAACCGGACAAGAATGAACGATCCTCAGAATGAAGGGCAGCAAACGTAACACTAGAGGTCTGCATTTCCAGGAGGAAACGCGAGATGTTGCGCCGCCTAAACCCCCGCCCCCCGATCCGCGTCTTTCCCGCTTAAAGCGAGGTCCTCGATACGGTAAACCCGCGTGGGTCACTAGGCGACGCTTATGGTGAAGGAGTTTACTGCTAAGCTGTCGGTAGTGGGATGTTAAGAGAGCACTCTCCCACAGCAGTTTACATTGGACTCTATGGAGCTCTGTAGGCCGTGAATGGAAAACGGGGTCAAAGGTCATGAAGCGGGCGGGTTATCGGCCCATAATTTTACGTGGTGGGACCGTGGACCCTCGGTTCTGCCCGTTTGAGTTCTGGTGTCTCTAGCTCGAAAACTGACCGTGTGACAGCAGTTTGAAAGTTTGACAAAAGTTTATGGACATTTTTCCATTCATTCCTATGGGAGAAAAGATGAAACTTCAAAGGCTTACTGTGCAAAAACTATGCAACTTTTCCAAAAGCTGTATACAAGCCCGCATCCCACAGGGAAGCTGTACGAAACAAACTTTGAACGGAGTCGATATCTCGAAAACTGTGGGCGGGGTTAACCGGACAAGAATGAACGATCCTCAGAATGAAGGGCAGCAAACGTAACACTAGAGGTCTGCATTTCCAGGAGGAAACGCGAGATGTTGCGCCGCCTAAACCCCTGCCCCCCGATCCGCGACTTTCCCGCTTAAAGCGAGGTCCTCGATACGGTAAACCCGCGTGGGTCACTAGGCGACGCTTATGGTGAAGGAGTTTACTGCTAAGCTGTCGGTAGTGGGATGTTAAGAGAGCAGTCACCCACAGCAGTTTACATTGGACTCTATGGAGCTGTGTAGGCCGTGAATGGAAAACGGGGTCAAAGGTCATGAAGCGGGTGGGCTATCGGCCCATAGTTTCACGTGCTGGGACCGTGGACCCTCGGGTCTGCCCGTTTGAGTTCTGGTGTCTCTAGCTCGAAAACTGACCGTGTGACAGCAGTTTTAAAGTTTGACAAAAGTTTATGGAAATTTTTCCATTCATTCCTATGGGACAAAAGGTGAAACTTCAAACGCTTACTGTGCGAAAACTATGTAACTTTTCCAAAAGCTGTATACAAGCCCGCATCCCACAGGGAAGCTCTACGAATGAAACTTTGAACGGAGTCGATATCTCGAAAACTGTGGGCGGAGTTAACCGGACAAGAATGAACGATCCTCAGAATGAAGGGCAGCAAACGTAACACTAGAGGTCTGCATTTCCAGGAGGAAACGCGAGATGTTGCGCCGCCTAAACCCCCGTCCCCCGATCAGCAGTTTGAAAGTTTGACAAAAGTTTATGGACATTTTTCCATTCATTCCTATGGGAGAAAACACGAAACTTCAAATGCTTACTGTGCGAAAACTATGCAACTTTTCCAAAAGCTGTATACAAGCCCGCATCCCACAGGGAAGCTCTACGAATGAAACTTTGAACGGAGTCGATATCTCGAAAACTGTGGGCGGAGTTAACCGGACAAGAATGAACGATCCTCAGAATGAAGGGCAGCAAACGTAACACGAGATGTTGCGCCGCCTAAACCCCCGCCCCCCGATCCGCGTCTTTCCCGCTTAAAGCGAGGTCCTCGATACGGTAAACCCGCGTGGGTCACTAGGCGACGCTTATGGTGAAGGAGTTTACTGCTAAGCTGTCGGTAGTGGGATGTTAAGGGAGCACTGTCCCACAGCAGTTTACATTGGACTCTATGGAGCTCTGTAGGCCGTGAAAGGAAAACGGGGTCAAAGGTCATGAAGCGGGTGGGCTATCGGCCCATAAATTCACGTGGTGGGACCGTGGACTCTCGGGTCTGCCCGTTTGAATTCTGGTGTCTCTAGCTCGAAAACTGACCGTGTGACAGCAGTTTTAAAGTTTGACAAAAGTTTATGGACATTTTTCCATTCATTCCTATGGGAGAAAAGATGAAACTTCAAATGCTTACTGTGCGAAAACTATGTAACTTTTCCAAAAGCTGTATACAAGCCCGCATCCCACAGGGCAGCTCTACGAGACAAACTTTGAACGGAGTCTATATCTCGAAAACTGTGGGCGGAGTTAACCGGACAAGAACGAACGATCCTCAGAATGAAGGGCAGCAAACGTAACACTAGAGGTCTGCATTTCCAGGAGGAAACGCGAGATGTTGCGCCGCCTAAACCCCGCCCCCCGATCCGCGTCTTTCCCGCTTAAAGCGAGGTCCTCGATACGGTAAACCCGCGTGGGTCACTAGGCGACGCTTATGGTGAAGGAGTTTACTGCTAAGCCGTTGGTAGTGGGATGTTAAGAGAGCACTCTCCCACAGCAGTTTACATTGGACTCTATGGAGCTCTGTAGGCCGTGAATGGAAAACGGGGTCAAAGGTCATGAAGCGGGTGGGCTATCGGCCCATAATTTTACGTGGTGGGACCGTGGACCCTCGGGTCTGCCCGTTTGAGTTCTGGTGTCTCTAGCTCGAAAACTGACCGTGTGACAGCAGTTTGAATGTTTGACAAAAGTTTATGGACATTTTTCCATTCATTCCTATGGGAGAAAACACGAAACTTCAAATGCTTACTGTGCGAAAACTATGCAACTTTTCCAAAAGCTGTATACAAGCCCGCATCCCACAGGGAAGCTCTACGAAACAAACTTTGAACGGAGTCGATATCTCGAAAACTGTGGGCGGAGTTAACCGGACAAGAATGAACGATCCTCAGAATGAAGGGCAGCAAACGTAACACTAGAGGTCTGCATTTCCAGGAGGAAACGCGAGATGTTGCGCCGCCTAAACCCCCGCCCCCCGATCCGCGTCTTTACCGCTTAAAGCGAGGTCCTCGATACGGTAAACCCGCGTGGGTCACTAGGCGACGCTTATGGTGAAGGAGTTTACTGCTAAGCTGTTGGTAGTGGGATGTTAAGAGAGCACTGTCCCACAGCAGTTCACATTGGACTCTATGGAGTTGTGTAGGCCGTGAATGAAAACCGGGTCAAAGGTCATGAAGCGGGTGGGCTATCGGCCTATAATTTTACGTGGTGGGACCTTGGACCCTCGGGTCTGCCCGTTTGAGTTCTGGTGTCTCTAGCTCGAAAACTGAGCGTGTGACAGCAGTTTGAAAGTTTGACAAAAGTTTATGGACATTTTTCCATTCATTCCTATAGGAGTAAAGATGAAAGTTCAAAGGCTTCCTGTGCAAAAACTATGTAACTTTTCCAAAAGCTGTATACAAGCCCGCATCCCACAGGGCAGCTCTACGAAACAAACTTTGAACGGAGTCGATATCTCGAAAACTGTGGGCGGAGTTAACCAGACAAGAATGAACGATCCTCAGAATGAAGGGCAGCAAACGTAACACCAGGAGGAAACGCGAGATGTTGCGCCGCCTAAACCCCTGCCCCCCGATCCGCGTCTTTCCCGCTTAAAGCGAGGTCCTCGACACGGTAAACCCGCGTGGGTCACTAGGCGACGCTTATGGTGAAGGAGTTTACTGCTAAGCTGTTGGTAGTGGGATGTTAAGAGAGCACTGTCCCACAGCAGTTTACATTGGACTATGTGGAGCTGTGTAGGCCGTGAATGGAAAACGGGGTCAAAGGTCATGAAGCGGGTGGGCTATCGGCCCATAATTTCACGTGGTGGGACCTTGGACTCTCGGGTCTGCCCGTTTGAGTTCTGGTGTCTCTAGCTCGAAAACTGAGCGTGTGACAGCAGTTTGAAAGTTTGACAAAAGTTTATGGACATTTTTCCATTCATTCCTATGGGAGAAAAGATGAAACTTCAAATGCTTACTGTGCTAAAACTATGCAACTTTTCCAAAACCTGTATACAAGCCCGCATCCCACAGGGAAGCTCTACGAATGAAACTTTGAACGGAGTCGATATCTCGAAAACTGTGGGCGGAGTTAACCGGACAAGAATGAACGATCCTCAGAATGAAGGGCAGCAAACGTAACACCAGGAGGAAACGCGAGATGTTGCGCCGCCTAAACCCCTGCCCCCCGATCCGCGTCTTTCCCGCTTAAAGCGAGGTCCTCGATACGGTAAACCCGCGTGGGTCACTAGGCGACGCTTATGGTGAAGGAGTTTACTGCTAAGCTGTCGGTAGTGGGATGTTAAGAGAGCACTCTCCCACAGCAGTTTACATTGGACTCTATGGAGCTCTGTAGGCCGTGAATGGAAAACGGGGTCAAAGGTCATGAAGCGGGCGGGGTATCGGCCTATAATTTCACGTGGTGGGACCTTGGACTCTCGGGTCTGCCCGTTTGAATTCTGGTGTCTCTAGCTCGAAAACTGAGCGTGTGACAGCAGTTTGAAAGTTTGACAAAAGTTTATGGACATATTTCCATTCATTCCTATGGGACAAAAGATGAAACTTCAAATGCTTACTGTGCTAAAACTATGCAACTTTTCCAAAAGCTGTATACAAGCCCGCATCCCACAGGGCAGCTCTACGAAACAAACTTTGAACGGAGTCGATATCTCGAAAACTGTGGGCGGAGTTAACCGGACAAGAACGAACGATCCTCAGAATGAAGGGCAGCAAACGTAACACTAGAGGTCTGCATTTCCAGGAGGAAACGCGAGATGTTGCGCCGCCTAAACCCCTGCCCCCCGATCCGCGTCTTTCCCGCTTAAAGCGAGGTCCTCGACACGGTAAACCCGCGTGGGTCACTAGGCGACGCTTATGGTGAAGGAGTTTACTGCTAAGCTGTTGGTAGTGGGATGTTAAGAGAGCACTCTCCCACAGCAGTTTACATTGGACTCTATGGAGCTCTGTAGGCCGTGAATGGAAAACGGGGTCAAAGGTCATGAAGCGGGTGGGCTATCGGCCCATAATTTCACGTGGTGGGACCTTGGACTCTCGGGTCTGCCCGTTTGAGTTCTGGTGTCTCTAGCTCGAAAACTGAGCGTGTGACAGCAGTTTGAAAGTTTGACAAAAGTTTATGGACATTTTTCCATTCATTCCTATGGGAGAAAAGATGAAACTTCAAATGCTTACTGTGCGAAAACTATGCAAATTTTCCAAAAGCTGTATACAAGCCCGCATCCCACAGGGCAGCTCTACGAAACAAACTTTGAACGGAGTCGATATCTCGAAAACTGTGGGCGGAGTTAACCGGACAAGAAGGAACGATCCTCAGAATGAAGGGCAGCAAACGTAACACTAGAGGTCTGCATTTCCAGGAGGAAACGCGAGATGTTGCGCCGCCGAAACCCCCGTCCCCCGATCCGCGTCTTAAAATGTTGAAAAGACAGGCAGTATATTGTGAATGAGGTCTTTTTTAAAAATTCCACCTTAAGAAACCCTGGATAATTAAGACGTCCCCCTTAAAAATGACCTTTAAAGTGTTACAGGCTGCCTGTGTATTTCTGTGGCCCTCACAGCTCTCCCCGTCAGTCTCTGCCTCTGCCCCTCCCCCTCCCCCCTCTCTCTCTCTCACACGCACGCTCACAGAACACAACTGACAGACTCATGATTCAATGAATTTCGACCGGTGGGGCACCCTCCAAAAAACCTCAAATATCTCAAAAACTTTTCCAGGTCCAAAAATGAACGAAGCATACCGTAGCGACAAGGAGAGTCTGGTGCTCGAGATGGTGTAAAAATTTTTGCACTTTGAGCGAGATTTGATGGTGTAATTACGAGTTAAAAACAGGCAAAGTTTTGAAAATCTGCGTGCCGAGCCGCTCTTAAAATACATTGAGCTCTATGGGAGGAAAACCCTCCCAAGTGTCAAACAAAAATTCATAACTCAAGAACGGTATTATCAAACGGTCTGAAACTTACAAGTTTGAGAAAGGGGACATTTCTCTACCATTTAAAATTTAAATGAAGTCTGTAGGTGAAAGTATAAGGAAGTTATGGTGAAATGTTCGGCAGAAAATTGAAAAAGAAAAAAAATAATTTCAATGGGTTCCTATGGGAGCGTACCCACCCTCCGAACAAATGCTTATAGCTCGGAAAGTTTTCCCCACATCACTTAACCGTATATACCGTTGCGACAAGGAGAGTCTGGGGATCGATATGGTATAAAAAATTTGCAGATTAAGTGAGAATTGAGCATGTTATGACGAGTTAAAAACAGGAGAAAATTTTAGAAACCGCACTCTGAGCTGCTCCAAAAATACATTGAACCCTATGGGAGCCGAAACCGTCCCTAGTGCCGAACAAAAATTCATAACTCAAAAACCGTATTTTCAATAATGTTCAAATTTAGAGGTCTTAGAAAGGACAAGTTTCTCTACCATTTAAAATTTAAATGAAGTTTCTAGGTGAAACTATAAGGAAGTTATGGCGATTTGTTCGGCTGAAAAGTGAAAAAACGGCTTTTTGCCACTGAAACTACAGTGGATGACATCACCCCCACTCTAAGAGCCTCCCATTGAAATGAATGGAGGGATTTTGAAGGAGGAAAAGAAAGGGAAGGATGAGTGCAAAAATTCCGAAAACGGAAGTGATGGGAGCCGGTACGCCCGGGTCCGACCGTCTGAAATCCCGTGTCCGTAGCTTGAAAAATGACCGAGTTAGAGCACTTTGAAAATTAATTCCATAGAAATGACTGGGGAAAAACGGAGCGATAAACGAGTGTAGCGGACGAACGAGTGCGGGTATCGGAAAGCTGTATACAAGCCCACATCGTCGCTATAGGACGCACGATTTCCAGGTGGAACGGAGTCGATAGCTCGAAAGCTGCGGGACTAGTTAGGCGGACAAGGAAATCCGGAAAAATAAGAATAATAAAAAAAAAAATAATAATATGACTTTCGGATAACAATATATTGCGCGCTGCTGCTTAAAGCAGCAGGCGCAACATAACTAGAGGTCTGCATTTCCAGGAGGAAACGCGAGATGTTGCGCCGCCTAAACCCCTGCCCCCCGATCCGCGTCTTTCTCGCTTAAAGCGAGGCCCTCGATACGGTAAACCCGCGTGGGTCACTAGGCGACGCTTATGGTGAAGGAGTTTACTGCTAAGCTGTCGGTAGTGGGATGTTAAGAGAGCACTCTCCCACAGCAGTTTACATTGGACTCTATGGAGCTCTGTAGGCCGTGAATGGAAAACGGGGTCAAAGGTCATGAAGCGGGTGGGCTATCGGCCCATAATTTCCCGTGGCGGGACCGTGGACGCTCGGGTCTGCCCGTTTGAATTCTGGTGTCTCTAGCTCGAAAACTGAGCGTGTGACAGCAGTTTGAAAGTTTGACAAAAGTTTATGGACATTTTTCCATTCATTCCTATGGGAGAAAACACGAAACTTCAAATGCTTACTGTGCGAAAACTATGCAACTTTTCCAAAAGCTGTATACAAGCCCGCATCCCACAGGGAAGCTGTACGAATGAAACTTTGAACGGAGTCGATATCTCGAAAACTGTGGGCGGAGTTAACTGGACAAGAATGAACGATCCTCAGAATGAAGGGCAGCAAACGTAACACTAGAGGTCTGCATTTCCAGGAGGAAACGCGAGATGTTGCGCCGCCGAAACCCCCGTCCCCCGATCCGCGTCTTTCCCGCTTAAAGCGAGGTCCTCGATACGGTAAACCCGCGTGGGTCACTAGGCGACGCTTATGGTGAAGGAGTTTACTGCTAAGCTGTCGGTAGTGGGATGTTAAGAGAGCACTCTCCCACAGCAGTTTACATTGGACTCTATGGACCTCTGTAGGCCGTGAATGGAAAACGGGGTCAAAGGTCATGAAGCGGGCGGGGTATCGGCCTATAATTTCACGTGGTGGGACCGTGGACTCTCGGGTCTGCCCGTTTGAGTTCTGGTGTCTCTAGCTCGAAAACTGACCGTGTGACAGCAGTTTGAAAGTTTGACAAAAGTTTATGGACATTTTTCCATTCATTCCTATGGGAGAAAAGATGAAACTTCAAATGCTTACTGTGCAAAAACTATGCAACTTTTCCAAAAGCTGTATACAAGCCCGCATCCCACAGGGCAGCTCTACGAAACAAACTTTGAACGGAGTCGATATCTCGAAAACTGTGGGCGGAGTTAACCGGACAAGAACGAACGATCCTCAGAATGAAGGGCAGCAAACGTAACACTAGAGGTCTGCATTTCCAGGAGGAAACGCGAGATGTTGCGCCGCCTAAACCCCCGCCCCCCGATCCGCGTCTTTCCCGCTTAAAGCGAGGTCCTCGATACGGTAAACCCGCGTGGGTCACTAGGCGACGCTTATGGTGAAGGAGTTTACTGCTAAGCTGTCGGTAGTGGGATGTTAAGGGAGCACTCTCCCACAGCAGTTTACATTGGACTCTATGGAGCTCTGTAGGCCGTGAATGGAAAACGGGGTCAAAGGTCATGAAGCGGGTGGGCTATCGGCCCATAATTTCACGTGGGGGGACCGTGGACTCTCGGGTCTGCCCGTTTGAGTTCTGGTGTCTCTAGCTCGAAAACTGAGCGTGTGACAGCAGTTTGAAAGTTTGACAAAAGTTTATGGACATTATTCCATTCATTCCTATGGGAGAAAAGATGAAACTTCAAATGCTTACTGTGCGAAAACTATGTAACTTTTCCAAAAGCTGTATACAAGCCCGCATCCCACAGGGAAGCTCTACGAAACAAACTTTGAACGGAGTCGATATCTCGAAAACTGTGGGCGGAGTTAACCGGACAAGAATGAACGATCCTCAGAATGAAGGGCAGCAAACGTAACACTAGAGGTCTGCATTTCCAGGAGGAAACGCGAGATGTTGCGCCGCCTAAACCCCCGTCCCCCGATCCGCGTCTTTCCCGCTTAAAGCGAGGTCCTCGATACGGTAAACCCGCGTGGGTCACTAGGCGACGCTTATGGTGAAGGAGTTTACTGCTAAGCTGTCGGTAGTGGGATGTTAAGAGAGCACTCTCCCACAGCAGTTTACATTGGACTCTATGGAGCTGTGTAGGCCGTGAATGGAAAACGATACATTTTGAATTCCACCTTTAAAAACAATTCCACCTTAAGAAACCCAGAATTGTATTGAAATGTCCACATCACAGGCCAAAAGAGTCTTAAAAGCAAAAAAAGATGGCCAATACATTTTAAATACCACCTTAATAAAAATTCCACCTTAAGAAACCCACAGTTGTATTGACAAGTCCACCTTTAAAAATGACCACTTTAAATAAAGCTTAAAATGTCGAAAAGACAGGCAGTATATTGTGAATGAGGTATTCTTAAAAAATTCCACCTTAAGAAACCCTGGATAATTAAGATGTCCCCCTTAAAAATGACCTTTAAAGTGTTACAGACTGCCTGTGTATTTCTGTGGCCCTCACAGCTCTTCCCCTCAGTCTCTGCCTCTGCCCCTCCCCCTCCCTCCTCTGTCTCTCTCACACGCACGCTCACAGAATACAACTGACAGACTCATGATTCAATGAATTTCGACCGGTGGCGCACCTTCCAAAAAACCTCAAATATCTCAAAAACTTTTCCAGGTCCAAAAATGAACGAAGCATACCGTAGCGACAAGGAGAGTCTGGTGCTCGAGATGGTGTAAAAATTTTTGCACTTTGAGCGAGATTTGATGGTGTAATTACGAGTTAAAAACAGGCAAAGTTTTGAAAATCTGCGTGCCGAGCCGCTCTTAAAATACATTGAGCTCTATGGGAGGAAAACCCTCCCAAGTGTGGAACAAAAATTCATAACTCAAGAACGGTATTCTCAAACGGTCTGAAACTTACAAGTGTGAGAAAGGGGAAATTTCTCTACCATTTAAAGTTTAAATGAAGTCTGTAGGTGAAAGTATAAGGAAGTTATGGTGAAATGTTCGGCAGAAAATTGAAAAAGAAAAAAAATAATTTCAATGGGTTCCTATGGGAGCGTACCCACCCTCCGAACAAATGCTTATAGCTCGGAAAGTTTTCCTCACATCACTTAACCGTATATACCGTTGCGACAAGGAGAGTCTGGGGATCGATATGGTATAAAAAATTTGCAGATTAAGTGAGAATTGAGCATGTTATGACGAGTTAAAAACAGGAGAAAATTTTAGAAACCGCACTCTGAGCTGCTCCAAAAATACATTGAACCCTATGGGAGCCGAAACCCTCCCTAGTGCCGAACAAAAATTCATAACTCAAAAACCGTATTTTCAATAATGTTCAAATTTAGAGGTCTTAGAAAGGACAAGTTTCTCTACCATTTAAAATTTAAATGAAGTTTCTAGGTGAAAGTATGAGGAAGTTATGGCAATTTGTTCGGCTGAAAAGTGAAAAACCCGTTTTCTGAGAAGGAATCTACAGTGTATGATGTCACCCACTCTAAGAGCCTCCCATTGAAATGAATGGAGGGATTTTGAAGGAGTGATAGAAAGGGAAGGATGAGTGCAAAAATTCCGAAAACGGAAGTGATGGGAGCCGGTACGCCCGGGTCCGACCGTCTGAAATCCCGTGTCCGTAGCTTGAAAAATGACCGAGTTAGAGCACTTTGAAAATTAATTCCATAGAAATGACTGGGGAAAAACGGAGCGATAAACGAGTGTAGCGGACGAACGAGTGCGGGTATCGGAAAGCTGTATACAAGCCCACATCGTCGCTATAGGACGCACGATTTCCAGGTGGAACGGAGTCGATAGCTCGAAAGCTGCGGGACTAGTTAGGCGGACAAGGAAACGCGGAATAATAAGAATAAAAATAATAATAATATGACTTAAGAAGAACAATATATTGCGCCGCTGATTAAAGCAGCAGGCGCAACATAACTAGAGGTCTGCATTTCCAGGAGGAAACGCGAGATGTTGCGCCGCCTAAACCCCCGTCCCCCGATCCGCGTCTTTTCCGCTTAAAGCGAGGTCCTCGGTACGGAAACCCTCGTGGGTCACTAGGCCACGCTATGGTGAAGGAGTTGACTGCTAAGCTGTTGGTAGTGGGATGTTAAGAGAGCAGTCTCCCACAGCAGTTTACATTGGACTCTATGGAGCTCAGTAGGCCGTGAAAGGAAAACGGGGTCAAAGGTCATGAAGCAGGTGGGCTATCGGCCCATAAGTTTACGTGGTGGGACCGTGGACCCTCGGGTCTGCCCGTTTGAGTTCTGGTGTCTCTAGCTCGAAAACTGAGCGTGTGACAGCAGTTTGAAAGTTTGACAAAAGTTTATGGACATTTTTCCATTCATTCCTATGGGAGTAAAGATGAAACTTTAAATGCTTACTGTGCGAAAACTATGCAACTTTTCCAAAAGCTGTATACAAGCCCGCATCCCATAGGGCAGCTCTACGAGACAAACTTTGAACGGAGTCGATATCTCGAAAACTGTGGGCGGAGTTAACCGGACAAGAATGAACGATCCTCAGAATGAAGGGCAGCAAACGTAACACTAGAGGTCTGCATTTCCAGGAGGAAACGCGAGATGTTGCGCCGCCTAAACCCCCGTCCCCCGATCCGCGTCTTTCCCGCTTAAAGCGAGGTCCTCGATACGGTAAACCCGCGTGGGTCACTAGGCGACGCTTATGGTGAAGGAGTTTACTGCTAAGCTGTTGGTAGTGGGATGTTAAGAGAGCACTCTCCCACAGCAGTTTACATTGGACTCTATGGAGCTCAGTAGGCCGTGAATGGAAAACGGGGTCAAAGGTCATGAAGCGGGTGGGCTATCGGCCTATAGTTTCACGTGGTGGGACCGTGGACTCTCGGGTCTGCCCGTTTGAGTTCTGGTGTCTCTAGCTCGAAAACTGACCGTGTGACAGCAGTTTGAAAGTTTGACAAAAGTTTATGGACAATTTTCCATTCATTCCTATGGGAGTAAAGATGAAACTTCAAATGCTTACTGTGCAAAAACTATGCAACTTTTCCAAAAGCTGTATACAAGCCCGCATCCCACAGGTAAGCTCTACGAAACAAACTTTGAACGGAGTCGATATCTCGAAAACTGTGGGCGGAGTTAACCGGACAAGAATGAACGATCCTCAGAATTAAGGGCAGCAAACGTAACACTAGAGGTCTGCATTTCCAGGAGGAAACGCGAGATGTTGCGCCGCCTAAACCCCCGTCCCCCGATCCGCGTCTTTCCCGCTTAAAGCGAGGCCCTCGATACGGTAAACCCGCGTGGGTCACTAGGCGACGCTTATGGTGAAGGAGTTTACTGCTAAGCTGTCGGTAGTGGCATGTTAAGAGAGCACTCTCCCACAGCAGTTTACATTGGACTCTATGGAGCTGTGTAGGCCGTGAAAGGAAAACGGGGTCAAAGGTCATGAAGCGGGTGGGCTATCGGCCTATAGTTTCACGTGGTGGGACCGTGGACCCTCGGGTCTGCCCGTTTGAGTTCTGGTGTCTCTAGCTCGAAAACTGACCGTGTGACAGCAGTTTAAAAGTTTGACAAAAGTTTATGGACATTTTTCCATTCATTCCTATGGGAGTAAGGATGAAACTTCAAATGCTTACTGTGCGAAAACTATGCAACTTTTCCAAAAGCTGTATACAAGCCCGCATCCCACAGGGAAGCTCTACGAAACAAACTTTGAACGGAGTCGATATCTCGAAAACTGTGGGCGGAGTTAACCGGACAAGAACGAACGATCCTCAGAATGAAGGGCAGCAAACGTAACACTAGAGGTCTGCATTTCCAGGAGGAAACGCGAGATGTTGCGCCGCCTAAACCCCCGCCCCCCGATCCGCGTCTTTACCGCTTAAAGCGAGGTCCTCGATACGGTAAACTCGCGTGGGTCACTAGGCGACGCTTATGGTGAAGGAGTTTACTGCTAAGCTGTTGGTAGTGGGATGTTAAGAGAGCATTCTCCCACAGCAGTTTACATTGGACTCTATGGAGCTCTGTAGGCCGTGAATGGAAAACGATACATTTTGAATTCCACCTTTAAAAACAATTCCACCTTAAGAAACCCAGAATTGTATTGAAATGTCCACATCACAGGCCAAAAGAGTCTTAAAAGCAAAAAAAGATGGCCAATACATTTTAAATACCACCTTAATAAAAATTCCACCTTAAGAAACCCACAGTTGTATTGACACGTCCGCCTTTAAAAATGACCACTTTAAATAAAGCTTAAAATGTCGAAAAGACAGCCAGTATATTGTGAATGAGGTATTCTTTAAAAATTCCACCTTAAGAAACCCTGGATAATTAAGACGTCCCCCTTAAAAATGACCTTTAAAGTGTTAGACACTGCCTATGTCCTTCATACCTCTCCCCCTCGGTCTCTGACTCTGCCCCTCCCCCTCCCCCCTCTGTTTCTCTCACACGCACGCTCACAGAATACAACTGACAGACTCATGATTCAATGAATTTCGACCGGTGGCGCACCTTCCAAAAAACCTCAAATATCTCAAAAACTTTTCCAGGTCCAAAAATGAACGAAGCATACCGTAGCGACAAGGAGAGTCTGGTGCTCGAGATGGTGTAAAAATTTTTGCACTTTGAGCGAGATTTGATGGTGTAGTTACGAGTTAAAAACAGGCAAAGTTTTGAAAATCTGCGTGCCGAGCCGCTCTTAAAATACATTGAGCTCTATGGGAGGAAAACCCTCCCAAGTGTCAAACAAAAATTCATAACTCAAGAACGGTATTCTCAAATGGTCTGAAACTTACAAGTGTGAGAAAGGGGAAATTTCTCTACCATTTAAAATTTAAATGAAGTCTGTAGGTGAAAGTATAAGGAAGTTATGGTGAAATGTTCGGCAGAAAATTGAAAAAGAAACAAAATAATTTCAATGGGTTCCTATGGGAGCGTACCCACCCTCCGAACAAATGCTTATAGCTCGGAAAGTTTTCCTCACATCACTTAACCGTATATACCGTTGCGACAAGGAGAGTCTGGGGATCGATATGGTATAAAAAATTTGCAGATTAAGTGAGAATTGAGCATGTTATGACGAGTTAAAAACAGGAGAAAATTTTTGAAACCGCACTCTGAGCTGCTCCAAAAATACATTGAACCCTATGGGAGCCGAAACCGTCCCTAGTGCCGAACAAAAATTCATAACTCAAAAACCGTATTTTCAATAATGTTCAAATTTAGAGGTCTTAGAAAGGACAAGTTTCTCTACCATTTAAAATTTAAATGAAGTTTCTAGGTGAAACTATAAGGAAGTTATGGCGATTTGTTCGGCTGAAAAGTGAAAAAACGGCTTTTGGCCACTGAAACTACAGTGGATGACATCACCCCCACTCTAAGAGCCTCCCATTGTAAACCCGTGTGGGTCACTAGGCGACGCTTATGGTGAAGGAGTTTACTGCTAAGCTGTCGGTAGTGGGATGTTAAGAGAGCACTCTCCCAGAGCAGTTTACATTGGACTCTATGGAGCTCTGTAGGCCGTGAAAGGAAAACGGGGTCAAAGGTCATGAAGCGGGTGGGCTATCGGCCCATAATTTCACGTGGGGGGACCGTGGACTCTCGGGTCTGCCCCTTTGAGTTCTGGTGTCTCTAGCTCGAAAACTGACCGTGTGACAGCAGTTTGAAAGTTTGACAAAAGTTTATGGACATTTCTTCATTCATTCCTATGGGAGAAAACACGAAACTTCAAATGCTTACTGTGCAAAAACTATGTAACTTCTCCAAAAGCTGTATACAAGCCCGCATCCCACAGGGAAGCCCTACGAATGAAACTTTGAACGGAGTCGATATCTTGAAAACTGTGGGCGGAGTTAACCGGACAAGGAATGAAGATCCTCAGAATGAAGGGCAGCAAACGTAACACTAGAGGTCTGCATTTCCAGGAGGAAACGCGAGATGTTGCGCCGCCGAAACCCCCGTCCCCCGATCCGCGTCTTAAAATGTTGAAAAGACAGCCAGTATATTGTGAATGAGGCATTCTTTAAAAATTCCACCTTAAGAAACCCTGGATAATTAAGACGTCCCCCTTAAAAATGACCTTTAAAGTGTTACAGACTGCCTGTGTATTTCTGTGGCCCTCACACCTCTCCCCCTCAGTGTGTGCCTCTGCCCCTCCCCCTCCCTCCTCTGTCTCTCTCACACGCACGCTCACAGAATACAACTGACAGACTCAGGATTCAATGAATTTCGACCGGGGGGACCCTTCAAAAAATGACCCGTAGCTCGAAAACTTTTCCCAACCAAAATTGAACGAAGCATACCGTAGCGACAAGGAGAGTCTGCCGCTCGAGGTGGTGTAAAAAATGTTTCAGTTTGAGCGAGAATTGATGGTGTAAAGATGAGTTAAAAAAGGGCAAATTTGAGAAAATTTGGCTTTCTGAAAATACATTGAACTCTATGGGAGCCGAAACGTCCTACTGCCAAACAAATCTTCATAACTCCAGAACCGTATCTTCAAATGATTTCAAATCTACATATTTTAGAAAGGGGAAGTTTCTCTACCATTTGAAAGTAAAATGAAGTCTGTAGGTGAAAGTATAAGGAAGTTATGGCAAAATGTTCGGCTAAAAGTTGAATATCGAAAAAGGACAGGCATATTCATTTCAATGTATTCCTATGGGAGCGTACCCACCCTCCGAACAAATGCATATAGCTCAGAAAAGATATCCCAAATGGCTAAACAGCATATACCGTTGCGACAAGGAGAGTCTAAGGAAGAAGCTGGTATAAAAAATTAGCAGTTTGAGCGAGAATTGACCGTGTTATGACGAGTTAAAAACAGGAGAAAAATTTAGAAACCGCACTCTGAGCCGCTCCAAAAATACATTGAACTCTATGGGAGCCAACACCCTCCCTAGTGCCGAACAAAAATTCATAACTCAAAAACCGTATTTTCAATAATGTTCAAATTTAGAGGTCTTAGAAAGGACAAGTTTCTCTACCATTTAAAATTTAAATGAAGTTTCTAGGTGAAAGTATGAGGACGTTATGGCGAATTGTTTGGCTGAAAAGTGAAAAAACGTTTTTGGCCAGTGAACCCAGAGTGTCTATGACGTCACCCACTGTAAATGTCTTCCATACAAGTGAATGGAGGGATATTCAAGGAGGGATAGAAAGAGAAGGATGAGTGCGAGAGGTCCGAAAACGGAAGTGACGGGTCCCGGTGCGCCCGGGTCCGACCGTCTGAAATCTCGTGTCCGTAGCTTGAAAATTGACCGAGTTATAGCAGTTTGAAAATTAATTCCATAGAAATGACTGGGGAAAAACGGAGCGATAAACGAGTGTAGCGGACGAACGAGTGCGGGTATCGGAAAGCTGTATACAAGCCCACATCGTCGCTATAGGACGCACGATTTCCAGGTGGAACGGAGTCGATAGCTCGAAAGCTGCGGGACTAGTTAGGCGGACAAGGAAACGTGGAATAATAATAAGAAGAAGAATAATAAGAATATGACTTTCGGATAACAATATATTGCGCGCTGCTGAAGCAGCTTGCGCAACATAACTAGAGGTCTGCATTTCCAGGAGGAAACGCGAGATGTTGCGCCGCCTAAACCCCTGCCCCCCGATCCGCGTCTTTCCCGCTTAAAGCGAGGTCCTCGACACGGTAAACCCGCGTGGGTCACTAGGCGACGCTTATGGTGAAGGAGTTTACTGCTAAGCTGTTGGTAGTGGGATGTTAAGAGAGCACTGTCCCACAGCAGTTTACATTGGACTATGTGGAGCTGTGTAGGCCGTGAATGGAAAACGGGGTCAAAGGTCATGAAGCGGGTGGGCTATCGGCCCATAATTTTACGTGGTGGGACCTTGGACTCTCGGGTCTGCCCGTTTGAGTTCTGGTGTCTCTAGCTCGAAAACTGAGCGTGTGACAGCAGTTTGAAAGTTTGACAAAAGTTTATGGACATTTTTCCATTCATTCCTATGGGAGAAAAGATGAAACTTCAAATGCTTACTGTGCGAAAACTATGCAACTTTTCCAAAAGCTGTATACAAGCCCGCATCCCACAGGTAAGCTCTACGAATGAAACTTTGAACGGAGTCGATATCTCGAAAACTGTGGGCGGAGTTAACCGGACAAGAATGAACGATCCTCAGAATGAAGGGCAGCAAACGTAACACTACCCAGCAGGCACAGGACGTCAATTTGACGTCAGAAAGGCGTTGGTCTCTAACGTTGGACAGACGTTGAGTTTTAGTTGGAAATGAAAATCGGGTTGACGTCTAAACCCAACGTTGCCTTGACAACAAGCTTCAACGTTGGACAGACGTTGAATTTTTGTTGGAAATGAAATCGGGTTGACGTCATAGCCCGATGTTGCCTTGACAACAATTTTCAACGTTGGACAGACGTTGATTTTTAGTTGGAAATGAAAATCGGGTTGACATCTAAACCCAACGTTGATGTGACGTCAAGACTCAACGTTGGTTAGACGTTGAAATATGGTTAGTAATCAAAGTCAGATATTACTCAAAAATTAACGTCAGGATGACGTCAAACACCAACGTTGTGTAGATGTTGATTTTTAGTTGGAAATGAAAATCGGGTTGACGTCTAAACTCAACATTAATGTGACGTCAAGACTCAACGTTGGTTAGACGTTGAAATATGGTTAGTAATCAAAGTCAGATATTACTCAAAAATGTACGTCAGGATGACGTCAAACTCCAACGTTGTGTAGATGTTGATTTTTAGTTGGAAATGAAAATCGGGTTGACGTCTAAACCCAACATTGATGTGACGTCAAGACTCAACGTTGGTTAGAAGTTGAAATATGGTTAGTAATCAAAGTCAGATATTACTCAAAAATTAACGTCAGGATGACGTCAAACTCCAACGTTGTGTAGATGTTGATTTTTAGTTGGAAATGAAAATCGGGTTGACGTCTAAACCCAACATTAATGTGACGTCAAGACTCAACGTTGGTTAGACGTTGAAATATGGTTAGTAATCAAAGTCAGATATTACTCAAAAATTAACGTCAGGATGACGTCAAACTCCAACGTTGTGTAGATGTTGATTTTTAGTTGGAAATGAAAATCGGGTTGACGTCTAAACTCAACATTAATGTGACGTCAAGACTCAACGTTGGTTAGACGTTGAAATATGGTTAGTAATCAAAGTCAGATATTACTCAAAAATTAACTTCAGGATGACGTCAAACTCCAACGTTGTGTAGATGTTGATTTTTAGTTGGAAATGAAAATCGGGTTGACGTCTAAACTCAACATTAATGTGACGTCAAGACTCAACGTTGGTTAGACGTTGAAATATGGTTAGTAATCAAAGTCAGATATTACTCAAAAATGTACGTCAGGATGACGTCAAACTCCAACGTTGTGTAGATGTTGATTTTTAGTTGGAAATGAAAATCGGGTTGACGTCTAAACCCAACATTGATGTGACGTCAAGACTCAACGTTGGTTAGAAGTTGAAATATGGTTAGTAATCAAAGTCAGATATTACTCAAAAATTAACGTCAGGATGACGTCAAACTCCAACGTTGTGTAGATGTTGATTTTTAGTTGGAAATGAAAATCGGGTTGACGTCTAAACTCAACATTAATGTGACGTCAAGACTCAACGTTGGTTAGACATTGAAATATGGTTAGTAATCAAAGTCAGATATTACTCAAAAATTAACGCCAGGATGACGTCAAACTCCAACGTTGTGTAGATGTTGATTTTTAGTTGGAAATGAAAATCGGGTTGACGCCTAAACCCAACATTGGTGTGACGTCAAGATCCAACGTAGGTTAGATGTTGAATTATGGTTAGTTATCAAAGTCAGATATTAGTCAAAAATTAACGTTGGGATGATGTCAAGCTCCAATGTTGTGTAGTTGTTGATTTTTAGTTGGAAATGAAAATCGGGTTGACATCTAAACCCAACATTGATGTGACATCAAGAACCAACATTGGTTAGACGTTGAAGTATGGTTAGTAATCAAAGTCAGATATTACTCAAAATTTAACGTCAGGATGATGTCATGCTCCAATGTTGTATAAGATGTTGATTTTTAGTTGGAAATGAAAATTCGGGTTGACGTCAAATCCCAACATTGGTGTGACATCAAGACTCAATGTAGTTTAGACATTGAATTATGGTTAGTAATCAAAGTCAGATATTACTCAAAAATTAACATTTGGATGACGTCAAGCTCCAATGTTGTTTTAGTTGTAATGAAAATCGGGTCGACGTCTAAACCCAACACTGGTGTGACATAGAGACTCAACACTACCGTACTTCACATTTACAGCATACTACTGTAATTAAATAATACAATACTTTACTGTAAAAACTGATTTACAGTAAATAACTTTCAGCTGAGCTCCCAGACAATTACTGTATTTTTACAGGAACATTAATGTATTTCAACTTTACAAAATACTACTGTAAATGAATAAAACTTAACTGTAAATATTGGGATTTACAGTAAATACCTGGCAACAGAGTTTTCAGCCAATTACTGCATTTGTACAGGAACAAGATTGTATTTAAAATTTACAGAATACTACTGTAATTGCATAATACAATGTTTTACTCTAAATATTTAAATGTACAGTAATATTTTCAGCAGAATTGCCAGCCATTTACTGCCTTTTTTCAGAAACAATACCTTTTTACAGAGGAACACTAATTACAAACAGTATCTAAATTACATTCAATTCTTTATATATACTGAACAATACCAGCACGTAATATTTTTGTATTAAGATTATAGTGTTACTATTAAATAAAAAAAAATCAAGTCTGCCAAGCATGAATTCTTTAAAAATACTATAACCATAACATACACAAAAGAAGTCCAAATCTACATTCAGAATTAAAATCAGTAACACGCTTTATTAAAACTGAATATATGCAAAATGTGGACAAATTTCAAGTACTACATAACATGTTCAAATCATTTATGTTTTTACTTGAACTTAATATTTTTGCCCCTTATGATATTTGCTTTTTTTTTCTAACCAAAAATACTTCACAATATCCAATTACATTATTGCCTTGATGAATTACAAGAAAGGTGCCCAAATCTTTATAGTAAAACATTACATTATATCACATGACTTTTGATCTTACCAGACAACACAAATAGTGACCATAAAACATCATGAAAAATGTAATAAAAAATATGTAATCTGGATTGCTAAAACTTTGTATTTCAAATATCATCAGTGAACCCAACATGTTATTGACTTTTGTGTTGAACATGACCCTTTAAATACAAACCGGATTCCAAAAAAGTTGGGACACTAAACAAATTGTGAATAAAAACTGAATGCAATGATTTGGAGGTGCCAACATCTAATATTTTATTCAGAATAGAACACAAATCACAGATCAAAAGTTTAAACTGAGATAATGTATCATTTTTAAGGGAAAAATATGTTGTTTCAAAATTTCATGGCATCAACAAATCCCAAAAAAGTTGGGACAAGGCCATTTTTTACCACTGTGTGGCATCCCCCCTTCTTCTTACAACACTCAAAAGATGTCTGGGGACAGAGGAGACCAGTTTTTCAAGTTTAGAAATAGGAATGCTCTCCCATTCATGTCTAATACAGGCCTCTTGGGCCTTCTTTGTCACACCTTCCTCTTTATGATGCGCCAAATGCTCTCTATAGGTGAAAGATCTGGACTGCAGGCTGGCCATTTCAGTACCCGGATCCTTCTCCTACGTAGCATTATCTTGTTGAAAAATGCAGGGTCTTCCCTGAAAGAGATGACGTCTAGATGGGAGCATATGTTTTGAACATATGTTTTGAACCTGAATATAGTTCTCTGCATTAATGGTGCCTTTTCAGACACGCAAGCTGCCCATGCCACAAGCACTCATGCAACCCCATACCATCAGTGATGCAGGCTTCTGAACGGAGCGTTGATAACAACTTGGGTTATCCTGTCCTCTCTGGTCCGGATGACATGGCGTCCCAGTGTTCCATAAAGAACTTCAAATCGTGACTCATCTGACCACAGAACAGTCTTCCATTTTGCCACACTCCATTTTAAAAGACCCCTGGCCCAGTGCAAATGTCTGAGCTTGTGGAGCTTGCTTAGAAATGGCTTCCTCTTTGCACTGTAGAGTTTCAGCTGGCAACGGCGGATGGCACGGTGGATTGTGTTCACTGACAATGCTTTCTGGAAGTATTCCTGAGCCCAATCTGTTATTTCCTTGACAGTGGCGTTCCTGTTTGAGGTGCAGTGATGTTTAAGGGCCCGGAGATCACAAGCATCCAGTAGAGCTTTACGGCCTTGACCCTTACGCACAGCAATTGTTCCAGATTCTCTGAATCTTTTGATGATGTTATGCACGGTTGATGATAACTTAAAAATCTTTGCTTTTTTACGCTGGGTAACACCATTATGTTATTGCTGCACAACAAACATCTTTCTGCGCAACAATGGTGGAATTGGTGATCCTCTTACCATCTTGGCTTCAGAGAGACACTGACACTCTGAGAAGCTCTTTTTATACCCAATCATGTTGTCAATTGACCTAATTATTGTTAATTGGTCTTCCAGCTGTTCGTTATATGCTCAATTTCCTCCTTTTTGCCACTTATTGCTACTTGTCCCAACTTTGTTGGGATTTGTTGACACTGTGAAATTTTGAATGAACATATATTTTTTTTAAATGTTACATTTACTCAGATTAAACTTTTGATCTGTCATCTATGTTCTATTAAAAATAAAATATTGACATTTGCCATCTCCACATCATTGCATTCAGTTTTTATTCACAATTTGTTTAGTGTCCCAACTTTTTTGGAATCCGGTTTGTAAATAAAATTTAATTCAAAGTCCATCAGTTTCTTTAAAGCAAGGATACACACGGATGCATGGTTCAGGACATCTTGGTTGCTCTCTACGTTGACCACCCCTGGGGATTTGTACCAATGAGGCGTCTATAAAAATAAAAAATCCACAGTTAGTAACATAGCATGTGGAAATAAAGGTACAAAAAAGTTGCAATAAAAATTTTGTACACAAGAGGATACAGTAAGGGGAAGATCAGATGACATCATGGGCAAGACAATTTTTATAACTAAACATAGCACAAAAATAAGGATATTTTTGTTTGGTAGATTATATCTTTGTTGTAACAATGTTTCTTGGCAATATATCTTATACTGTTGGAATCATGTTAATTTCCCTTTGAAATGGTGCCACATTTATAAGGAACATGCATTTGTGGGATGAGCAGTAGAAATGAGTATGTGGGTTGTGCCAATGAAACATTAGCCCAATCCTCTCTGCCGATGCCAAAGAGCTTATTCTGCCATTGACTCGTTTGGTGAGTTGTGACTGGCTGACTGAAGTTTGAAGAAACAAGACATATTGGCAATTTAACAATGTATTCTTTTAACAAATAGGAGCTTCAGTAGCGTGTGGAAGAACCATAAACAGCCCAGGACTTTCTCTTCATGATGGTCACCATCCTGGTTACACACTGCTGGTCACACATGTGGTTGTGTTGGTCACTGTGGCATGAACAGCATGCCTAAGCTGATCCCACAAGTGTTCATTGGGGTTGAGGTCAGGAGCTAGCAGGCCATTCCATCCTCTCCACTACCAAATTCTGGAGGTAGTCTCTGATAAACACCACTCTGTGGGGGCAAGTGTTGTCATTTTGGAGGATAGAGTTTGGTCCCAGACTGTAGAGATATGGGATTGCCACTGGTTGTAGAATTTCATCTCAATATCTTTTTCTGCATTGGGATTGCTTGCAATGACGATAAACCTCATTTTTCAAGTGAAGGAGATGCCACATCACACCATCACACAAAATAAGCTGTTTGGCACTGGCAGTGAGTATTTGACAAATTTTTCACTGGCGCAATCCACATACTCAGCTCTACTGCTCATCTCACAAAAGCATGTTTCTTACAAATGTAGCACCATTTAAAAGAGAAATTAACAGTAATGGTATAAGGTTTATTGGCAAGAAGCACTGTTACAACAAAGAAATAATCAACCAGACACAAATTTTCTTACTTTTTGTGCTATGTTTATTTTTCTGCAAGTAATCAGAGCAAATGAGTGAGGTAAAGGGTGAATTACATTAATAATTACAGTTAGATAATGCAGCATGTCCTATTTGGTGCTAAAAATAAACACTAATACTTTGACATTGTATTTTGTTATGGCTTTCATAATGTCATATCGTATCATATCTCCATTTCTTTTAGGCATATCGAGATATGAATTTTTGGTCATATCGCCCAGCCCTAGTTGTCGCTTGCTCACACTTTTTGTAGTGAAGACTGAGGATAGATATTAATACGAACTCAACAAAACCATTTTTTTCCAAAAGTACTGCAATTTCAATTTGATACCTGATCTAAAAGCCATGTATACTGATATGCTATGCAATATTTCAATGTATCATAGTAATCAGAAAATCCTGTATTTGACCTTTAATTTCACATATCAAAAGCACAAATTTCAACTGCATCAAATTATTCCCACAATGACCCTGATTAGAATTAAATGGTTGCAACAGATGAATGAATGACAGTAAACAGTAACTGCCCTTCATAATAATTTCATAAAGAATTATCCAACAGAAACGGGTCAAAATATTAAAAAGCAATTACCTTCAGATAATTTTAGAATTTTTTAATCCATTTTCATACATGGGGTTTCTGCATCAGTAAAGTTATCATATTTCAAGGTTTTTATATATAATACTACTTTTAATTACAGGTAAGATAACATGAAATAGAGGCTAGTTTAATTCAGAGAAGGAAGTAAACAAGTAGAGAGAGAGAAAGAAAGAAATTTCCTGTCGATATTGGAAATTGAAATTTTAGTACAAGGTGAATAGGGCTGCCTTTCCAGAAATTAATGGAGGCTTGAGCAAACATAGGTCACTTGTCCTTCCACTGTCAGCAAATATCTTGCATTGGTCAAAAATTCCACTGTAATTAATTCAAATGTTAAACTTTTGTCATTCTGGAGTATCTTGCAATTATATATACATACCCAGAATAAACATCTGAGGACTCACAAGCAGGTTAAGGGTTTCAAAATCAGCAACTGTGGCACTTGCCTAAATGATGAGAATATAAATTATTTTAAGTCTTCAACATTTACCATTGCAGTTTTCAATGACATGTCAAATTAAAACCTATATGATATAGCCTAGGTCTAGTTTCAGTTTTCCTGTTTTAATGATACCTGTAAATGTGAGCCTTAAATGCAGCCAACTTCCTGAAAGTCATGGCACGACGAGACTCTCCACATTTAAAACATATAGTACAGAGAAATAAGATGTCATTTCATATGCATTACAAAAACCAACACACTACATTTGTGATCACAGAACTGGTAGCCAACATTTAGTATTTAGACACTTTAAATGCAATACTCTTAAACTCTGATAAACAATTAAAATGTACACTCTATATAAACTAAATAACAAATATGGGAGTCTCAAATCAGATTTGGAATGGTATGGAGCCCCTAAAGGGACTGGGGGAAAAATTAAAAAAAGACTATTGATTTTGTGTTCCCTTGCAAATATTATTGCATTCCCTCGCAAATACATTGCGCTCCTTTGCAAATGTTTTATGATACACAATTGTCTTTGTTACGGAGCCCCTAAAGGGACTGGGGCAAAAAAGACTTTGGCGTTACCTCGCAAATACTTTGTGGGCTCCGTAGTACTGTGCTTGCTGTTGATTATGTGCTTGCTGTGCGTGTCAGGTGAACTATGGAGCAACTTGTTGAATTTTACTTTGATCTTGGACTGAAATATAAAGACATAGCATTTCTTCTCAACAGAGAACATAGATATGTTATTGGGGAGTGCCAACTGAAACGTTTGATGCTGTGTTGTTAATTGCTTAGCAAAGAGGATGAGAGAATTTAAAGTGCAAGCGCATGGACAAAGGTTACGTGAACAGTATAGAGATACAGACAATGAACACAGTTTCCAATCAGTGGGAGAGAAAGGAGAGTGAACACCTAAATAAATGTGTAGCTATTGGTAGTGTATTGGAGTAATGTGTGTGTGTGTGTGTGTGTAAAAGTCAGTCAGAAAAGGGTATCCTGTTTTTACTGCAGCTTTATTTGAAAAAAAAAAAAAAAAAAAAAAAAAAAACCTTTTCCAGATAAAAGGAAATGCATGGTGTAGTGACCGGCTCTAGTTCCACAGCCGTGTCTGGAGTCAGCGCGCTGAGCCACGTCTCTGTAAAAATTAGTCCGCAGTGTGCCCTGAGATCTCTGTGTGTTGCGCCTTACACCCTCCATCTTGTTATTGAATGACCGGATTTTTAAGAGTCTTTGCTTGTTAAGGTTTTTCGTTAACATTCTTAGCTTGACCCCTACCCCAGTCAATAACAATAAAAAAAACACAGCCTTCCACACTTTTTCTTTCTTTCATGAAGCAGCCTACATCTCATACACCTGTTACTATGGAAATACGGCGTTCTGACTAGAACTTTCAGGATGCTACATAACATATATAAACCTGTTGCTGACAACTTCTGATGTTAGGCAGTTCCTTACAGATGTATACAGATGTATTCCTTACAGACGTCGCACTGGCAACGAAACTGTGTGTTAGTAGAGATAAATAAATACATATATAATATCTGTTTCAAGTGGCTGGATTTCACTGGAAACTGCAGTGTCCTGATGTGTTGACTGAGCCACAAAGACAATTTTGTATCATAAAACATTTGCAAAGGAGCACAATGTATTTGCGAGGGAACGCAATTGTGTTTGCGAGGGAACGCAAAATCAATAGTCTTTTTTAAATTTTTTCCCCCAGTCCCTTTAGGGGCTCCGTAGAATGGAGCTCAAAATTCTGCAGCAAAATACAGTAGACTATAATTCTCAACACAGCACAAAGTAAAATCTATTTCACTCCCCCCATATTGTACCTCATTCACACCTGACACTCCAAATATATATTAGCTAATAATCTGGAATGGAGTTTGTCTGTAGCTAACATTACATGTTTACAATGTCTACAACATCTACGTTTACAATTCTCTGTTATAATGAACGTAGCTAATTTTACCAAACTGACCAATATCAATGACCAGAATCCCTGTCCATCTCTATGTTTATATTTCCCTCCGTTCTCTTCTTTAAAAAGCATTACTCTGCTAGCTAACTAAAACTCGAATAGTACCCGCAAGAAGCCCAAAACTGGACTTTGAGTTTACAATTGTTTGTACAGTTAAATTATCGTTCTCTACTACGCTAAATATAAATAAATAATGCTACGACTGACCCGTCCTTTCACCGGCAGCCTGTTTCAATGGAGCAGAACCCTCTCTTTGTTTTCTTCCCGCCTCTTCTCTCCTACCTTTCCCTCAGTCTCCTGCTTGTAAGCCGTCACAAAACTGGTGATGTCTCCGGCTTCAATCCCCTCCAATGGACTAATTTGAGGGGGGGAAACGCCAGTTGACGATATCTGCGACGATAAAACATTAACATTTTTTGGGAGCAAACAAGTGTGCAAATTCCACAGGAGTTATCTGGTTAAATGTTCGCGGCTATCATAACTAGCACCATCTATCTTGCTAAAAAGCAGTACCAAGACAATGTGGTTGGAAACGTTTAGAGCTGTATGATTAAAACATACATTTACTCATTACTTTTGTTCCAAAGTCCCTAAAGTACGACGGCGCTTGCAGCCTCTGAATACGTTTTGTCTCTTTCTCTCCGTCTCTGTTCTCGTCACCCCGCCCCCAGGGAACCGTTAGCCCCGTTCTCGCTAACCGCCCCACCCTCAACAAAATAATTTAAATAAAATAAAACAATATTAACGCAAATCATCATCATCATCATCATCATCTTTTAAGCTTGTCCATTTCAGGGTCGCGGTGTAACTAAATGAAAAAACACAATTCTTTCTCTTTTATTTGGACGAAAAGTATTCACTTGTCCTGTTCTGGTTTTGTTTTGTAGTGAGGCCTACAACTGACGTTACAAAAGTAAATTGTACCATTGCCCAAAGGGGGGGGGGGGTATTTTGGAACTAATGTAAATACGAATGTAATTTTGGAACTAAGCTATATTTATGTTGTCAAAACAATAAAATAAGTGATAAATAAATGGTGTAAATAAGTTACTCACCTTTAGATGCCATTTGCAGTCCTCAGCCTCCCCAGCTCACAATACAGTGAAATACTGTAAAGCTAGCTTCATTGCTGCTTCCAGTCTGTTACCCAAGATACATTACAATACACAGTAAAATACTGTATTCAAAAATACATTACAATACAGTAGCAAACTCGCTACAGCATTTATTTTTAGTGTGTTTTGTATTCTTAAGACGGCAAGCATATACCTGTCAAATGGCTTGAAAATGTTGGTAACCCACTGATGGTAGGCCACTGCTGGTCCACCATTGGACCGCTCAGATTATTGCCCACTTAAGAACATCTCAGTAGTTTTTGATCTCCTAAAACTAATTTTAAATGATTTTAATGATTTCTTATTCTATAATTTTACATTTTGGTTATGGTATCTCACAACTGAATTTTGTTATGTTATGTCAATATGGCATCAGAATAATGTTTTGAACACACTGCATTTTGGTTTCTTAACATTGCAGCTTGGGGCAGCACGATGGTGCTGCAGGTACTGTCGCTGTCACACAGCTCTAGGGTCCTGGAGCAGCAGGTGACTGTGAGTAGTTTGGTGTGTTTTTCCTGTGTCCACGGGGGTTTCCTCCAGGTGTTCAGGTTTCCTTCCAAGGTCCAAAAACACATGTTGTTAGGTGGATTGGTGACTCAAAAGTGTCCATAGGTGTGAATGTATGAGTGTGTGTCACCCTGCGAAGGACTGGCGACCCCTCCAGGGTGTGTTCCTGCCTTGCTCCCAGTGATTCCGAATAGGCTCAGGACCCACTGCGACCCTGAACTGGATTAGCGGTTACAGACAATGAATTAATTAATTAATTAATTTCAGTATGGTAGAGTATCAGAATGATGTTTGGAACTTTTTATAAAATTCAACTTGGGACTGCAACAGGTAGTGTCGCTGTCACACAAATCTAGGGTGCTGCAGCTGTAGGTTCGAACCCTTTTCCGCATGACTGTCTGTGATTAGTTGGGTGTGTTTTCCCTGTGTTCATGTGGGTTTTCTCCGGGTGTTCCAATTTACTCCCATGGTCCAAAAACACATGTTGGTAGCTCAGTTGGCTACTCAAAACTGTCCATAGGTATAAGTGTGTGAATGAGTGTGTGAGTGTGTGTCGCACTGTGAAGGAAAAGTGCCCCACTGATTGCAGGTAGGCTCCGGACCCACTGCAACCCTAAAGTGGATAAGCAGTTACATTTAATAAATGAATGAATGAATGAATGAATGTTGCATCTTAAACCAACTAAGTATATCCAACATTGTTAGAATGTCACATTGCGTTGACATTTAGATTATGATGTTTATCATACACTGGGTTTTGATTACCAATACCTAACAAATAAATGTAGGTATTTTACATCAAGATGACATTAAATTTGAAGTACTAAACCCCACGACCTAAAGCCAACAAAATATCAACGTCTATTGATGTTAGTCTAATGTTTACCAGGCGTTGGGTTTTGGTCACCCTATATTATAACTTAAAGTTGGCATTTTTTTATATCAACTTGACATCAGGATGTGACGTTTGGAAAATGTTGGATTTTGGTTACATAACATCACAACTTAAAATCAAACAAATTTTCAACGTCTATTGATGTTAGAATGGCAGGTTGAACTGACGTTAAAATTCAGACGTTTATCAGACGTTGGAATTTGGTCACCATACCTTACAACTTAATGTTGGTAATTTACATCAATTTGACATCAGGATGTGACGTTTGGAAGATGTTGGATTTTGGTTGCATAACATCACTACTTAAAACCAACAAATTATCAACGTCTATTGATGTTAGAATGGCAGGTTGAACTGATGTTAAAATTCAGACGTTAATCAGACGTTGGGATTTGGTCACCATACCTTACAGCTTAATGTTGGTAATGTACGTCAATTTGACATCAGGATGTAATGTTTGGAAGATGTTGGATTTTGGGTGCATAACATCACTACTTAAAACCAACAAATTATCAACGTCTATTGATGTTAGAATGGCAAGTTGAACTGACGTTAAAATTCAGACGTTTATCAGACGTTGGGATTTGGTCACCATACCTTACAGCTTAATGTTGGTAATTTACGTCAATTTGACATCAGGATGTGATGTTTGGAAGATGTTGGATTTTGGTTGCATAACATCACTACTTAAAACCAACAAATTATCAACATCTATTGATGTTAGAATGGCAAGTTGAACTGACGTTAAAATTCAGACGTTTATCAGACGTTGGGATTTGGTCACCATACCTTACAGCTTAATGTTGGTAATTTACGTCAATTTGACATCAGGATGTGACGTTTGGAAGATGTTGGATTTTGGTTACATAACATCACTACTTAAAACCAACAAATTATCAACGTCTATTGATGTTAGAATGGCAGGTTGAGCTGACTTTAAAATCCAGACGTTTATCAGACGTTGGGATTTGGTCACCATACCTTACAGCTTAATGTTGGTAATTTACATCAATTTGACATCAGGATGTGACGTTTGGAAGATGTTGGATTTTGGTTGCATAACATCACTACTTAAAACCAACAAATTATCAACGTCTATTGATGTTAGAATGGCAGGTTGAACTGATGTTAAAATTCAGACGTTAATCAGACGTTGGGATTTGGTCACCATACCTTACAGCTTAATGTTGGTAATGTACGTCAATTTGACATCAGGATGTAACGTTTGGAAGATGTTGGATTTTGGGTGCATAACATCACTACTTAAAACCAACAAATTATCAACGTCTATTGATGTTAGAATGGCAAGTTGAACTGACGTTAAAATTCAGACGTTTATCAGACGTTGGGATTTGGTCACCATACCTTACAGCTTAATGTTGGTAATTTACGTCAATTTGACATCAGGATGTGATGTTTGGAAGATGTTGGATTTTGGTTGCATAACATCACTACTTAAAACCAACAAATTATCAACATCTATTGATGTTAGAATGGCAAGTTGAACTGACGTTAAAATTCAGACGTTTATCAGACGTTGGGATTTGGTCACCATACCTTACAGCTTAATGTTGGTAATTTACGTCAATTTGACATCAGGATGTGACGTTTGGAAGATGTTGGATTTTGGTTACATAACATCACTACTTAAAACCAACAAATTATCAACGTCTATTGATGTTAGAATGGCAGGTTGAGCTGACTTTAAAATCCAGACGTTTATCAGACGTTGGGATTTGGTCACCATACCTTACAGCTTAATGTTGGTAATTTACATCAATTTGACATCAGGATGTGACGTTTGGAAGATGTTGGATTTTGGTTGCATAACATCACTACTTAAAACCAACAAATTATCAACGTCTATTGATGTTAGAATGGCAGGTTGAACTGACGTTAAAATTCAGACGTTTATCAAACGTTGGGATTTGGTCTCCACAACTTACAGCTTAATGTTGGTAATTTACGTCAATTTGACATCAGGATGTGACGTTTGGAAGATGTTGGATTTTGGTTACATAACATCACAACTTAAAATCAAACAAATTTTCAACGTCTATTGATGTTAGAATGGCAGGTTGAACTGACGTTAAAATTCAGATGTTTATCAAACGTTGGGATTTGGTCTCCATAACTTACAGCTTAATGTTGGTAATTTATGTCAATTTGACATCAGGATGTGATGTTTGGAAGATGTTGGATTTTGGTTACATAACATCACTACTTAAAACCAACAAATTATCAACTTCTAATTGATGTTAGAATGGCAGGTTGAACTGGCGTTAAAATTCAGACGTTAATCAGACGTTGGGATTTGGTCACCATACCTTACTGCTTAATGTTGGTAATTTATGTCAATTTGACATCAGGATGTGACGTTTGGAAGATGTTGGATTTTGGTTACATAACATCACTACTTAAAACCAACAAATTATCAACGTCTATTGATGTTAGAATGGCAAGTTGAACTGACGTTAAAATTCAGACGTTTATCAGACGTTGGGATTTGGTCACCATACCTTACAGCTTAATGTTGGTAATTTACGTCAATTTGACATCAGGATGTGACGTTTGGAATATGTTGGATTTTGGTTACATAACATCACTACTTAAAACCAACAAATTATCAACGTCTATTGATGTTAGAATGGCAGGTTGAACTGATGTTAAAATTCAGACGTTAATCAGACGTTGGGATTTGGTCACCATACCTTACAGCTTAATGTTGGTAATTTACGTCAATTTGACATCAGGATGTGACGTTTGGAATATGTTGGATTTTGGTTACATAACATCACTACTTAAAACCAACAAATTATCAACGTCTATTGATGTTAGAATGGCAGGTTGAACTGGCGTTAAAATTCAGACGTTAATCAGACGTTTATCAGACGTTGGGATTTGGTCACCATACCTTACAGCTTAATGTTGGTAATTTATGTCAATTTGACATCAGGATGTGACGTTTGGAAGATGTTGGATTTTGGTTACATAACATCACTACTTAAAACCAACAAATTATCAACGTCTATTGATGTTAGAATGGCAGGTTGAACTGACGGTAAAATTCAGACGTTTATCAGACGTTGGGATTTGGTCACCATACCTTACAGCTTAATGTTGGTAATTTACGTCAATTTGACATCAGGATGTGATGTTTGGAAGATGTTGGATTTTGGTTGCATAACATCACTACTTAAAACCAACAAATTATCAACATCTATTGATGTTAGAATGGCAGGTTGAACTGGCGTTAAAATTCAGACGTTAATCAGACGTTGGGATTTGGTCACCATACCTTACAGCTTAATGTTGGTAATTTACGTCAATTTGACATCAGGATGTGACGTTTGGAAGATGTTGGATTTTGGTTACATAACATCACTACTTAAAACCAACAAATTATCAACGTCTATTGATGTTAGAATGGCAGGTTGAACTGGCGTTAAAATTCAGACGTTAATCAGACGTTAGGATTTGGTCACTAACCTTACAACTAAATGTTGGTATTTTACGTCTATTTGACATCAGGATATGACGTTTATTAGACGTTGGATTGTGGTTACATAATATCATGACTTAAAACTAACAAAATATCAGTGTCATATGTCGTCAGTTTCTTACGTCAGTTTAACATCGGTATTAGACGTTACCCTGACGTAAAATTTTGGTCATCCGACGTCACGACCAACATTCAACCACATATCAACGTCTTTTGACGTTGGTGGCCATCTGGGTAGAGGTCTGCATTTCCAGGAGGAAACGCGAGATGTTGCGCCGCCTAAACCCCCGTCCCCCGATCCGCGTCTTTCCCGCTTAAAGCGAGGTCCTCGATACGGTAAACCCGCGTGGGTCACTAGGCGACGCTTATGGTGAAGGAGTTTACTGCTAAGCTGTCGGTAGTGGGATGTTAAGAGAGCACTCTCCCACAGCAGTTTACATTGGACTCTATGGAGCTCTGTAGGCCGTGAATGGAAAACGGGGTCAAAGGTCATGAAGCGGGCGGGGTATCGGCCTATAATTTCACGTGGTGGGACCTTGGACTCTCGGGTCTGCCCGTTTGAATTCTGGTGTCTCTAGCTCGAAAACTGAGCGTGTGACAGCAGTTTGAAAGTTTGACAAAAGTTTATGGACATGTTTCCATTCATTCCTATGGGACAAAAGATGAAACTTCAAATGCTTACTGTGCTAAAACTATGCAACTTTTCCAAAAGCTGTATACAAGCCCGCATCCCACAGGGAAGCTCTACGAATGAAACTTTGAACGGAGTCGATATCTCGAAAACTGTGGGCGGAGTTAACCGGACAAGAACGAACGATCCTCAGAATGAAGGGCAGCAAACGTAACACTAGAGGTCTGCATTTCCAGGAGGAAACGCGAGATGTTGCGCCGCCTAAACCCCCGTCCCCCGATCCGCGTCTTTCCCGCTTAAAGCGAGGCCCTCGATACGGTAAACCCGCGTGGGTCACTAGGCGACGCTTATGGTGAAGGAGTTTACTGCTAAGCTGTCGGTAGTGGCATGTTAAGAGAGCACTCTCCCACAGCAGTTTACATTGGACTCTATGGAGCTGTGTAGGCCGTGAAAGGAAAACGGGGTCAAAGGTCATGAAGCGGGTGGGCTATCGGCCTATAGTTTCACGTGGTGGGACCGTGGACCCTCGGGTCTGCCCGTTTGAGTTCTGGTGTCTCTAGCTCGAAAACTGACCGTGTGACAGCAGTTTAAAAGTTTGACAAAAGTTTATGGACATTTTTCCATTCATTCCTATGGGAGTAAGGATGAAACTTCAAATGCTTACTGTGCGAAAACTATGCAACTTTTCCAAAAGCTGTATACAAGCCCGCATCCCACAGGGAAGCTCTACGAATGAAACTTTGAACGGAGTCGATATCTCGAAAACTGTGGGCGGAGTTAACCGGACAAGAACGAACGATCCTCAGAATGAAGGGCAGCAAACGTAACACTAGAGGTCTGCATTTCCAGGAGGAAACGCGAGATGTTGCGCCGCCTAAACCCCCGTCCCCCGATCCGCGTCTTTCCCGCTTAAAGCGAGGCCCTCGATACGGTAAACCCGCGTGGGTCACTAGGCGACGCTTATGGTGAAGGAGTTTACTGCTAAGCTGTCGGTAGTGGCATGTTAAGAGAGCACTCTCCCACAGCAGTTTACATTGGACTCTATGGAGCTGTGTAGGCCGTGAAAGGAAAACGGGGTCAAAGGTCATGAAGCGGGTGGGCTATCGGCCTATAGTTTCACGTGGTGGGACCGTGGACCCTCGGGTCTGCCCGTTTGAGTTCTGGTGTCTCTAGCTCGAAAACTGACCGTGTGACAGCAGTTTAAAAGTTTGACAAAAGTTTATGGACATTTTTCCATTCATTCCTATGGGAGTAAGGATGAAACTTCAAATGCTTACTGTGCGAAAACTATGCAACTTTTCCAAAAGCTGTATACAAGCCCGCATCCCACAGGGAAGCTCTACGAAACAAACTTTGAACGGAGTCGATATCTCGAAAACTGTGGGCGGAGTTAACCGGACAAGAACGAACGATCCTCAGAATGAAGGGCAGCAAACGTAACACTAGAGGTCTGCATTTCCAGGAGGAAACGCGAGATGTTGCGCCGCCGAAACCCCCGTCCCCCGATCCGCGTCTTTCCCGCTTAAAGCGAGGTCCTCGATACGGTAAACCCGCGTGGGTCACTAGGCGACGCTTATGGTGAAAGAGTTTACTGCTAAGCTGTCGGTAGTGGGATGTTAATAGAGCACTGTCCCACAGCAGTTTACATTGGACTCTATGGAGCTGTGTAGGCCGTGAATGGAAAACGGGGTCAAAGGTCATGAAGCGGGTGGCCTATCGGCCCATAATTTTACGTGGTGGGACCGTGGACTCTCGGGTCTGACCGTTTGAGTTCTGGTGTCTCTAGCTCGAAAACTGACCGTGTGACAGCAGTTTGAAAGTTTGACAAAAGTTTATGGACATATTTCCATTCATTCCTATGGGAGTTAAGATGAAACTTCAAATGCTTACTGTGCGAAAACTATGTAACTTTTCCAAAAGCTGTATACAAGCCCGCATCACACAGGGCAGCTCTACGAATGAAACTTTGAACGGAGTCGATATCTCGAAAACTGTGGGCGGAGTTAACCGGACAAGAATGAACGATCCTCAGAATGAAGGGCAGCAAACGTAACACTAGAGGTCTGCATTTCCAGGAGGAAACGCGAGATGTTGCGCCGCCTAAACCCCTGCCCCCCGATCCGCGTCTTTCCCGCTTAAAGCGAGGTCCTCGACACGGTAAACCCGCGTGGGTCACTAGGCGACGCTTATGGTGAAGGAGTTTACTGCTAAGCTGTTGGTAGTGGGATGTTAAGAGAGCACTGTCCCACAGCAGTTTACATTGGACTATGTGGAGCTGTGTAGGCCGTGAATGGAAAACGGGGTCAAAGGTCATGAAGCGGGTGGGCTATCGGCCCATAATTTCACGTGGTGGGACCTTGGACTCTCGGGTCTGCCCGATTGAGTTCTGGTGTCTCTAGCTCGAAAACTGAGCGTGTGACAGCAGTTTGAAAGTTTGACAAAAGTTTATGGACATTTTTCCATTCATTCCTATGGGAGAAAAGATGAAACTTCAAATGCTTACTGTGCGAAAACTATGCAACTTTTCCAAAAGCTGTATACAAGCCCGCATCCCACAGGGAAGCTCTACGAATGAAACTTTGAACGGAGTCGATATCTCGAAAACTGTGGGCGGGGTTAACCGGACAAGAATGAACGATCCTCAGAATGAAGGGCAGCAAACGTAACACTAGAGGTCTGCATTTCCAGGAGGAAACGCGAGATGTTGCGCCGCCTAAACCCCTGCCCCCCGATCCGCGACTTTCCCGCTTAAAGCGAGGTCCTCGATACGGTAAACCCGCGTGGGTCACTAGGCGACGCTTATGGTGAAGGAGTTTACTGCTAAGCTGTCGGTAGTGGGATGTTAAGAGAGCACTCTCCCACAGCAGTTTACATTGGACTCTATGGAGCTCTGTAGGCCGTGAATGGAAAACGGGGTCAAAGGTCATGAAGCGGGCGGGGTATCGGCCTATAATTTCACGTGGTGGGACCTTGGACTCTCGGGTCTGCCCGTTTGAATTCTGGTGTCTCTAGCTCGAAAACTGAGCGTGTGACAGCAGTTTGAAAGTTTGACAAAAGTTTATGGACATATTTCCATTCATTCCTATGGGACAAAAGATGAAACTTCAAATGCTTACTGTGCTAAAACTATGCAACTTTTCCAAAAGCTGTATACAAGCCCGCATCCCACAGGGAAGCTCTACGAATGAAACTTTGAACGGAGTCGATATCTCGAAAACTGTGGGCGGAGTTAACCGGACAAGAACGAACGATCCTCAGAATGAAGGGCAGCAAACGTAACACTAGAGGTCTGCATTTCCAGGAGGAAACGCGAGATGTTGCGCCGCCTAAACCCCTGCCCCCCGATCCGCGTCTTTCCCGCTTAAAGCGAGGTCCTCGATACGGTAAACCCGCGTGGGTCACTAAGCGACGCTTATGGTGAAGGAGTTTACTGCTAAGCTGTAGGTAGTGGGATGTTAAGAGAGCACTCTCCCACAGCAGTTTACATTGGACTCTATGGAGCTGTGTAGGCCGTGAATGGAAAACGATACATTTTGAATTCCACCTTTAAAAACAATTCCACCTTAAGAAACCCAGAATTGTATAGAAATGTCCACATCACAGGCCAAAAGAGTCTTAAAAGCAAAAAAAGATGGCCAATACATTTTAAATACCACCTTAATAAAAATTCCACCTTAAGAAACCCACAGTTGTATTGACACGTCCACCTTTAAAAATGACCACTTTAAATAAAGCTTAAAATGTCGAAAAGACAGGCAGTATATTGTGAATGAGGTATTCTTAAAAAATTCCACCTTAAGAAACCCTGGATAATTAAGATGTCCCCCTTAAAAATGACCTTTAAAGTGTTACAGACTGCCTGTGTATTTCTGTGGCCCTCACAGCTCTTCCCCTCAGTGTCTGCCTCTGCCCCTCCCCCTCCCCCCTCTGTCTCTCTCACACGCACGCTCACAGAATACAACTGACAGACTCATGATTCAATGAATTTCGACCCGTGGCGCACCTTCCAAAAAACCTCAAATATCTCAAAAACTTTTCCAGGTCCAAAAATGAACGAAGCATACCGTAGCGACAAGGAGAGTCTGGTGCTCGAGATGGTGTAAAAATTTTTGCACTTTGAGCGAGATTTGATGGTGTAATTACGAGTTAAAAACAGGCAAAGTTTTGAAAATCTGCGTGCCGAGCCGCTCTTAAAATACATTGAGCTCTATGGGAGGAAAACCCTCCCAAGTGTGGAACAAAAATTCATAACTCAAGAACGGTATTCTCAAACGGTCTGAAACTTACAAGTGTGAGAAAGGGGAAATTTCTCTACCATTTAAAGTTTAAATGAAGTCTGTAGGTGAAAGTATGAGGAAGTTATGGTGAAATGTTCGGCAGAAAATTGAAAAAGAAA
Source organism: Hoplias malabaricus (assembly GCF_029633855.1). NCBI lineage: Eukaryota > Metazoa > Chordata > Actinopteri > Characiformes > Erythrinidae > Hoplias > Hoplias malabaricus. The sequence goes on along the minus strand of NC_089802.1, from coordinate 24,652,025 downwards.
AAAAATAATTTCAATGGGTTCCTATGGGAGCGTACCCACCCTCCGAACAAATGCTTATAGCTCGGAAAGTTTTCCTCACATCACTTAACCGTATATACCGTTGCGACAAGGAGAGTCTGGGGATCGATATGGTATAAAAAATTTGCAGATTAAGTGAGAATTGAGCATGTTATGACGAGTTAAAAACAGGAGAAAATTTTAGAAACCGCACTCTGAGCTGCTCCAAAAATACATTGAACCCTATGGGAGCCGAAACCCTCCCTAGTGCCGAACAAAAATTCATAACTCAAAAACCGTATTTTCAATAATGTTGAAATTTAGAGGTGTTAGAAAGGACAAGTTTCTCTACCATTTAAAATTTAAATGAAGTTTCTAGGTGAAAGTATGAGGAAGTTATGGCAATTTGTTCGGCTGAAAAGTGAAAAACCCGTTTTCTGAGAAGGAATCTATAGTGTATGATGTCACCCACTCTAAGAGCCTCCCATTGAAATGAATGGAGGGATTTTGAAGGAGTGATAGAAAGGGAAGGATGAGTGCAAAAATTCCGAAAACGGAAGTGATGGGAGCCGGTACGCCCGGGTCCGACCGTCTGAAATCCCGTGTCCGTAGCTTGAAAAATGACCGAGTTAGAGCACTTTGAAAATTAATTCCATAGAAATGACTGGGGAAAAACGGAGCGATAAACGAGTGTAGCGGACGAACGAGTGCGGGTATCGGAAAGCTGTATACAAGCCCACATCGTCGCTATAGGACGCACGATTTCCAGGTGGAACGGAGTCGATAGCTCGAAAGCTGCGGGACTAGTTAGGCGGACAAGGAAATGCGGAATAATAAGAATAATAATAATAATAATATGACTTACGGATAACAATATATTGCGCCGCTGCTTAAAGCAGCAGGCGCAACATAACTAGAGGTCTGCATTTCCAGGAGGAAACGCGAGATGTTGCGCCGCCTAAACCCCCGCCCCCCGATCCGCGTCTTTCCCGCTTAAAGCGAGGTGCTCGATACGGTAAACCCGCGTGGGTCACTAGGCGACGCTTATGGTGACGGAGTTTACTGCTAAGCTGTCGGTAGTGGGATGTTAAGAGAGCACTCTCCCACAGCAGTTTACATTGGACTCTATGGAGCTCTGTAGGCCGTGAATGGAAAACGGGGTCAAAGGTCATGAAGCGGGCGGGGTATCGGCCTATAATTTCACGTGGTGGGACCTTGGACTCTCGGGTCTGCCCGTTTGAATTCTGGTGTCTCTAGCTCGAAAACTGAGCGTGTGACAGCAGTTTGAAAGTTTGACAAAAGTTTATGGACATATTTCCATTCATTCCTATGGGACAAAAGATGAAACTTCAAATGCTTACTGTGCTAAAACTATGCAACTTTTCCAAAAGCTGTATACAAGCCCGCATCCCACAGGGAAGCTCTACGAATGAAACTTTGAACGGAGTCGATATCTCGAAAACTGTGGGCGGAGTTAACCGGACAAGAACGAACGATCCTCAGAATGAAGGGCAGCAAACGTAACACTAGAGGTCTGCATTTCCAGAAGGAAACGCGAGATGTTGCGCCGCCTAAACCCCTGCCCCCCGATCCGCGTCTTTACCGCTTAAAGCGAGGCCCTCGATACGGTAAACCCGCGTGGGTCACTAGGCGACGCTTATGGTGAAGGAGTTTACTGCTAAGCTGTTGGTAGGTGGATGTTAAGAGAGCACTGTCCCACAGCAGTTTACATTGGACTATGTGGAGCTGTGTAGGCCGTGAATGGAAAACGGGGTCAAAGGTCATGAAGCGGGTGGGCTATCGGCCCATAATTTCACGTGGTGGGACCTTGGACTCTCGGGTCTGCCCGTTTGAGTTCTGGTGTCTCTAGCTCGAAAACTGAGCGTGTGACAGCAGTTTGAAAGTTTGACAAAAGTTTATGGACATTTTTCCATTCATTCCTATGGGAGAAAAGATGAAACTTCAAATGCTTACTGTGCGAAAACTATGCAACTTTTCCAAAAGCTGTATACAAGCCCGCATCCCACAGGGAAGCTCTACGAATGAAACTTTGAACGGAGTCGATATCTCGAAAACTGTGGGCGGAGTTAACCGGACAAGAATGAACGATCCTCAGAATGAAGGGCAGCAAACGTAACACTAGAGGTCTGCATTTCCAGGAGGAAACGCGAGATGTTGCGCCGCCTAAACCCCCGCCCCCCGATCCGCGTCTTTCCCGCTTAAAGCGAGGTCCTCGGTACGGTAAACCCGCGTGGGTCACTAGGCGACGCTTATGGTGAAGGAGTTTACTGCTAAGCTGTTGGTAGTGGGATGTTAAGAGAGCACTCTCCCACAGCAGTTTACAGTGGACTCTATGGAGCTCTGTAGGCCGTGAATGGAAAACGGGGTCAAAGGTCATGAAGCGGGTGGGCTATCGGCCTATAATTTTACGTGGTGGGACCTTGGACCCTCGGGTCTGCCCGTTTGAGTTCTGGTGTCTCTAGCTCGAAAACTGACCGTGTGACAGCAGTTTGAAAGTTTGACAAAAGTTTATGGACATTTTTCCATTCATTCCTATGGGAGAAAACACGAAACTTCAAATGCTTACTGTGCGAAAACTATGCAACTTTTCCAAAAGCTGTATACAAGCCCGCATCCCACAGGGAAGCTGTACGAATGAAACTTTGAACGGAGTCGATATCTCGAAAACTGTGGGCGGAGTTAACTGGACAAGAATGAACGATCCTCAGAATGAAGGGCAGCAAACGTAACACTAGAGGTCTGCATTTCCAGGAGGAAACGCGAGATGTTGCGCCGCCGAAACCCCCGTCCCCCGATCCGCGTCTTTCCCGCTTAAAGCGAGGTCCTCGATACGGTAAACCCGCGTGGGTCACTAGGCGACGCTTATGGTGAAGGAGTTTACTGCTAAGCTGTCGGTAGTGGGATGTTAAGAGAGCACTCTCCCACAGCAGTTTACATTGGACTCTATGGACCTCTGTAGGCCGTGAATGGAAAACGGGGTCAAAGGTCATGAAGCGGGCGGGGTATCGGCCTATAATTTCACGTGGTGGGACCGTGGACTCTCGGGTCTGCCCGTTTGAGTTCTGGTGTCTCTAGCTCGAAAACTGACCGTGTGACAGCAGTTTGAAAGTTTGACAAAAGTTTATGGACATTTTTCCATTCATTCCTATGGGAGAAAAGATGAAACTTCAAATGCTTACTGTGCAAAAACTATGCAACTTTTCCAAAAGCTGTATACAAGCCCGCATCCCACAGGGCAGCTCTACGAAACAAACTTTGAACGGAGTCGATATCTCGAAAACTGTGGGCGGAGTTAACCGGACAAGAACGAACGATCCTCAGAATGAAGGGCAGCAAACGTAACACTAGAGGTCTGCATTTCCAGGAGGAAACGCGAGATGTTGCGCCGCCTAAACCCCCGCCCCCCGATCCGCGTCTTTCCCGCTTAAAGCGAGGTCCTCGATACGGTAAACCCGCGTGGGTCACTAGGCGACGCTTATGGTGAAGGAGTTTACTGCTAAGCTGTCGGTAGTGGGATGTTAAGGGAGCACTCTCCCACAGCAGTTTACATTGGACTCTATGGAGCTCTGTAGGCCGTGAATGGAAAACGGGGTCAAAGGTCATGAAGCGGGTGGGCTATCGGCCCATAATTTCACGTGGGGGGACCGTGGACTCTCGGGTCTGCCCGTTTGAGTTCTGGTGTCTCTAGCTCGAAAACTGAGCGTGTGACAGCAGTTTGAAAGTTTGACAAAAGTTTATGGACATTATTCCATTCATTCCTATGGGAGAAAAGATGAAACTTCAAATGCTTACTGTGCGAAAACTATGTAACTTTTCCAAAAGCTGTATACAAGCCCGCATCCCACAGGGAAGCTCTACGAAACAAACTTTGAACGGAGTCGATATCTCGAAAACTGTGGGCGGAGTTAACCGGACAAGAATGAACGATCCTCAGAATGAAGGGCAGCAAACGTAACACTAGAGGTCTGCATTTCCAGGAGGAAACGCGAGATGTTGCGCCGCCTAAACCCCCGTCCCCCGATCCGCGTCTTTCCCGCTTAAAGCGAGGTCCTCGATACGGTAAACCCGCGTGGGTCACTAGGCGACGCTTATGGTGAAGGAGTTTACTGCTAAGCTGTCGGTAGTGGGATGTTAAGAGAGCACTCTCCCACAGCAGTTTACATTGGACTCTATGGAGCTGTGTAGGCCGTGAATGGAAAACGATACATTTTGAATTCCACCTTTAAAAACAATTCCACCTTAAGAAACCCAGAATTGTATTGAAATGTCCACATCACAGGCCAAAAGAGTCTTAAAAGCAAAAAAAGATGGCCAATACATTTTAAATACCACCTTAATAAAAATTCCACCTTAAGAAACCCACAGTTGTATTGACAAGTCCACCTTTAAAAATGACCACTTTAAATAAAGCTTAAAATGTCGAAAAGACAGGCAGTATATTGTGAATGAGGTATTCTTAAAAAATTCCACCTTAAGAAACCCTGGATAATTAAGATGTCCCCCTTAAAAATGACCTTTAAAGTGTTACAGACTGCCTGTGTATTTCTGTGGCCCTCACAGCTCTTCCCCTCAGTCTCTGCCTCTGCCCCTCCCCCTCCCTCCTCTGTCTCTCTCACACGCACGCTCACAGAATACAACTGACAGACTCATGATTCAATGAATTTCGACCGGTGGCGCACCTTCCAAAAAACCTCAAATATCTCAAAAACTTTTCCAGGTCCAAAAATGAACGAAGCATACCGTAGCGACAAGGAGAGTCTGGTGCTCGAGATGGTGTAAAAATTTTTGCACTTTGAGCGAGATTTGATGGTGTAATTACGAGTTAAAAACAGGCAAAGTTTTGAAAATCTGCGTGCCGAGCCGCTCTTAAAATACATTGAGCTCTATGGGAGGAAAACCCTCCCAAGTGTGGAACAAAAATTCATAACTCAAGAACGGTATTCTCAAACGGTCTGAAACTTACAAGTGTGAGAAAGGGGAAATTTCTCTACCATTTAAAGTTTAAATGAAGTCTGTAGGTGAAAGTATAAGGAAGTTATGGTGAAATGTTCGGCAGAAAATTGAAAAAGAAAAAAAATAATTTCAATGGGTTCCTATGGGAGCGTACCCACCCTCCGAACAAATGCTTATAGCTCGGAAAGTTTTCCTCACATCACTTAACCGTATATACCGTTGCGACAAGGAGAGTCTGGGGATCGATATGGTATAAAAAATTTGCAGATTAAGTGAGAATTGAGCATGTTATGACGAGTTAAAAACAGGAGAAAATTTTAGAAACCGCACTCTGAGCTGCTCCAAAAATACATTGAACCCTATGGGAGCCGAAACCCTCCCTAGTGCCGAACAAAAATTCATAACTCAAAAACCGTATTTTCAATAATGTTCAAATTTAGAGGTCTTAGAAAGGACAAGTTTCTCTACCATTTAAAATTTAAATGAAGTTTCTAGGTGAAAGTATGAGGAAGTTATGGCAATTTGTTCGGCTGAAAAGTGAAAAACCCGTTTTCTGAGAAGGAATCTACAGTGTATGATGTCACCCACTCTAAGAGCCTCCCATTGAAATGAATGGAGGGATTTTGAAGGAGTGATAGAAAGGGAAGGATGAGTGCAAAAATTCCGAAAACGGAAGTGATGGGAGCCGGTACGCCCGGGTCCGACCGTCTGAAATCCCGTGTCCGTAGCTTGAAAAATGACCGAGTTAGAGCACTTTGAAAATTAATTCCATAGAAATGACTGGGGAAAAACGGAGCGATAAACGAGTGTAGCGGACGAACGAGTGCGGGTATCGGAAAGCTGTATACAAGCCCACATCGTCGCTATAGGACGCACGATTTCCAGGTGGAACGGAGTCGATAGCTCGAAAGCTGCGGGACTAGTTAGGCGGACAAGGAAACGCGGAATAATAAGAATAAAAATAATAATAATATGACTTAAGAAGAACAATATATTGCGCCGCTGCTTAAAGCAGCAGGCGCAACATAACTAGAGGTCTGCATTTCCAGGAGGAAACGCGAGATGTTGCGCCGCCGAAACCCCCGTCCCCCGATCCGCGTCTTTCCCGCTTAAAGCAAGGTCCTCGATACGGTAAACCCGCGTGGGTCACTAGGCGACGCTTATGGTGAAAGAGTTTACTGCTAAGCTGTCGGTAGTGGGATGTTAATAGAGCACTGTCCCACAGCAGTTTACATTGGACTCTATGGAGCTGTGTAGGCCGTGAATGGAAAACGGGGTCAAAGGTCATGAAGCGGGTGGCCTATCGGCCCATAATTTTACGTGGTGGGACCGTGGACTCTCGGGTCTGACCGTTTGAGTTCTGGTGTCTCTAGCTCGAAAACTGACCGTGTGACAGCAGTTTGAAAGTTTGACAAAAGTTTATGGACATTTTTCCATTCATTCCTATGGGAGTTAAGATGAAACTTCAAATGCTTACTGTGCGAAAACTATGTAACTTTTCCAAAAGCTGTATACAAGCCCGCATCACACAGGGCAGCTCTACGAATGAAACTTTGAACGGAGTCGATATCTCGAAAACTGTGGGCGGAGTTAACCGGACAAGAATGAACGATCCTCAGAATGAAGGGCAGCAAACATAACACTAGAGGTCTGCATTTCCAGGAGGAAACGCGAGATGTTGCGCCGCCTAAACCCCTGCCCCCCGATCCGCGTCTTTCTCGCTTAAAGCGAGGCCCTCGATACGGTAAACCCGCGTGGGTCACTAGGCGACGCTTATGGTGAAGGAGTTTACTGCTAAGCTGTCGGTAGTGGGATGTTAAGAGAGCACTCTCCCACAGCAGTTTACATTGGACTCTATGGAGCTCTGTAGGCCGTGAATGGAAAACGGGGTCAAAGGTCATGAAGCGGGTGGGCTATCGGCCCATAATTTCCCGTGGCGGGACCGTGGACGCTCGGGTCTGCCCGTTTGAATTCTGGTGTCTCTAGCTCGAAAACTGAGCGTGTGACAGCAGTTTGAAAGTTTGACAAAAGTTTATGGACATTTTTCCATTCATTCCTATGGGAGAAAACACGAAACTTCAAATGCTTACTGTGCGAAAACTATGCAACTTTTCCAAAAGCTGTATACAAGCCCGCATCCCACAGGGAAGCTGTACGAATGAAACTTTGAACGGAGTCGATATCTCGAAAACTGTGGGCGGAGTTAACTGGACAAGAATGAACGATCCTCAGAATGAAGGGCAGCAAACGTAACACTAGAGGTCTGCATTTCCAGGAGGAAACGCGAGATGTTGCGCCGCCGAAACCCCCGTCCCCCGATCCGCGTCTTTCCCGCTTAAAGCGAGGTCCTCGATACGGTAAACCCGCGTGGGTCACTAGGCGACGCTTATGGTGAAGGAGTTTACTGCTAAGCTGTCGGTAGTGGGATGTTAAGAGAGCACTCTCCCACAGCAGTTTACATTGGACTCTATGGACCTCTGTAGGCCGTGAATGGAAAACGGGGTCAAAGGTCATGAAGCGGGCGGGGTATCGGCCTATAATTTCACGTGGTGGGACCGTGGACTCTCGGGTCTGCCCGTTTGAGTTCTGGTGTCTCTAGCTCGAAAACTGACCGTGTGACAGCAGTTTGAAAGTTTGACAAAAGTTTATGGACATTTTTCCATTCATTCCTATGGGAGAAAAGATGAAACTTCAAATGCTTACTGTGCAAAAACTATGCAACTTTTCCAAAAGCTGTATACAAGCCCGCATCCCACAGGGCAGCTCTACGAAACAAACTTTGAACGGAGTCGATATCTCGAAAACTGTGGGCGGAGTTAACCGGACAAGAACGAACGATCCTCAGAATGAAGGGCAGCAAACGTAACACTAGAGGTCTGCATTTCCAGGAGGAAACGCGAGATGTTGCGCCGCCTAAACCCCCGCCCCCCGATCCGCGTCTTTCCCGCTTAAAGCGAGGTCCTCGATACGGTGAACCCGCGTGGGTCACTAGGCGACGCTTATGGTGAAGGAGTTTACTGCTAAGCTGTCGGTAGTGGGATGTTAAGGGAGCACTCTCCCACAGCAGTTTACATTGGACTCTATGGAGCTCTGTAGGCCGTGAATGGAAAACGGGGTCAAAGGTCATGAAGCGGGTGGGCTATCGGCCCATAATTTCACGTGGGGGGACCGTGGACTCTCGGGTCTGCCCGTTTGAGTTCTGGTGTCTCTAGCTCGAAAACTGAGCGTGTGACAGCAGTTTGAAAGTTTGACAAAAGTTTATGGACATTATTCCATTCATTCCTATGGGAGAAAAGATGAAACTTCAAATGCTTACTGTGCGAAAACTATGTAACTTTTCCAAAAGCTGTATACAAGCCCGCATCCCACAGGGAAGCTCTACGAAACAAACTTTGAACGGAGTCGATATCTCGAAAACTGTGGGCGGAGTTAACCGGACAAGAATGAACGATCCTCAGAATGAAGGGCAGCAAACGTAACACTAGAGGTCTGCATTTCCAGGAGGAAACGCGAGATGTTGCGCCGCCTAAACCCCCGTCCCCCGATCCGCGTCTTTCCCGCTTAAAGCGAGGTCCTCGATACGGTAAACCCGCGTGGGTCACTAGGCGACGCTTATGGTGAAGGAGTTTACTGCTAAGCTGTCGGTAGTGGGATGTTAAGAGAGCACTCTCCCACAGCAGTTTACATTGGACTCTATGGAGCTGTGTAGGCCGTGAATGGAAAACGATACATTTTGAATTCCACCTTTAAAAACAATTCCACCTTAAGAAACCCAGAATTGTATTGAAATGTCCACATCACAGGCCAAAAGAGTCTTAAAAGCAAAAAAAGATGGCCAATACATTTTAAATACCACCTTAATAAAAATTCCACCTTAAGAAACCCACAGTTGTATTGACAAGTCCACCTTTAAAAATGACCACTTTAAATAAAGCTTAAAATGTCGAAAAGACAGGCAGTATATTGTGAATGAGGTATTCTTAAAAAATTCCACCTTAAGAAACCCTGGATAATTAAGATGTCCCCCTTAAAAATGACCTTTAAAGTGTTACAGACTGCCTGTGTATTTCTGTGGCCCTCACAGCTCTTCCCCTCAGTCTCTGCCTCTGCCCCTCCCCCTCCCTCCTCTGTCTCTCTCACACGCACGCTCACAGAATACAACTGACAGACTCATGATTCAATGAATTTCGACCGGTGGCGCACCTTCCAAAAAACCTCAAATATCTCAAAAACTTTTCCAGGTCCAAAAATGAACGAAGCATACCGTAGCGACAAGGAGAGTCTGGTGCTCGAGATGGTGTAAAAATTTTTGCACTTTGAGCGAGATTTGATGGTGTAATTACGAGTTAAAAACAGGCAAAGTTTTGAAAATCTGCGTGCCGAGCCGCTCTTAAAATACATTGAGCTCTATGGGAGGAAAACCCTCCCAAGTGTGGAACAAAAATTCATAACTCAAGAACGGTATTCTCAAACGGTCTGAAACTTACAAGTGTGAGAAAGGGGAAATTTCTCTACCATTTAAAGTTTAAATGAAGTCTGTAGGTGAAAGTATAAGGAAGTTATGGTGAAATGTTCGGCAGAAAATTGAAAAAGAAAAAAAATAATTTCAATGGGTTCCTATGGGAGCGTACCCACCCTCCGAACAAATGCTTATAGCTCGGAAAGTTTTCCTCACATCACTTAACCGTATATACCGTTGCGACAAGGAGAGTCTGGGGATCGATATGGTATAAAAAATTTGCAGATTAAGTGAGAATTGAGCATGTTATGACGAGTTAAAAACAGGAGAAAATTTTAGAAACCGCACTCTGAGCTGCTCCAAAAATACATTGAACCCTATGGGAGCCGAAACCCTCCCTAGTGCCGAACAAAAATTCATAACTCAAAAACCGTATTTTCAATAATGTTCAAATTTAGAGGTCTTAGAAAGGACAAGTTTCTCTACCATTTAAAATTTAAATGAAGTTTCTAGGTGAAAGTATGAGGAAGTTATGGCAATTTGTTCGGCTGAAAAGTGAAAAACCCGTTTTCTGAGAAGGAATCTACAGTGTATGATGTCACCCACTCTAAGAGCCTCCCATTGAAATGAATGGAGGGATTTTGAAGGAGTGATAGAAAGGGAAGGATGAGTGCAAAAATTCCGAAAACGGAAGTGATGGGAGCCGGTACGCCCGGGTCCGACCGTCTGAAATCCCGTGTCCGTAGCTTGAAAAATGACCGAGTTAGAGCACTTTGAAAATTAATTCCATAGAAATGACTGGGGAAAAACGGAGCGATAAACGAGTGTAGCGGACGAACGAGTGCGGGTATCGGAAAGCTGTATACAAGCCCACATCGTCGCTATAGGACGCACGATTTCCAGGTGGAACGGAGTCGATAGCTCGAAAGCTGCGGGACTAGTTAGGCGGACAAGGAAACGCGGAATAATAAGAATAAAAATAATAATAATATGACTTAAGAAGAACAATATATTGCGCCGCTGCTTAAAGCAGCAGGCGCAACATAACTAGAGGTCTGCATTTCCAGGAGGAAACGCGAGATGTTGCGCCGCCTAAACCCCTGCCCCCCGATCCGCGTCTTTCCCGCTTAAAGCGAGGTCCTCGACACGGTAAACCCGCGTGGGTCACTAGGCGACGCTTATGGTGAAGGAGTTTACTGCTAAGCTTTTGGTAGTGGGATGTTAAGAGAGCACTGTCCCACAGCAGTTTACATTGGACTATGTGGAGCTGTGTAGGCCGTGAATGGAAAACGGGGTCAAAGGTCATGAAGCGGGTGGGCTATCGGCCCATAATTTCACGTGGTGGGACCTTGGACTCTCGGGTCTGCCCGATTGAGTTCTGGTGTCTCTAGCTCGAAAACTGAGCGTGTGACAGCAGTTTGAAAGTTTGACAAAAGTTTATGGACATTTTTCCATTCATTCCTATGGGAGAAAAGATGAAACTTCAAATGCTTACTGTGCGAAAACTATGCAACTTTTCCAAAAGCTGTATACAAGCCCGCATCCCACAGGGAAGCTCTACGAATGAAACTTTGAACGGAGTCGATATCTCGAAAACTGTGGGCGGAGTTAACCGGACAAGAATGAACGATCCTCAGAATGAAGGGCAGCAAACGTAACACTAGAGGTCTGCATTTCCAGGAGGAAACGCGAGATGTTGCGCCGCCTAAACCCCCGCCCCCCGATCCGCGTCTTTCCCGCTTAAAGCGAGGTCCTCGATACGGTAAACCCGCGTGGGTCACTAGGCGACGCTTATGGTGAAGGAGTTTACTGCTAAGCTGTCGGTAGTGGGATGTTAATAGAGCACTGTCCCACAGCAGTTTACATTGGACTCTATGGAGCTCTGTAGGCCGTGAATGGAAAACGGGGTCAAAGGTCATGAAGCGGGTGGGCTATCGGCCCATAATTTTACGTGGTGGGACCGTGGACCCTCGGGTCTGCCCGTTTGAGTTCTGGTGTCTCTAGCTCGAAAACTGACCGTGTGACAGCAGTTTGAAAGTTTGAGAAAAGTTTATGGACATTTTTCCATTCATTCCTATGGGAGAAAATATGAAACTTCAAATGCTTACTGTGCAAAAACTATGTAACTTTTCCAAAAGCTGTATACAAGCCCGCATCCCACAGGGAAGCTCTACGAATGAAACTTTGAACGGAGTCTATATCTCGAAAACTGTGGGCGGAGTTAACCGGACAAGAATGAACGATCCTCAGAATGAAGGGCAGCAAACGTAACACTAGAGGTCTGCATTTCCAGGAGGAAACGCGAGATGTTGCGCCGCCTAAACCCCTGCCCCCCGATCCGCGTCTTTCCCGCTTAAAGCGAGGTCCTCGATACGGTAAACCCGCGTGGGTCACTAGGCGACGCTTATGGTGAAGGAGTTTACTGCTAAGCTGTCGGTAGTGGGATGTTAAGAGAGCACTCTCCCACAGCAGTTTACATTGGACTCTATGGAGCTCTGTAGGCCGTGAATGGAAAACGGGGTCAAAGGTCATGAAGCGGGCGGGGTATCGGCCTATAATTTCACGTGGTGGGACCTTGGACTCTCGGGTCTGCCCGTTTGAATTCTGGTGTCTCTAGCTCGAAAACTGAGCGTGTGACAGCAGTTTGAAAGTTTGACAAAAGTTTATGGACATATTTCCATTCATTCCTATGGGACAAAAGATGAAACTTCAAATGCTTACTGTGCTAAAACTATGCAACTTTTCCAAAAGCTGTATACAAGCCCGCATCCCACAGGGAAGCTCTACGAATGAAACTTTGAACGGAGTCGATATCTCGAAAACTGTGGGCGGAGTTAACCGGACAAGAACGAACGATCCTCAGAATGAAGGGCAGCAAACGTAACACTAGAGGTCTGCATTTCCAGGAGGAAACGCGAGATGTTGCGCCGCCGAAACCCCCGTCCCCCGATCCGCGTCTTTCCCGCTTAAAGCGAGGTCCTCGATACGGTAAACCCGCGTGGGTCACTAGGCGACGCTTATGGTGAAGGAGTTTACTGCTAAGCTGTCGGTAGTGGGATGTTAAGAGAGCACTCTCCCACAGCAGTTTACATTGGACTCTATGGAGCTCTGTAGGCCGTGAATGGAAAACGGGGTCAAAGGTCATGAAGCGGGCGGGGTATCGGCCTATAATTTCACGTGGTGGGACCGTGGACTCTCGGGTCTGCCCGTTTGAGTTCTGGTGTCTCTAGCTCGAAAACTGACCGTGTGACAGCAGTTTGAAAGTTTGACAAAAGTTTATGGACATTTTTCCATTCATTCCTATGGGAGAAAAGATGAAACTTCAAATGCTTACTGTGCAAAAACTATGCAACTTTTCCAAAAGCTGTATACAAGCCCGCATCCCACAGGGCAGCTCTACGAAACAAACTTTGAACGGAGTCGATATCTCAAAAACTGTGGGCGGAGTTAACCGGACAAGAACGAACGATCCTCAGAATGAAGGGCAGCAAACGTAACACTAGAGGTCTGCATTTCCAGGAGGAAACGCGAGATGTTGCGCCGCCTAAACCCCTGCCCCCCGATCCGCGTCTTTCCCGCTTAAAGCGAGGTCCTCGATACGGTAAACCCGCGTGGGTCACTAGGCGACGCTTATGGTGAAGGAGTTTACTGCTAAGCTGTTGGTAGTGGGATGTTAAGAGAGCAGTCTCCCACAGCAGTTTACATTGGACTCTGGAGCTGTGTAGGCCGTGAATGGAAAACGGGGTCAAAGGTCATGAAGCGGGTGGGGTATCGGCTCATAATTTTACGTGGTGGGACCGTGGACCCTCGGGTCTGCCCGTTTGAATTCTGGTGTGTGTAGCTCGAAAACTGACCGTGTGACAGCAGTTTGAAAGTTTGACAAAAGTTTATGGACATTTTTCCATTCATTCCTATGGGAGTTAAGATGAAACTTCAAATGCTTACTGTGCGAAAACTATGTAACTTTTCCAAAAGCTGTATACAAGCCCGCATCACACAGGGCAGCTCTACGAAACAAACTTTGAACGGAGTCGATATCTCAAAAACTGTGGGCGGAGTTAACCGGACAAGAATGAACGATCCTCAGAATGAAGGGCAGCAAACGTAACACTAGAGGTCTGCATTTCCAGGAGGAAACGCGAGATGTTGCGCCGCCTAAACCCCTGCCCCCCGATCCGCGTCTTTCCCGCTTAAAGCGAGGTCCTCGATACGGTAAACCCGCGTGGGTCACTAGGCGACGCTTATGGTGAAGGAGTTTACTGCTAAGCTGTCGGTAGTGGGATGTTAAGAGAGCACTCTCCCACAGCAGTTTACATTGGACTCTATGGAGCTCTGTAGGCCGTGAAAGGAAAACGGGGTCAAAGGTCATGAAGCGGGTGGGCTATCGGCCCATAAATTCACGTGGTGGGACCGTGGACTCTCGGGTGTGCCCATTTGAATTCTGGTGTCTGTAGCTCGAAAACTGACCGTGTGACAGCAGTTTTAATATTTGACAAAAGTTTATGGACATTTTTCCATTCATTCCTATGGGAGTAAAGATGAAAGTTAAAATGCTTACTGTGCGACAACTATGTAACTTTTCCAAAAGCTGTATACAAGCCCGCATCCCACAGGGCAGCTCTACGAAACAAACTTTGAACGGAGTCGATATCTCGAAAACTGTGGGCGGAGTTAACCGGACAAGAATGAACGATCCTCAGAATGAAGGGCAGCAAACGTAACACCAGGAGGAAACGCGAGATGTTGCGCCGCCGAAACCCCCGTCCCCCGATCCGCGTCTTTCCCGCTTAAAGCGAGGTCCTCGATACGGTAAACCCGCGTGGGTCACTAGGCGACGCTTATGGTGAAGGAGTTTACTGCTAAGCTGTCGGTAGTGGGATGTTAAGAGAGCACTCTCCCACAGCAGTTTACATTGGACTCTATGGAGCTCTGTAGGCCGTGAATGGAAAACGGGGTCAAAGGTCATGAAGCGGGCGGGGTATCGGCCTATAATTTCACGTGGTGGGACCGTGGACTCTCGGGTCTGCCCGTTTGAGTTCTGGTGTCTCTAGCTCGAAAACTGACCGTGTGACAGCAGTTTGAAAGTTTGACAAAAGTTTATGGACATTTTTCCATTCATTCCTATGGGAGAAAAGATGAAACTTCAAATGCTTACTGTGCAAAAACTATGCAACTTTTCCAAAAGCTGTATACAAGCCCGCATCCCACAGGGCAGCTCTACGAAACAAACTTTGAACGGAGTCGATATCTCAAAGACTGTGGGCGGAGTTAACCGGACAAGAACGAACGATCCTCAGAATGAAGGGCAGCAAACGTAACACTAGAGGTCTGCATTTCCAGGAGGAAACGCGAGATGTTGCGCCGCCTAAACCCCTGCCCCCCGATCCGCGTCTTTCCCGCTTAAAGCGAGGTCCTCGATACGGTAAACCCGCGTGGGTCACTAGGCGACGCTTATGGTGAAGGAGTTTACTGCTAAGCTGTTGGTAGTGGGATGTTAAGAGAGCAGTCTCCCACAGCAGTTTACATTGGACTCTGGAGCTGTGTAGGCCGTGAATGGAAAACGGGGTCAAAGGTCATGAAGCGGGTGGGGTATCGGCTCATAATTTTACGTGGTGGGACCGTGGACCCTCGGGTCTGCCCGTTTGAATTCTGGTGTGTGTAGCTCGAAAACTGACCGTGTGACAGCAGTTTGAATGTTTGACAAAAGTTTATGGACATTTTTCCATTCATTCCTATGGGAGTAAAGATGAAACTTCAAATGTTTCCTGTGCGAAAACTATGCAACTTTTCCAAAAGCTGTATACAAGCCCGCATCCCACAGGGCAGCTCTACGAGACAAACTTTGAACGGAGTCGATATCTCGAAAACTGTGGGCGGAGTTAACCGGACAAGAATGAACGATCCTCAGAATGAAGGGCAGCAAACGTAACACTAGAGGTCTGCATTTCCAGGAGGAAACGCGAGATGTTGCGCCGCCTAAACCCCCTTCCCCCGATCCGCGTCTTTCCCGCTTAAAGCGAGGTCCTCGACACGGTAAACCCGCGTGGGTCACTAGGCGACGCTTATGGTGAAGGAGTTTACTGCTAAGCTGTCGGTAGTGGGATGTTAAGAGAGCACTCTCCCACAGCAGTTTACATTGGACTCTATGGAGCTCTGTAGGCCGTGAAAGGAAAACGGGGTCAAAGGTCATGAAGCGGGTGGGTTATCGGCCCATAATTTTACGTGGTGGGACCGTGGACCCTCGGGTCTGCCCGTTTGAGTTCTGGTGTCTCTAGCTCGAAAACTGACCGTGTGACAGCAGTTTGAAAGTTTGACAAAAGTTTATGGACATTTTTCCATTCATTCCTATGGGAGTTAAGATGAAACTTCAAATGCTTACTGTGCGAAAACTATGTAACTTTTCCAAAAGCTGTATACAAGCCCGCATCACACAGGGCAGCTCTACGAAACAAACTTTGAACGGAGTCGATATCTCAAAAACTGTGGGCGGAGTTAACCGGACAAGAATGAACGATCCTCAGAATGAAGGGCAGCAAACGTAACACTAGAGGTCTGCATTTCCAGGAGGAAACGCGAGATGTTGCGCCGCCTAAACCCCTGCCCCCCGATCCGCGTCTTTCCCGCTTAAAGCGAGGTCCTCGATACGGTAAACCCGCGTGGGTCACTAGGCGACGCTTATGGTGAAGGAGTTTACTGCTAAGCTGTCGGTAGTGGGATGTTAAGAGAGCACTCTCCCACAGCAGTTTACATTGGACTCTATGGAGCTCTGTAGGCCGTGAAAGGAAAACGGGGTCAAAGGTCATGAAGCGGGTGGGCTATCGGCCCATAAATTCACGTGGTGGGACCGTGGACTCTCGGGTGTGCCCATTTGAATTCTGGTGTCTGTAGCTCGAAAACTGACCGTGTGACAGCAGTTTTAATATTTGACAAAAGTTTATGGACATTTTTCCATTCATTCCTATGGGAGTAAAGATGAAAGTTAAAATGCTTACTGTGCGACAACTATGTAACTTTTCCAAAAGCTGTATACAAGCCCGCATCCCACAGGGCAGCTCTACGAAACAAACTTTGAACGGAGTCGATATCTCGAAAACTGTGGGCGGAGTTAACCGGACAAGAATGAACGATCCTCAGAATGAAGGGCAGCAAACGTAACACCAGGAGGAAACGCGAGATGTTGCGCCGCCGAAACCCCCGTCCCCCGATCCGCGTCTTTCCCGCTTAAAGCGAGGTCCTCGATACGGTAAACCCGCGTGGGTCACTAGGCGACGCTTATGGTGAAAGAGTTTACTGCTAAGCTGTCGGTAGTGGGATGTTAATAGAGCACTGTCCCACAGCAGTTTACATTGGACTCTATGGAGCTGTGTAGGCCGTGAATGGAAAACGGGGTCAAAGGTCATGAAGCGGGTGGCCTATCGGCCCATAATTTTACGTGGTGGGACCGTGGACTCTCGGGTCTGACCGTTTGAGTTCTGGTGTCTCTAGCTCGAAAACTGACCGTGTGACAGCAGTTTGAAAGTTTGACAAAAGTTTATGGACATTTTTCCATTCATTCCTATGGAAGTTAAGATGAAACTTCAAATGCTTACTGTGCGAAAACTATGTAACTTTTCCAAAAGCTGTATACAAGCCCGCATCCCACAGGGCAGCTCTACGAATGAAACTTTGAACGGAGTCGATATCTTGAAAACTGTGGGCGGAGTTAACCGGACAAGAATGAACGATCCTCAGAATGAAGGGCAGCAAACGTAACACTAGAGGTCTGCATTTCCAGGAGGAAACGCGAGATGTTGCGCCGCCTAAACCCCTGCCCCCCGATCCGCGTCTTTCCCGCTTAAAGCGAGGTCCTCGATACGGTAAACCCACATGGGTCACTAGGCGACGCTTATGGTGAAGGAGTTTACTGCTAAGCTATTGGTAGTGGGATGTTAAGAGAGCACTCTCCCACAGCAGTTTACATTGGACTCTATGGAGCTGTGTAGGCCGTGAATGGAAAACGGGGTCAAAGGTCATGAAGCGGGTGGGCTATCGGCCTATAGTTTCACGTGGTGGGACCTTGGACTCTCGGGTCTGCCCGTTTGAGTTCTGGTGTCTCTAGCTCGAAAACTGACCGTGTGACAGCAGTTTGAAAGTTTGACAAAAGTTTATGGACATATTTCCATTCATTCCTATGGGACAAAAGATGAAACTTCAAATGCTTACTGTGCAAAAACTATGCAACTTTTCCAAAAGCTGTATACAAGCCCGCATCCCACAGGGAAGCTCTACGAATGAAACTTTGAACGGAGTCGATATCTCGAAAACTGTGGGCGGAGTTAACCGGACAAAAACGAACGATCCTCAGAATGAAGGGCAGCAAACGTAACACTAGAGGTCTGCATTTCCAGGAGGAAACGCGAGATGTTGCGCCGCCTAAACCCCTGCCCCCCGATCCGCGTCTTTCCCGCTTAAAGCGAGGTCCTCGATACGGTAAACCCGCGTGGGTCACTAGGCGACGCTTATGGTGAAGGAGTTTACTGCTAAGCTGTCGGTAGTGGGATGTTAAGAGAGCACTCTCCCACAGCAGTTTACATTGGACTCTATGGAGCTCTGTAGGCCGTGAATGGAAAACGGGGTCAAAGGTCATGAAGCGGGCGGGGTATCGGCCTATAATTTCACGTGGTGGGACCGTGGACTCTCGGGTCTGCCCGTTTGAGTTCTGGTGTCTCTAGCTCGAAAACTGACCGTGTGACAGCAGTTTGAAAGTTTGACAAAAGTTTATGGACATTTTTCCATTCATTCCTATGGGAGTTAAGATGAAACTTCAAATGCTTACTGTGCGAAAACTATGTAACTTTTCCAAAAGCTGTATACAAGCCCGCATCCCACAGGGAAGCTCTACGAAACAAACTTTGAACGGAGTCGATATCTCGAAAACTGTGGGCGGAGTTAACCGGACAAGAATGAACGATCCTCAGAATGAAGGGCAGCAAACGTAACACTAGAGGTCTGCATTTCCAGGAGGAAACGCGAGATGTTGCGCCGCCTAAAGCCCCGCCCCCCGATCCGCGTCTTTCCCGCTTAAAGCGAGGTCCTCGATACGGTAAACCCGCGTGGGTCACTAGGCGACGCTTATGGTGAAGGAGTTTACTGCTAAGCTGTCGGTAGTGGGATGTTAAGAGAGCACTCTCCCACAGCAGTTTACATTGGACTCTATGGAGCTCTGTAGGCCGTGAATGGAAAACGGGGTCAAAGGTCATGAAGCGGGCGGGGTATCGGCCCATAATTTCACGTGGTGGGACGGTGGACCCTCGGGTCTGCCCGTTTGAGTTCTGGTGTCTCTAGCTCGAAAACTGACCGTGTGACAGCACTTTGAAAGTTTGACAAAAGTTTATGGACATTTTTCCATTCATTCCTATGGGAGAAAACACGAAACTTCAAATGCTTACTGTGCAAAAACTATGTAACTTTTCCAAAACCTGTATACAAGCCCGCATCCCACAGGGAAGCTGTACGAAACAAACTTTGAACGGAGTCGATATCTCGAAAACTGTGGGCGGAGTTAACCGGACAAGAATGAACGATCCTCAGAATGAAGGGCAGCAAACGTAACACTAGAGGTCTGCATTTCCAGGAGGAAACGCGAGATGTTGCGCCGCCTAAACCCCTGCCCCCCGATCCGCGTCTTTCCCGCTTAAAGCGAGGTCCTCGACACGGTAAACCCGCGTGGGTCACTAGGCGACGCTTATGGTGAAGGAGTTTACTGCTAAGCTGTTGGTAGTGGGATGTTAAGAGAGCACTGTCCCACAGCAGTTTACATTGGACTATGTGGAGCTGTGTAGGCCGTGAATGGAAAACGGGGTCAAAGGTCATGAAGCGGGTGGGCTATCGGCCCATAATTTCACGTGGTGGGACCTTGGACTCTCGGGTCTGCCCGTTTGAGTTCTGGTGTCTCTAGCTCGAAAACTGAGCGTGTGACAGCAGTTTGAAAGTTTGACAAAAGTTTATGGACATTTTTCCATTCATTCCTATGGGAGAAAAGATGAAACTTCAAATGCTTACTGTGCGAAAACTATGCAAATTTTCCAAAAGCTGTATACAAGCCCGCATCCCACAGGGAAGCTCTACGAATGAAACTTTGAACGGAGTCGATATCTCGAAAACTGTGGGCGGAGTTAACCGGACAAGAATGAACGATCCTCAGAATGAGGATCATTCAAACAATTCAATTCATTCAATTCAAATCAAGGGCAGCAAACGTAACACTAGAGGTCTGCATTTCCAGGAGGAAACGCGAGATGTTGCGCCGCCTAAACCCCCGTCCCCCGATCCGCGTCTTTACCGCTTAAAGCGAGGTCCTCGGTACGGTAAACCCGCGTGGGTCACTAGGCGACGCTTATGGTGAAGGAGTTTACTGCTAAGCTGTCGGTAGTGGGATGTTAAGAGAGCAGTCTCCCACAGCAGTTTACATTGGACTCTATGGAGCTCTGTAGGCCGTGAATGGAAAACGGGGTCAAAGGTCATGAAGCGGGTGGGCTATCGGCCTATAGTTTCACGTGGTGGGACCGTGGACTCTCGGGTCTGCCCGTTTGAGTTCTGGTGTCTCTAGCTCGAAAACTGACCGTGTGACAGCAGTTTGAAAGTTTGACAAAAGTTTATGGACATTTTTCCATTCATTCCTATGGGAGTAAGGATGAAACTTCAAATGCTTACTGTGCGAAAACTATGTAACTTTTCCAAAAGCTGTATACAAGCCCGCATCCCACAGGGAAGCTCTACGAATGAAACTTTGAACGGAGTCGATATCTCGAAAACTGTGGGCGGAGTTAACCGGACAAGAATGAACGATCCTCAGAATGAAGGGCAGCAAACGTAACACTAGAGGTCTGCATTTCCAGGAGGAAACGCGAGATGTTGCGCCGCCTAAACCCCCGCCCCCCGATCCGCGTCTTTACCGCTTAAAGCGAGGTCCTCGATACGGTAAACCCGCGTGGGTCACTAGGCGACGCTTATGGTGAAGGAGTTTACTGCTAAGCTGTTGGTAGTGGGATGTTAAGAGAGCACTGTCCCACAGCAGTTTACATTGGACTCTATGGAGCTGTGTAGGCCGTGAATGGAAAACGGGGTCAAAGGTCATGAAGCGGGCGGGGTATCGGCCTATAATTTCACGTGGCGGGACCGTGGACTCTCGGGTCTGCCCGTTTGAATTCTGGTGTCTGTAGCTCGAAAACTGAGCGTGTGACAGCAGTTTGAAAGTTTGACAAAAGTTTATGGACATTTTTCCATTCATTCCTATGAGAGTAAAGATGAAACTTCAAATGCTTACTGTGCAAAAACTATGTAACTTTTCCAAAAGCTGTATACAAGCCCACATCCCACAGGGAAGCTCTACGAATGAAACTTTGAACGGAGTCGATATCTCGAAAACTGTGGGCGGAGTTAACCGGACAAGAATGAACGATCCTCAGAATGAAGGGCAGCAAACGTAACACTAGAGGTCTGCATTTCCAGGAGGAAACGCGAGATGTTGCGCCGCCTAAACCCCCGTCCCCCGATCCGCGTCTTTCCCGCTTAAAGCGAGGTCCTCGATACGGTAAACCCGCGTGGGTCACTAGGCAACGCTTATGGTGAAGGAGTTTACTGCTAAGCTGTCGGTAGTGGGATGTAAAGAGAGCACTCTCCCACAGCAGTTTACATTGGACTCTATGGAGCTGTGTAGACCGTGAATGGAAAACGGGGTCAAAGGTCATGAAGCGGGTGGGCTATCGGCCTATAATTTCAGGTGGGGGGACCGTGGACCCTCGGGTCTGCCCGTTTGAGTTCTGGTGTCTCTAGCTCCAAAACTGACCGTGTGACAGCAGTTTGAAAGTTTGACAAAAGTTTATGGACATTTTTCCATTCATTCCTATGGGAGAAAAGATGAAACTTCAAAGGCTTACTGTGCGAAAACTATGTAACTTTTCCAAAAGCTGTATACAAGCCCGCATCCCACAGGGAAGCTCTACGAAACAAACTTTGAACGGAGTCGATATCTGGAAAACTGTGGGCGGAGTTAACCGGACAATAATGAACGATCCTCAGAATGAAGGGCAGCAAACGTAACACTAGAGGTCTGCATTTCCAGGAGGAAACGCGAGATGTTGCGCCGCCTAAACCCCCGTCCCCCGATCCGCGTCTTAAAATGTTGAAAAGACAGCCAGTATATTGTGAATGAGGTCTTTTTTAAAAATTCCACCTTAAGAAACCCTGGATAATTAAGACGTCCCCCTTAAAAATGACCTTTAAAGTGTTACAGACTGCCTGTGTATTTCTGTGGCCCTCACAGCTCTCCCCGTCAGTGTCTGCCTCTGCCCCTCCCCCTCCCCCCTCTCTGTCTCTCTCACACGCACGCTCACAGAACACAACTGACAGACTCATGATTCAATGAATTTCGACCGGGGAGCACCCTCCAAAAAATCACCCGTAGCTCGAAAACTTTTCCCAACCAAAATTGAACGAAGCATACCGTAGCGACAAGGAGAGTCTTGTGCTCGAGATGGTGTAAAAATTTTTGCACTTTGAGCGAGATTTGATGGTGTAATTACGAGTTAAAAACAGGCAAAGTTTTGAAAATCTGCGTGCCGACCCGCTCTTAAAATACATTGAGCTCTATGGGAGGAAAACCCTCCCAAGTGTGGAACAAAAATTCATAACTCAAGAACGGTATTCTCAAACGGTCTGAAACTTACAAGTTTGAGAAAGGGGACATTTCTCTACCATTTAAAATTTAAATGAAGTCTGTAGGTGAAAGTATAAGGAAGTTATGGTGAAATGTTCGGCAGAAAATTGAAAAAGAAAAAAAATAATTTCAATGGGTTCCTATGGGAGCGTACCCACCCTCCGAACAAATGCTTATAGCTCGGAAAGTTTTCCCCACATCACTTAACCGTATATACCGTTGCGACAAGGAGAGTCTGGGGATCGATATGGTATAAAAAAAATTCAGATTAAGTGAGAATTGAGCATGTTATGACGAGTTAAAAACAGGAAAAAAATTTTAGAAACCGCACTCTGAGCTGCTCCAAAAATACATTGAACCCTATGGGAGCCGAAACCGTCCCTAGTGCCGAACAAAAATTCATAACTCAAAAACCGTATTTTCAATAATGTTCAAATTTAGAGGTCCTAGAAAGGACAAGTTTCTCTACCATTTAAAATTTAAATGAAGTTTCTAGGTGAAAGTATGAGGAAGTTATGGCGATTTGTTCGGCTGAAAAGTGAAAAAACGGCTTTTTGCCACTGAAACTACAGTGGATGACATCACCCCCACTCTAAGAGCCTCCCATTGAAATGAATGGAGGGATTTTGAAGGAGGAAAAGAAAGGGAAGGATGAGTGCAAAAATTCCGAAAACGGAAGTGATGGGAGCCGGTACGCCCGGGTCCGACCGTCTGAAATCCCGTGTCCGTAGCTTGAAAAATGACCGAGTTAGAGCACTTTGAAAATTAATTCCATAGAAATGACTGGGGAAAAACAGAGCGAAAAACGAGTGTAGCGGACGAACGAGTGCGGGTATCGGAAAGCTGTATACAAGCCCACATCGTCGCTATAGGACGCACGATTTCCAGGTGGAACGGAGTCGATAGCTCGAAAGCTGTGGGACTAGTTAAGCGGACAAGGAAACGCGGAATAATAAAAATAATAATAAAAATAATAATAATATGACTTACGGATAACAATATATTGCGCCGCTGCTTAAAGCAGCAGGCGCAACATAACTAGAGGTCTGCATTTCCAGGAGGAAACGCGAGATGTTGCGCCGCCTAAAGCCCCGCCCCCCGATCCGCGTCTTTCCCGCTTAAAGCGAGGTCCTCGATACGGTAAACCCGCGTGGGTCACTAGGTGACGCTTATGGTGAAGGAGTTTACTGCTAAGCTGTTGGTAGTGGGATGTTAAGAGAGCACTCTCCCACAGCAGTTTACATTGGACTCTATGGAGCTCTGTAGGCCGTGAATGGAAAACGGGGTCAAAGGTCATGAAGCGGGCGGGGTATCGGCCCATAATTTCACGTGGTGGGACCGTGGACCCTCGGGTCTGCCCGTTTGAGTTCTGGTGTCTCTAGCTCGAAAACTGACCGTGTGACAGCACTTTGAAAGTTTGACAAAAGTTTATGGACATTTTTCCATTCATTCCTATGGGAGAAAACACGAAACTTCAAATGCTTACTGTGCAAAAACTATGTAACTTTTCCAAAACCTGTATACAAGCCCGCATCCCACAGGGAAGCTGTACGAAACAAACTTTGAACGGAGTCGATATCTCGAAAACTGTGGGCGGAGTTAACCGGACAAGAATGAACGATCCTCAGAATGAAGGGCAGCAAACGTAACACTAGAGGTCTGCATTTCCAGGAGGAAACGCGAGATGTTGCGCCGCCTAAACCCCCGTCCCCCGATCCGCGTCTTTCCCGCTTAAAGCGAGGTCCTCGATACGGTAAACCCGCGTGGGTCACTAGGCGACGCTTATGGTGAAGGAGTTTACTGCTAAGCTGTCGGTAGTGGGATGTTAAGAGAGCACTCTCCCACAGCAGTTTACATTGGACTCTATGGAGCTCTGTAGGCCGTGAATGGAAAACGGGGTCAAAGGTCATGAAGCGGGTGGGCTATCGGCCCATAATTTTACGTGGAGGGACCGTGGACCCTCGGGTCTGCCCGTTTGAGTTCTGGTGTCTCTAGCTCGAAAACTGAGCGTGTGACAGCAGTTTTAAAGTTTGGCAAAAGTTTATGGACATTTTTCCATTCTTTCCTATGGGAGTAAAGATGAAATTCAAATGCTTCCTGTGCGAAAACTATGCAACTTTTCCAAAAGCTGTATACAAGCCCGCATCCCACAGGGCAGCTCTACGAAACAAACTTTGAACGGAGTCGATATCTCGAAATCTGTGGGCGGAGTTAAACGGACAAGAATGAACGATCCTCAGAATTAAGGGCAGCAAACGTAACACTAGAGGTCTGCATTTCCAGGAGGAAACGCGAGATGTTGCGCCGCCTAAACCCCTGCCCCCCGATCCGCGTCTTTCCCGCTTAAAGCGAGGTCCTCGACACGGTAAACCCGCGTGGGTCACTAGGCGACGCTTATGGTGAAGGAGTTTACTGCTAAGCTGTTGGTAGTGGGATGTTAAGAGAGCACTGTCCCACAGCAGTTTACATTGGACTATGTGGAGCTGTGTAGGCCGTGAATGGAAAACGGGGTCAAAGGTCATGAAGCGGGTGGGCTATCGGCCCATAATTTCACGTGGTGGGACCTTGGACTCTCGGGTCTGCCCGTTTGAGTTCTGGTGTCTCTAGCTCGAAAACTGAGCGTGTGACAGCAGTTTGAAAGTTTGACAAAAGTTTATGGACATTTTTCCATTCATTCCTATGGGAGAAAAGATGAAACTTCAAATGCTTACTGTGCGAAAACTATGCAAATTTTCCAAAAGCTGTATACAAGCCCGCATCCCACAGGGAAGCTCTACGAATGAAACTTTGAACGGAGTCGATATCTCGAAAACTGTGGGCGGAGTTAACCGGACAAGAATGAACGATCCTCAGAATGAAGGGCAGCAAACGTAACACTAGAGGTCTGCATTTCCAGGAGGAAACGCGAGATGTTGCGCCGCCTAAAACCCTGCCCCCCGATCCGCGTCTTTCCCGCTTAAAGCGAGGTCCTCGATACGGTAAACCCGCGTGGGTCACTAGGCGACGCTTATGGTGAAGGAGTTTACTGCTAAGCTGTCGGTAGTGGGATGTTAAGAGAGCACTGTCCCACAGCAGTTTACATTGGACTCTATGGAGCTGTGTAGGCCGTGAATGGAAAACGGGGTCAAAGGTCATGAAGCGGGTGGGCTATCGGCCTATAGTTTCACGTGGTGGGACCGTGGACTCTCGGGTCTGCCCGTTTGAGTTCTGGTGTCTCTAGCTCGAAAACTGACCGTGTGACAGCAGTTTGAAAGTTTGACAAAAGTTTATGGACATTTTTCCATTCATTCCTATGGGAGTAAAGATGAAACTTCAAATGCTTACTGTGCGAAAACTATGTAACTTTTCCAAAAGCTGTATACAAGCCCGCATCCCACAGGGCAGCTCTACGAATGAAACTTTGAACAGAGTCGATATCTCGAAAACTGTGGGCGGAGTTAACCGGACAAGAATGAACGATCCTCAGAATGAAGGGCAGCAAACGTAACACTAGAGGTCTGCATTTCCAGGAGGAAACGCGAGATGTTGCGCCGCCTAAACCCCCGCCCCCCGATTCGCGTCTTTCCCGCTTAAAGCGAGGTCCTCGATACGGTAAACCCGCGTGGGTCACTAGGCGACGCTTATGGTGAAGGAGTTTACTGCTAAGCCGTTGGTAGTGGGATGTTAAGAGAGCACTCTCCCACAGCAGTTTACATTGGACTCTATGGAGCTCTGTAGGCCGTGAATGGAAAACGGGGTCAAAGGTCATGAAGCGGGTGGGCTATCGGCCCATAATTTTACGTGGTGGGACCGTGGACCCTCGGGTCTGCCCGTTTGAGTTCTGGTGTCTCTAGCTCGAAAACTGACCGTGTGACAGCAGTTTGAAAGTTTGACAAAAGTTTATGGACATATTTCCATTCATTCCTATGGGACAAAAGATGAAACTTCAAATGCTTACTGTGCTAAAACTATGCAACTTTTCCAAAAGCTGTATACAAGCCCGCATCCCACAGGGAAGCTCTACGAATGAAACTTTGAACGGAGTCGATATCTCGAAAACTGTGGGCGGAGTTAACCGGACAAGAACGAACGATCCTCAGAATGAAGGGCAGCAAACGTAACACTAGAGGTCTGCATTTCCAGGAGGAAACGCGAGATGTTGCGCCGCCTAAACCCCCGCCCCCCGATCCGCGTCTTTCCCGCTTAAAGCGAGGTGCTCGATACGGTAAACCCGCGTGGGTCACTAGGCGACGCTTATGGTGACGGAGTTTACTGCTAAGCTGTCGGTAGTGGGATGTTAAGAGAGCACTCTCCCACAGCAGTTTACATTGGACTCTATGGAGCTGTGTAGGCCGTGAATGGAAAACGGGGTCAAAGGTCATGAAGCGGGTGGGCTATCGGCCCATAATTTCACGTGGTGGGACCGTGGACTCTCGGGTCTGCCCGTTTGAATTCTGGTGTCTCTAGCTCGAAAACTGACCGTGTGACAGCAGTTTGAATGTTTGACAAAAGTTTATGGACATTTTTCCATTCATTCCTATGGGAGAAAAGATGAAACTTAAAATGGTTACTGTGCGAAAACTATGTAACATTTCCAAAAGCTGTATACAAGCCCGCATCCCACAGGGAAGCTCTACGAATGAAACTTTGAACGGAGTCGATATCTCGAAAACTGTGGGCGGAGTTAACCGGACAAGAATGAACGATCCTCAGAATGAAGGACAGCAAACGTAACACTAGAGGTCTGCATTTCCAGGAGGAAACGCGAGATGTTGCGCCGCCTAAACCCCCGTCCCCCGATCCGCGTCTTTCCCGCTTAAAGCGAGGTCCTCGATACGGTAAACCCGCGTGGGTCACTAGGCGACGCTTATGGTGAAGGAGTTTACTGCTAAGCTGTCGGTAGTGGGAAGTAAAGAGAGCACTCTCCCACAGCAGTTTACATTGGACTCTATGGAGCTGTGTAGACCGTGAATGGAAAACAGGGTCAAAGGTCATGAAGCGGGTGGGCTATCGGCCCATAATTTCACGTGGTGGGACCGTGGACTCTCGGGTCTGCCCGTTTGAATTCTGGTGTCTCTAGCTCGAAAACTGACCGTGTGACAGCAGTTTGAATGTTTGACAAAAGTTTATGGACATTTTTCCATTCATTCCTATGGGAGAAAAGATGAAACTTCAAAGGCTTACTGTGCGAAAACTATGTAACTTTTCCAAAAGCTGTATACAAGCCCGCATCCCACAGGGAAGCTCTACGAAACAAACTTTGAACGGAGTCGATATCTGGAAAACTGTGGGCGGAGTTAACCGGACAAGAATGAACGATCCTCAGAATGAAGGGCAGCAAACGTAACACTAGAGGTCTGCATTTCCAGGAGGAAACGCGAGATGTTGCGCCGCCGAAACCCCCGTCCCCCAATCCGCGTCTTAAAATGTTGAAAAGACAGGCAGTATATTGTGAATGAGGTCTTTTTTAAAAATTCCACCTTAAGAAACCCTGGATAATTAAGACGCCCCCCTTAAAAATGACCTTTAAAGTGTTACAGGCTGCCTGTGAATTTCTGTGGCCCTCACAGCCCTCCCCGTCAGTCTCTGCCTCTGCCCCTCCCCCTCCCCCCTCTGTCTCTCTCACACGCACGCTCACAGAATACAACTGACAGACTCATGATTCAATGAATTTCGACCGGGGAGCACCCTCCAAAAAATCACCCGTAGCTCGAAAACTTTTCCCAACCAAAATTGAACGAAGCATACCGTAGCGACAAGGAGAGTCTTGTGCTGGAGATGGTGTAAAAATTTTTGCACTTTGAGCGAGATTTGATGGTGTAATTACGAGTTAAAAACAGGCAAAGTTTTGAAAATATGCGTGCCGACCCGCTCTTAAAATACATTGAGCTCTATGGGAGGAAAACCCTCCCAAGTGTCAAACAAAAATTCATAACTCAAGAACGGTATTCTCAAACGGTCTGAAACTTACAAGTTTGAGAAAGGGGAAATTTCTCTACCATTTAAAATTCAAATGAAGTCTGTAGGTGAAAGTATAAGGAAGTTATGGTGAAATGTTCGGCAGAAAATTGAAAAAGAAAAAAAATAATTTCAATGGGTTCCTATGGGAGCGTACCCACCCTCCGAACAAATGCTTATAGCTCGGAAAGTTTTCCTCACATCACTTAACCGTATATACCGTTGCGACAAGGAGAGTCTGGGGATCGATATGGTATAAAAAATTTGCAGATTAAGTGAGAATTGAGCATGTTATGACGAGTTAAAAACAGGAGAAAATTTTTGAAACCGCACTCTGAGCTGCTCCAAAAATACATTGAACCCTATGGGAGCCGAAACCGTCCCTAGTGCCGAACAAAAATTCATAACTCAAAAACCGTATTTTCAATAATGTTCAAATTTAGAGGTCTTAGAAAGGACAAGTTTCTCTACCATTTAAAATTTAAATTAAGTTTCTAGGTGAAACTATAAGGAAGTTATGGCGATTTGTTCGGCTGAAAAGTGAAAAAACGGCTTTTTGCCACTGAAACTACAGTGGATGACATCACCCCCACTCTAAGAGCCTCCCATTGAAATGAATGGAGGGATTTTGAAGGAGGAAAAGAAAGGGAAGGATGAGTGCAAAAATTCAGAAAACGGAAGTGATGGGAGCCGGTACGCCCGGGTCCGACCGTCTGAAATCCCGTGTCCGTAGCTTGAAAAATGACCGAGTTAGAGCACTTTGAAAATTAATTCCATAGAAATGACTGGGGAAAAACAGAGCGAAAAACGAGTGTAGCGGACGAACGAGTGCGGGTATCGGAAAGCTGTATACAAGCCCACATCGTCGCTATAGGACGCACGATTTCCAGGTGGAACGGAGTCGATAGCTCAAAAGCTGCGGGACTAGTTAAGCGGACAAGGAAACGCGGAATAATAAAAATAATAATAAAAATAATAATAATATGACTTATGGATAACAATATATCGCGCCGCTGCTTACAGCAGCAGGCGCAACATAATAATAATATGACTTACGGATAACAATATATTGCGCCGCTGCTTAAAGCAGCAGGCGCAACATAACTAGAGGTCTGCATTTCCAGGAGGAAGCGCGAGATGTTGCGCCGCCTAAAGCCCCGCCCCCCGATCCGCGTCTTTCCCGCTTAAAGCGAGGTCCTCGATACGGTAAACCCGCGTGGGTCACTAGGCGACACTTATGGTGAAGGAGTTTACTGCTAAGCTGTTGGTAGTGGGATGTTAAGAGAGCACTCTCCCACAGCAGTTTACATTGGACTCTATGGAGCTCTGTAGGCCGTGAATGGAAAACGGGGTCAAAGGTCATGAAGCGGGCGGGGTATCGGCCCATAATTTCACGTGGTGGGACCGTGGACCCTCGGGTCTGCCCGTTTGAGTTCTGGTGTCTCTAGATCGAAAACTGACCGTGTGACAGCACTTTGAAAGTTTGACAAAAGTTTATGGACATTTTTCCATTTATTCCTATGGGAGAAAACACGAAACTTCAAATGCTTACTGTGCAAAAACTATGTAACTTTTCCAAAACCTGTATACAAGCCCGCATCCCACAGGGAAGCTGTACGAAACAAACTTTGAACGGAGTCGATATCTCGAAAACTGTGGGCGGAGTTAACCGGACAAGAATGAACGATCCTCAGAATGAAGGGCAGCAAACGTAACACTAGAGGTCTGCATTTCCAGGAGGAAACGCGAGATGTTGCGCCGCCTAAATCCCCGTCCCCCGATCCGCGTCTTTCCCGCTTAAAGCGAGGTCCTCGATACGGTAAACCCGCGTGGGTCACTAGGCGACGCTTATGGTGAAGGAGTTTACTGCTAAGCTGTCGGTAGTGGGATGTTAAGAGAGCACTCTCCCACAGCAGTTTACATTGGACTCTATGGAGCTCTGTAGGCCGTGAATGGAAAACGGGGTCAAAGGTCATGAAGCGGGTGGGCTATCGGCCCATAATTTTACGTGGAGGGACCGTGGACCCTCGGGTCTGCCCGTTTGAGTTCTGGTGTCTCTAGCTCGAAAACTGACCGTGTGACAGCACTTTGAAAGTGTGACAAAAGTTTATGGACATTTTTCCATTCATTCCTATGGGAGAAAAGTTGAAACTTCAAATGCTTACTGTGCTAAAACTATGTAACTTTTCCAAAAGCTGTATACAAGCCCGCATCCCACAGGGAAGCTGTACGAAACAAACTTTGAACGGAGTCGATATCTCGAAAACTGTGGGCGGAGTTAACCGGACAAGAATGAACGATCCTCAGAATGAAGGGCAGCAAACGTAACACTAGAGGTCTGCATTTCCAGGAGGAAACGCGAGATGTTGCGCCGCCTAAACCCCTGCCCCCCGATCCGCGTCTTAAAATGTTGAAGACAGCCAGTATATTGTGAATGAGGTATTATTTAAAAATTCCACCTTAAGAAACCCTGGATAATTAAGACGTCCCCCTTAAAAATGACCTTTAAAGTGTTACAGACTGCCTGTGTATTTCTGTGGCCCTCACAGCCCTCCCCGTCAGTGTCTGCCTCTGCCCCTCCCCCTCCCCCCTCTGTCTCTCTCACACGCACGCTCACAGAATACAACTGACAGACTCATGATTCAATGAATTTCGACCGGTGGGGCACCCTCCAAAAAACCTCAAATATCTCCAAAACTTTTCCAGGTCCAAAAATGAACGAAGCATACCGTAGCGACAAGGAGAGTCTGGTGCTCGAGATGGTGTAAAAATTTTTGCACTTTGAGCGAGATTTGATGGTGTAATTACGAGTTAAAAACAGGCAAAGTTTTGAAAATCTGCGTGCCGACCCGCTCTTAAAATACATTGAGCTCTATGGGAGGAAAACCCTCCCAAGTGTCAAACAAAAATTCATAACTCAAGAACGGTATTATCAAACGGTCTGAAACTTACAAGTTTGAGAAAGGGGACATTTCTCTACCATTTAAAATTTAAATGAAGTCTGTAGGTGAAAGTATAAGGAAGTTATGGTGAAATGTTCGGCAGAAAATTGAAAAAGAAAAAAAATAATTTCAATGGGTTCCTATGGGAGCGTACCCACCCTCCGAACAAATGCTTATAGCTCGGAAAGTTTTCCCCACATCACTTAACCGTATATACCGTTGCGACAAGGAGAGTCTGGGGATCGATATGGTATAAAAAATTTGCAGATTAAGTGAGAATTGAGCATGTTATGACGAGTTAAAAACAGGAGAAAATTTTAGAAACCGCACTCTGAGCTGCTCCAAAAATACATTGAACCCTATGGGAGCCGAAACCGTCCCTAGTGCCGAACAAAAATTCATAACTCAAAAACCGTATTTTCAATAATGTTCAAATTTAGAGGTCTTAGAAAGGACAAGTTTCTCTACCATTTAAAATTTAAATGAAGTTTCTAGGTGAAACTATAAGGAAGTTATGGCGATTTGTTCGGCTGAAAAGTGAAAAAACGGCTTTTTGCCACTGAAACTACAGTGGATGACATCACCCCCACTCTAAAAGCCTCCCATTGAAATGAATGGAGGGATTTTGAAGGAGGAAAAGAAAGGGAAGGATGAGTGCAAAAATTCCGAAAACGGAAGTGATGGGAGCCGGTACGCCCGGGTCCGACCGTCTGAAATCCCGTGTCCGTAGCTTGAAAAATGACAGAGTTAGAGCACTTTGAAAATTAATTCCATAGAAATGACTGGGGAAAAACGGAGCGAAAAACGAGTGTAGCGGACGAACGAGTGCGGGTATCGGAAAGCTGTATACAAGCCCACATCGTCGCTATAGGATGCACGATTTCCAGGTGGAACGGAGTCGATAGCTCGAAAGCTGCGGGACTAGTTAGGCGGACAAGGAAATCCGGAATAATAAGAATAATAAAAAAAAAAATAATAATATGACTTTCGGATAACAATATATTGCGCGCTGCTGCTTAAAGCAGCAGGCGCAACATAATAATAATATGACTTAAGAAGAACAATATATTGCGCGCTGCTGCTTAAAGCAGCAGGCGCAACATAATAATAATAATATGACTTAAGAAGAACAATATATTGCGCGCTGCTGCTTAAAGCAGCAGGCGCAACATAATAAAAATAATAATAATATGACTTAAGAAGAACAATATATTGCGCGCTGCTGCTTAAAGCAGCAGGCGCAACATTACTAGAGGTCTGCATTTCCAGGAGGAAACGCGAGATGTTGCGCCGCCTAAACCCCCGTCCCCCGATCCGCGTCTTTCCCGCTTAAAGGGAGGTCCTCGATACGGTAAACCCGCGTGGGTCACTAGGCGACGCTTATGGTGAAGGAGTTTCCTGCTAAGCTGTTGGAAGTGGGATGTTAAGAGAGCACTCTCCCACAGCAGTTTACTTTGGACTCTATGGAGCTCTGTAGGCCGTGAATGGAAAACGGGGTCAAAGGTCATGAAGCGGGTGGGCTATCGGCCCATAATTTCACGTGGCGGGACCGTGGACTCTCGGGTCTGCCCGTTTGAATTCTGGTGTGTCTAGCTCGAAAACTGACCGTGTGACAGCAGTTTGAAAGTTTGACAAAAGTTTATGGACATTTTTCCATTCATTCCTATGGGAGAAAACACGAAACTTCAAATGCTTACTGTGCGAAAACTATGCAACTTTTCCAAAAGCTGTATACAAGCCCGCATCCCACAGGGAAGCTCTATGAATGAAACTTTGAACGGAGTCGATATCTCGAAAACTGTGGGCGGAGTTAACCGGACAAGAATGAACGATCCTCAGAATGAAGGGCAGCAAACGTAACACTAGAGGTCTGCATTTCCAGGAGGAAACGCGAGATGTTGCGCCGCCGAAACCCCCGTCCCCCGATCCGTGTCTTTCCCGCTTAAAGCGAGGTCCTCGATACGGTAAACCCGCGTGGGTCACTAGGCGACGCTTATGGTGAAGGAGTTTACTGCTAAGCTGTTGGTAGTGGGATGTTAAGAGAGCACTCTCCCACAGCAGTTTACATTGGACTCTATGGAGCTCTGTAGGCTGTGAATGGAAAACGGGGTCAAAGGTCATGAAGCGGGCGGGGTATCGGCCTATAATTTCACGTGGCGGGACCGTGGACTCTCGGGTCTGCCCGTTTGAATTCTGGTGTCTGTAGCTCGAAAACTGAGCGTGACAGCAGTTTGAAAGTTTGACAAAAGTTTATGGACATTTTTCCATTCATTCCTATGAGAGTAAAGATGAAACTTCAAATGCTTACTGTGCAAAAACTATGTAACTTTTCCAAAAGCTGTATACAAGCCCACATCCCACAGGGAAGCTCTACGAATGAAACTTTGAACGGAGTCGATATCTCGAAAACTGTGGGCGGAGTTAACCGGACAAGAATGAACGATCCTCAGAATGAAGGGCAGCAAACGTAACACTAGAGGTCTGCATTTCCAGGAGGAAACGCGAGATGTTGCGCCGCCTAAACCCCTGCCCCCCGATCCGCGTCTTTCCCGCTTAAAGCGAGGTCCTCGACACGGTAAACCCGCTTGGGTCACTAGGCGACGCTTATGGTGAAGGAGTTTACTGCTAAGCTGTTGGTAGAGGGATGTTAAGAGAGCACTCTCCCACAGCAGTTTACATTGGACTCTATGGAGCTCTGTAGGCCGTGAATGGAAAACGGGGTCAAAGGTCATGAAGCGGGTGGGCTATCGGCCCATAGTTTCACGTGGTGGGACCGTGGACCCTCGGGTCTGCCCGTTTGAGTTCTGGTGTCTCTAGCTCGAAAACTGACCGTGTGACAGCAGTTTGAAAGTTTGACAAAAGTTTATGGACATCTTTCCATTCATTCCTATGGGAGTAAAGATGAAACTTCAAAGGCTTCCTGTGCAAAAACTATGCAACTTTTCCAAAAGCTGTATACAAGCCCGCATCCCACAGGGCAGCTCTACGAAACAAACTTTGAACGGAGTCAATATCTCGAAAACTGTGGGCGGAGTTAACCGGACAAGAATGAACGATCCTCAGAATGAAGGGCAGCAAACGTAACACTAGAGGTCTGCATTTCCAGGAGGAAACGCGAGATGTTGCGCCGCCTAAACCCCCGCCCCCCGATCCGCGTCTTTCCCGCTTAAAGCGAGGTCCTCGATACGGTAAACCCGCGTGGGTCACTAGGCGACGCTTATGGTGAAGGAGTTTACTGCTAAGCTGTCGGTAGTGGGATGTTAAGAGAGCACTCTCCCACAGCAGTTTACATTGGACTCTATGGAGCTCTGTAGGCCGTGAATGGAAAACGGGGTCAAAGGTCATGAAGCGGGCGGGTTATCGGCCCATAATTTTACGTGGTGGGACCGTGGACCCTCGGTTCTGCCCGTTTGAGTTCTGGTGTCTCTAGCTCGAAAACTGACCGTGTGACAGCAGTTTGAAAGTTTGACAAAAGTTTATGGACATTTTTCCATTCATTCCTATGGGAGAAAAGATGAAACTTCAAAGGCTTACTGTGCAAAAACTATGCAACTTTTCCAAAAGCTGTATACAAGCCCGCATCCCACAGGGAAGCTGTACGAAACAAACTTTGAACGGAGTCGATATCTCGAAAACTGTGGGCGGAGTTAACCGGACAAGAACGAACGATCCTCAGAATGAAGGGCAGCAAACGTAACACTAGAGGTCTGCATGTCCAGGAGGAAACGCGAGATGTTGCGCCGCCTAAACCCCTGCCCCCCGATCCGCGTCTTTCCCGCTTAAAGCGAGGTCCTCGATACGGTAAACCCGCGTGGGTCACTAGGCGACGCTTATGGTGAAGGAGTTTACTGCTAAGCTGTTGGTAGTGGGATGTTAAGAGAGCAGTCACCCACAGCAGTTTACATTGGACTCTATGGAGCTGTGTAGGCCGTGAATGGAAAACGGGGTCAAAGGTCATGAAGCGGGTGGGCTATCGGCCCATAGTTTCACGTGCTGGGACCGTGGACCCTCGGGTCTGCCCGTTTGAGTTCTGGTGTCTCTAGCTCGAAAACTGACCGTGTGACAGCAGTTTTAAAGTTTGACAAAAGTTTATGGAAATTTTTCCATTCATTCCTATGGGACAAAAGGTGAAACTTCAAACGCTTACTGTGCGAAAACTATGTAACTTTTCCAAAAGCTGTATACAAGCCCGCATCCCACAGGGAAGCTCTACGAATGAAACTTTGAACGGAGTCGATATCTCGAAAACTGTGGGCGGAGTTAACCGGACAAGAATGAACGATCCTCAGAATGAAGGGCAGCAAACGTAACACTAGAGGTCTGCATTTCCAGGAGGAAACGCGAGATGTTGCGCCGCCTAAACCCCCGTCCCCCGATCAGCAGTTTGAAAGTTTGACAAAAGTTTATGGACATTTTTCCATTCATTCCTATGGGAGAAAACACGAAACTTCAAATGCTTACTGTGCGAAAACTATGCAACTTTTCCAAAAGCTGTATACAAGCCCGCATCCCACAGGGAAGCTCTACGAATGAAACTTTGAACGGAGTCGATATCTCGAAAACTGTGGGCGGAGTTAACCGGACAAGAATGAACGATCCTCAGAATGAAGGGCAGCAAACGTAACACGAGATGTTGCGCCGCCTAAACCCCCGCCCCCCGATCCGCGTCTTTCCCGCTTAAAGCGAGGTCCTCGATACGGTAAACCCGCGTGGGTCACTAGGCGACGCTTATGGTGAAGGAGTTTACTGCTAAGCTGTCGGTAGTGGGATGTTAAGGGAGCACTGTCCCACAGCAGTTTACATTGGACTCTATGGAGCTCTGTAGGCCGTGAAAGGAAAACGGGGTCAAAGGTCATGAAGCGGGTGGGCTATCGGCCCATAAATTCACGTGGTGGGACCGTGGACTCTCGGGTCTGCCCGTTTGAATTCTGGTGTCTCTAGCTCGAAAACTGACCGTGTGACAGCAGTTTTAAAGTTTGACAAAAGTTTATGGACATTTTTCCATTCATTCCTATGGGAGAAAAGATGAAACTTCAAATGCTTACTGTGCGAAAACTATGTAACTTTTCCAAAAGCTGTATACAAGCCCGCATCCCACAGGGCAGCTCTACGAGACAAACTTTGAACGGAGTCTATATCTCGAAAACTGTGGGCGGAGTTAACCGGACAAGAATGAACGATCCTCAGAATGAAGGGCAGCAAACGTAACACTAGAGGTCTGCATTTCCAGGAGGAAACGCGAGATGTTGCGCCGCCTAAACCCCGCCCCCCGATCCGCGTCTTTCCCGCTTAAAGCGAGGTCCTCGATACGGTAAACCCGCGTGGGTCACTAGGCGACGCTTATGGTGAAGGAGTTTACTGCTAAGCCGTTGGTAGTGGGATGTTAAGAGAGCACTCTCCCACAGCAGTTTACATTGGACTCTATGGAGCTCTGTAGGCCGTGAATGGAAAACGGGGTCAAAGGTCATGAAGCGGGTGGGCTATCGGCCCATAATTTTACGTGGTGGGACCGTGGACCCTCGGGTCTGCCCGTTTGAGTTCTGGTGTCTCTAGCTCGAAAACTGACCGTGTGACAGCAGTTTGAATGTTTGACAAAAGTTTATGGACATTTTTCCATTCATTCCTATGGGAGAAAACACGAAACTTCAAATGCTTACTGTGCGAAAACTATGCAACTTTTCCAAAAGCTGTATACAAGCCCGCATCCCACAGGGAAGCTCTACGAAACAAACTTTGAACGGAGTCGATATCTCGAAAACTGTGGGCGGAGTTAACCGGACAAGAATGAACGATCCTCAGAATGAAGGGCAGCAAACGTAACACTAGAGGTCTGCATTTCCAGGAGGAAACGCGAGATGTTGCGCCGCCTAAACCCCCGCCCCCCGATCCGCGTCTTTACCGCTTAAAGCGAGGTCCTCGATACGGTAAACCCGCGTGGGTCACTAGGCGACGCTTATGGTGAAGGAGTTTACTGCTAAGCTGTTGGTAGTGGGATGTTAAGAGAGCACTGTCCCACAGCAGTTCACATTGGACTCTATGGAGTTGTGTAGGCCGTGAATGAAAACCGGGTCAAAGGTCATGAAGCGGGTGGGCTATCGGCCTATAATTTTACGTGGTGGGACCTTGGACCCTCGGGTCTGCCCGTTTGAGTTCTGGTGTCTCTAGCTCGAAAACTGAGCGTGTGACAGCAGTTTGAAAGTTTGACAAAAGTTTATGGACATTTTTCCATTCATTCCTATAGGAGTAAAGATGAAAGTTCAAAGGCTTCCTGTGCAAAAACTATGTAACTTTTCCAAAAGCTGTATACAAGCCCGCATCCCACAGGGCAGCTCTACGAAACAAACTTTGAACGGAGTCGATATCTCGAAAACTGTGGGCGGAGTTAACCAGACAAGAATGAACGATCCTCAGAATGAAGGGCAGCAAACGTAACACCAGGAGGAAACGCGAGATGTTGCGCCGCCTAAACCCCTGCCCCCCGATCCGCGTCTTTCCCGCTTAAAGCGAGGTCCTCGACACGGTAAACCCGCGTGGGTCACTAGGCGACGCTTATGGTGAAGGAGTTTACTGCTAAGCTGTTGGTAGTGGGATGTTAAGAGAGCACTGTCCCACAGCAGTTTACATTGGACTATGTGGAGCTGTGTAGGCCGTGAATGGAAAACGGGGTCAAAGGTCATGAAGCGGGTGGGCTATCGGCCCATAATTTCACGTGGTGGGACCTTGGACTCTCGGGTCTGCCCGTTTGAGTTCTGGTGTCTCTAGCTCGAAAACTGAGCGTGTGACAGCAGTTTGAAAGTTTGACAAAAGTTTATGGACATTTTTCCATTCATTCCTATGGGAGAAAAGATGAAACTTCAAATGCTTACTGTGCTAAAACTATGCAACTTTTCCAAAACCTGTATACAAGCCCGCATCCCACAGGGAAGCTCTACGAATGAAACTTTGAACGGAGTCGATATCTCGAAAACTGTGGGCGGAGTTAACCGGACAAGAATGAACGATCCTCAGAATGAAGGGCAGCAAACGTAACACCAGGAGGAAACGCGAGATGTTGCGCCGCCTAAACCCCTGCCCCCCGATCCGCGTCTTTCCCGCTTAAAGCGAGGTCCTCGATACGGTAAACCCGCGTGGGTCACTAGGCGACGCTTATGGTGAAGGAGTTTACTGCTAAGCTGTCGGTAGTGGGATGTTAAGAGAGCACTCTCCCACAGCAGTTTACATTGGACTCTATGGAGCTCTGTAGGCCGTGAATGGAAAACGGGGTCAAAGGTCATGAAGCGGGCGGGGTATCGGCCTATAATTTCACGTGGTGGGACCTTGGACTCTCGGGTCTGCCCGTTTGAATTCTGGTGTCTCTAGCTCGAAAACTGAGCGTGTGACAGCAGTTTGAAAGTTTGACAAAAGTTTATGGACATATTTCCATTCATTCCTATGGGACAAAAGATGAAACTTCAAATGCTTACTGTGCTAAAACTATGCAACTTTTCCAAAAGCTGTATACAAGCCCGCATCCCACAGGGAAGCTCTACGAATGAAAC
This sequence comes from Hoplias malabaricus, assembly GCF_029633855.1. Taxonomy (NCBI): domain Eukaryota; kingdom Metazoa; phylum Chordata; class Actinopteri; order Characiformes; family Erythrinidae; genus Hoplias; species Hoplias malabaricus. The sequence continues at coordinate 24,613,481 of NC_089802.1, read as the reverse complement.
TTTGAACGGAGTCGATATCTCGAAAACTGTGGGCGGAGTTAACCGGACAAGAACGAACGATCCTCAGAATGAAGGGCAGCAAACGTAACACTAGAGGTCTGCATTTCCAGGAGGAAACGCGAGATGTTGCGCCGCCTAAACCCCTGCCCCCCGATCCGCGTGTTTCCCGCTTAAAGCGAGGTCCTCGATACGGTAAACCCGCGTGGGTCACTAGGCGACGCTTATGGTGAAGGAGTTTACTGCTAAGCTGTCGGTAGTGGGATGTTAAGAGAGCACTCTCCCACAGCAGTTTACATTGGACTCTATGGAGCTCTGTAGGCCGTGAATGGAAAACGGGGTCAAAGGTCATGAAGCGGGCGGGGTATCGGCCTATAATTTCACGTGGTGGGACCGTGGACTCTCGGGTCTGCCCGTTTGAGTTCTGGTGTCTCTAGCTCGAAAACTGACCGTGTGACAGCAGTTTGAAAGTTTGACAAAAGTTTATGGACATTTTTCCATTCATTCCTATGGGAGTTAAGATGAAACTTCAAATGCTTACTGTGCGAAAACTATGTAACTTTTCCAAAAGCTGTATACAAGCCCGCATCCCACAGGGAAGCTCTACGAAACAAACTTTGAACGGAGTCGATATCTCGAAAATTGTGGGCGGAGTTAACCGGACAAAAACGAACGATCCTCAGAATGAAGGGCAGCAAACGTAACACTAGAGGTCTGCATTTCCAGGAGGAAACGCGAGATGTTGCGCCGCCTAAACCCCTGCCCCCCGATCCGCGTCTTTCTCGCTTAAAGCGAGATCCTCGATACGGTAAACCCGCGTGGGTCACTAGGCGACGCTTCTGGTGAAGGAGTTTACTGCTAAGCTGTTGGTAGTGGGATGTTAAGAGAGCACTCTCCCACAGCAGTTTACATTGGACTCTATGGAGCTCTGTAGGCCGTGAATGGAAAACGGGGTCAAAGGTCATGAAGCGGGTGGGCTATCGGCCTATAATTTCACGTGGTGGGACCGTGGACTCTCGGGTCTGACGGTTTCAGTTCTGGTGTCTCTAGCTCGAAAACTGAGCGTGTGACAGCAGTTTGAAAGTTTGACAAAAGTTTATGGACATTTTTCCATTCATTCCTATGGGAGAAAACACGAAACTTCAAATGCTTACTGTGCGAAAACTATGTAACTTTTCCAAAAGCTGTATACAAGCCCGCATCCCACAGGGAAGCTGTACGAAACAAACTTTGAACGGAGTCGATATCTCGAAAACTGTGGGCGGAGTTAACCGGACAAAAATGAACGATCCTCAGAATGAAGGGCAGCAAACGTAACACTAGAGGTCTGCATTTCCAGGAGGAAACGCGAGATGTTGCGCCGCCTAAACCCCCGCCCCCCGATCCGCATCTTTCCCGCTTAAAGCGAGGTCCTCGATACGGTAAACCCGCGTGGGTCACTAGGCGACGCTTATGGTGAAGGAGTTTACTGCTAAGCTGTCGGTAGTGGGATGTTAAGAGAGCACTCTCCCACAGCAGTTTACATTGGACTCTATGGAGCTGTGTAGGCCGTGAATGGAAAACGATACATTTTGAATTCCACCTTTAAAAACAATTCCACCTTAAGAAACCCAGAATTGTATTGAAATGTCCACATCACAGGCCAAAAGAGTCTTAAAAGCAAAAAAAGATGGCCAATACATTTTAAATACCACCTTAATAAAAATTCCACCTTAAGAAACCCACAGTTGTATTGACACGTCCACCTTTAAAAATGACCACTTTAAATAAAGCTTAAAATGTCGAAAAGACAGGCAGTATATTGTGAATGAGGTATTCTTAAAAAATTCCACCTTAAGAAACCCTGGATAATTAAGATGTCCCCCTTAAAAATGACCTTTAAAGTGTTACAGACTGCCTGTGTATTTCTGTGGCCCTCACAGCTCTTCCCCTCAGTGTCTGCCTCTGCCCCTCCCCCTCCCCCCTCTGTCTCTCTCACACGCACGCTCACAGAATACAACTGACAGACTCATGATTCAATGAATTTCGACCGGTGGCGCACCTTCCAAAAAACCTCAAATATCTCAAAAACTTTTCCAGGTCCAAAAATGAACGAAGCATACCGTAGCGACAAGGAGAGTCTGGTGCTCGAGATGGTGTAAAAATTTTTGCACTTTGAGCGAGATTTGATGGTGTAATTACGAGTTAAAAACAGGCAAAGTTTTGAAAATCTGCGTGCCGAGCCGCTCTTAAAATACATTGAGCTCTATGGGAGGAAAACCCTCCTAAGTGTGGAACAAAAATTCATAACTCAAGAACGGTATTCTCAAACGGTCTGAAACTTACAAGTGTGAGAAAGGGGAAATTTCTCTACCATTTAAAGTTTAAATGAAGTCTGTAGGTGAAAGTATAAGGAAGTTATGGTGAAATGTTCGGCAGAAAATTGAAAAAGAAAAAAAATAATTTCAATGGGTTCCTATGGGAGCGTACCCACCCTCCGAACAAATGCTTATAGCTCGGAAAGTTTTCCTCACATCACTTAACTGTATATACCGTTGCGACAAGGAGAGTCTGGGGATCGATATGGTATAAAAAATTTGCAGATTAAGTGAGAATTGAGCATGTTATGACGAGTTAAAAACAGGAGAAAATTTTAGAAACCGCACTCTGAGCTGCTCCAAAAATACATTGAACCCTATGGGAGCCGAAACCCTCCCTAGTGCCGAACAAAAATTCATAACTCAAAAACCGTATTTTCAATAATGTTCAAATTTAGAGGTCTTAGAAAGGACAAGTTTCTCTACCATTTAAAATTTAAATGAAGTTTCTAGGTGAAAGTATGAGGAAGTTATGGCAATTTGTTCGGCTGAAAAGTGAAAAACCCGTTTTCTGAGAAGGAATCTACAGTGTATGATGTCACCCACTCTAAGAGCCTCCCACTGAAATGAATGGAGGGATTTTGAAGGAGTGATAGAAAGGGAAGGATGAGTGCAAAAATTCCGAAAACGGAAGTGATGGGAGCCGGTACGCCCGGGTCCGACCGTCTGAAATCCCGTGTCCGTAGCTTGAAAAATGACCGAGTTAGAGCACTTTGAAAATTAATTCCATAGAAATGACTGGGGAAAAACGGAGCGATAAACGAGTGTAGCGGACGAACGAGTGCGGGTATCGGAAAGCTGTATACAAGCCCACATCGTCGCTATAGGACGCACGATTTCCAGGTGGAACGGAGTCGATAGCTCGAAAGCTGCGGGACTAGTTAGGCGGACAAGGAAACGCGGAATAATAAGAATAAAAATAATAATAATATGACTTAAGAAGAACAATATATTGCGCCGCTGCTTAAAGCAGCAGGCGCAACATAACTAGAGGTCTGCATTTCCAGGAGGAAACGCGAGATGTTGCGCCGCCGAAACCCCGATCCGCGTCTTAAAATGTTGAAAAGACAGCCAGTATATTGTGAATGAGGCATTCTTTAAAAATTCCACCTTAAGAAACCCTGGATAATTAAGACGTCCCCCTTAAAAATGACCTTTAAAGTGTTACAGACTGCCTGTGTATTTCTGTGGCCCTCACAGCTCTCCCCGTCAGTGTCTGCCTCTGCCCCTCCCCCTCCCCCCTCTCTGTCTCTCTCACACGCACGCTCACAGAACACAACTGACAGACTCATGATTCAATGAATTTCGACCGGGGAGCACCCTCCAAAAAATCACCCGTAGCTCGAAAACTTTTCCCAACCAAAATTGAACGAAGCATACCGTAGCGACAAGGAGAGTCTTGTGCTCGAGATGGTGTAAAAATTTTTTCAGTTTGAGCGAGAATTGATGGTGTAAAGATGAGTTAAAAAAGGGCAAATTTGAGAAAATTTGGCTTTCTGAAAATACATTGAACTCTATGGGAGCCGAAACGTCCTACTGCCAAACAAATCTTCATAACTCCAGAACCGTATCTTCAAATGATTTCAAATCTACATATTTTAGAAAGGGGAAGTTTCTCTACCATTTGAAAGTAAAATGAAGTGTGTAGGTGAAAGTATAAGGAAGTTATGGCAAAATGTTCGGCTAAAAGTTGAATATCGAAAAAGGACAGGCATATTCATTTCAATGTATTCCTATGGGAGCGTACCCACCCTCCGAACAAATGCTTATAGCTCAGAAAAGATATCCCAAATGGCTAAACTGCATATACCGTTGCGACAAGGAGAGTCCAAGGAAGAAGCTGGTATAAAAAATTAGCAGTTTGAGCGAGAATTGACCATGTTATGACGAGTTAAAAACAGGAGAAAAATTTAGAAACCGCACTCTGAGCCGCTCCAAAAATACATTGAACTCTATGGGAGCCAAAACCCTCCCTAGTGCCGAACAAAAATTCATAACTCAAAAACCGTATTATCGATTACGTTCAAATTTACAGATGCTAGAAAGTACAAGTTTCTCTATCATTTAAAATTTAAATGAAGTTTTTAGGTGAAAGTATGAGAACGTTATGGCGAATTGTTCGGCTGAAAAGTGAAAAAACGGTTTTGGCCAGTGAACCCAGAGTGTCTATGATGTCACCCACTCTAAATGTCTTCCATACAAGTGAATGGAGGGATATTCAAGGAGGAATAGAAAGAGAGGGATGAGTGCGAGAGGTCCGAAAACGGAAGTGACGGGTCACGGTGCGCCCGGGTCCGACCGTCTGAAATCTCGTGTCCGTAGCTTGAAAATTGACCGAGTTAGAGCAGTTCGAAAATTAATTCCATAGAAATGACTGGGGAAAAACAGAGCGAAAAACGAGTGTAGCGGACGAACGAGTGCGGGTATCGGAAAGCTGTATACAAGCCCACATCGTCGCTATAGGACGCACGATTTCCAGGTGGAACGGAGTCGATAGCTCGAAAGCTGCGGGACTAGTTAGGCGGACAAGGAAACGCGGAATAATAAAAATAATAATAAAAATAATAATAATAATAATATGACTTAAGAAGAACAATATATTGCGCGCTGCTGCTTAAAGCAGCAGGCGCAACATAACTAGAGGTCTGCATTTCCAGGAGGAAACGCGAGATGTTGCGCCGCCTAAACCCCCGTCCCCCGATCCGCGTCTTAAAATGTTGAAAAGACAGCCAGTATATTGTGAATGAGGTCTTTTTTTAAAAATTCCACCTTAAGAAACCCTGGATAATTAAGACGTCCCCCTTAAAAATGACCTTTAAAGTGTTACAGACTGCCTGTGTATTTCTGTGGCCCTCACAGCCCTCCCCGTCAGTGTCTGCCTCTGCCCCTCCCCCTCCCCCCTCTCTGTCTCTCACACGCACGCTCACAGAATACAACTGACAGACTCATGATTCAATGAATTTCGACCGGGGAGCACCCTCCAAAAAACCTCAAATGTCTCCAAAACTTTTCCAGGTCCAAAAATGAACGAAGCATACCGTAGCGACAAGGAGAGTCTGGTGCTCGAGATGGTGTAAAAATTTTTGCACTTTGAGCGAGATTTGATGGTGTAATTACGAGTTAAAAACAGGCAAAGTTTTGAAAATCTGCGTGCCGACCCGCTCTTAAAATACATTGAGCTCTATGGGAGGAAAACCCTCCCAAGTGTCAAACAAAAATTCATAACTCAAGAACGGTATTATCAAACGGTCTGAAACTTACAAGTTTGAGAAAGGGGACATTTCTCTACCATTTAAAATTTAAATGAAGTCTGTGGGTGAAAGTATAAGGAAGTTATGGTGAAATGTTCGGCAGAAAATTGAAAAAGAAAAAAAATAATTTCAATGGGTTCCTATGGGAGCGTACCCACCCTCCGAACAAATGCTTATAGCTCGGAAAGTTTTCCCCACATCACTTAACCGTACATACCGTTGCGACAAGGAGAGTCTGGGGATCGATATGGTATAAAAAAATTTCAGATTAAGTGAGAATTGAGCATGTTATGACGAGTTAAAAACAGGAGAAAATTTTAGAAACCGCACTCTGAGCTGCTCCAAAAATACATTGAACCCTATGGGAGCCGAAACCGTCCCTAGTGCCGAACAAAAATTCATAACTCAAAAACCGTATTTTCAATAATGTTCAAATTTAGAGGTCTTAGAAAGGACAAGTTTCTCTACCATTTAAAATTTAAATGAAGTTTCTAGGTGAAACTATAAGGAAGTTATGGCGATTTGTTCGGCTGAAAAGTGAAAAAACGGCTTTTTGCCACTGAAACTACAGTGGATGACATCACCCCCACTCTAAGAGCCTCCCATTGAAATGAATGGAGGGATTTTGAAGGAGGAAAAGAAAGGGAAGGATGAGTGCAAAAATTCCGAAAACGGAAGTGATGGGAGCCGGTACGCCCGGGTCCGACCGTCTGAAATCCCGTGTCCGTAGCTTGAAAAATGACCGAGTTAGAGCACTTTGAAAATTAATTCCATAGAAATGACTGGGGAAAAACGGAGCGATAAACGAGTGTAGCGGACGAACGAGTGCGGGTATCGGAAAGCTGTATACAAGCCCACATCGTCGCTATAGGACGCACGATTTCCAGGTGGAACGGAGTCGATAGCTCGAAAGCTGCGGGACTAGTTAGGCGGACAAGGAAACGCGGAATAATAAAAATAATAATAATAATATGACTTAAGAAGAACAATATATTGCGCGCTGCTGCTTAAAGCAGCAGGCGCAACATAACTAGAGGTCTGCATTTCCAGGAGGAAACGCGAGATGTTGCGCCGCCTAAATCCCCGCCCCCCGATCCGCGTCTTTCCCGCTTAAAGCGAGGCCCTCGATACGGTAAACCCGCGTGGGTCACTAGGCGACGCTTATGGTGAAGGAGTTTACTGCTAAGCTGTCGGTAGTGGGATGTTAAGAGAGCTCTCTCCCACAGCAGTTTACATTGGACTCTATGGAGCTCTGTAGGCCGTGAAAGGAAAACGGGGTCAAAGGTCATGAAGCGGGTGGGCTATCGGCCCATAGTTTCACGTGCTGGGACCGTGGACCCTCGGGTCTGCCCGTTTGAGTTCTGGTGTCTCTGGCTCGAAAACTGACCGTGTGACAGCAGTTTTAAAGTTTGACAAAAGTTTATGGACATTTTTCCATGCATTCCTATGGGAGTAAAGATGAAACTTCAAATGCTTACTGTGCGAAAACTATGCAACTTTTCCAAAAGCTGTATACAAGCCCGCATCCCACAGGGAAGCTCTACGAAACAAACTTTGAACGGAGTCGATAGCTCGAAAACTGTGGGCGGAGTTAACCGGACAAGAATGAACGATCCTCAGAATGAAGGGCAGCAAACGTAACACTAGAGGTCTGCATTTCCAGGAGGAAACGCGAGATGTTGCGCCGCCTAAACCCCCGTCCCCCGATCCGCGTCTTAAAATGTTGAAAAGACAGCCAGTATATTGTGAATGAGGTGTTTTTTAAAAATTCCACCTTAAGAAACCCTGGATAATTAAGACGTCCCCCTTAAAAATGACCTTTAAAGTGTTACAGGCTGCCTGTGTATTTCTGTGGCCCTCACAGCTCTCCCTGTCAGTCTCTGCCTCTGCCCCTCCCCCTCCCCCCTCTCTCTCTCTCACACGCAGGCTCACAGAATACAACTGACAGACTCATGATTCAATGAATTTCGACCGGTGGGGCACCCTCCAAAAAACCTCAAATATCTCCAAAACTTTTCCAGGTCCAAAAATGAACGAAGCATACCGTAGCGACAAGGAGAGTCTGGTGCTCGAGATGGTGTAAAAATTTTTGCACTTTGAGCGAGATTTGATGGTGTAATTACGAGTTAAAAACAGGCAAAGTTTTGAAAATCTGCGTGCCGACCCGCTCTTAAAATACATTGAGCTCTATGGGAGGAAAACCCTCCCAAGTGTCAAACAAAAATTCATAACTCAAGAACGGTATTATCAAACGGTCTGAAACTTACAAGTTTGAGAAAGGGGACATTTCTCTACCATTTAAAATTTAAATGAAGTCTGTAGGTGAAAGTATAAGGAAGTTATGGTGAAATGTTCAGCAGAAAATTGAAAAAGAAAAAAAATAATTTCAATGGGTTCCTATGGGAGCGTACCCACCCTCCGAACAAATGCTTATAGCTCGGAAAGTTTTCCCCACATCACTTAAGCGTATATACCGTTGCGACAAGGAGAGTCTGGGGATCGATATGGTATAAAAAATTTGCAGATTAAGTGAGAATTGAGCATGTTATGACGAGTTAAAAACAGGAGAAAATTTTAGAAACCGCACTCTGAGCTGCTCCAAAAATACATTGAACCCTATGGGAGCCGAAACCGTCCCTAGTGCCGAACAAAAATTCATAACTCAAAAACCGTATTTTCAATAATGTTCAAATTTAGAGGTCTTAGAAAGGACAAGTTTCTCTACCATTTAAAATTTAAATGAAGTTTCTAGGTGAAACTATAAGGAAGTTATGGCGATTTGTTCGGCTGAAAAGTGAAAAAACGGCTTTTTGCCACTGAAACTACAGTGGATGACATCACCCCCACTCTAAGGGCCTCCCATTGAAATGAATGGAGGGATTTTGAAGGAGGTATAGAAAGGGAAGGATGAGTGCAAAAATTCTGAAAACGGAAGTGATGGGAGCCGGTACGCCCGGGTCCGACCGTCTAAAATCCCGTGTCCGTAGCTTGAAAAATGACCGAGTTAGAGCACTTTGAAAATTAATTCCATAGAAATGACTGGGGAAAAACGGAGCGATAAACGAGTGTAGCGGACGAACGAGTGCGGGTATCGGAAAGCTGTATACAAGCCCACATCGTCGCTATAGGACGCACGATTTCCAGGTGGAACGGAGTCGATAGCTCGAAAGCTGCGGGACTAGTTAGCCGGACAAGGAAACGCGGAATAATAAAAATAATAATAATAATATGACTTAAGAAGAACAATATATTGCGCGCTGCTGCTTAAAGCAGCAGGCGCAACATAACTAGAGGTCTGCATTTCCAGGAGGAAACGCGAGATGTTGCGCCGCCTAAACCCCTGCCCCCCGATCCGCGTCTTTCCCGCTTAAAGCGAGGTCCTCGATACGGCAAACCCACGTGGGTCACTAGGCGACGCTTATGGTGAAGGAGTTTACTGCTAAGCTGTCGGTAGTGGGATGTTAAGAGAGCACTCTCCCACAGCAGTTTACATTGGACTCTGTGGAGCTCTGTAGGCCGTGAATGGAAAACGGGGTCAAAGGTCATGAAGCGGGTGGGCTATCGGCTCTTAATTTTACGTGGTGGGACCGTGGACCCTCGGGTCTGCCCGTTTGAATTCTGGTGTCTCTAGCTCGAAAACTGACCGTGTGACAGCAGTTTGAAAGTTTGACAAAAGTTTATGGACATTTTTCCATTCATTCCTATGGGAGTAAAGATGAAAGTTCAACGGCTTCCTGTGCAAAAACTATGCAACTTTTCCAAAAGCTGTATACAAGCCCGCATCCCACAGGGCAGCTCTACGAAACAAACTTTGAACGGAGTCGATATCTCGAAAACTGTGGGCGGAGTTAACTGGACAAGAATGAACGATCCTCAGAATGAAGGGCAGCAAACGTAACACTAGAGGTCTGCATTTCCAGGAGGAAACGCGAGATGTTGCGCCGCCTAAACCCCTGCCCCCCGATCCGCGTCTTAAAATGTTGAAGACAGCCAGTATATTGTGAATGAGGTATTATTTAAAAATTCCACCTTAAGAAACCCTGGATAATTAAGACGTCCCCCTTAAAAATGACCTTTAAAGTGTTACAGACTGCCTGTGTATTTCTGTGGCCCTCACAGCCCTCCCCGTCAGTGTCTGCCTCTGCCCCTCCCCCTCCCCCCTCTCTCTCTCTCACACGCACGCTCACAGAATACAACTGACAGACTCATGATTCAATGTATTTCGACCGGTGGGGCACCCTCCAAAAAACCTCAAATATCTCCAAAACTTTTCCAGGTCCAAAAATGAACGAAGCATACCGTAGCGACAAGGAGAGTCTGGTGCTCGAGATGGTGTAAAAATTTTTGCACTTTGAGCGAGATTTGATGGTGTAATTACGAGTTAAAAACAGGCAAAGTTTTGAAAATCTGCGTGCCGACCCGCTCTTAAAATACATTGAGCTCTATGGGAGGAAAACCCTCCCAAGTGTCAAACAAAAATTCATAACTCAAGAACGGTATTATCAAACGGTCTGAAACTTACAAGTTTGAGAAAGGGGACATTTCTCTACCATTTAAAATTTAAATGAAGTCTCTAGGTGAAAGTATAAGGAAGTTATGGTGAAATGTTCGGCAGAAAATTGAAAAAGAAAAAAAATAATTTCAATGGGTTCCTATGGGAGCGTACCCACCCTCCGAACAAATGCTTATAGCTCGGAAAGTTTTCCCCACATCACTTAACCGTATATACCGTTGCGACAAGGAGAGTCTGGGGATCGATATGGTATAAAAAATTTGCAGATTAAGTGAGAATTGAGCATGTTATGACGAGTTAAAAACAGGAGAAAATTTTAGAAACCGCACTCTGAGCTGCTCCAAAAATACATTGAACCCTATGGGAGCCGAAACCGTCCCTAGTGCCGAACAAAAATTCATAACTCAAAAACCGTATTTTCAATAATGTTCAAATTTAGAGGTCTTAGAAAGGACAAGTTTCTCTACCATTTAAAATTTAAGTGAACTTTCTAGGTGAAAGTATGAGGAAGTTATGGTGAATTGTTCGGCTGAAAAGTGAAAAAACGGCTTTTTGCCACTGAAACTACAGTGGATGACATCACCCCCACTCTAAGAGCCTCCCATTGAAATGAATGGAGGGATTTTGAAGGAGGAAAAGAAAGGGAAGGATGAGTGCAAAAATTCCGAAAACGGAAGTGATGGGAGCCGGTACGCCCGGGTCCGACCGTCTGAAATCCCGTGTCCGTAGCTTGAAAAATGACCGAGTTAGAGCACTTTGAAAATTAATTCCATAGAAATGACTGGGGAAAAACGGAGCGATAAACGAGTGTAGCGGACGAACGAGTGCGGGTATCGGAAAGCTGTATACAAGCCCACATCGTCGCTATAGGACGCACGATTTCCAGGTGGAACGGAGTCGATAGCTCGAAAGCTGCGGGACTAGTTAGGCGGACAAGGAAACGCGGAATAATAAAAATAATAATAATAATATGACTTAAGAAGAACAATATATTGCGCGCTGCTGCTTAAAGCAGCAGGCGCAACATAACTAGAGGTCTGCATTTCCAGGAGGAAACGCGAGATGTTGCGCCGCCTAAACCCCTGCCCCCCGATCCGCGTCTTTCCCGCTTAAAGCGAGGTCCTCGACACGGTAAACCCGCGTGGGTCACTAGGCGACGCTTATGGTGAAGGAGTTTACTGCTAAGCTGTTGGTAGAGGGATGTTAAGAGAGCACTGTCCCACAGCAGTTTACATTGGACTCTATGGAGCTGTGTAGGCCGTGAATGGAAAACGGGGTCAAAGGTCATGAAGCGGGTGGGCTATCGGCCTATAATTTTACGTGGTGGGACCTTGGACCCTCGGGTCTGCCCGTTTGAGTTCTGGTGTCTCTAGCTCGAAAACTGAGCGTGTGACAGCAGTTTGAAAGTTTGACAAAAGTTTATGGACATTTTTCCATTCATTCCTATGGGAGTAAAGATGAAAGTTCAAAGGCTTCCTGTGCAAAAACTATGCAACTTTTCCAAAAGCTGTATACAAGCCCGCATCCCACAGGGCAGCTCTACGAAACAAACTTTGAACGGAGTCGATATCTCGAAAACTGTGGGCGGAGTTAACCGGACAAGAATGAACGATCCTCAGAATGAAGGGCAGCAAACGTAACACTAGAGGTCTGCATTTCCAGGAGGAAACGCGAGATGTTGCGCCGCCTAAACCCCTGCCCCCCGATCCGCGTCTTTCCCGCTTAAAGCGAGGTCCTCGATACGGCAAACCCACGTGGGTCACTAGGCGACGCTTATGGTGAAGGAGTTTACTGCTAAGCTGTCGGTAGTGGGATGTTAAGAGAGCACTCTCCCACAGCAGTTTACATTGGACTCTGTGGAGCTCTGTAGGCCGTGAATGGAAAACGGGGTCAAAGGTCATGAAGCGGGTGGGCTATCGGCTCTTAATTTTACGTGGTGGGACCGTGGACCCTCGGGTCTGCCCGTTTGAATTCTGGTGTCTCTAGCTCGAAAACTGAGCGTGTGACAGCAGTTTGAAAGTTTGACAAAAGTTTATGGACATTTTTCCATTCATTCCTATGGGAGTAAAGATGAAAGTTCAACGGCTTCCTGTGCAAAAACTATGCAACTTTTCCAAAAGCTGTATACAAGCCCGCATCCCACAGGGCAGCTCTACGAAACAAACTTTGAACGGAGTCGATATCTCGAAAACTGTGGGCGGAGTTAACCGGACAAGAATAAACGATCCTCAGAATGAAGGGCAGCAAACGTAACACTAGAGGTCTGCATTTCCAGGAGGAAACGCGAGATGTTGCGCCGCCTAAACCCCTGCCCCCCGATCCGCGTCTTAAAATGTTGAAGACAGCCAGTATATTGTGAATGAGGTATTATTTAAAAATTCCACCTTAAGAAACCCTGGATAATTAAGACGTCCCCCTTAAAAATGACCTTTAAAGTGTTACAGACTGCCTGTGTATTTCTGTGGCCCTCACAGCCCTCCCCGTCAGTGTCTGCCTCTGCCCCTCCCCCTCCCCCCTCTCTCTCTCTCACACGCACGCTCACAGAATACAACTGACAGACTCATGATTCAATGAATTTCGACCGGTGGGGCACCCTCCAAAAAACCTCAAATATCTCCAAAACTTTTCCAGGTCCAAAAATGAACGAAGCATACCGTAGCGACAAGGAGAGTCTGGTGCTCGAGATGGTGTAAAAATTTTTGCACTTTGAGCGAGATTTGATGGTGTAATTACGAGTTAAAAACAGGCAAAGTTTTGAAAATCTGCGTGCCGACCCGCTCTTAAAATACATTGAGCTCTATGGGAGGAAAACCCTCCCAAGTGTCAAACAAAAATTCATAACTCAAGAACGGTATTATCAAACGGTCTGAAACTTACAAGTTTGAGAAAGGGGACATTTCTCTACCATTTAAAATTTAAATGAAGTCTGTAGGTGAAAGTATAAGGAAGTTATGGTGAAATGTTCGGCAGAAAATTGAAAAAGAAAAAAAATAATTTCAATGGGTTCCTATGGGAGCGTACCCACCCTCCGAACAAATGCTTATAGCTCGGAAAGTTTTCCCCACATCACTTAACCGTATATACCGTTGCGACAAGGAGAGTCTGGGGATCGATATGGTATAAAAAATTTGCAGATTAAGTGAGAATTGAGCATGTTATGACGAGTTAAAAACAGGAGAAAATTTTAGAAACCGCACTCTGAGCTGCTCCAAAAATACATTGAACCCTATGGGAGCCGAAACCGTCCCTAGTGCCGAACAAAAATTCATAACTCAAAAACCGTATTTTCAATAATGTTCAAATTTAGAGCTCTTAGAAAGGACAAGTTTCTCTACCATTTAAAATTTAAGTGAAGTTTCTAGGTGAAAGTATGAGGAAGTTATGGTGAATTGTTCGGCTGAAAAGTGAAAAAACGGCTTTTTGCCACTGAAACTACAGTGGATGACATCACCCCCACTCTAAGAGCCTCCCATTGAAATGAATGGAGGGATTTTGAAGGAGGAAAAGAAAGGGAAGGATGAGTGCAAAAATTCCGAAAACGGAAGTGATGGGAGCCGGTACGCCCGGGTCCGAACGTCTGAAATCCCGTGTCTGTAGCTTGAAAAATGATCGAGTTAGATCACTTTAAAAATTAATTCCATAGAAATGACTGGGGAAAAACGGAGCGATAAACGAGTGTAGCGGACGAACGAGTGCGGGTATCGGAAAGCTGTATACAAGCCCACATCGTCGCTATAGGACGCACGATTTCCAGGTGGAACGGAGTCGATAGCTCGAAAGCTGCGGGACTAGTTAGGCGGACAAGGAAACGCGGAATAATAAAAATAATAATAATAATATGACTTAAGAAGAACAATATATTGCGCGCTGCTGCTTAAAGCAGCAGGCGCAACATAACTAGAGGTCTGCATTTCCAGGAGGAAACGCGAGATGTTGCGCCGCCGAAACCCCCGTCCCCCGATCCGCGTCTTAAAATGTTGAAAAGACAGGCAGTATATTGTGAATGAGGTCTTTTTTAAAAATTCCACCTTAAGAAACCCTGGATAATTAAGACGTCCCCCTTAAAAATGACCTTTAAAGTGTTACAGACTGCCTGTGTATTTCTGTGGCCCTCACAGCTCTCCCCGTCAGTGTCTGCCTCTGCCCCTCCCCCTCCCCCCTCTCTCTCTCTCACACGCACGCTCACAGAACACAACTGACAGACTCAGGATTCAATGAATTTCGACCGGTGGGGCACCCTCCAAAAAACCTCAAATATCTCCAAAACTTTTCGAGGTCCAAAAATGAACGAAGCATACCGTAGCGACAAGGAGAGTCTGGTGCTCGAGATGGTGTAAAAATTTTTGCACTTTGAGCGAGATTTGATGGTGTAATTACGAGTTAAAAACAGGCAAAGTTTTGAAAATCTGCGTGCCGACCCGCTCTTAAAATACATTGAGCTCTATGGGAGGAAAACCCTCCCAAGTGTCAAACAAAAATTCATAACTCAAGAACGGTATTATCAAACGGTCTGAAACTTACAAGTTTGAGAAAGGGGACATTTCTCTACCATTTAAAATTTAAATGAAGTCTGTAGGTGAAAGTATAAGGAAGTTATGGTGAAATGTTCGGCAGAAAATTGAAAAAGAAAAAAAATAATTTCAATGGGTTCCTATGGGAGCGTACCCACCCTCCGAACAAATGCTTATAGCTCGGAAAGTTTTCCCCACATCACTTAACCGTATATACCGTTGCGACAAGGAGAGTCTGGGGATCGATATGGTATAAAAAATTTGCAGATTAAGTGAGAATTGAGCATGTTATGACGAGTTAAAAACAGGAGAAAATTTTAGAAACCGCACTCTGAGCTGCTCCAAAAATACATTGAACCCTATGGGAGCCGAAACCGTCCCTAGTGCCGAACAAAAATTCATAACTCAAAAACCGTATTTTCAATAATGTTCAAATTTAGAGGTCTTAGAAAGGACAAGTTTCTCTACCATTTAAAATTTAAGTGAAGTTTCTAGGTGAAAGTATGAGGAAGTTATGGTGAATTGTTCGGCTGAAAAGTGAAAAAACGGCTTTTTGCCACTGAAACTACAGTGGATGACATCATCCCCACTCTAAGAGCCTCCCATTGAAATGAATGGAGGGATTTTGAAGGAGGAAAAGAAAGGGAAGGATGAGTGCAAAAATTCCGAAAACGGAAGTGATGGGAGCCGGTACGCCCGGGTCCGACCGTCTGAAATCCCGTGTCCGTAGCTTGAAAAATGACCGAGTTAGAGCACTTTGAAAATTAATTCCATAGAAATGACTGGGGAAAAACGGAGCGATAAACGAGTGTAGCGGACGAACGAGTGCGGGTATCGGAAAGCTGTATACAAGCCCACATCGTCGCTATAGGACGCACGATTTCCAGGTGGAACGGAGTCGATAGCTCGAAAGCTGCGGGACTAGTTAGGCGGACAAGGAAACGCGGAATAATAAGAATAATAATAATAATAATAATAATATGACTTAAGAAGAACAATATATTGCGCGCTGCTGCTTAAAGCAGCAGGCGCAACATAACTAGAGGTCTGCATTTCCAGGAGGAAATGCGAGATGTTGCGCCGCCTAAACCCCTGCCCCCCGATCCGCGTCTTTACCGCTTAAAGCGAGGTCCTCGGTACGGTAAACCCGCGTGGGTCACTAGGCGACGCTTATGGTGAAGGAGTTTACTGCTAAGCTGTCGGTAGTGGGATGTTAAGAGAGCACTCTCCCACAGCAGTTTACATTGGACTCTATGGAGCTGTGTAGGCCGTGAATGGAAAACGGGGTCAAAGGTCATGAAGCGGGTGGGCTATCGGCCTATAATTTCAGGTGGTGGGACCGTGGACTCTCGGGTCTGACCGTTTGAGTTCTGGTGTGTCTAGCTCGAAAACTGACCGTGTGACAGCAGTTTTAAAGTTTGACAAAAGTTTATGGACATTTTTCCATTCATTCCTAAGGGAGTAAAGATGAAACTTCAAATGCTTACTGTGCGAAAACTATGTAACTTTTCCAAAAGCTGTATACAAGCCCGCATCCCACAGGGAAGCTCTACGAATGAAACTTTGAACGGAGTCGATAGCTCGAAAACTGTGGGCGGAGTTAACCGGACAAGAATGAACGATCCTCAGAATGAAGGGCAGCAAACGTAACACTAGAGGTCTGCATTTCCAGGAGGAAACGCGAGATGTTGCGCCGCCTAAACCCCCGCCCCCCGATCCGCGTCTTTCCCGCTTAAAGCGAGGTCCTCGATACGGTAAACCCGCGTGGGTCACTAGGCGACGCTTATGGTGAAGGAGTTTACTGCTAAGCTGTTGGTAGTGGGATGTTAAGAGAGCACTCTCTCACAGCAGTTTACATTGGACTCTATGGAGCTCTGTAGGCCGTGAAAGGAAAACGGGGTCAAAGGTCATGAAGCGGGTGGGCTATCGGCCTATAGTTTCACGTGCTGGGACCGTGGACCCTCGGGTCTGCCCGTTTGAGTTCTGGTGTCTCTAGCTCGAAAACTGACCGTGTGACAGCAGTTTTAAAGTTTGACAAAAGTTTATGGACATTTTTCCATTCATTCCTATGGGAGTAAAGATGAAACTTCAAATGCTTCCTGTGCGAAAACTATGTAACTTTTCCAAAAGCTGTATACAAGCCCGCATCCCACAGGGAAGCTCTACGAAACAAACTTTGAACGAAGTCGATATCTCGAAAACTGTGGGCGGAGTTAACCGGACAAGAATGAACGATCCTCAGAATGAAGGGCAGCAAACGTAACACTAGAGGTCTGCATTTCCAGGAGGAAACGCGAGATGTTGCGCCGCCTAAACCCCCGTCCCCCGATCCGCGTCTTTCCCGCTTAAAGAGAGGCCCTCGATACGGTAAACCCGCGTGGGTCACTAGGCGACGCTTATGGTGAAGGAGTTTACTGCTAAGCTGTCGGTAGTGGGATGTTAAGAGAGCACTCTCCCACAGCAGTTTACATTGGACTCTATGGAGCTCTGTAGGCCGTGAAAGGAAAACGGGGTCAAAGGTCATGAAGCGGGTGGGCTATCGGCCCATAAATTCACGTGGTGGGACCGTGGACTCTCGGGTCTGCCCGTTTGAATTCTGGTGTCTCTAGCTCGAAAACTGACCGTGTGACAGCAGTTTGAAAGTTTGACAAAAGTTTATGGACATTTTTCCATTCATTCCTATGGGAGAAAAGATGAAATTTCAAATGCTTACTGTGCAAAAACTATGCAACTTTTCCAAAAGCTGTATACAAGCCCGCATCCCACAGGGCAGCTCTACGAAACAAACTTTGAACGGAGTCGATATCTCGAAAACTGTGGGCGGAGTTAACCGGACAAGAACGAACGATCCTCAGAATGAAGGGCAGCAAACGTAACACTAGAGGTCTGCATTTCCAGGAGGAAACGCGAGATGTTGCGCCGCCTAAATCCCTGCCCCCCGATCCGCGTCTTTCCCGCTTAAAGCAAGGTCCTCGATACGGTAAACCCGCGTGGGTCACTAGGGGACGCTTATGGTGAAGGAGTTTACTGCTAAGCTGTTGGTAGTGGGATGTTAAGAGAGCACTCTCCCACAGCAGTTTACATTGGACTCTATGGAGCTCTGTAGGCCGTGAATGGAAAACGGGGTCAAAGGTCATGAAGCGGGTGGGCTATCGGCCCATAATTTCACGTGGTGGGACCGTGGACTCTCGGGTCTGCCCGTTTGAATTCTGGTGTCTCTAGCTCGAAAACTGAGCGTGTGACAGCAGTTTGAAAGTTTGACAAAAGTTTATGGACATTTTTCCATTCATTCCTATGGGAGAAAACACGAAACTTCAAATGCTTACTGTGCGAAAACTATGCAACTTTTCCAAAAGCTGTATACAAGCCCGCATCCCACAGGGAAGCTCTACGAATGAAACTTTGAACGGAGTCGATATCTCGAAAACTGTGGGCGGAGTTAACCGGACAAGAATGAACGATCCTCAGAATGAAGGGCAGCAAACGTAACACTAGAGGTCTGCATTTCCAGGAGGAAACGCGAGATGTTGCGCCGCCGAAACCCCCGTCCCCCGATCCGCGTCTTTCCCGCTTAAAGCGAGGTCCTCGGTACGGTAAACCCGCGTGGGTCACTAGGCGACGCTTATGGTGAAGGAGTTTACTGCTAAGCTGTCGGTAGTGGGATGTTAAGAGAGCACTCTCCCACAGTAGTTTACATTGGACTCTATGGAGCTCTGTAGGCCGTGAATGGAAAACGGGGTCAAAGGTCATGAAGCGGGCGGGGTATCGGCCTATAATTTCACGTGGTGGGACCGTGGACCCTCGGGTCTGCCCGTTTGAGTTCTGGTGTCTCTAGCTCGAAAACTGAGCGTGTGACAGCAGTTTGAAAGTTTGACAAAAGTTTATGGACATTTTTCCATTCATTCCTATGGGAGTTAAGATGAAATTTCAAATGCTTACTGTGCGAAAACTATGTAACTTTTCCAAAAGCTGTATACAAGCCCGCATCCCACAGGGAAGCTCTACGAAACAAACTTTGAACGGAGTCGATATCTCGAAAACTGTGGGCGGAGTTAACCGGACAAGAATGAACGATCCTCAGAATGAAGGGCAGCAAACGTAACACCAGTATATTGTGAATGAGGTCTTTTTTAAAAATTCCACCTTAAGAAACCCTGGATAATTAAGACGCCCCCCTTAAAAATGACCTTTAAAGTGTTACAGACTGCCTGTGTATTTCTGTGGCCCTCACAGCTCTCCCCGTCAGTGTCTGCCTCTGCCCCTCCCCCTCCCCCCTCTCTGTCTCTCTTACACGCACGCTCACAGAACACAACTGACAGACTCATGATTCAATGAATTTCGACCGGGGAGCACCCTCCAAAAAATCACCCGTAGCTCGAAAACTTTTCCCAACCAAAATTGAACGAAGCATACCGTAGCGACAAGGAGAGTCTTGTGCTCGAGATGGTGTAAAAATTTTTGCACTTTGAGCGAGATTTGATGGTGTAATTACGAGTTAAAAACAGGCAAAGTTTTGAAAATCTGCGTGCCGACCCGCTCTTAAAATACATTGAGCTCTATGGGAGGAAAACCCTCCCAAGTGTGGAACAAAAATTCATAACTCAAGAACGGTATTCTCAAACGGTCTGAAACTTACAAGTTTGAGAAAGGGGACATTTCTCTACCATTTAAAATTTAAATGAAGTCTGTAGGTGAAAGTATAAGGAAGTTATGGTGAAATGTTCGGCAGAAAATTGAAAAAGAAAAAAAATAATTTCAATGGGTTCCTATGGGAGCGTACCCACCCTCCGAACAAATGCTTATAGCTCGGAAAGTTTTCCCCACATCACTTAACCGTATATACCGTTGCGACAAGGAGAGTCTGGGGATCGATATGGTATAAAAAAAAATTCAGATTAAGTGAGAATTGAGCATGTTATGACGAGTTAAAAACAGGAGAAAATTTTAGAAACCGCACTCTGAGCTGCTCCAAAAATACATTGAACCCTATGGGAGCCGAAACCGTCCCTAGTGCCGAACAAAAATTCATAACTCAAAAACCGTATTTTCAATAATGTTCAAATTTAGAGGTCTTAGAAAGGACAAGTTTCTCTACCATTTAAAATTTAAATGAAGTTTCTAGGTGAAACTATAAGGAAGTTATGGCGATTTGTTCGGCTGAAAAGTGAAAAAACGGCTTTTTGCCACTGAAACTACAGTGGATGACATCACCCCCACTCTAAGAGCCTCCCATTGAAATGAATGGAGGGATTTTGAAGGAGGAAAAGAAAGGGAAGGATGAGTGCAAAAATTCCGAAAACGGAAGTGATGGGAGCCGGTACGCCCGGGTCCGACCGTCTGAAATCCCGTGTCCGTAGCTTGAAAAATGACCGAGTAAGAGCACTTTGAAAATTAATTCCATAGAAATGACTGGGGAAAAACAGAGCGAAAAACGAGTGTAGCGGACGAACGAGTGCGGGTATCGGAAAGCTGTATACAAGCCCACATCGTCGCTATAGGACGCACGATTTCCAGGTGGAACGGAGTCGATAGCTCGAAAGCTGCGGGACTAGTTAAGCGGACAAGGAAACGCGGAATAATAAAAATAATAATAAAAATAATAATAATATGACTTACGGATAACAATATATTGCGCTGCTGCTTAAAGCAGCAGGCGCAACATAACTAGAGGTCTGCATTTCCAGGAGGAAACGCGAGATGTTGCGCCGCCTAAACCCCCGCCCCCCGATCCGCGTCTTTCCCGCTTAAAGCGAGGTCCTCGATACGGTAAACCCGCGTGGGTCACTAGGCGACGCTTATGGTGAAGGAGTTTACTGCTAAGCTGTCGGTAGTGGGATGTTAAGAGAGCACTCTCCCACAGCAGTTTACATTGGACTCTATGGAGCTGTGTAGGCCGTGAATGGAAAACGGGGTCAAAGGTCATGAAGCGGGTGGGCTATCGGCCTATAGTTTCACGTGGTGGGACCTTGGACTCTCGGGTCTGCCCGTTTGAATTCTGGTGTCTCTAGCTCGAAAACTGAGCGTGTGACAGCAGTTTGAAAGTTTGACAAAAGTTTATGGACATTTTCCCATTCATTCCTATGGGAGTAAAGATGAAACTTCAAATGCTTACTGTGCAAAAACTATGCAACTTTTCCAAAAGCTGTATACAAGCCCGCATCCCACAGGTAAGCTCTACGAAACAAACTTTGAACGGAGTCGATATCTCGAAAACTGTGGGCGGAGTTAACCGGAAAAGGAATGAAGATCCTCAGAATGAAGGGCAGCAAACGTAACACTAGAGGTCTGCATTTCCAGGAGGAAACGCGAGATGTTGCGCCGCCGAAACCCCTGCCCCCCGATCCGCGTCTTTCCCGCTTAAAGCGAGGTCCTCGATACGGTAAACCCGCGTGGGTCACTAGGCGACGCTTATGGTGAAGGAGTTTACTGCTAAGCTGTCGGTAGTGGGATGTTAAGAGAGCACTCTCCCACAGCAGTTTACATTGGACTCTATGGAGCTCTGTAGGCCGTGAATGGAAAACGGGGTCAAAGGTCATGAAGCGGGCGGGCTATCGGCCTATAATTTCGTGTGGTGGGACCTTGGACTCTCGGGTCTGCCCGTTTGAATTCTGGTGTCTCTAGCTCGAAAACTGAGCGTGTGACAGCAGTTTGAAAGTTTGACAAAAGTTTATGGACATATTTCCATTCATTCCTATGGGACAAAAGATGAAATTTCAAATGCTTACTGTGCTAAAACTATGCAACTTTTCCAAAAGCTGTATACAAGCCCGCATCCCACAGGGAAGCTCTACGAATGAAACTTTGAACGGAGTCGATATCTCGAAAACTGTGGGCGGAGTTAACCGGACAAGAACGAACGATCCTCAGAATGAAGGGCAGCAAACGTAACACTAGAGGTCTGCATTTCCAGGAGGAAACGCGAGATGTTGCGCCGCCGAAACCCCCGTCCCCCGATCCGCGTCTTTCCCGCTTAAAGCGAGGTCCTCGATACGGTAAACCCGCGTGGGTCACTAGGCGACGCTTATGGTGAAGGAGTTTACTGCTAAGCTGTCGGTAGTGGGATGTTAAGAGAGCACTCTCCCACAGCAGTTTACATTGGACTCTATGGAGCTCTGTAGGCCGTGAATGGAAAACGGGGTCAAAGGTCATGAAGCGGGCGGGGTATCGGCCTATAATTTCACGTGGTGGGACCGTGGACTCTCGGGTCTGCCCGTTTGAGTTCTGGTGTCTCTAGCTCGAAAACTGACCGTGTGACAGCAGTTTGAAAGTTTGACAAAAGTTTATGGACATTTTTCCATTCATTCCTATGGGAGTTAAGATGAAACTTCAAATGCTTACTGTGCGAAAACTATGTAACTTTTCCAAAAGCTGTATACAAGCCCGCATCCCACAGGGAAGCTCTACGAAACAAACTTTGAACGGAGTCGATATCTCGAAAACTGTGGGCGGAGTTAACCGGACAAGAATGAACGATCCTCAGAATGAAGGGCAGCAAACGTAACACTAGAGGTCTGCATTTCCAGGAGGAAACGCGAGATGTTGCGCCGCCTAAATCCCTGCCCCCCGATCCGCGTCTTTCAAGGTCCTCGATACGGTAAACCCGCGTGGGTCACTAGGCGACGCTTATGGTGAAGGAGTTTACTGCTAAGCTGTTGGTAGTGGGATGTTAAGAGAGCACTCTCCCACAGCAGTTTACATTGGACTCTATGGAGCTCTGTAGGCCGTGAAAGGAAAACGGGGTCAAAGGTCATGAAGCGGGTGGGCTATCGGCCCATAGTTTCACGTGGTGGGACCGTGGACCCTCGGGTCTGCCCGTTTGAGTTCTGGTGTCTCTAGCTCGAAAACTGACCGTGTGACAGCAGTTTGAAAGTTTGACAAAAGTTTATGGACATTTTTCCATTCATTCCTATGGGAGTAAAGATGAAACTTCAAATGCTTACTGTGCGAAATCTATGTAACTTTTCCAAAAGCTGTATACAAGCCCGCATCCCACAAGGAACCTCTACGAAACAAACTTTGAACGGGGTCGATATCTCGAAAACTGTGGGCGGAGTTAACCGGACAAGGAATGAAGATCCTCAGAATGAAGGGCAGCAAACGTAACACTAGAGGTCTGCATTTCCAGGAGGAAACGCGAGATGTTGCGCCGCCTAAACCCCTGCCCCCCGATCCGCGTCTTTCCCGCTTAAAGCGAGGTCCTCGATACGGTAAACCCACGTGGGTCACTAGGCGACACTTATGGTGAAGGAGTTTACTGCTAAGCTGTCGGTAGTGGGATGTTAAGAGAGCACTCTCCCACAGCAGTTTACATTGGACTCTATGGAGCTCTGTAGGCCGTGAATGGAAAACGGGGTCAAAGGTCATGAAGCGGGTGGGCTATCGGCCCATAGTTTCACGTGCTGGGACCGTGGACCCTCGGGTCTGCCCGTTTGAGTTCTGGTGTCTCTAGCTGGAAAACTGACCGTGTGACAGCAGTTTGAAAGTTTGACAAAAGTTTATGGACATTTTTCCATTCATTCCTATGGGAGTAAAGATGAAAATTCAAATGCTTACTGTGCGAAAACTATGTAACTTTTCCAAAAGCTGTATACAAGCCCGCATCCCACAGGGCAGCTCTACGAAACAAACTTTGAACGGAGTCGATATCTCGAAAACTGTGGGCGGAGTTAACCGGACAAGAAGGAACGATCCTCAGAATTAAGGGCAGCAAACGTAACACTAGAGGTCTGCATTTCCAGGAGGAAACGCGAGATGTTGCGCCGCCGAAACCCCCGTCCCCCGATCCGCGTCTTAAAATGTTGAAAAGACAGGCAGTATATTGTGAATGAGGTCTTTTTTAAAAATTCCACCTTAAGAAACCCTGGATAATTAAGACGTCCCCCTTAAAAATGACCTTTAAAGTGTTACAGGCTGCCTGTGTATTTCTGTGGCCCTCACAGCTCTCCCGGTCAGTCTCTGCCTCTGCCCCTCCCCCTCCCCCCTCTCTCTCTCTCACACGCACGCTCACAGAACACAACTGACAGACTCGTGATTCAATGAATTTCGACCTGGGAGCACCCTCCAAAAAACCTCAAATATCTCCAAAACTTTTCCAGGTCCAAAAATGAACGAAGCATACCGTAGCGACAAGGAGAGTCTGGTGCTCGAGATGGTGTAAAAATTTTTGCACTTTGAGCGAGATTTGATGGTGTAATTACGAGTTAAAAACAGGCAAAGTTTTGAAAATCTGCGTGCCGAGCCGCTCTTAAAATACATTGAGCTCTATGGGAGGAAAACCCTCCCAAGTGTCAAACAAAAATTCATAACTCAAGAACGGTATTATCAAACGGTCTGAAACTTACAAGTTTGAGAAAGGGGACATTTCTCTACCATTTAAAATTTAAATGAAGTCTGTAGGTGAAAGTATAAGGAAGTTATGGTGAAATGTTCGGCAGAAAATTGAAAAAGAAAAAAAATAATTTCAATGGGTTCCTATGGGAGCGTACCCACCCTCCGAACAAATGCTTATAGCTCGGAAAGTTTTCCCCACATCACTTACCCGTATATACCGTTGCGACAAGGAGAGTCTGGGGATCGATATGGTATAAAAAAATTGCAGATTAAGTGAGAATTGAGCATGTTATGACGAGTTAAAAACAGGAGAAAATTTTAGAAACCGCACTCTGAGCTGCTCCAAAAATACATTGAACCCTAAGGGAGCCGAAACCGTCCCTAGTGCCGAACAAAAATTCATAACTCAAAAACCGTATTTTCAATAATGTTCAAATTTAGAGGTCTTAGAAAGGACAAGTTTCTCTACCATTTAAAATTTAAATGAAGTTTCTAGGTGAAACTATAAGGAAGTTATGGTGATTTGTTCGGCTGAAAAGTGAAAAAACGGCTTTTTGCCACTGAAACTACAGTGGATGACATCACCCCCACTCTAAGAGCCTCCCATTGAAATGAATGGAGGGATTTTGAAGGAGGAAAAGAAAGGGAAGGATGAGTGCAAAAATTCCGAAAACGGAAGTGATGGGAGCCGGTACGCCCGGGTCCGACCGTCTGAAATCCCGTGTCCGTAGCTTGAAAAATGACCGAGTTAGAGCACTTTGAAAATTAATTCCATAGAAATGACTGGGGAAAAACGGAGCGATAAACGAGTGTAGTGGACGAACGAGTGCGGGTATCGGAAAGCTGTATACAAGCCCACATCGTCGCTATAGGACGCACGATTTCCAGGTGGAACGGAGTCGATAGCTCGAAAGCTGCGGGACTAGTTAGGCGGACAAGGAAATCCGGAATAATAAGAATAATAAAAAAAAAAATAATAATATGACTTTCGGATAACAATATATTGCGCGCTGCTGAAGCAGCTTGCGCAACATAACTAGAGGTCTGCATTTCCAGGAGGAAACGCGAGATGTTGCGCCGCCGAAACCCCCGTCCCCCGATCCGCGTCTTTCCCGCTTAAAGCGAGGTCCTCGATACGGTAAACCCGCGTGGGTCACTAGGCGACGCTTATGGTGAAGGAGTTTACTGCTAAGCTGTCGGTAGTGGGATGTTAAGAGATCACTCTCCCACAGCAGTTTACATTGGACTCTATGGAGCTCTGTAGGCCGTGAATGGAAAACGGGGTCAAAGGTCATGAAGCGGGCGGGGTATCGGCCTATAATTTCACGTGGTGGGACCGTGGACTCTCGGGTCTGCCCGTTTGAATTCTGGTGTGTCTAGCTCGAAAACTGACCGTGTGACAGCAGTTTTAAAGTTTGACAAAAGTTTATGGACATTTTTCCATTCATTCCTATGGGAGAAAAGATGAAACTTCAAATGCTTACTGTGCGAAAACTATGCAACTTTTCCAAAAGCTGTATACAAGCCCGCATCCCACAGGGAAGCTCTACGAATGAAACTTTGAACGGAGTCGATATCTCGAAAACTGTGGGCGGAGTTAACCGGACAAGAATGAACGATCCTCAGAATGAAGGGCAGCAAACGTAACACCAGGAGGAAACGCGAGATGTTGCGCCGCCTAAACCCCCGTCCCCCGATCCGCGTCTTTTCCGCTTAAAGCGAGGTCCTCGGTACGGAAACCCTCGTGGGTCACTAGGCCACGCTATGGTGAAGGAGTTGACTGCTAAGCTGTTGGTAGTGGGATGTTAAGAGAGCAGTCTCCCACAGCAGTTTACATTGGACTCTAGGGAGCTCAGTAGGCCGTGAAAGGAAAACGGGGTCAAAGGTCATGAAGCAGGTGGGCTATCGGCCCATAAGTTTACGTGGTGGGACCGTGGACCCTCGGGTCTGCCCGTTTGAGTTCTGGTGTCTCTAGCTCGAAAACTGAGCGTGTGACAGCAGTTTGAAAGTTTGACAAAAGTTTATGGACATTTTTCCATTCATTCCTATGGGAGTAAAGATGAAGCTTTAAATGCTTACTGTGCGAAAACTATGCAACTTTTCCAAAAGCTGTATACAAGCCCGCATCCCATAGGGCAGCTCTACGAGACAAACTTTGAACGGAGTCGATATCTCGAAAACTGTGGGCGGAGTTAACCGGACAAGAATGAACGATCCTCAGAATGAAGGGCAGCAAACGTAACACTAGAGGTCTGCATTTCCAGGAGGAAACGCGAGATGTTGCGCCGCCTAAACCCCCGTCCCCCGATCCGCGTCTTTCCCGCTTAAAGCGAGGTCCTCGATACGGTAAACCCGCGTGGGTCACTAGGCGACGCTTATGGTGAAGGAGTTTACTGCTAAGCTGTCGGTAGTGGGATGTTAAGAGAGCACTCTCCCACAGCAGTTTACATTGGACTCTATGGAGCTGTGTAGGCCGTGAATGGAAAACGATACATTTTGAATTCCACCTTTAAAAACAATTCCACCTTAAGAAACCCAGAATTGTATTGAAATGTCCACATCACAGGCCAAAAGAGTCTTAAAAGCAACAAAAGATGGCCAATACATTTTAAATACCACCTTAATAAAAATTCCACCTTAAGAAACCCACAGTTGTATTGACACGTCCACCTTTAAAAATGACCACTTTAAATAAAGCTTAAAATGTCGAAAAGACAGGCAGTATATTGTGAATGAGGTATTCTTAAAAAATTCCACCTTAAGAAACCCTGGATAATTAAGATGTCCCCCTTAAAAATGACCTTTAAAGTGTTACAGACTGCCTGTGTATTTCTGTGGCCCTCACAGCTCTTCCCCTCAGTGTCTGCCTCTGCCCCTCCCCCTCCCCCCTCTGTCTCTCTCACACGCACGCTCACAGAATACAACTGACAGACTCATGATTCAATGAATTTCGACCGGTGGCGCACCTTCCAAAAAACCTCAAATATCTCCAAAACTTTTCCAGGTCCAAAAATGAACGAAGCATACCGTAGCGACAAGGAGAGTCTGGTGCTCGAGATGGTGTAAAAATTTTTGCACTTTGAGCGAGATTTGATGGTGTAATTACGAGTTAAAAACAGGCAAAGTTTTGAAAATCTGCGTGCCGAGCCGCTCTTAAAATACATTGAGCTCTATGGGAGGAAAACCCTCCCAAGTGTGGAACAAAAATTCATAACTCAAGAACGGTATTCTCAAACGGTCTGAAACTTACAAGTGTGAGAAAGGGGAAATTTCTCTACCATTTAAAGTTTAAATGAAGTCTGTAGGTGAAAGTATAAGGAAGTTATGGTGAAATGTTCGGCAGAAAATTGAAAAAGAAAAAAAATAATTTCAATGGGTTCCTATGGGAGCGTACCCACCCTCCGAACAAATGCTTATAGCTCGGAAAGTTTTCCTCACATCACTTAACCGTATATACCGTTGCGACAAGGAGAGTCTGGGGATCGATATGGTATAAAAAATGTGCAGATTAAGTGAGAATTGAGCATGTTATGACGAGTTAAAAACAGGAGAAAATTTTAGAAACCGCACTCTGAGCTGCTCCAAAAATACATTGAACCCTATGGGAGCCGAAACCCTCCCTAGTGCCGAACAAAAATTCATAACTCAAAAACCGTATTTTCAATAATGTTCAAATTTAGAGGTCTTAGAAAGGACAAGTTTCTCTACCATTTAAAATTTAAATGAAGTTTCTAGGTGAAAGTATGAGGAAGTTATGGCAATTTGTTCGGCTGAAAAGTGAAAAACCCGTTTTCTGAGAAGGAATCTACAGTGTATGATGTCACCCACTCTAAGAGCCTCCCATTGAAATGAATGGAGGGATTTTGAAGGAGTGATAGAAAGGGAAGGATGAGTGCAAAAATTCCGAAAACGGAAGTGATGGGAGCCGGTACGCCCGGGTCCGACCGTCTGAAATCCCGTGTCCGTAGCTTGAAAAATGACCGAGTTAGAGCACTTTGAAAATTAATTCCATAGAAATGACTGGGGAAAAACGGAGCGATAAACGAGTGTAGCGGACGAACGAGTGCGGGTATCGGAAAGCTGTATACAAGCCCACATCGTCGCTATAGGACGCACGATTTCCAGGTGGAACGGAGTCGATAGCTCGAAAGCTGCGGGACTAGTTAGGCGGACAAGGAAACGCGGAATAATAAGAATAAAAATAATAATAATATGACTTAAGAAGAACAATATATTGCGCGCTGCTGCTTAAAGCAGCAGGCGCAACATAACTAGAGGTCTGCATTTCCAGGAGGAAACGCGAGATGTTGCGCCGCCTAAACCCCCGTCCCCCGATCCGCGTCTTTCCCGCTTAAAGCGAGGTCCTCGATACGGTAAACCCGCGTGGGTCACTAGGCGACGCTTATGGTGAAGGAGTTTACTGCTAAGCTGTTGGTAGTGGGATGTTAAGAGAGCACTCTCCCACAGCAGTTTACATTGGACTCTATGGAGCTGTGTAGGCCGTGAATGGAAAACGGGGTCAAAGGTCATGAAGCGGGTGGGCTATCGGCCCATAGTTTCACGTGCTGGGACCGTGGACCCTCGGGTGTGCCCGTTTGAGTTCTGGTGTCTCTAGCTCGAAAACTGAGCGTTTGACAGCAGTTTGAATGTTTGACAAAAGTTTATGGACATTTCTCCATTCATTCCTATGGGAGAAAACACGAAACTTCAAATGCTTACTGTGCGAAAACTATGCAACTTTTCCAAAAGCTGTATACAAGCCCGCATCCCACAGGGAAGCTCTACGAATGAAACTTTGAACGGAGTCGATATCTCGAAAACTGTGGGCGGAGTTAACCGGACAAGAATGAACGATCCTCAGAATGAAGGGCAGCAAACGTAACACTAGAGGTCTGCATTTCCAGGAGGAAACGCGAGATGTTGCGCCGCCGAAACCCCCGTCCCCCGATCCGCGTCTTTCCCGCTTAAAGGGAGGTCCTCGATACGGTAAACCCGCGTGGGTCACTAGGCGACGCTTATGGTGAAGGAGTTACCTGCTAAGCTGTTGGAAGTGGGATGTTAAGAGAGCACTCTCCCACAGCAGTTTACATTGGACTCTATGGAGCTCTGTAGGCCGTGAATGGAAAACGGGGTCAAAGGTCATGAAGCGGGTGGGCTATCGGCCCATAATTTCACGTGGCGGGACCGTGGACTCTCGGGTCTGCCCGTTTGAATTCTGGTGTGTCTAGCTCGAAAACTGACCGTGTGACAGCAGTTTGAAAGTTTGAGAAAAGTTTATGGACATTTTTCCATTCATTCCTATGGGAGAAAACACGAAACTTCAAATGCTTACTGTGCGAAAACTATGCAACTTTTCCAAAAGCTGTATACAAGCCCGCATCCCACAGGGAAGCTCTACGAATGAAACTTTGAACGGAGTCGATATCTCGAAAACTGTGGGCGGAGTTAACCGGACAAGAATGAACGATCCTCAGAATGAAGGGCAGCAAACGTAACACTAGAGGTCTGCATTTCCAGGAGGAAACGCGAGATGTTGCGCCGCCTAAACCCCTGCCCCCCGATCCGCGTCTTTCCCGCTTAAAGCGAGGTCCTCGATACGGTAAACCCGCGTGGGTCACTAGGCGACGCTTATGGTGAAGGAGTTTACTGCTAAGCTGTTGGTAGTGGGATGTTAAGAGAGCAGTCTCCCACAGCAGTTTACATTGGACTCTATGGAGCTCAGTAGGCCGTGAAAGGAAAACGGGGTCAAAGGTCATGAAGCAGGTGGGCTATCGGCCCATAAGTTTACGTGGTGGGACCGTGGACCCTCGGGTCTGCCCGTTTGAGTTCTGGTGTCTCTAGCTCGAAAACTGAGCGTGTGACAGCAGTTTGAAAGTTTGACAAAAGTTTATGGACATTTTTCCATTCATTCCTATGGGAGTAAAGATGAAACTTTAAATGCTTACTGTGCGAAAACTATGCAACTTTTCCAAAAGCTGTATACAAGCCCGCATCCCATAGGGCAGCTCTACGAGACAAACTTTGAACGGAGTCGATATCTCGAAAACTGTGGGCGGAGTTAACCGGACAAGAATGAACGATCCTCAGAATGAAGGGCAGCAAACGTAACACTAGAGGTCTGCATTTCCAGGAGGAAACGCGAGATGTTGCGCCGCCTAAACCCCTGCCCCCCGATCCGCGTCTTTCCCGCTTAAAGCGAGGTCCTCGGTACGGTAAACCCGCGTGGGTCACTAGGCGACGCTTATGGTGAAGGAGTTTACTGCTAAGCTGTCGGTAGTGGGATGTTAAGAGAGCACTCTCCCACAGCACTTTACATTGGACTCTATGGAGCTCTGTAGGCCGTGAAAGGAAAACGGGGTCAAAGGTCATGAAGCGGGTGGGCTATCGGCCCATAATTTCACGTGGTGGGACCGTGGACTCTCGGGTCTGCCCGTTTGAGTTCTGGTGTGTCTAGCTCGAAAACTGACCGTGTGACAGCAGTTTGAAAGTTTGACAAAAGTTTATGGACATTTTTCCATTCATTCCTATGGGAGTAAAGATGGAAGTTCAAATGCTTACTGTGCGAAAACTATGTAACTTTTCCAAAAGCTGTATACAAGCCCGCATCCCACAGGGCAGCTCTACGAAACAAACTTTGAAGGGAGTCGATATCTCGAAAACTGTGGGCGGAGTTAACCGGACAAGAATGAACGATCCTCAGAATGAAGGGCAGCAAACGTAACACTAGAGGTCTGCATTTCCAGGAGGAAACGCGAGATGTTGCGCCGCCTAAACCCCCGTCCCCCGATCCGCGTCTTTCCCGCTTAAAGCGAGGTCCTCGGTACGGAAACCCTCGTGGGTCACTAGGCGACGCCTATGGTGAAGGAGTTTACTGCTAAGCTGTCGGTAGTGGGATGTTAAGAGAGCACTCTTCCACAGCAGTTTACATTGGACTCTATGGAGCTGTGTAGGCCGTGAATGGAAAACGGGGTCAAAGGTCATGAAGCGGGTGGGCTATCGGCCTATAGTTTCACGTGGTGGGACCGTGGACCCTCGGGTCTGCCCGTTTGAGTTCTGGTGTCTCTAGCTCGAAAACTGACCGTGTGACAGCACTTTGAAAGTTTGACAAAAGTTTATGGACATTTTTCCATTCATTCCTATGGGAGTAAACATGAAACTTCAAATGCTTACTGTGCGAAAACTATGTAACTTTTCCAAAAGCTGTATACAAGCCCGCATCCCACAGGGAAACTCTACGAAACAAACTTTGAACGGAGTCGATATCTCGAAAACTGTGGGCGGAGTTAACCGGACAATAATGAACGATCCTCAGAATGAAGGGCAGCAAACGTAACACTAGAGGTCTGCATTTCCAGGAGGAAACGCGAGATGTTGCGCCGCCTAAACCCCCGTCCCCGATCCGCGTCTTTCCCGCTTAAAGCGAGGTCCTCGATACGGTAAACCCGCGTGGGTCACTAGGCGACGCTTATGGTGAAGGAGTTTACTGCTAAGCTGTCGGTAGTGGGATGTTAAGAGAGCACTCTCCCACAGCAGTTTACATTGGACTCTATGGAGCTGTGTAGGCCGTGAATGGAAAACGATACATTTTGAATTCCACCTTTAAAAACAATTCCACCTTAAGAAACCCAGAATTGTATTGAAATGTCCACATCACAGGCCAAAAGAGTCTTAAAAGCAAAAAAAGATGGCCAATACATTTTAAATACCACCTTAATAAAAATTCCACCTTAAGAAATCCACAGTTGTATTGACACGTCCACCTTTAAAAATGACCACTTTAAATAAAGCTTAAAATGTCGAAAAGACAGGCAGTATATTGTGAATGAGGTATTCTTAAAAAATTGCACCTTAAGAAACCCTGGATAATTAAGACGTCCCCCTTAAAAATGACATTTAAAGTGTTACGGACTGCCTGTGTATTTCTGTGGCCCTCACACCTCTTCCCCTCAGTGTCTGACTCTGCCCCTCCCCCTCCACCCTCTGTCTCTCTCACACGCACGCTCACAGAATACAACTGACAGACTCATGATTCAATGAATTTCGACCGGTGGCGCACCTTCCAAAAAACCTCAAATATCTCAAAAACTTTTCCAGGTCCAAAAATGAACGAAGCATACCGTAGCGACAAGGAGAGTCTGGTGCTCGAGATGGTGTAAAAATTTTTGCACTTTGAGCGAGATTTGATGGTGTAATTACGAGTTAAAAACAGGCAAAGTTTTGAAAATCTGCGTGCCGAGCCGCTCTTAAAATACATTGAGCTCTATGGGAGGAAAACCCTCCCAAGTGTGGAACAAAAATTCATAACTCAAGAACGGTATTCTCAAACGGTCTGAAACTTACAAGTGTGAGAAAGGGGAAATTTCTCTACCATTTAAAGTTTAAATGAAGTCTGTAGGTGAAAGTATAAGGAAGTTATGGTGAAATGTTCGGCAGAAAATTGAAAAAGAAAAAAAATAATTTCAATGGGTTCCTATGGGAGCGTACCCACCCTCCGAACAAATGCTTATAGCTCGGAAAGTTTTCCTCACATCACTTAACCGTATATACCGTTGCGACAAGGAGAGTCTGGGGATCGATATGGTATAAAAAATTTGCAGATTAAGTGAGAATTGAGCATGTTATGACGAGTTAAAAACAGGAGAAAATTTTTGAAACCGCACTCTGAGCTGCTCCAAAAATACATTGAACCCTATGGGAGCCGAAACCCTCCCTAGTGCCGAACAAAAATTCATAACTCAAAAACCGTATTTTCAATAATGTTCAAATTTAGAGGTCTTAGAAAGGACAAGTTTCTCTACCATTTAAAATTTAAATGAACTTTCTAGGTGAAAGTATGAGGAAGTTATGGCAATTTGTTCGGCTGAAAAGTGAAAAACCCGTTTTCTGAGAAGGAATCTACAGTGTATGATGTCACCCACTCTAAGAGCCTCCCATTGAAATGAATGGAGGGATTTTGAAGGAGTGATAGAAAGGGAAGGATGAGTGCAAAAATTCCGAAAACGGAAGTGATGGGAGCCGGTACGCCCGGGTCCGACCGTCTGAAATCCCGTGTCCGTAGCTTGAAAAATGACCGAGTTAGAGCACTTTGAAAATTAATTCCTTAGAAATGACTGGGGAAAAACGGAGCGATAAACGAGTGTAGCGGACGAACGAATGCGGGTATCGGAAAGCTGTATACAAGCCCACATCGTCGCTATAGGACGCACGATTTCCAGGTGGAACGGAGTCGATAGCTCGAAAGCTGCGGGACTAGTTAGGCGGACAAGGAAACGCGGAATAATAAGAATAAAAATAATAATAATATGACTTAAGAAGAACAATATATTGCGCCGCTGCTTAAAGCAGCAGGCGCAACATAACTAGAGGTCTGCATTTCCAGGAGGAAACGCGAGATGTTGCGCCGCCTAAACCCCCGCCCCCCGATCCGCGTCTTTCCCGCTTAAAGCGAGGTCCTCGATACGGTAAACCCGCGTGGGTCACTAGGCGACGCTTATGGTGAAGGAGTTTACTGCTAAGCTGTCGGTAGTGGGATGTTAAGGGAGCACTCTCCCACAGCAGTTTACATTGGACTCTATGGAGCTCTGTAGGCCGTGAAAGGAAAACGGGGTCAAAGGTCATGAAGCGGGTGGGCTATCGGCCCATAAATTCACGTGGTGGGACCGTGGACTCTCGGGTCTGCCCGTTTGAATTCTGGTGTCTCTAGCTCGAAAACTGAGCGTGTGACAGCAGTTTGAATGTTTGACAAAAGTTTATGGACATTTTTCCATTCATTCCTATGGGAGAAAAGATGAAACTTCAAATGCTTACTGTGCGAAAACTATGTAACTTTTCCAAAAGCTGTATACAAGCCCGCATCCCACAGGGCAGCTCTACGAGACAAACTTTGAACGGAGTCTATATCTCGAAAACTGTGGGCGGAGTTAACCGGACAAGAATGAACGATCCTCAGAATGAAGGGCAGCAAACGTAACACTAGAGGTCTGCATTTCCAGGAGGAAACGCGAGATGTTGCGCCGCCTAAACCCCCGTCCCCCGATCCGCGTCTTTCCCGCTTAAAGCGAGGTCCTCGATACGGTAAACCCGCGTGGGTCACTAGGCGACGCTTATGGTGAAGGAGTTTACTGCTAAGCTGTCGGTAGTGGGATGTTAAGAGAGCATTCTCCCACAGCAGTTTACATTGGACTCTATGGAGCTGTGTAGGCCGTGAAAGGAAAACGGGGTCAAAGGTCATGAAGCGGGTGGGCTATCGGCCCATAAATTCACGTGGTGGGACCGTGGACTCTCGGGTGTGCCCGTTTGAATTCTGGTGTCTCTAGCTCGAAAACTGACCGTGTGACAGCAGTTTTAAAGTTTGACAAAAGTTTATGGACATTTTCCCATTCATTCCTATGGGAGAAAAGATGAAACTTCAAAGGCTTACTGTGCGAAAACTATGCAACTTTTCCAAAAGCTGTATACAAGCCCGCATCCCACAGGGAAGCTCTACGAAACAAACTTTGAACGGAGTCGATATCTCGAAAACTGTGGGCGGAGTTAACCGGACAAGAATGAACGATCCTCAGAATGAAGGGCAGCAAACGTAACACTAGAGGTCTGCATTTCCAGGAGGAAACGCGAGATGTTGCGCCGCCTAAACCCCCGTCCCCCGATCCGCGTCTTTCCCGCTTAAAGCGAGGTCCTCGATACGGTAAACCCGCGTGGGTCACTAGGCGACGCTTATGGTGAAGGAGTTTACTGCTAAGCTGTCGGTAGTGGGATGTTAAGAGAGCACTCTCCCACAGCAGTTTACATTGGACTCTGTGGAGCTCAGTAGGCCGTGAATGGAAAACGGGGTCAAAGGTCATGAAGCGGGTGGGCTATCGGCCTATAGTTTCACGTGGTGGGACCGTGGACCCTCGGGTCTGCCCGTTTGAATTCTGGTGTCTCTAGCTCAAAAACTGACCGTGTGACAGCACTTTGAAAGTTTGACAAAAGTTTATGGACATTTTTCCATTCATTCCTATGGGAGAAAAGTTGAAACTTCAAATGCTTACTGTGCTAAAACTATGTAACTTTTCCAAAAGCTGTATACAAGCCCGCATCCCACAGGGAAGCTCTACGAAACAAACTTTGAACGGAGTCGATATCTCGAAAACTGTGGGCGGAGTTAACCGGACAAGAATGAACGATCCTCAGAATGAAGGGCAGCAAACGTAACACTAGAGGTCTGCATTTCCAGGAGGAAACGTGAGATGTTGCGCCGCCTAAACCCCCGCCCCCCGATCCGCGTCTTTCCCGCTTAAAGCGAGGTCCTCGATACGGTAAACCCGCGTGGGTCACTAGGCGACGCTTATGGTGAAGGAGTTTACTGCTAAGCTGTCGGTAGTGGGATGTTAAGAGAGCACTCTCCCACAGCAGTTTACATTGGACTCTATGGAGCTCTGTAGGCCGTGAATGGAAAACGGGGTCAAAGGTCATGAAGCGGGTGGGCTATCGGCCCATAATTTTACGTGGTGGGACCGTGGACCCTCGGGTCTGCCCGGTTGAGTTCTGGTGTCTCTAGCTCGAAAACTGACCGTGTGACAGCAGTTTGAAAGTTTGACAAAAGTTTAT
Source organism: Hoplias malabaricus (assembly GCF_029633855.1). Taxonomy (NCBI): domain Eukaryota; kingdom Metazoa; phylum Chordata; class Actinopteri; order Characiformes; family Erythrinidae; genus Hoplias; species Hoplias malabaricus. The sequence continues at coordinate 24,577,930 of NC_089802.1, read as the reverse complement.
GGACATTTTTCCATTCATTCCTATGGGAGTAAAGATGAAACTTCAAATGCTTACTGTGCGAAAACTATGTAACTTTTCCAAAAGCTGTGTACAAGCCCGCATCCCACAGAGAAGCTGTACAAAACAAACTTTGAACGGAGTCGATATCTCGAAAACTGTGGGCGGAGTTAACCGGACAAGAACGAACGATCCTCAGAATGAAGGGCAGCAAACGTAACACTAGAGGTCTGCATTTCCAGGAGGAAATGTTGACGAGATGTTGCGCCGCCTAAACCCCCGTCCCCCGATCCGCGTCTTTCCCGCTTAAAGCAGGGTCCTCGATACGGTAAACCCGCGTGGGTCACTAGGCGACGCTTATGGTGAAGGAGTTTACTGCTAAGCTGTTGGTAGGTGGATGTTAAGAGAGCACTCTCCCACAGCAGTTTACATTGGACTCTGTGGAGCTCTGTAGGCCGTGAATGGAAAACGATACATTTTGAATTCCACCTTTAAAAACAATTCCACCTTAAGAAACCCAGAATTGTATTGAAATGTCCACATCACAGGCCAAAAGAGTCTTAAAAGCAAAAAAAGATGGCCAATACATTTTAAATACCACCTTAATAAAAATTCCACCTTAAGAAACCCACAGTTGTATTGACACGTCCACCTTTAAAAATGACCACTTTAAATAAAGCTTAAAATGTCGAAAAGACAGGCAGTATATTGTGAATGAGGTCTTTTTTAAAAATTCCACCTTAAGAAACCCTGGATAATTAAGACGTCCCCCTTAAAAATGACCTTTAAAGTGTTACAGACTGCCTGTGTATTTCTGTGGCCCTCACAGCTCTCCCCGTCAGTCTCTGCCTCTGCCCCTCCCCCTCCCCCCTCTGTCTCTCTCACACGCACGCTCACAGAACACAACTGACAGACTCATGATTCAATGAATTTCGACCGGGGAGCACCCTCCAAAAAACCTCAAATATCTCAAAAACTTTTCCAGGTCCAAAAATGAACGAAGCATACCGTAGCGACAAGGAGAGTCTGGTGCTCGAGATGGTGTAAAAATTTTTGCACTTTGAGCGAGATTTGATGGTGTAATTACGAGTTAAAAACAGGCAAAGTTTTGAAAATCTGCGTGCAGACCCGCTCTTAAAATACATTGAGCTCTATGGGAGGAAAACCCTCCCAAGTGTGGAACAAAAATTCATAACTCAAGAACGGTATTCTCAAACGGTCTGAAACTTACAAGTGTGAGAAAGGGGAAATTTCTCTACCATTTAAAATTTAAATGAAGTCTGTAGGTGAAAGTATAAGGAAGTTATGGTGAAATGTTCGGCAGAAAATTGAAAAAGAAAAAAAATAATTTCAATGGGTTCCTATGGGAGCGTACCCACCCTCCGAACAAATGCTTATAGCTCGGAAAGTTTTCCCGACATCACTTAACCGTATATACCGTTGCGACAAGGAGAGTCTGGGGATCGATATGGGGGGATCGATATAAAATTTGCAGATTAAGTGAGAATTGAGCATGTTATGACGAGTTAAAAACAGGAGAAAATTTTAGAAACCGCACTCTGAGCTGCTCCAAAAATACATTGAACCCTATGGGAGCCGAAACCCTCCCTAGTGCCGAACAAAAATTCATAACTCAAAAACCGTATTTTCAATAATGTTCAAATTTAGAGGTCTTAGAAAGGACAAGTTTCTCTACCATTTAAAATTTAAATGAACTTTCTAGGTGAAAGTATGAGGAAGTTATGGCAATTTGTTCGGCTGAAAAGTGAAAAACCCGTTTTCTGAGAAGGAATCTACAGTGTATGATGTCACCCACTCTAAGAGCCTCCCATTGAAATGAATGGAGGGATTTTGAAGGAGTGATAGAAAGGGAAGGATGAGTGCAAAAATTCCGAAAACGGAAGTGATGGGAGCCGGTACGCCCGGGTCCGACCGTCTGAAATCCCGTGTCCGTAGCTTGAAAAATGACCGAGTTAGAGCACTTTGAAAATTAATTCCTTAGAAATGACTGGGGAAAAACGGAGCGATAAACGAGTGTAGCGGACGAACGAATGCGGGTATCGGAAAGCTGTATACAAGCCCACATCGTCGCTATAGGACGCACGATTTCCAGGTGGAACGGAGTCGATAGCTCGAAAGCTGCGGGACTAGTTAGGCGGACAAGGAAACGCGGAATAATAAGAATAAAAATAATAATAATATGACTTAAGAAGAACAATATATTGCGCCGCTGCTTAAAGCAGCAGGCGCAACATAACTAGAGGTCTGCATTTCCAGGAGGAAACGCGAGATGTTGCGCCGCCTAAACCCCCGCCCCCCGATCCGCGTCTTTCCCGCTTAAAGCGAGGTCCTCGATACGGTAAACCCGCGTGGGTCACTAGGCGACGCTTATGGTGAAGGAGTTTACTGCTAAGCTGTCGGTAGTGGGATGTTAAGGGAGCACTCTCCCACAGCAGTTTACATTGGACTCTATGGAGCTCTGTAGGCCGTGAAAGGAAAACGGGGTCAAAGGTCATGAAGCGGGTGGGCTATCGGCCCATAAATTCACGTGGTGGGACCGTGGACTCTCGGGTCTGCCCGTTTGAATTCTGGTGTCTCTAGCTCGAAAACTGAGCGTGTGACAGCAGTTTGAATGTTTGACAAAAGTTTATGGACATTTTTCCATTCATTCCTATGGGAGAAAAGATGAAACTTCAAATGCTTACTGTGCGAAAACTATGTAACTTTTCCAAAAGCTGTATACAAGCCCGCATCCCACAGGGCAGCTCTACGAGACAAACTTTGAACGGAGTCTATATCTCGAAAACTGTGGGCGGAGTTAACCGGACAAGAATGAACGATCCTCAGAATGAAGGGCAGCAAACGTAACACTAGAGGTCTGCATTTCCAGGAGGAAACGCGAGATGTTGCGCCGCCTAAACCCCCGTCCCCCGATCCGCGTCTTTCCCGCTTAAAGCGAGGTCCTCGATACGGTAAACCCGCGTGGGTCACTAGGCGACGCTTATGGTGAAGGAGTTTACTGCTAAGCTGTCGGTAGTGGGATGTTAAGAGAGCATTCTCCCACAGCAGTTTACATTGGACTCTATGGAGCTGTGTAGGCCGTGAAAGGAAAACGGGGTCAAAGGTCATGAAGCGGGTGGGCTATCGGCCCATAAATTCACGTGGTGGGACCGTGGACTCTCGGGTGTGCCCGTTTGAATTCTGGTGTCTCTAGCTCGAAAACTGACCGTGTGACAGCAGTTTTAAAGTTTGACAAAAGTTTATGGACATTTTCCCATTCATTCCTATGGGAGAAAAGATGAAACTTCAAAGGCTTACTGTGCGAAAACTATGCAACTTTTCCAAAAGCTGTATACAAGCCCGCATCCCACAGGGAAGCTCTACGAAACAAACTTTGAACGGAGTCGATATCTCGAAAACTGTGGGCGGAGTTAACCGGACAAGAATGAACGATCCTCAGAATGAAGGGCAGCAAACGTAACACTAGAGGTCTGCATTTCCAGGAGGAAACGCGAGATGTTGCGCCGCCTAAACCCCCGTCCCCCGATCCGCGTCTTTCCCGCTTAAAGCGAGGTCCTCGATACGGTAAACCCGCGTGGGTCACTAGGCGACGCTTATGGTGAAGGAGTTTACTGCTAAGCTGTCGGTAGTGGGATGTTAAGAGAGCACTCTCCCACAGCAGTTTACATTGGACTCTGTGGAGCTCAGTAGGCCGTGAATGGAAAACGGGGTCAAAGGTCATGAAGCGGGTGGGCTATCGGCCTATAGTTTCACGTGGTGGGACCGTGGACCCTCGGGTCTGCCCGTTTGAATTCTGGTGTCTCTAGCTCAAAAACTGACCGTGTGACAGCACTTTGAAAGTTTGACAAAAGTTTATGGACATTTTTCCATTCATTCCTATGGGAGAAAAGTTGAAACTTCAAATGCTTACTGTGCTAAAACTATGTAACTTTTCCAAAAGCTGTATACAAGCCCGCATCCCACAGGGAAGCTCTACGAAACAAACTTTGAACGGAGTCGATATCTCGAAAACTGTGGGCGGAGTTAACCGGACAAGAATGAACGATCCTCAGAATGAAGGGCAGCAAACGTAACACTAGAGGTCTGCATTTCCAGGAGGAAACGTGAGATGTTGCGCCGCCTAAACCCCCGCCCCCCGATCCGCGTCTTTCCCGCTTAAAGCGAGGTCCTCGATACGGTAAACCCGCGTGGGTCACTAGGCGACGCTTATGGTGAAGGAGTTTACTGCTAAGCTGTCGGTAGTGGGATGTTAAGAGAGCACTCTCCCACAGCAGTTTACATTGGACTCTATGGAGCTCTGTAGGCCGTGAATGGAAAACGGGGTCAAAGGTCATGAAGCGGGTGGGCTATCGGCCCATAATTTTACGTGGTGGGACCGTGGACCCTCGGGTCTGCCCGGTTGAGTTCTGGTGTCTCTAGCTCGAAAACTGACCGTGTGACAGCAGTTTGAAAGTTTGACAAAAGTTTATGGACATTTTTCCATTCATTCCTATGGGAGTAAAGATGAAACTTCAAATGCTTACTGTGCGAAAACTATGTAACTTTTCCAAAAGCTGTGTACAAGCCCGCATCCCACAGAGAAGCTGTACAAAACAAACTTTGAACGGAGTCGATATCTCGAAAACTGTGGGCGGAGTTAACCGGACAAGAACGAACGATCCTCAGAATGAAGGGCAGCAAACGTAACACTAGAGGTCTGCATTTCCAGGAGGAAATGTTGACGAGATGTTGCGCCGCCTAAACCCCCGTCCCCCGATCCGCGTCTTTCCCGCTTAAAGCAGGGTCCTCGATACGGTAAACCCGCGTGGGTCACTAGGCGACGCTTATGGTGAAGGAGTTTACTGCTAAGCTGTTGGTAGGTGGATGTTAAGAGAGCACTCTCCCACAGCAGTTTACATTGGACTCTGTGGAGCTCTGTAGGCCGTGAATGGAAAACGATACATTTTGAATTCCACCTTTAAAAACAATTCCACCTTAAGAAACCCAGAATTGTATTGAAATGTCCACATCACAGGCCAAAAGAGTCTTAAAAGCAAAAAAAGATGGCCAATACATTTTAAATACCACCTTAATAAAAATTCCACCTTAAGAAACCCACAGTTGTATTGACACGTCCACCTTTAAAAATGACCACTTTAAATAAAGCTTAAAATGTCGAAAAGACAGGCAGTATATTGTGAATGAGGTCTTTTTTAAAAATTCCACCTTAAGAAACCCTGGATAATTAAGACGTCCCCCTTAAAAATGACCTTTAAAGTGTTACAGACTGCCTGTGTATTTCTGTGGCCCTCACAGCTCTCCCCGTCAGTCTCTGCCTCTGCCCCTCCCCCTCCCCCCTCTGTCTCTCTCACACGCACGCTCACAGAACACAACTGACAGACTCATGATTCAATGAATTTCGACCGGGGAGCACCCTCCAAAAAACCTCAAATATCTCAAAAACTTTTCCAGGTCCAAAAATGAACGAAGCATACCGTAGCGACAAGGAGAGTCTGGTGCTCGAGATGGTGTAAAAATTTTTGCACTTTGAGCGAGATTTGATGGTGTAATTACGAGTTAAAAACAGGCAAAGTTTTGAAAATCTGCGTGCAGACCCGCTCTTAAAATACATTGAGCTCTATGGGAGGAAAACCCTCCCAAGTGTGGAACAAAAATTCATAACTCAAGAACGGTATTCTCAAACGGTCTGAAACTTACAAGTGTGAGAAAGGGGAAATTTCTCTACCATTTAAAATTTAAATGAAGTCTGTAGGTGAAAGTATAAGGAAGTTATGGTGAAATGTTCGGCAGAAAATTGAAAAAGAAAAAAAATAATTTCAATGGGTTCCTATGGGAGCGTACCCACCCTCCGAACAAATGCTTATAGCTCGGAAAGTTTTCCCGACATCACTTAACCGTATATACCGTTGCGACAAGGAGAGTCTGGGGATCGATATGGGGGGATCGATATAAAATTTGCAGATTAAGTGAGAATTGAGCATGTTATGACGAGTTAAAAACAGGAGAAAATTTTAGAAACCGCACTCTGAGCTGCTCCAAAAATACATTGAACCCTATGGGAGCCGAAACCGTCCCTAGTGCCAAACAAAAATTCATAACTCAAAAACCGTATTTTCAATAATGTTCAAATTTAGAGGTCTTAGAAAGGACAAGTTTCTCTACCATTTAAAATTTAAATGAAGTTTCTAGGTGAAAGAATGAGGAAGTTATGGTGAATTGTTCGGCTGAAAAGTGAAAAAACGGCTTTTTGCCACTGAAACTACAGTGGATGACATCACCCCCACTCTAAGAGCCTCCCATTGAAATGAATGGAGGGATTTTGAAGGAGGAAAAGAAAGGGAAGGATGAGTGCAAAAATTCCGAAAACGGAAGTGATGGGAGCCGGTACGCCCGGGTCCGACCGTCTGAAATCCCGTGTCCGTAGCTTGAAAAATGACCGAGTTAGAGCACTTTGAAAATTAATTCCATAGAAATGACTGGGGAAAAACAGAGCGAAAAACGAGTGTAGCGGACGAACGAGTGCGGGTATCGGAAAGCTGTATACAAGCCCACATCGTCGCTATAGGACGCACGATTTCCAGGTGGAACGGAGTCGATAGCTCAAAAGCTGCGGGACTAGTTAAGCGGACAAGGAAACGCGGAATAATAAAAATAATAATAAAAATAATAATAATATGACTTACGGATAACAATATATCGCGCCGCTGCTTACAGCAGCAGGCGCAACATAACTAGAGGTCTGCATTTCCAGGAGGAAACGCGAGATGTTGCGCCGCCTAAACCCCCGCCCCCCGATCCGCGTCTTTCCCGCTTAAAGCGAGGTCCTCGATACGGTAAACCCGCGTGGGTCACTAGGCGACGCTTATGGTGAAGGAGTTTACTGCTAAGCTGTCGGTAGTGGGATGTTAAGGGAGCACTCTCCCACAGCAGTTTACATTGGACTCTATGGAGCTCTTTAGGCCATGAAAGGAAAACGGGGTCAAAGGTCATGAAGCGGGTGGGCTATCGGCCCATAAATTCACGTGGTGGGACCGTGGACTCTCGGGTCTGCCCGTTTGAATTCTGGTGTCTCTAGCTCGAAAACTGACCGTGTGACAGCAGTTTTAAAGTTTGACAAAAGTTTATGGACATTTTTCCATTCATTCCTATGGGAGAAAAGATGAAATTTCAAATGCTTACTGTGCGAAAACTATGTAACTTTTCCAAAAGCTGTATACAAGCCCGCATCCCACAGGGCAGCTCTACGAGACAAACTTTGAACGGAGTCTATATCTCGAAAACTGTGGGCGGAGTTAACCGGACAAGAATGAACGATCCTCAGAATGAAGGGCAGCAAACGTAACACTAGAGGTCTGCATTTCCAGGAGGAAACGCGAGATGTTGCGCCGCCTAAACCCCGGTCCCCCGATCCGCGTCTTTCCCGCTTAAAGCGAGGTCCTCGATACGGTAAACCCGCGTGGGTCACTAGGCGACGCTTATGGTGAAGGAGTTTACTGCTAAGCTGTCGGTAGTGGGATGTTAAGAGAGCATTCTCCCACAGCAGTTTACATTGGACTCTATGGAGCTGTGTAGGCCGTGAAAGGAAAACGGGGTCAAAGGTCATGAAGCGGGTGGGCTATCGGCCCATAGTTTCACGTGGTGGGACCGTGGACTCTCGGGTGTGCCCGTTTGAATTCTGGTGTCTCTAGCTCGAAAACTGACCGTGTGACAGCAGTTTTAAAGTTTGACAAAAGTTTATGGACATTTTCCCATTCATTCCTATGGGAGAAAAGATGAAACTTCAAATGCTTACTGTGCGAAAACTATGCAACTTTTCCAAAAGCTGTATACAAGCCCGCATCCCACAGGGAAGCTCTACGAAACAAACTTTGAACGGAGTCGATATCTCGAAAACTGTGGGCGGAGTTAACCGGACAAGAATGAACGATCCTCAGAATGAAGGGCAGCAAACGTAACACTAGAGGTCTGCATTTCCAGGAGGAAACGCGAGATGTTGCGCCGCCTAAACCCCTGCCCCCCGATCCGCGTCTTTCCCGCTTAAAGCGAGGTCCTCGATACGGTAAACCCGCGTGGGTCACTAGGCCACGCTTATGGTGAAGGAGTTTACTGCTAAGCTGTCGGTAGTGGGATGTTAAGAGAGCAGTCTCCCACAGCAGTTTACATTGGACTCTATGGAGCTCTGTAGGCCGTGAATGGAAAACGGGGTCAAAGGTCATGAAGCGGGTGGGCTATCGGCCCATAATTTCACGTGGGGGGACCGTGGACTCTCGGGTCTGCCCGTTTGAGTTCTGGTGTCTCTAGCTCGAAAACTGAGCGTGTGACAGCAGTTTGAAAGTTTGACAAAAGTTTATGGACATTTTTCCATTCATTCCTATGGGAGAAAAGATGAAACTTCAAATGCTTACTGTGCGAAAACTATGCAACTTTTCCAAAAGCTGTATACAACCCGCATCCCACAGGGAAGCTCTACGAATGAAACTTTGAACGGAGTCGATATCTCGAAAACTGTGGGCGGAGTTAACCGGACAAGGAATGAAGATCCTCAGAATGAAGGGCAGCAAACGTAACACCAGGAGGAAACGCGAGATGTTGCGCCGCCTAAACCCCCGCCCCCCGATCCGCATCTTTCCCGCTTAAAGCGAGGTCCTCGATACGGTAAACCCGCGTGGGTCACTAGGCGACGCTTATGGTGAAGGAGTTTACTGCTAAGCTGTTGGTAGTGGGATGTTAAGAGAGCACTGTCCCACAGCAGTTTACATTGGACTCTATGGAGCTGTGTAGGCCGTGAATGGAAAACGGGGTCAAAGGTCATGAAGCGGGTGGGCTATCGGCCTATAGTTTCACGTGGTGGGACCGTGGACTCTCGGGTCTGCCCGTTTGAGTTCTGGTGTCTCTAGCTCGAAAACTGAGCGTGTGACAGCAGTTTGAAAGTTTGACAAAAGTTTATGGACATTTTTCCATTCATTCCTATGGGAGAAAAGATGAAACTTCAAATGCTTACTGTGCGAAAACTATGCAACTTTTCCAAAAGCTGTATACAAGCCCGCATCCGACAGGGAAGCTCTACGAATGAAACTTTGAACGGAGTCGATATCTCGAAAACTGTGGGCGGAGTTAACCGGACAAGGAATGAAGATCCTCAGAATGAAGGGCAGCAAACGTAACACTAGAGGTCTGCATTTCCAGGAGGAAACGCGAGATGTTGCGCCGCCTAAACCCCCGCCCCCCGATCCGCATCTTTCCCGCTTAAAGCGAGGTCCTCGATACGGTAAACCCGCGTGGGTCACTAGGCGACGCTTATGGTGAAGGAGTTTACTGCTAAGCTGTCGGTAGTGGGATGTTAAGAGAGCACTCTCCCACAGCAGTTTACATTGGACTCTATGGAGCTGTGTAGGCCGTGAAAGGAAAACGGGGTCAAAGGTCATGAAGCGGGCGGGCTATCGGCCCATAATTTTACGTGGTGGGACCGTGGACCCTCGGGTCTACCCGTTTGAATTCTGGTGTCTGTAGCTCGAAAATTGACCGTGTGACAGCAGTTTGAAAGTTTGACAAAAGTTTATGGACATTTTTCCATTCTTTCCTACGGGAGTAAAGAGGAAACTTCAAATGGTTACTGTGCGAAAACTATGCAACTTTTCCAAAAGCTGTATACAAGCCCGCATCCCACAGGGAAGCTCTACGAAACAAACTTTGAACGGAGTCGATATCTCGAAAACTGTGGGCGGAGTTAACCGGACAAGAATGAACGATCCTCAGAATGAAGGGCAGCAAACGTAACACTAGAGGTCTGCATTTCCAGGAGGAAACGCGAGATGTTGCGCCGCCTAAAACCCTGCCCCCCGATCCGCGTCTTTCCCGCTTAAAGCGAGGTCCTCGATACGGTAAACCCGCGTGGGTCACTAGGCGACGCTTATGGTGAAGGAGTTTACTGCTAAGCTGTCGGTAGTGGGATGTTAAGAGAGCACTCTCCCACACCAGTTTACATTGGACTCTATGGAGCTCTGTAGGCCGTGAATGGAAAACGGGGTGAAAGGTCATGAAGCGGGCGGGGTATCGGCCTATAGTTTCACGTGGTGGGACCGTGGACTCTCGGGTCTGCCCGTTTGAGTTCTGGTGTCTCTAGCTCGAAAACTGACCGTGTGACGGCAGTTTTAAAGTTTGACAAAAGTTTATGGACATTTTTCCATTCATTCCTATGGGAGTAAGGATGAAACTTCAAATGCTTACTGTGCGAAAACTATGCAACTTTTCCAAAAGCTGTATACAAGCCCGCATCCCACAGGGAAGCTCTACGAAACAAACTTTGAACGGAGTCGATATCTTGAAAACTGTGGGCGGAGTTAACCGGACAAGAACGAACGATCCTCAGAATTAAGGGCAGCAAACGTAACACTAGAGGTCTGCGTTTCCAGGAGGAAACGCGAGATGTTGCGCCGCCTAAACCCCTGCCCCCCGATCCGCGTCTTTCCCGCTTAAAGCGAGGTCCTCGATACGGTAAACCCGCGTGGGTCACTAGGCCACGCTTATGGTGAAGGAGTTTACTGCTAAGCTGTCGGTAGTGGGATGTTAAGAGAGCAGTCTCCCACAGCAGTTTACATTGGACTCTATGGAGCTCTGTAGGCCGTGAATGGAAAACGGGGTCAAAGGTCATGAAGCGGGTGGGCTATCGGCCCATAATTTCACGTGGGGGGACCGTGGACTCTCGGGTCTGCCCGTTTGAGTTCTGGTGTCTCTAGCTCGAAAACTGAGCGTGTGACAGCAGTTTGAAAGTTTGACAAAAGTTTATGGACATTTTTCCATTCATTCCTATGGGAGAAAAGATGAAACTTCAAATGCTTACTGTGCGAAAACTATGCAACTTTTCCAAAAGCTGTATACAAGCCCGCATCCCACAGGGAAGCTCTACGAATGAAACTTTGAACGGAGTCGATATCTCGAAAACTGTGGGCGGAGTTAACCGGACAAGGAATGAAGATCCTCAGAATGAAGGGCAGCAAACGTAACACCAGGAGGAAACGCGAGATGTTGCGCCGCCTAAACCCCCGCCCCCCGATCCGCATCTTTCCCGCTTAAAGCGAGGTCCTCGATACGGTAAACCCGCGTGGGTCACTAGGCGACGCTTATGGTGAAGGAGTTTACTGCTAAGCTGTCGGTAGTGGGATGTTAAGAGAGCACTCTCCCACAGCAGTTTACATTGGACTCTATGGAGCTGTGTAGGCCGTGAAAGGAAAACGGGGTCAAAGGTCATGAAGCGGGCGGGCTATCGGCCCATAATTTTACGTGGTGGGACCGTGGACCTTCGGGTCTACCCGTTTGAATTCTGGTGTCTGTAGCTCGAAAATTGACCGTGTGACAGCAGTTTGAAAGTTTGACAAAAGTTTATGGACATTTTTCCATTCATTCCTATGGGAGTAAGGATGAAACTTCAAATGCTTACTGTGCGAAAACTATGCAACTTTTCCAAAAGCTGTATACAAGCCCGCATCCCACAGGGAAGCTCTACGAAACAAACTTTGAACGGAGTCGATATCTCGAAAACTGTGGGCGGAGTTAACCGGACAAGAACGAACGATCCTCAGAATTAAGGGCAGCAAACGTAACACTAGAGGTCTGCATTTCCAGGAGGAAACGCGAGATGTTGCGCCGCCTAAACCCCCGTCCCCCGATCCGCGTCTTTCCCGCTTAAAGCGAGGTCCTCGATACGGTAAACCCGCGTGGGTCACTAGGCGACGCTTATGGTGAAGGAGTTTACTGCTAAGCTGTTGGTAGGTGGATGTTAAGAGAGCACTCTCCCACAGCAGTTTACATTGGACTCTATGGAGCTCTGTAGGCCGTGAATGGAAAACGATACATTTTGAATTCCACCTTTAAAAACAATTCCACCTTAAGAAACCCAGAATTGTATTGAAATGTCCACATCACAGGCCAAAAGAGTCTTAAAAGCAAAAAAAGATGGCCAATACATTTTAAATACCACCTTAATAAAAATTCCACCTTAAGAAACCCACAGTTGTATTGACACGTCCACCTTTAAAAATGACCACTTTAAATAAAGCTTAAAATGTCGAAAAGACAGGCAGTCTATTGTGAATGAGGTATTCTTAAAAAATTCCACCTTAAGAAACCCTGGATAGTTAAGATGTCCCCCTTAAAAATGACCTTTAAAGTGTTACAGACTGCCTGTGTATTTCTGTGGCCCTCACAGCTCTCCACCTCAGTCTCTGCCTCTGCCCCTCCCCCCTCTGTCTGTCTCTCACACGCACGCTCACAGAATACAACTGACAGACTCATGATTCAATGAATTTCGACCGGTGGCGCACCTTCCAAAAAACCTCAAATATCTCAAAAACTTTTCCAGGTCCAAAAATGAACGAAGCATACCGTAGCGACAAGGAGAGTCTGGTGCTCGAGATGGTGTAAAAATTTTTGCACTTTGAGCGAGATTTGATGGTGTAATTACGAGTTAAAAACAGGCAAAGTTTTGAAAATCTGCGTGCCAACCCGCTCTTAAAATACATTGAGCTCTATGGGAGGAAAACCCTCCCAAGTGTCAAACAAAAATTCATAACTCAAGAACGGTATTATCAAACGGTCTGAAACTTACAAGTTTGAGAAAGGGGACATTTCTCTACCATTTAAAATTTAAATGAAGTCTGTAGGTGAAAGTATAAGGAAGTTATGGTGAAATGTTCGGCAGAAAATTGAAAAAGAAAAAAAATAATTTCAATGGGTTCCTATGGGAGCGTACCCACCCTCCGAACAAATGCTTATAGCTCGGAAAGTTTTCCCCACATCACTTAACTGTATATACCGTTGCGACAAGGAGAGTCTGGGGATCGATGTGGTATAAAAAATTTGCAGATTAAGTGAGAATTGAGCATGTTATGACGAGTTAAAAACAGGAGAAAATTTTAGAAACCGCACTCTGAGCTGCTCCAAAAATACATTGAACCCTATGGGAGCCCAAACCGTCCCTAGTGCCGAACAAAAATTCATAACTCAAAAACCGTATTTTCAATAATGTTCAAATTTAGAGGTCTTAGAAAGGACAAGTTTCTCTACCATTTAAAATTTAAATGAAGTTTCTAGGTGAAACTATAAGGAAGTTATGGCGATTTGTTCGGCTGAAAAGTGAAAAAACGGCTTTTTGCCACTGAAACTACAGTGGATGACATCACCCCCACTCTAAGGGCCTCCCATTGAAATGAATGGAGGGATTTTGAAGGAGGTATAGAAAGGGAAGGATGAGTGCAAAAATTCTGAAAACGGAAGTGATGGGAGCCGGTACGCCCGGGTCCGACCGTCTAAAATCCCGTGTCCGTAGCTTGAAAAATGACCGAGTTAGAGCACTTTGAAAATTAATTCCATAGAAATGACTGGGGAAAAACGGAGCGATAAACGAGTGTAGCGGACGAACGAGTGCGGGTATCGGAAAGCTGTATACAAGCCCACATCGTCGCTATAGGACGCACGATTTCCAGGTTGAACGGAGTCGATAGCTCGAAAGCTGCGGGACTAGTTAGGCGGACAAGGAAACGCGGAATAATAAAAATAATAATAATAATATGACTTAAGAAGAACAATATATTGCGCGCTGCTGCTTAAAGTAGCAGGCGCAACATAACTAGAGGTCTGCGAGATGTTGCGCCGCCTAAACCCCCGTCCCCCGATCCGCGTCTTTCCCGCTTAAAGCGAGGTCCTCGATACGGTAAACCCGCGTGGGTCACTAGGCGACGCTTATGGTGAAGGAGTTTACTGCTAAGCTGTCGGTAGTGGGATGTTAAGAGAGCACTCTCCCACAGCAGTTTACATTGGACTCTATGGAGCTCTGTAGGCTGTGAATGGAAAACGGGGTCAAAGGTCATGAAGCGGGCGGGGTATCGGCCTATAATTTCACGTGGCGGGACCGTGGACTCTCGGGTCTGCCCGTTTGAATTCTGGTGTCTCTAGCTCGAAAACTGAGCGTGTGACAGCAGTTTGAAAGTTTGACAAAAGTTTATGGACATTTTTCCATTCATTCCTATGGGAGTAAAGATGAAACTTCAAATGCTTCCTGTGCGAAAACTATGTAACTTTTCCAAAAGCTGTATACAAGCCCGCATCCCACAGGGCAGCTCTACGAATGAAACTTTGAACGGAGTCGATATCTCGAAAACTGTGGGCGGAGTTAACCGGACAAGAATGAACGATCCTCAGAATTAAGGGCAGCAAACGTAACACTAGAGGTCTGCATTTCCAGGAGGAAACGCGAGATGTTGCGCCGCCGAAACCCCCGTCCCCCGATCCGCGTCTTTCCCGCTTAAAGCGAGGTCCTCGATACGGTAAACCCGCGTGGGTCACTAGGCGACGCTTATGGTGAAGGAGTTTACTGCTAAGCTGTTGGTAGTGGGATGTTAAGAGAGCACTCTCCCACAGCAGTTTACATTGGACTCTATGGAGCTCTGTAGGCCGTGAATGGAAAACGGGGTCAAAGGTCATGAAGCGGGCGGGGTATCTCAATTCCAAGTATTAACTAAGCGCACAAGCTCGGGATTCCTAAGAGTGCTACGGCCATAAGCAATGACTGTTGGCTGTAGAAGACTATTTGTAATGCCTGTTCTAAGAGTAACTCTTGTTACAGAGCTGCTTGTAAACTAAAAAGCCTCAAAACTCAAAATAAATGACTGGCTTTCCAGTGTTTTTTGTTTATTTGTTTTTTTATTTGTTTGTTTATTTTTTATTCATTTATTGTTTATTTGTTTATTTCTTAAAAGTTTTGATCTCCTCTTGTGTTTAAATGACTGTAGCTACAATCTTCACAATCGGAGCCTTAAGCTCAATGGCTTACAGCGCCTAGTGTTCCCTGGCAGTCTCCATTCCAAGTATTAACTAAGCGCACAAGCTCGGGATTCCTAAGAGTGCTATGGCCATAAGCAATGACTGTTGGCTGTAGAAGACAATTTGTAATGACTGTTCTAAGAGCAACTCTTGCTGCTTGTGAACTAAAAAGCCTCACAACTCAAAATAAATGACTGGCTTTCCAGTGTTTTTTGTTTGTTTGTTTTTTTATTTGTTTGTTTATTTTTTATTCATTTATTGTTTATTTGTTTATTTTTTAAAAGTTTTGATCTCCTCTTGTGTTTAAATGACTGTAGCTACAATCTTCACAATCGGAGCCTTAAGCTAAAAAGCTTACAGCGCCTAGTGTTCCCTGGCAGTCTCAATTCCAAGTGTTAACTAAGCGCACAAGCTCGGGATTCCTAAGAGTGCTACGGCCATAAGCAATGACTGTTGGCTGTAGAAGACTATTTGTAATGCCTGTTCTAAGAGTAACTCTTGTTACAGAGCTGCTTGTAAACTAAAAAGCCTCAAAACTCAAAATAAATGACTGGCTTTCCAGTGTTTTTTGTTTATTTGTTTTTTTATTTCTTTGTTTATTTTTTATTCATTTATTGTTTATTTGTTTATTTCTTAAAAGTTTTGATCTCCTCTTGTGTTTAAATGACTGTAGCTACAATCTTCACAATCGGAGCCTTAAGCTAAAAAGCTTACAGCGCCTAGTGTTCCCTGGCAGTCTCAATTCCAAGTATTAACTAAGCGCACAAGCTCGGGATTCCTAAGAGTGCTACGGCCATAAGCAATGACTGTTGGCTGTAGAAGACTATTTGTAATACCTGTTCTAAGAGTAACTCTTGTTACAGAGCTGCTTGTAAACTAAAAAGCCTCACAACTCAAAATAAATGACTGGCTTTCCAGTGTTTTTTGTTTATTTGTTTTTTTATTTGTTTGTTTATTTTTTATTCATTTATTGTTTATTTGTTTATTTTTTAAATGTTTTGATCTCCTCTTGTGTTTAAATGACTGTAGCTACAATCTTCACAATCGGAGCCTTAAGCTCAATGGCTTACAGCGCCTAGTGTTCCCTGGCAGTCTCCATTCCAAGTATTAACTAAGCGCACAAGCTCGGGATTCCTAAGAGTGCTATGGCCATAAGCAATGACTGTTGGCTGTAGAAGACAATTTGTAATGACTGTTCTAAGAGCAACTCTTGCTGCTTGTGAACTAAAAAGCCTCACAACTCAAAATAAATGACTGGCTTTCCAGTGTTTTTTGTTTGTTTGTTTTTTTATTTGTTTGTTTATTTTTTATTCATTTATTGTTTATTTGTTTATTTTTTAAAAGTTTTGATCTCCTCTTGTGTTTAAATGACTGTAGCTACAATCTTCACAATCGGAGCCTTAAGCTCAATGGCTTACAGCGCCTAGTGTTCCCTGGCAGTCTCCATTCCAAGTATTAACTAAGCGCACAAGCTCGGGATTCCTAAGAGTGCTATGGCCATAAGCAATGACTGTTGGCTGTAGAAGACAATTTGTAATGACTGTTCTAAGAGCAACTCTTGCTGCTTGTGAACTAAAAAGCCTCACAACTCAAAATAAATGACTGGCTTTCCAGTGTTTTTTGTTTGTTTGTTTTTTTATTTGTTTGTTTATTTTTTATTCATTTATTGTTTATTTGTTTATTTTTTAAAAGTTTTGATCTCCTCTTGTGTTTAAATGACTGTAGCTACAATCTTCACAATCGGAGCCTTAAGCTAAAAAGCTTACAGCGCCTAGTGTTCCCTGGCAGTCTCAATTCCAAGTATTAACTAAGCGCACAAGCTCGGGATTCCTAAGAGTGCTACGGCCATAAGCAATGACTGTTGGCTGTAGAAGACTATTTGTAATGCCTGTTCTAAGAGTAACTCTTGTTACAGAGCTGCTTGTAAACTAAAAAGCCTCAAAACTCAAAATAAATGACTGGCTTTCCAGTGTTTTTTGTTTATTTGTTTTTTTATTTCTTTGTTTATTTTTTATTCATTTATTGTTTATTTGTTTATTTTTTAAAAGTTTTGATCTCCTCTTGTGTTTAAATGACTGTAGCTACAATCTTCACAATCGGAGCCTTAAGCTCAATGGCTTACAGCGCCTAGTGTTCCCTGGCAGTCTCCATTCCAAGTATTAACTAAGCGCACAAGCTCGGGATTCCTAAGAGTGCTATGGCCATAAGCAATGACTGTTGGCTGTAGAAGACAATTTGTAATGACTGTTCTAAGAGCAACTCTTGCTGCTTGTGAACTAAAAAGCCTCACAACTCAAAATAAATGACTGGCTTTCCAGTGTTTTTTGTTTGTTTGTTTTTTTATTTGTTTGTTTATTTTTTATTCATTTATTGTTTATTTGTTTATTTTTTAAAAGTTTTGATCTCCTCTTGTGTTTAAATGACTGTAGCTACAATCTTCACAATCGGAGCCTTAAGCTAAAAAGCTTACAGCGCCTAGTGTTCCCTGGCAGTCTCAATTCCAAGTATTAACTAAGCGCACAAGCTCGGGATTCCTAAGAGTGCTACGGCCATAAGCAATGACTGTTGGCTGTAGAAGACTATTTGTAATGCCTGTTCTAAGAGTAACTCTTGTTACAGAGCTGCTTGTAAACTAAAAAGCCTCAAAACTCAAAATAAATGACTGGCTTTCCAGTGTTTTTTGTTTATTTGTTTTTTTATTTCTTTGTTTATTTTTTATTCATTTATTGTTTATTTGTTTATTTCTTAAAAGTTTTGATCTCCTCTTGTGTTTAAATGACTGTAGCTACAATCTTCACAATCGGAGCCTTAAGCTAAAAAGCTTACAGCGCCTAGTGTTCCCTGGCAGTCTCAATTCCAAGTATTAACTAAGCGCACAAGCTCGGGATTCCTAAGAGTGCTACGGCCATAAGCAATGACTGTTGGCTGTAGAAGACTATTTGTAATGCCTGTTCTAAGAGTAACTCTTGTTACAGAGCTGCTTGTAAACTAAAAAGCCTCACAACTCAAAATAAATGACTGGCTTTCCAGTGTTTTTTGTTTATTTGTTTTTTTATTTGTTTGTTTATTTTTTTATTCATTTATTGTTTATTTGTTTATTTTTTAAAAGTTTTGATCTCCTCTTGTGTTTAAATGACTGTAGCTACAATCTTCACAATCGGAGCCTTAAGCTCAATGGCTTACAGCGCCTAGTGTTCCCTGGCAGTCTCCATTCCAAGTATTAACTAAGCGCACAAGCTCGGGATTCCTAAGAGTGCTATGGCCATAAGCAATGACTGTTGGCTGTAGAAGACAATTTGTAATGACTGTTCTAAGAGCAACTCTTGCTGCTTGTGAACTAAAAAGCCTCACAACTCAAAATAAATGACTGGCTTTCCAGTGTTTTTTGTTTGTTTGTTTTTTTATTTGTTTGTTTATTTTTTATTCATTTATTGTTTATTTGTTTATTTTTTAAAAGTTTTGATCTCCTCTTGTGTTTAAATGACTGTAGCTACAATCTTCACAATCGGAGCCTTAAGCTCAATGGCTTACAGCGCCTAGTGTTCCCTGGCAGTCTCCATTCCAAGTATTAACTAAGCGCACAAGCTCGGGATTCCTAAGAGTGCTATGGCCATAAGCAATGACTGTTGGCTGTAGAAGACAATTTGTAATGACTGTTCTAAGAGCAACTCTTGCTGCTTGTGAACTAAAAAGCCTCACAACTCAAAATAAATGACTGGCTTTCCAGTGTTTTTTGTTTGTTTGTTTTTTTATTTGTTTGTTTATTTTTTATTCATTTATTGTTTATTTGTTTATTTTTTAAAAGTTTTGATCTCCTCTTGTGTTTAAATGACTGTAGCTACAATCTTCACAATCGGAGCCTTAAGCTAAAAAGCTTACAGCGCCTAGTGTTCCCTGGCAGTCTCAATTCCAAGTATTAACTAAGCGCACAAGCTCGGGATTCCTAAGAGTGCTACGGCCATAAGCAATGACTGTTGGCTGTAGAAGACTATTTGTAATGCCTGTTCTAAGAGTAACTCTTGTTACAGAGCTGCTTGTAAACTAAAAAGCCTCAAAACTCAAAATAAATGACTGGCTTTCCAGTGTTTCTTGTTTATTTGTTTTTTTATTTCTTTGTTTATTTTTTATTCATTTATTGTTTATTTGTTTATTTTTTAAAAGTTTTGATCTCCTCTTGTGTTTAAATGACTGTAGCTACAATCTTCACAATCGGAGCCTTAAGCTCAATGGCTTACAGCGCCTAGTGTTCCCTGGCAGTCTCCATTCCAAGTATTAACTAAGCGCACAAGCTCGGGATTCCTAAGAGTGCTATGGCCATAAGCAATGACTGTTGGCTGTAGAAGACAATTTGTAATGACTGTTCTAAGAGCAACTCTTGCTGCTTGTGAACTAAAAAGCCTCACAACTCAAAATAAATGACTGGCTTTCCAGTGTTTTTTGTTTGTTTGTTTTTTTATTTGTTTGTTTATTTTTTATTCATTTATTGTTTATTTGTTTATTTTTTAAAAGTTTTGATCTCCTCTTGTGTTTAAATGACTGTAGCTACAATCTTCACAATCGGAGCCTTAAGCTAAAAAGCTTACAGCGCCTAGTGTTCCCTGGCAGTCTCAATTCCAAGTATTAACTAAGCGCACAAGCTCGGGATTCCTAAGAGTGCTACGGCCATAAGCAATGACTGTTGGCTGTAGAAGACTATTTGTAATGCCTGTTCTAAGAGTAACTCTTGTTACAGAGCTGCTTGTAAACTAAAAAGCCTCAAAACTCAAAATAAATGACTGGCTTTCCAGTGTTTTTTGTTTATTTGTTTTTTTATTTCTTTGTTTATTTTTTATTCATTTATTGTTTATTTGTTTATTTCTTAAAAGTTTTGATCTCCTCTTGTGTTTAAATGACTGTAGCTACAATCTTCACAATCGGAGCCTTAAGCTAAAAAGCTTACAGCGCCTAGTGTTCCCTGGCAGTCTCAATTCCAAGTATTAACTAAGCGCACAAGCTCGGGATTCCTAAGAGTGCTACGGCCATAAGCAATGACTGTTGGCTGTAGAAGACTATTTGTAATGCCTGTTCTAAGAGTAACTCTTGTTACAGAGCTGCTTGTAAACTAAAAAGCCTCACAACTCAAAATAAATGACTGGCTTTCCAGTGTTTTTTGTTTATTTGTTTTTTTATTTGTTTGTTTATTTTTTATTCATTTATTGTTTATTTGTTTATTTTTTAAAAGTTTTGATCTCCTCTTGTGTTTAAATGACTGTAGCTACAATCTTCACAATCGGAGCCTTAAGCTCAATGGCTTACAGCGCCTAGTGTTCCCTGGCAGTCTCCATTCCAAGTATTAACTAAGCGCACAAGCTCGGGATTCCTAAGAGTGCTATGGCCATAAGCAATGACTGTTGGCTGTAGAAGACAATTTGTAATGACTGTTCAAAGAGCAACTCTTGCTGCTTGTGAACTAAAAAGCCTCACAACTCAAAATAAATGACTGGCTTTCCAGTGTTTTTTGTTTGTTTGTTTTTTTATTTGTTTGTTTATTTTTTATTCATTTATTGTTTATTTGTTTATTTTTTAAAAGTTTTGATCTCCTCTTGTGTTTAAATGACTGTAGCTACAATCTTCACAATCGGAGCCTTAAGCTCAATGGCTTACAGCGCCTAGTGTTCCCTGGCAGTCTCCATTCCAAGTATTAACTAAGCGCACAAGCTCGGGATTCCTAAGAGTGCTATGGCCATAAGCAATGACTGTTGGCTGTAGAAGACAATTTGTAATGACTGTTCTAAGAGCAACTCTTGCTGCTTGTGATCTAAAAAGCCTCACAACTCAAAATAAATGACTGGCTTTCCAGTGTTTTTTGTTTGTTTGTTTTTTTATTTGTTTGTTTATTTTTTATTCATTTATTGTTTATTTGTTTATTTTTTAAAAGTTTTGATCTCCTCTTGTGTTTAAATGACTGTAGCTACAATCTTCACAATCGGAGCCTTAAGCTCAATGGCTTACAGCGCCTAGTGTTCCCTGGCAGTCTCCATTCCAAGTATTAACTAAGCGCACAAGCTCGGGATTCCTAAGAGTGCTACGGCCATAAGCAATGACTGTTGGCTGTAGAAGACTATTTGTAATGCCTGTTCTAAGAGTAACTCTTGTTACAGAGCTGCTTGTAAACTAAAAAGCCTCAAAACTCAAAATAAATGACTGGCTTTCCAGTGTTTTTTGTTTATTTGTTTTTTTATTTGTTTGTTTATTTTTTATTCATTTATTGTTTATTTGTTTATTTCTTAAAAGTTTTGATCTCCTCTTGTGTTTAAATGACTGTAGCTACAATCTTCACAATCGGAGCCTTAAGCTCAATGGCTTACAGCGCCTAGTGTTCCCTGGCAGTCTCCATTCCAAGTATTAACTAAGCGCACAAGCTCGGGATTCCTAAGAGTGCTATGGCCATAAGCAATGACTGTTGGCTGTAGAAGACAATTTGTAATGACTGTTCTAAGAGCAACTCTTGCTGCTTGTGAACTAAAAAGCCTCACAACTCAAAATAAATGACTGGCTTTCCAGTGTTTTTTGTTTGTTTGTTTTTTTATTTGTTTGTTTATTTTTTATTCATTTATTGTTTATTTGTTTATTTTTTAAAAGTTTTGATCTCCTCTTGTGTTTAAATGACTGTAGCTACAATCTTCACAATCGGAGCCTTAAGCTAAAAAGCTTACAGCGCCTAGTGTTCCCTGGCAGTCTCAATTCCAAGTATTAACTAAGCGCACAAGCTCGGGATTCCTAAGAGTGCTACGGCCATAAGCAATGACTGTTGGCTGTAGAGGACTATTTGTAATGCCTGTTCTAAGAGTAACTCTTGTTACAGAGCTGCTTGTAAACTAAAAAGCCTCAAAACTCAAAATAAATGACTGGCTTTCCAGTGTTTTTTGTTTATTTGTTTTTTTATTTGTTTGTTTATTTTTTATTCATTTATTGTTTATTTGTTTATTTTTTAAAAGTTTTGATCTCCTCTTGTGTTTAAATGACTGTAGCTACAATCTTCACAATCGGAGCCTTAAGCTCAATGGCTTACAGCGCCTAGTGTTCCCTGGCAGTCTCCATTCCAAGTATTAACTAAGCGCACAAGCTCGGGATTCCTAAGAGTGCTATGGCCATAAGCAATGACTGTTGGCTGTAGAAGACAATTTGTAATGACTGTTCTAAGAGCAACTCTTGCTGCTTGTGATCTAAAAAGCCTCAAAACTCAAAATAAATGACTGGCTTTCCAGTGTTTTTTGTTTATTTGTTTTTTTATTTCTTTGTTTATTTTTTATTCATTTATTGTTTATTTGTTTATTTCTTAAAAGTTTTGATCTCCTCTTGTGTTTAAATGACTGTAGCTACAATCTTCACAATCGGAGCCTTAAGCTAAAAAGCTTACAGCGCCTAGTGTTCCCTGGCAGTCTCAATTCCAAGTATTAACTAAGCGCACAAGCTCGGGATTCCTAAGAGTGCTACGGCCATAAGCAATGACTGTTGGCTGTAGAAGACTATTTGTAATGCCTGTTCTAAGAGTAACTCTTGTTACAGAGCTGCTTGTAAACTAAAAAGCCTCACAACTCAAAATAAATGACTGGCTTTCCAGTGTTTTTTGTTTATTTGTTTTTTTATTTGTTTGTTTATTTTTTATTCATTTATTGTTTATTTGTTTATTTTTTAAAAGTTTTGATCTCCTCTTGTGTTTAAATGACTGTAGCTACAATCTTCACAATCGGAGCCTTAAGCTCAATGGCTTACAGCGCCTAGTGTTCCCTGGCAGTCTCCATTCCAAGTATTAACTAAGCGCACAAGCTCGGGATTCCTAAGAGTGCTATGGCCATAAGCAATGACTGTTGGCTGTAGAAGACAATTTGTAATGACTGTTCTAAGAGCAACTCTTGCTGCTTGTGAACTAAAAAGCCTCACAACTCAAAATAAATGACTGGCTTTCCAGTGTTTTTTGTTTGTTTGTTTTTTTATTTGTTTGTTTATTTTTTATTCATTTATTGTTTATTTGTTTATTTTTTAAAAGTTTTGATCTCCTCTTGTGTTTAAATGACTGTAGCTACAATCTTCACAATCGGAGCCTTAAGCTCAATGGCTTACAGCGCCTAGTGTTCCCTGGCAGTCTCCATTCCAAGTATTAACTAAGCGCACAAGCTCGGGATTCCTAAGAGTGCTATGGCCATAAGCAATGACTGTTGGCTGTAGAAGACAATTTGTAATGACTGTTCTAAGAGCAACTCTTGCTGCTTGTGAACTAAAAAGCCTCACAACTCAAAATAAATGACTGGCTTTCCAGTGTTTTTTGTTTGTTTGTTTTTTTATTTGTTTGTTTATTTTTTATTCATTTATTGTTTATTTGTTTATTTTTTAAAAGTTTTGATCTCCTCTTGTGTTTAAATGACTGTAGCTACAATCTTCACAATCGGAGCCTTAAGCTAAAAAGCTTACAGCGCCTAGTGTTCCCTGGCAGTCTCAATTCCAAGTATTAACTAAGCGCACAAGCTCGGGATTCCTAAGAGTGCTACGGCCATAAGCAATGACTGTTGGCTGTAGAAGACTATTTGTAATGCCTGTTCTAAGAGTAACTCTTGTTACAGAGCTGCTTGTAAACTAAAAAGCCTCAAAACTCAAAATAAATGACTGGCTTTCCAGTGTTTTTTGTTTATTTGTTTTTTTATTTGTTTGTTTATTTTTTATTCATTTATTGTTTATTTGTTTATTTTTTAAAAGTTTTGATCTCCTCTTGTGTTTAAATGACTGTAGCTACAATCTTCACAATCGGAGCCTTAAGCTCAATGGCTTACAGCGCCTAGTGTTCCCTGGCAGTCTCCATTCCAAGTATTAACTAAGCGCACAAGCTCGGGATTCCTAAGAGTGCTATGGCCATAAGCAATGACTGTTGGCTGTAGAAGACAATTTGTAATGACTGTTCTAAGAGCAACTCTTGCTGCTTGTGAACTAAAAAGCCTCACAACTCAAAATAAATGACTGGCTTTCCAGTGTTTTTTGTTTGTTTGTTTTTTTATTTGTTTGTTTATTTTTTATTCATTTATTGTTTATTTGTTTATTTCTTAAAAGTTTTGATCTCCTCTTGTGTTTAAATGACTGTAGCTACAATCTTCACAATCGGAGCCTTAAGCTAAAAAGCTTACAGCGCCTAGTGTTCCCTGGCAGTCTCAATTCCAAGTATTAACTAAGCGCACAAGCTCGGGATTCCTAAGAGTGCTACGGCCATAAGCAATGACTGTTGGCTGTAGAAGACTATTTGTAATGCCTGTTCTAAGAGTAACTCTTGTTACAGAGCTGCTTGTAAACTAAAAAGCCTCACAACTCAAAATAAATGACTGGCTTTCCAGTGTTTTTTGTTTATTTGTTTTTTTATTTGTTTGTTTATTTTTTATTCATTTATTGTTTATTTGTTTATTTTTTAAAAGTTTTGATCTCCTCTTGTGTTTAAATGACTGTAGCTACAATCTTCACAATCGGAGCCTTAAGCTCAATGGCTTACAGCGCCTAGTGTTCCCTGGCAGTCTCCATTCCAAGTATTAACTAAGCGCACAAGCTCGGGATTCCTAAGAGTGCTATGGCCATAAGCAATGACTGTTGGCTGTAGAAGACAATTTGTAATGACTGTTCTAAGAGCAACTCTTGCTGCTTGTGAACTAAAAAGCCTCACAACTCAAAATAAATGACTGGCTTTCCAGTGTTTTTTGTTTGTTTGTTTTTTTATTTGTTTGTTTATTTTTTATTCATTTATTGTTTATTTGTTTATTTTTTAAAAGTTTTGATCTCCTCTTGTGTTTAAATGACTGTAGCTACAATCTTCACAATCGGAGCCTTAAGCTCAATGGCTTACAGCGCCTAGTGTTCCCTGGCAGTCTCCATTCCAAGTATTAACTAAGCGCACAAGCTCGGGATTCCTAAGAGTGCTACGGCCATAAGCAATGACTGTTGGCTGTAGAAGACTATTTGTAATGCCTGTTCTAAGAGTAACTCTTGTTACAGAGCTGCTTGTAAACTAAAAAGCCTCAAAACTCAAAATAAATGACTGGCTTTCCAGTGATTTTTGTTTATTTGTTTTTTTATTTGTTTGTTTATTTTTTATTCATTTATTGTTTATTTGTTTATTTTTTAAAAGTTTTGATCTCCTCTTGTGTTTAAATGACTGTAGCTACAATCTTCACAATCGGAGCCTTAAGCTCAATGGCTTACAGCGCCTAGTGTTCCCTGGCAGTCTCCATTCCAAGTATTAACTAAGCGCACAAGCTCGGGATTCCTAAGAGTGCTATGGCCATAAGCAATGACTGTTGGCTGTAGAAGACAATTTGTAATGACTGTTCTAAGAGCAACTCTTGCTGCTTGTGAACTAAAAAGCCTCACAACTCAAAATAAATGACTGGCTTTCCAGTGTTTTTTGTTTGTTTGTTTTTTTATTTGTTTGTTTATTTTTTATTCATTTATTGTTTATTTGTTTATTTTTTAAAAGTTTTGATCTCCTCTTGTGTTTAAATGACTGTAGCTACAATCTTCACAATCGGAGCCTTAAGCTAAAAAGCTTACAGCGCCTAGTGTTCCCTGGCAGTCTCAATTCCAAGTATTAACTAAGCGCACAAGCTCGGGATTCCTAAGAGTGCTACGGCCATAAGCAATGACTGTTGGCTGTAGAGGACTATTTGTAATGCCTGTTCTAAGAGTAACTCTTGTTACAGAGCTGCTTGTAAACTAAAAAGCCTCAAAACTCAAAATAAATGACTGGCTTTCCAGTGTTTTTTGTTTATTTGTTTTTTTATTTGTTTGTTTATTTTTTATTCATTTATTGTTTATTTGTTTATTTTTTAAAAGTTTTGATCTCCTCTTGTGTTTAAATGACTGTAGCTACAATCTTCACAATCGGAGCCTTAAGCTCAATGGCTTACAGCGCCTAGTGTTCCCTGGCAGTCTCCATTCCAAGTATTAACTAAGCGCACAAGCTCGGGATTCCTAAGAGTGCTACGGCCATAAGCAATGACTGTTGGCTGTAGAAGACTATTTGTAATGCCTGTTCTAAGAGTAACTCTTGTTACAGAGCTGCTTGTAAACTAAAAAGCCTCAAAACTCAAAATAAATGACTGGCTTTCCAGTGTTTTTTGTTTATTTGTTTTTTTATTTCTTTGTTTATTTTTTAATCATTTATTGTTTATTTGTTTATTTCTTAAAAGTTTTGATCTCCTCTTGTGTTTAAATGACTGTAGCTACAATCTTCACAATCGGAGCCTTAAGCTAAAAAGCTTACAGCGCCTAGTGTTCCCTGGCAGTCTCAATTCCAAGTATTAACTAAGCGCACAAGCTCGGGATTCCTAAGAGTGCTACGGCCATAAGCAATGACTGTTGGCTGTAGAAGACTATTTGTAATGCCTGTTCTAAGAGTAACTCTTGTTACAGAGCTGCTTGTAAACTAAAAAGCCTCAAAACTCAAAATAAATGACTGGCTTTCCAGTGTTTTTTGTTTATTTGTTTTTTTATTTGTTTGTTTATTTTTTATTCATTTATTGTTTATTTGTTTATTTCTTAAAAGTTTTGATCTCCTCTTGTGTTTAAATGACTGTAGCTACAATCTTCACAATCGGAGCCTTAAGCTCAATGGCTTACAGCGCCTAGTGTTCCCTGGCAGTCTCCATTCCAAGTATTAACTAAGCGCACAAGCTCGGGATTCCTAAGAGTGCTATGGCCATAAGCAATGACTGTTGGCTGTAGAAGACAATTTGTAATGACTGTTCTAAGAGCAACTCTTGCTGCTTGTGAACTAAAAAGCCTCACAACTCAAAATAAATGACTGGCTTTCCAGTGTTTTTTGTTTGTTTGTTTTTTTATTTGTTTGTTTATTTTTTATTCATTTATTGTTTATTTGTTTATTTTTTAAAAGTTTTGATCTCCTCTTGTGTTTAAATGACTGTAGCTACAATCTTCACAATCGGAGCCTTAAGCTAAAAAGCTTACAGCGCCTAGTGTTCCCTGGCAGTCTCAATTCCAAGTATTAACTAAGCGCACAAGCTCGGGATTCCTAAGAGTGCTACGGCCATAAGCAATGACTGTTGGCTGTAGAGGACTATTTGTAATGCCTGTTCTAAGAGTAACTCTTGTTACAGAGCTGCTTGTAAACTAAAAAGCCTCAAAACTCAAAATAAATGACTGGCTTTCCAGTGTTTTTTGTTTATTTGTTTTTTTATTTCTTTGTTTATTTTTTATTCATTTATTGTTTATTTGTTTATTTTTTAAAAGTTTTGATCTCCTCTTGTGTTTAAATGACTGTAGCTACAATCTTCACAATCGGAGCCTTAAGCTCAATGGCTTACAGCGCCTAGTGTTCCCTGGCAGTCTCCATTCCAAGTATTAACTAAGCGCACAAGCTCGGGATTCCTAAGAGTGCTATGGCCATAAGCAATGACTGTTGGCTGTAGAAGACAATTTGTAATGACTGTTCTAAGAGCAACTCTTGCTGCTTGTGAACTAAAAAGCCTCACAACTCAAAATAAATGACTGGCTTTCCAGTGTTTTTTGTTTGTTTGTTTTTTTATTTGTTTGTTTATTTTTTATTCATTTATTGTTTATTTGTTTATTTTTTAAAAGTTTTGATCTCCTCTTGTGTTTAAATGACTGTAGCTACAATCTTCACAATCGGAGCCTTAAGCTCAATGGCTTACAGCGCCTAGTGTTCCCTGGCAGTCTCCATTCCAAGTATTAACTAAGCGCACAAGCTCGGGATTCCTAAGAGTGCTATGGCCATAAGCAATGACTGTTGGCTGTAGAAGACAATTTGTAATGACTGTTCTAAGAGCAACTCTTGCTGCTTGTGAACTAAAAAGCCTCACAACTCAAAATAAATGACTGGCTTTCCAGTGTTTTTTGTTTGTTTGTTTTTTTATGTGTTTGTTTATTTTTTATTCATTTATTGTTTATTTGTTTATTTTTTAAAAGTTTTGATCTCCTCTTGTGTTTAAATGACTGTAGCTACAATCTTCACAATCGGAGCCTTAAGCTAAAAAGCTTACAGCGCCTAGTGTTCCCTGGCAGTCTCAATTCCAAGTATTAACTAAGCGCACAAGCTCGGGATTCCTAAGAGTGCTACGGCCATAAGCAATGACTGTTGGCTGTAGAAGACTATTTGTAATGCCTGTTCTAAGAGTAACTCTTGTTACAGAGCTGCTTGTAAACTAAAAAGCCTCACAACTCAAAATAAATGACTGGCTTTCCAGTGTTTTTTGTTTGTTTGTTTTTTTATTTGTTTGTTTATTTTTTATTCATTTATTGTTTATTTGTTTATTTTTTTAAAGTTTTGATCTCCTCTTGTGTTTAAATGACTGTAGCTACAATCTTCACAATCGGAGCCTTAAGCTCAATGGCTTACAGCGCCTAGTGTTCCCTGGCAGTCTCCATTCCAAGTATTAACTAAGCGCACAAGCTCGGGATTCCTAAGAGTGCTATGGCCATAAGCAATGACTGTTGGCTGTAGAAGACAATTTGTAATGACTGTTCTAAGAGCAACTCTTGCTGCTTGTGAACTAAAAAGCCTCACAACTCAAAATAAATGACTGGCTTTCCAGTGTTTTTTGTTTGTTTGTTTTTTTATGTGTTTGTTTATTTTTTATTCATTTATTGTTTATTTGTTTATTTTTTAAAAGTTTTGATCTCCTCTTGTGTTTAAATGACTGTAGCTACAATCTTCACAATCGGAGCCTTAAGCTAAAAAGCTTACAGCGCCTAGTGTTCCCTGGCAGTCTCAATTCCAAGTATTAACTAAGCGCACAAGCTCGGGATTCCTAAGAGTGCTACGGCCATAAGCAATGACTGTTGGCTGTAGAAGACTATTTGTAATGCCTGTTCTAAGAGTAACTCTTGTTACAGAGCTGCTTGTAAACTAAAAAGCCTCAAAACTCAAAATAAATGACTGGCTTTCCAGTGTTTTTTGTTTATTTGTTTTTTTATTTCTTTGTTTATTTTTTATTCATTTATTGTTTATTTGTTTATTTTTTAAAAGTTTTGATCTCCTCTTGTGTTTAAATGACTGTAGCTACAATCTTCACAATCGGAGCCTTAAGCTCAATGGCTTACAGCGCCTAGTGTTCCCTGGCAGTCTCCATTCCAAGTATTAACTAAGCGCACAAGCTCGGGATTCCTAAGAGTGCTATGGCCATAAGCAATGACTGTTGGCTGTAGAAGACAATTTGTAATGACTGTTCTAAGAGCAACTCTTGCTGCTTGTGAACTAAAAAGCCTCACAACTCAAAATAAATGACTGGCTTTCCAGTGTTTTTTGTTTGTTTTTTTTTTATTTGTTTGTTTATTTTTTATTCATTTATTGTTTATTTGTTTATTTTTTTTAAGTTTTGATCTCCTCTTGTGTTTAAATGACTGTAGCTACAATCTTCACAATCGGAGCCTTAAGCTAAAAAGCTTACAGCGCCTAGTGTTCCCTGGCAGTCTCCATTCCAAGTATTAACTAAGCGCACAAGCTCGGGATTCCTAAGAGTGCTACGGCCATAAGCAATGACTGTTGGCTGTAGAAGACTATTTGTAATGCCTGTTCTAAGAGTAACTCTTGTTACAGAGCTGCTTGTAAACTAAAAAGCCTCAAAACTCAAAATAAATGACTGGCTTTCCAGTGTTTTTTGTTTATTTGTTTTTTTATTTGTTTGTTTATTTTTTATTCATTTATTGTTTATTTGTTTATTTCTTAAAAGTTTTGATCTCCTCTTGTGTTTAAATGACTGTAGCTACAATCTTCACAATCGGAGCCTTAAGCTCAATGGCTTACAGCGCCTAGTGTTCCCTGGCAGTCTCCATTCCAAGTATTAACTAAGCGCACAAGCTCGGGATTCCTAAGAGTGCTATGGCCATAAGCAATGACTGTTGGCTGTAGAAGACAATTTGTAATGACTGTTCTAAGAGCAACTCTTGCTGCTTGTGAACTAAAAAGCCTCACAACTCAAAATAAATGACTGGCTTTCCAGTGTTTTTTGTTTGTTTATTTTTTATTCATTTATTGTTTATTTCTTTATTTCTTAAAAGTTTTGATCTCCTCTTGTGTTTAAATGACTGTAGCTACAATCTTCACAATCGGAGCCTTAAGCTAAAAAGCTTACAGCGCCTAGTGTTCCCTGGCAGTCTCAATTCCAAGTATTAACTAAGCGCACAAGCTCGGGATTCCTAAGAGTGCTACGGCCATAAGCAATGACTGTTGGCTGTAGAAGACTATTTGTAATGCCTGTTCTAAGAGTAACTCTTGTTACAGAGCTGCTTGTAAACTAAAAAGCCTCAAAACTCAAAATAAATGACTGGCTTTCCAGTGTTTTTTGTTTATTTGTTTTTTTATTTCTTTGTTTATTTTTTATTCATTTATTGTTTATTTGTTTATTTTTTAAAAGTTTTGATCTCCTCTTGTGTTTAAATGACTGTAGCTACAATCTTCACAATCGGAGCCTTAAGCTAAAAAGCTTACAGCGCCTAGTGTTCCCTGGCAGTCTCAATTCCAAGTATTAACTAAGCGCACAAGCTCGGGATTCCTAAGAGTGCTACGGCCATAAGCAATGACTGTTGGCTGTAGAAGACTATTTGTAATGCCTGTTCTAAGAGTAACTCTTGTTACAGAGCTGCTTGTAAACTAAAAAGCCTCAAAACTCAAAATAAATGACTGGCTTTCCAGTGTTTTTTGTTTATTTGTTTTTTTATTTGTTTGTTTATTTTTTATTCATTTATTGTTTATTTGTTTATTTTTTAAAAGTTTTGATCTCCTCTTGTGTTTAAATGACTGTAGCTACAATCTTCACAATCGGAGCCTTAAGCTCAATGGCTTACAGCGCCTAGTGTTCCCTGGCAGTCTCCATTCCAAGTATTAACTAAGCGCACAAGCTCGGGATTCCTAAGAGTGCTATGGCCATAAGCAATGACTGTTGGCTGTAGAAGACAATTTGTAATGACTGTTCTAAGAGCAACTCTTGCTGCTTGTGAACTAAAAAGCCTCACAACTCAAAATAAATGACTGGCTTTCCAGTGTTTTTTGTTTGTTTGTTTTTTTATTTGTTTGTTTCTTTTTTATTCATTTATTGTTTATTTGTTTATTTTTTAAAAGTTTTGATCTCCTCTTGTGTTTAAATGACTGTAGCTACAATCTTCACAATCGGAGCCTTAAGCTCAATGGCTTACAGCGCCTAGTGTTCCCTGGCAGTCTCAATTCCAAGTATTAACTAAGCGCACAAGCTCGGGATTCCTAAGAGTGCTACGGCCATAAGCAATGACTGTTGGCTGTAGAAGACTATTTGTAATGCCTGTTCTAAGAGTAACTCTTGTTACAGAGCTGCTTGTAAACTAAAAAGCCTCAAAACTCAAAATAAATGACTGGCTTTCCAGTGTTTTTTGTTTATTTGTTTTTTTATTTGTTTGTTTATTTTTTATTCATTTATTGTTTATTTGTTTATTTTTTAAAAGTTTTGATCTCCTCTTGTGTTTAAATGACTGTAGCTACAATCTTCACAATCGGAGCCTTAAGCTCAATGGCTTACAGCGCCTAGTGTTCCCTGGCAGTCTCCATTCCAAGTATTAACTAAGCGCACAAGCTCGGGATTCCTAAGAGTGCTATGGCCATAAGCAATGACTGTTGGCTGTAGAAGACAATTTGTAATGACTGTTCTAAGAGCAACTCTTGCTGCTTGTGAACTAAAAAGCCTCACAACTCAAAATAAATGACTGGCTTTCCAGTGTTTTTTGTTTGTTTGTTTTTTTATTTGTTTGTTTCTTTTTTATTCATTTATTGTTTATTTGTTTATTTTTTAAAAGTTTTGATCTCCTCTTGTGTTTAAATGACTGTAGCTACAATCTTCACAATCGGAGCCTTAAGCTAAAAAGCTTACAGCGCCTAGTGTTCCCTGGCAGTCTCAATTCCAAGTATTAACTAAGCGCACAAGCTCGGGATTCCTAAGAGTGCTACGGCCATAAGCAATGACTGTTGGCTGTAGAAGACTATTTGTAATGCCTGTTCTAAGAGTAACTCTTGTTACAGAGCTGCTTGTAAACTAAAAAGCCTCACAACTCAAAATAAATGACTGGCTTTCCAGTGTTTTTTGTTTATTTGTTTTTTTATTTGTTTGTTTATTTTTTATTCATTTATTGTTTATTTGTTTATTTTTTAAAAGTTTTGATCTCCTCTTGTGTTTAAATGACTGTAGCTACAATCTTCACAATCGGAGCCTTAAGCTCAATGGCTTACAGCGCCTAGTGTTCCCTGGCAGTCTCCATTCCAAGTATTAACTAAGCGCACAAGCTCGGGATTCCTAAGAGTGCTATGGCCTTAAGCAATGACTGTTGGCTGTAGAAGACAATTTGTAATGACTGTTCTAAGAGCAACTCTTGCTGCTTGTGAACTAAAAAGCCTCACAACTCAAAATAAATGACTGGCTTTCCAGTGTTTTTTGTTTGTTTGTTTGTTTATTTGTTTGTTTATTTTTTATTCATTTATTGTTTATTTGTTTATTTCTTAAAAGTTTTGATCTCCTCTTGTGTTTAAATGACTGTAGCTACAATCTTCACAATCGGAGCCTTAAGCTAAAAAGCTTACAGCGCCTAGTGTTCCCTGGCAGTCTCAATTCCAAGTATTAACTAAGCGCACAAGCTCGGGATTCCTAAGAGTGCTACGGCCATAAGCAATGACGGTTGGCTGTAGAAGACTATTTGTAATGCCTGTTCTAAGAGTAACTCTTGTTACAGAGCTGCTTGTAAACTAAAAAGCCTCAAAACTCAAAATAAATGACTGGCTTTCCAGTGTTTTTTGTTTATTTGTTTTTTTATTTGTTTGTTTATTTTTTATTCATTTATTGTTTATTTGTTTATTTTTTAAAAGTTTTGATCTCCTCTTGTGTTTAAATGACTGTAGCTACAATCTTCACAATCGGAGCCTTAAGCTAAAAAGCTTACAGCGCCTAGTGTTCCCTGGCAGTCTCAATTCCAAGTATTAACTAAGCGCACAAGCTCGGGATTCCTAAGAGTGCTACGGCCATAAGCAATGACTGTTGGCTGTAGAAGACTATTTGTAATGCCTGTTCTAAGAGTAACTCTTGTTACAGAGCTGCTTGTAAACTAAAAAGCCTCAAAACTCAAAATAAATGACTGGCTTTCCAGTGTTTTTTGTTTATTTGTTTTTTTATTTGTTTGTTTATTTTTTATTCATTTATTGTTTATTTGTTTATTTTTTAAAAGTTTTGATCTCCTCTTGTGTTTAAATGACTGTAGCTACAATCTTCACAATCGGAGCCTTAAGCTAAAAAGCTTACAGCGCCTAGTGTTCCCTGGCAGTCTCAATTCCAAGTATTAACTAAGCGCACAAGCTCGGGATTCCTAAGAGTGCTACGGCCATAAGCAATGACTGTTGGCTGTAGAAGACTATTTGTAATGCCTGTTCTAAGAGTAACTCTTGTTACAGAGCTGCTTGTAAACTAAAAAGCCTCAAAACTCAAAATAAATGACTGGCTTTCCAGTGTTTTTTGTTTATTTGTTTTTTTATTTCTTTGTTTATTTTTTATTCATTTATTGTTTATTTGTTTATTTTTTAAAAGTTTTGATCTCCTCTTGTGTTTAAATGACTGTAGCTACAATCTTCACAATCGGAGCCTTAAGCTAAAAAGCTTACAGCGCCTAGTGTTCCCTGGCAGTCTCAATTCCAAGTATTAACTAAGCGCACAAGCTCGGGATTCCTAAGAGTGCTACGGCCATAAGCAATGACTGTTGGCTGTAGAAGACTATTTGTAATGCCTGTTCTAAGAGTAACTCTTGTTACAGAGCTGCTTGTAAACTAAAAAGCCTCAAAACTCAAAATAAATGACTGGCTTTCCAGTGTTTTTTGTTTATTTGTTTTTTTATTTGTTTGTTTATTTTTTATTCATTTATTGTTTATTTGTTTATTTTTTAAAAGTTTTGATCTCCTCTTGTGTTTAAATGACTGTAGCTACAATCTTCACAATCGGAGCCTTAAGCTCAATGGCTTACAGCGCCTAGTGTTCCCTGGCAGTCTCCATTCCAAGTAT
The DNA here is from genome assembly GCF_029633855.1 of Hoplias malabaricus. Classification (NCBI taxonomy): domain Eukaryota; kingdom Metazoa; phylum Chordata; class Actinopteri; order Characiformes; family Erythrinidae; genus Hoplias; species Hoplias malabaricus. The sequence goes on along the minus strand of NC_089802.1, from coordinate 24,544,043 downwards.
TAACTAAGCGCACAAGCTCGGGATTCCTAAGAGTGCTATGGCCATAAGCAATGACTGTTGGCTGTAGAAGACAATTTGTAATGACTGTTCTAAGAGCAACTCTTGCTGCTTGTGAACTAAAAAGCCTCACAACTCAAAATAAATGACTGGCTTTCCAGTGTTTTTTGTTTGTTTGTGTTTTTATTTGTTTGTTTATTTTTTATTCATTTATTGTTTATTTGTTTATTTCTTAAAAGTTTTGATCTCCTCTTGTGTTTAAATGACTGTAGCTACAATCTTCACAATCGGAGCCTTAAGCTAAAAAGCTTACAGCGCCTAGTGTTCCCTGGCAGTCTCAATTCCAAGTATTAACTAAGCGCACAAGCTCGGGATTCCTAAGAGTGCTACGGCCATAAGCAATGACTGTTGGCTGTAGAAGACTATTTGTAATGCCTGTTCTAAGAGTAACTCTTGTTACAGAGCTGCTTGTAAACTAAAAAGCCTCAAAACTCAAAATAAATGACTGGCTTTCCAGTGTTTTTTGTTTATTTGTTTTTTTATTTGTTTGTTTATTTTTTATTCATTTATTGTTTATTTGTTTATTTCTTAAAAGTTTTGATCTCCTCTTGTGTTTAAATGACTGTAGCTACAATCTTCACAATCGGAGCCTTAAGCTCAATGGCTTACAGCGCCTAGTGTTCCCTGGCAGTCTCCATTCCAAGTATTAACTAAGCGCACAAGCTCGGGATTCCTAAGAGTGCTATGGCCATAAGCAATGACTGTTGGCTGTAGAAGACAATTTGTAATGACTGTTCTAAGAGCAACTCTTGCTGCTTGTGAACTAAAAAGCCTCACAACTCAAAATAAATGACTGGCTTTCCAGTGTTTTTTGTTTGTTTGTTTTTTTATTTGTTTGTTTATTTTTTATTCATTTATTGTTTATTTGTTTATTTCTTAAAAGTTTTGATCTCCTCTTGTGTTTAAATGACTGTAGCTACAATCTTCACAATCGGAGCCTTAAGCTAAAAAGCTTACAGCGCCTAGTGTTCCCTGGCAGTCTCAATTCCAAGTATTAACTAAGCGCACAAGCTCGGGATTCCTAAGAGTGCTACGGCCATAAGCAATGACTGTTGGCTGTAGAAGACTATTTGTAATGCCTGTTCTAAGAGTAACTCTTTTTACAGAGCTGCTTGTAAACTAAAAAGCCTCAAAACTCAAAATAAATGACTGGCTTTCCAGTGTTTTTTGTTTATTTGTTTTTTTATTTGTTTGTTTATTTTTTATTCATTTATTGTTTATTTGTTTATTTTTTAAAAGTTTTGATCTCCTCTTGTGTTTAAATGACTGTAGCTACAATCTTCACAATCGGAGCCTTAAGCTAAAAAGCTTACAGCGCCTAGTGTTCCCTGGCAGTCTCAATTCCAAGTATTAACTAAGCGCACAAGCTCGGGATTCCTAAGAGTGCTACGGCCATAAGCAATGACTGTTGGCTGTAGAAGACTATTTGTAATGCCTGTTCTAAGAGTAACTCTTGTTACAGAGCTGCTTGTAAACTAAAAAGCCTCACAACTCAAAATAAATGACTGGCTTTCCAGTGTTTTTTGTTTATTTGTTTTTTTATTTGTTTGTTTATTTTTATTCATTTATTGTTTATTTGTTTATTTTTTAAAAGTTTTGATCTCCTCTTGTGTTTAAATGACTGTAGCTACAATCTTCACAATCGGAGCCTTAAGCTCAATGGCTTACAGCGCCTAGTGTTCCCTGGCAGTCTCCATTCCAAGTATTAACTAAGCGCACAAGCTCGGGATTCCTAAGAGTGCTATGGCCATAAGCAATGACTGTTGGCTGTAGAAGACAATTTGTAATGACTGTTCTAAGAGCAACTCTTGCTGCTTGTGAACTAAAAAGCCTCACAACTCAAAATAAATGACTGGCTTTCCAGTGTTTTTTGTTTGTTTGTTTTTTTATTTGTTTGTTTATTTTTTATTCATTTATTGTTTATTTGTTTATTTCTTAAAAGTTTTGATCTCCTCTTGTGTTTAAATGACTGTAGCTACAATCTTCACAATCGGAGCCTTAAGCTAAAAAGCTTACAGCGCCTAGTGTTCCCTGGCAGTCTCCATTCCAAGTATTAACTAAGCGCACAAGCTCGGGATTCCTAAGAGTGCTACGGCCATAAGCAATGACTGTTGGCTGTAGAAGACTATTTGTAATGCCTGTTCTAAGAGTAACTCTTGTTACAGAGCTGCTTGTAAACTAAAAAGCCTCACAACTCAAAATAAATGACTGGCTTTCCAGTGTTTTTTGTTTATTTGTTTTTTTATTTGTTTGTTTATTTTTATTCATTTATTGTTTATTTGTTTATTTTTTAAAAGTTTTGATCTCCTCTTGTGTTTAAATGACTGTAGCTACAATCTTCACAATCGGAGCCTTAAGCTCAATGGCTTACAGCGCCTAGTGTTCCCTGGCAGTCTCCATTCCAAGTATTAACTAAGCGCACAAGCTCGGGATTCCTAAGAGTGCTATGGCCATAAGCAATGACTGTTGGCTGTAGAAGACAATTTGTAATGACTGTTCTAAGAGCAACTCTTGCTGCTTGTGAACTAAAAAGCCTCACAACTCAAAATAAATGACTGGCTTTCCAGTGTTTTTTGTTTGTTTGTTTTTTTATTTGTTTGTTTATTTTTTATTCATTTATTGTTTATTTGTTTATTTCTTAAAAGTTTTGATCTCCTCTTGTGTTTAAATGACTGTAGCTACAATCTTCACAATCGGAGCCTTAAGCTAAAAAGCTTACAGCGCCTAGTGTTCCCTGGCAGTCTCCATTCCAAGTATTAACTAAGCGCACAAGCTCGGGATTCCTAAGAGTGCTACGGCCATAAGCAATGACTGTTGGCTGTAGAAGACTATTTGTAATGCCTGTTCTAAGAGTAACTCTTGTTACAGAGCTGCTTGTAAACTAAAAAGCCTCAAAACTCAAAATAAATGACTGGCTTTCCAGTGTTTTTTGTTTATTTGTTTTTTTATTTGTTTGTTTATTTTTTATTCATTTATTGTTTATTTGTTTATTTTTTAAAAGTTTTGATCTCCTCTTGTGTTTAAATGACTGTAGCTACAATCTTCACAATCGGAGCCTTAAGCTCAATGGCTTACAGCGCCTAGTGTTCCCTGGCAGTCTCCATTCCAAGTATTAACTAAGCGCACAAGCTCGGGATTCCTAAGAGTGCTATGGCCATAAGCAATGACTGTTGGCTGTAGAAGACAATTTGTAATGACTGTTCTAAGAGCAACTCTTGCTGCTTGTGAACTAAAAAGCCTCACAACTCAAAATAAATGACTGGCTTTCCAGTGTTTTTTGTTTGTTTGTTTTTTTATTTGTTTGTTTATTTTTTATTCATTTATTGTTTATTTGTTTATTTTTTTAAAGTTTTGATCTCCTCTTGTGTTTAAATGACTGTAGCTACAATCTTCACAATCGGAGCCTTAAGCTAAAAAGCTTACAGCGCCTAGTGTTCCCTGGCAGTCTCAATTCCAAGTATTAACTAAGCGCACAAGCTCGGGATTCCTAAGAGTGCTACAGCCATAAGCAATGACTGTTGGCTGTAGAAGACTATTTGTAATGCCTGTTCTAAGAGTAACTCTTGTTACAGAGCTGCTTGTAAACTAAAAAGCCTCAAAACTCAAAATAAATGACTGGCTTTCCAGTGTTTTTTGTTTATTTGTTTTTTTATTTGTTTGTTTATTTTTTATTCATTTATTGTTTATTTGTTTATTTTTTAAAAGTTTTGATCTCCTCTTGTGTTTAAATGACTGTAGCTACAATCTTCACAATCGGAGCCTTAAGCTCAATGGCTTACAGCGCCTAGTGTTCCCTGGCAGTCTCCATTCCAAGTATTAACTAAGCGCACAAGCTCGGGATTCCTAAGAGTGCTATGGCCATAAGCAATGACTGTTGGCTGTAGAAGACAATTTGTAATGACTGTTCTAAGAGCAACTCTTGCTGCTTGTGAACTAAAAAGCCTCACAACTCAAAATAAATGACTGGCTTTCCAGTGTTTTTTGTTTTTTTTTTTTTTTATTTGTTTGTTTCTTTTTTATTCATTTATTGTTTATTTGTTTATTTTTTAAAAGTTTTGATCTCCTCTTGTGTTTAAATGACTGTAGCTACAATCTTCACAATCGGAGCCTTAAGCTCAATGGCTTACAGCGCCTAGTGTTCCCTGGCAGTCTCCATTCCAAGTATTAACTAAGCGCACAAGCTCGGGATTCCTAAGAGTGCTATGGCCATAAGCAATGACTGTTGGCTGTAGAAGACAATTTGTAATGACTGTTCTAAGAGCAACTCTTGCTGCTTGTGAACTAAAAAGCCTCACAACTCAAAATAAATGACTGGCTTTCCAGTGTTTTTTGTTTGTTTGTTTTTTTATTTGTTTGTTTATTTTTTATTCATTTATTGTTTATTTGTTTATTTTTTTAAAGTTTTGATCTCCTCTTGTGTTTAAATGACTGTAGCTACAATCTTCACAATCGGAGCCTTAAGCTAAAAAGCTTACAGCGCCTAGTGTTCCCTGGCAGTCTCAATTCCAAGTATTAACTAAGCGCACAAGCTCGGGATTCCTAAGAGTGCTACAGCCATAAGCAATGACTGTTGGCTGTAGAAGACTATTTGTAATGCCTGTTCTAAGAGTAACTCTTGTTACAGAGCTGCTTGTAAACTAAAAAGCCTCAAAACTCAAAATAAATGACTGGCTTTCCAGTGTTTTTTGTTTATTTGTTTTTTTATTTGTTTGTTTATTTTTTATTCATTTATTGTTTATTTGTTTATTTTTTAAAAGTTTTGATCTCCTCTTGTGTTTAAATGACTGTAGCTACAATCTTCACAATCGGAGCCTTAAGCTCAATGGCTTACAGCGCCTAGTGTTCCCTGGCAGTCTCCATTCCAAGTATTAACTAAGCGCACAAGCTCGGGATTCCTAAGAGTGCTATGGCCATAAGCAATGACTGTTGGCTGTAGAAGACAATTTGTAATGACTGTTCTAAGAGCAACTCTTGCTGCTTGTGAACTAAAAAGCCTCACAACTCAAAATAAATGACTGGCTTTCCAGTGTTTTTTTTTTTTTTTTTTTTTTATTTGTTTGTTTCTTTTTTATTCATTTATTGTTTATTTGTTTATTTTTTAAAAGTTTTGATCTCCTCTTGTGTTTAAATGACTGTAGCTACAATCTTCACAATCGGAGCCTTAAGCTAAAAAGCTTACAGCGCCTAGTGTTCCCTGGCAGTCTCAATTCCAAGTATTAACTAAGCGCACAAGCTCGGGATTCCTAAGAGTGCTACGGCCATAAGCAATGACTGTTGGCTGTAGAAGACTATTTGTAATGCCTGTTCTAAGAGTAACTCTTGTTACAGAGCTGCTTGTAAACTAAAAAGCCTCAAAACTCAAAATAAATGACTGGCTTTCCAGTGTTTTTTGTTTATTTGTTTTTTTATTTGTTTGTTTATTTTTTATTCATTTATTGTTTATTTGTTTATTTTTTAAAAGTTTTGATCTCCTCTTGTGTTTAAATGACTGTAGCTACAATCTTCACAATCGGAGCCTTAAGCTAAAAAGCTTACAGCGCCTAGTGTTCCCTGGCAGTCTCCATTCCAAGTATTAACTAAGAGCACAAGCTCGGGATTCCTAAGAGTGCTATGGCCATAAGCAATGACTGTTGGCTGTAGAAGACAATTTGTAATGACTGTTCTAAGAGCAACTCTTGCTGCTTGTGAACTAAAAAGCCTCACAACTCAAAATAAATGACTGGCTTTCCAGTGTTTTTTGTTTGTTTGTTTTTTTATTTGTTTGTTTATTTTTTATTCATTTATTGTTTATTTGTTTATTTTTTAAAAGTTTTGATCTCCTCTTGTGTTTAAATGACTGTAGCTACAATCTTCACAATCGGAGCCTTAAGCTAAAAAGCTTACAGCGCCTAGTGTTCCCTGGCAGTCTCAATTCCAAGTATTAACTAAGCGCACAAGCTCGGGATTCCTAAGAGTGCTACGGCCATAAGCAATGACTGTTGGCTGTAGAAGACTATTTGTAATGCCTGTTCTAAGAGTAACTCTTGTTACAGAGCTGCTTGTAAACTAAAAAGCCTCAAAACTCAAAATAAATGACTGGCTTTCCAGTGTTTTTTTGTTTATTTGTTTTTTTATTTGTTTGTTTATTTTTTATTCATTTATTGTTTATTTGTTTATTTTTTAAAAGTTTTGATCTCCTCTTGTGATTAAATGACTGTAGCTACAATCTTCACAATCGGAGCCTTAAGCTCAATGGCTTACAGCGCCTAGTGTTCCCTGGCAGTCTCCATTCCAAGTATTAACTAAGCGCACAAGCTCGGGATTCCTAAGAGTGCTATGGCCATAAGCAATGACTGTTGGCTGTAGAAGACAATTTGTAATGACTGTTCTAAGAGCAACTCTTGCTGCTTGTGAACTAAAAAGCCTCACAACTCAAAATAAATGACTGGCTTTCCAGTGTTTTTTGTTTGTTTGTTTTTTTATTTGTTTGTTTATTTTTTATTCATTTATCGTTTATTTGTTTCTTTCTTAAAAGTTTTGATCTCCTCTTGTGTTTAAATGACTGTAGCTACAATCTTCACAATCGGAGCCTTAAGCTAAAAAGCTTACAGCGCCTAGTGTTCCCTGGCAGTCTCAATTCCAAGTATTAACTAAGCGCACAAGCTCGGGATTCCTAAGAGTGCTACGGCCATAAGCAATGACTGTTGGCTGTAGAAGACTATTTGTAATGCCTGTTCTAAGAGTAACTCTTGTTACAGAGCTGCTTGTAAACTAAAAAGCCTCACAACTCAAAATAAATGACTGGCTTTCCAGTGTTTTTTGTTTATTTGTTTTTTTATTTGTTTGTTTATTTTTTATTCATTTATTGTTTATTTGTTTATTTTTTAAAAGTTTTGATCTCCTCTTGTGTTTAAATGACTGTAGCTACAATCTTCACAATCGGAGCCTTAAGCTCAATGGCTTACAGCGCCTAGTGTTCCCTGGCAGTCTCCATTCCAAGTATTAACTAAGCGCACAAGCTCGGGATTCCTAAGAGTGCTATGGCCATAAGCAATGACTGTTGGCTGTAGAAGACAATTTGTAATGACTGTTCTAAGAGCAACTCTTGCTGCTTGTGAACTAAAAAGCCTCACAACTCAAAATAAATGACTGGCTTTCCAGTGTTTTTTGTTTGTTTGTTTTTTTATTTGTTTGTTTATTTTTTATTCATTTATTGTTTATTTGTTTATTTTTTTAAAGTTTTGATCTCCTCTTGTGTTTAAATGACTGTAGCTACAATCTTCACAATCGGAGCCTTAAGCTAAAAAGCTTACAGCGCCTAGTGTTCCCTGGCAGTCTCAATTCCAAGTATTAACTAAGCGCACAAGCTCGGGATTCCTAAGAGTGCTACGGCCATAAGCAATGACTGTTGGCTGTAGAAGACTATTTGTAATGCCTGTTCTAAGAGTAACTCTTGTTACAGAGCTGCTTGTAAACTAAAAAGCCTCAAAACTCAAAATAAATGACTGGCTTTCCAGTGTTTTTTGTTTATTTGTTTTTTTATTTGTTTGTTTATTTTTTATTCATTTATTGTTTATTTGTTTATTTTTTAAAAGTTTTGATCTCCTCTTGTGATTAAATGACTGTAGCTACAATCTTCACAATCGGAGCCTTAAGCTCAATGGCTTACAGCGCCTAGTGTTCCCTGGCAGTCTCCATTCCAAGTATTAACTAAGCGCACAAGCTCGGGATTCCTAAGAGTGCTATGGCCATAAGCAATGACTGTTGGCTGTAGAAGACAATTTGTAATGACTGTTCTAAGAGCAACTCTTGCTGCTTGTGAACTAAAAAGCCTCACAACTCAAAATAAATGACTGGCTTTCCAGTGTTTTTTGTTTGTTTGTTTTTTTATTCATTTATTGTTTATTTGTTTATTTTTTTAAAGTTTTGATCTCCTCTTGTGTTTAAATGACTGTAGCTACAATCTTCACAATCGGAGCCTTAAGCTAAAAAGCTTACAGCGCCTAGTGTTCCCTGGCAGTCTCAATTCCAAGTATTAACTAAGCGCACAAGCTCGGGATTCCTAAGAGTGCTACGGCCATAAGCAATGACTGTTGGCTGTAGAAGACTATTTGTAATGCCTGTTCTAAGAGTAACTCTTGTTACAGAGCTGCTTGTAAACTAAAAAGCCTCAAAACTCAAAATAAATGACTGGCTTTCCAGTGTTTTTTGTTTATTTGTTTTTTTATTCATTTATTGTTTATTTGTTTATTTTTTAAAAGTTTTGATCTCCTCTTGTGTTTAAATGACTGTAGCTACAATCTTCACAATCGGAGCCTTAAGCTCAATGGCTTACAGCGCCTAGTGTTCCCTGGCAGTCTCCATTCCAAGTATTAACTAAGCGCACAAGCTCGGGATTCCTAAGAGTGCTATGGCCATAAGCAATGACTGTTGGCTGTAGAAGACAATTTGTAATGACTGTTCTAAGAGCAACTCTTGCTGCTTGTGAACTAAAAAGCCTCACAACTCAAAATAAATGACTGGCTTTCCAGTGTTTTTTGTTTGTTTTTTTTTTTATTTGTTTGTTTCTTTTTTATTCATTTATTGTTTATTTGTTTATTTTTTAAAAGTTTTGATCTCCTCTTGTGTTTAAATGACTGTAGCTACAATCTTCACAATCGGAGCCTTAAGCTAAAAAGCTTACAGCGCCTAGTGTTCCCTGGCAGTCTCAATTCCAAGTATTAACTAAGCGCACAAGCTCGGGATTCCTAAGAGTGCTACGGCCATAAGCAATGACTGTTGGCTGTAGAAGACTATTTGTAATGCCTGTTCTAAGAGTAACTCTTGTTACAGAGCTGCTTGTAAACTAAAAAGCCTCAAAACTCAAAATAAATGACTGGCTTTCCAGTGTTTTTTGTTTATTTGTTTTTTTTATTTGTTTGTTTATTTTTTATTCATTTATTGTTTATTTGTTTATTTTTTAAAAGTTTTGATCTCCTCTTGTGTTTAAATGACTGTAGCTACAATCTTCACAATCGGAGCCTTAAGCTCAATGGCTTACAGCGCCTAGTGTTCCCTGGCAGTCTCCATTCCAAGTATTAACTAAGCGCACAAGCTCGGGATTCCTAAGAGTGCTATGGCCATAAGCAATGACTGTTGGCTGTAGAAGACAATTTGTAATGACTGTTCTAAGAGCAACTCTTGCTGCTTGTGAACTAAAAAGCCTCACAACTCAAAATAAATGACTGGCTTTCCAGTGTTTTTTGTTTGTTTGTTTTTTTATTTGTTTGTTTATTTTTTATTCATTTATTGTTTATTTGTTTATTTTTTAAAGGTTTTGATCTCCTCTTGTGTTTAAATGACTGTAGCTACAATCTTCACAATCGGAACCCTAAGCTAAAAAGCTTACAGCGCCTAGTGTTCCCTGGCAGTCTCAATTCCAAGTATTAACTAAGCGCACAAGCTCGGGATTCCTAAGAGTGCTACGGCCATAAGCAATGACTGTTGGCTGTAGAAGACTATTTGTAATGCCTGTTCTAAGAGTAACTCTTGTTACAGAGCTGCTTGTAAACTAAAAAGCCTCAAAACTCAAAATAAATGACTGGCTTTCCAGTGTTTTTTGTTTATTTGTTTTTTTATTTCTTTGTTTATTTTTTATTCATTTATTGTTTATTTGTTTATTTTTTAAAAGTTTTGATCTCCTCTTGTGTTTAAATGACTGTAGCTACAATCTTCACAATCGGAGCCTTAAGCTCAATGGCTTACAGCGCCTAGTGTTCCCTGGCAGTCTCCATTCCAAGTATTAACTAAGCGCACAAGCTCGGGATTCCTAAGAGTGCTATGGCCATAAGCAATGACTGTTGGCTGTAGAAGACAATTTGTAATGACTGTTCTAAGAGCAACTCTTGCTGCTTGTGAACTAAAAAGCCTCACAACTCAAAATAAATGACTGGCTTTCCAGTGTTTTTTGTTTGTTTGTTTTTTTATTTGTTTGTTTATTTTTTATTCATTTATTGTTTATTTGTTTATTTTTTAAAAGTTTTGATCTCCTCTTGTGTTTAAATGACTGTAGCTACAATCTTCACAATCGGAGCCTTAAGCTAAAAAGCTTACAGCGCCTAGTGTTCCCTGGCAGTCTCAATTCCAAGTATTAACTAAGCGCACAAGCTCGGGATTCCTAAGAGTGCTACGGCCATAAGCAATGACTGTTGGCTGTAGAAGACTATTTGTAATGCCTGTTCTAAGAGTAACTCTTGTTGCAGAGCTGCTTGTAAACTAAAAAGCCTCAAAACTCAAAATAAATGACTGGCTTTCCAGTGTTTTTTGTTTATTTGTTTTTTTATTTCTTTGTTTATTTTTTATTCATTTATTGTTTATTTGTTTATTTTTTAAAAGTTTTGATCTCCTCTTGTGTTTAAATGACTGTAGCTACAATCTTCATTTTCGGGGCCTTAAGCTAAATGGCTTACAGCGCCTAGTGTTCCCTGGCAGTCTCCATTCCAAGTATTAACTAAGCGCACAAGCTCGGGATTCCTAAGAGTGCTATGGCCATAAGCAATGACTGTTGGCTGTAGAAGACAATTTATAATGACTGTTCTAAGAGCAACTCTTGCTGCTTGTGAACTAAAAAGCCTCACAACTCAAAATAAATGACTGGCTTCCCAGTGTTTTTTGTTTGTTTGTTTTTTTATTTGTTTGTTTATTTTTTATTCATTTATTGTTTATTTGTTTATTTTTTTAAAGTTTTGATCTCTTCTTGTGTTTAAATGACTGTAGCTACAATCTTCACAATCGGAGCCTTAAGCTAAAAAGCTTACAGCGCCTAGTGTTCCCTGGCAGTCTCAATTCCAAGTATTAACTAAGCGCACAAGCTCGGGATTCCTAAGAGTGCTACGGCCATAAGCAATGACTGTTGGCTGTAGAAGACTATTTGTAATGCCTGTTCTAAGAGTAACTCTTGTTACAGAGCTGCTTGTAAACTAAAAAGCCTCAAAACTCAAAATAAATGACTGGCTTTCCAGTGTTTTTTGTTTATTTGTTTTTTTATTTGTTTGTTTATTTTTTATTCATTTATTGTTTATTTGTTTATTTTTTAAAAGTTTTGATCTCCTCTTGTGTTTAAATGACTGTAGCTACAATCTTCACAATCGGAGCCTTAAGCTCAATGGCTTACAGCGCCTAGTGTTCCCTGGCAGTCTCCATTCCAAGTATTAACTAAGCGCACAAGCTCGGGATTCCTAAGAGTGCTATGGCCATAAGCAATGACTGTTGGCTGTAGAAGACAATTTGTAATGACTGTTCTAAGAGCAACTCTTGCTGCTTGTGAACTAAAAAGCCTCACAACTCAAAATAAATGACTGGCTTTCCAGTGTTTTTTGTTTGTTTGTTTTTTTATTTGTTTGTTTATTTTTTATTCATTTATTGTTTATTTGTTTATTTTTTAAAGGTTTTGATCTCCTCTTGTGTTTAAATGACTGTAGCTACAATCTTCACAATCGGAACCCTAAGCTAAAAAGCTTACAGCGCCTAGTGTTCCCTGGCAGTCTCAATTCCAAGTATTAACTAAGCGCACAAGCTCGGGATTCCTAAGAGTGCTACGGCCATAAGCAATGACTGTTGGCTGTAGAAGACTATTTGTAATGCCTGTTCTAAGAGTAACTCTTGTTACAGAGCTGCTTGTAAACTAAAAAGCCTCAAAACTCAAAATAAATGACTGGCTTTCCAGTGTTTTTTGTTTATTTGTTTTTTTATTTCTTTGTTTATTTTTTATTCATTTATTGTTTATTTGTTTATTTTTTAAAAGTTTTGATCTCCTCTTGTGTTTAAATGACTGTAGCTACAATCTTCACAATCGGAGCCTTAAGCTCAATGGCTTACAGCGCCTAGTGTTCCCTGGCAGTCTCCATTCCAAGTATTAACTAAGCGCACAAGCTCGGGATTCCTAAGAGTGCTATGGCCATAAGCAATGACTGTTGGCTGTAGAAGACAATTTGTAATGACTGTTCTAAGAGCAACTCTTGCTGCTTGTGAACTAAAAAGCCTCACAACTCAAAATAAATGACTGGCTTTCCAGTGTTTTTTGTTTGTTTGTTTTTTTATTTGTTTGTTTATTTTTTATTCATTTATTGTTTATTTGTTTATTTTTTAAAAGTTTTGATCTCCTCTTGTGTTTAAATGACTGTAGCTACAATCTTCACAATCGGAGCCTTAAGCTAAAAAGCTTACAGCGCCTAGTGTTCCCTGGCAGTCTCAATTCCAAGTATTAACTAAGCGCACAAGCTCGGGATTCCTAAGAGTGCTACGGCCATAAGCAATGACTGTTGGCTGTAGAAGACTATTTGTAATGCCTGTTCTAAGAGTAACTCTTGTTACAGAGCTGCTTGTAAACTAAAAAGCCTCAAAACTCAAAATAAATGACTGGCTTTCCAGTGTTTTTTGTTTATTTGTTTTTTTATTTCTTTGTTTATTTTTTATTCATTTATTGTTTATTTGTTTATTTTTTAAAAGTTTTGATCTCCTCTTGTGTTTAAATGACTGTAGCTACAATCTTCATTTTCGGGGCCTTAAGCTAAATGGCTTACAGCGCCTAGTGTTCCCTGGCAGTCTCCATTCCAAGTATTAACTAAGCGCACAAGCTCGGGATTCCTAAGAGTGCTATGGCCATAAGCAATGACTGTTGGCTGTAGAAGACAATTTATAATGACTGTTCTAAGAGCAACTCTTGCTGCTTGTGAACTAAAAAGCCTCACAACTCAAAATAAATGACTGGCTTCCCAGTGTTTTTTGTTTGTTTGTTTTTTTATTTGTTTGTTTATTTTTTATTCATTTATTGTTTATTTGTTTATTTTTTTAAAGTTTTGATCTCCTCTTGTGTTTAAATGACTGTAGCTACAATCTTCACAATCGGAGCCTTAAGCTAAAAAGCTTACAGCGCCTAGTGTTCCCTGGCAGTCTCAATTCCAAGTATTAACTAAGCGCACAAGCTCGGGATTCCTAAGAGTGCTACGGCCATAAGCAATGACTGTTGGCTGTAGAAGACTATTTGTAATGCCTGTTCTAAGAGTAACTCTTGTTACAGAGCTGCTTGTAAACTAAAAAGCCTCAAAACTCAAAATAAATGACTGGCTTTCCAGTGTTTTTTGTTTATTTGTTTTTTTATTTGTTTGTTTATTTTTTATTCATTTATTGTTTATTTGTTTATTTTTTAAAAGTTTTGATCTCCTCTTGTGTTTAAATGACTGTAGCTACAATCTTCACAATCGGAGCCTTAAGCTCAATGGCTTACAGCGCCTAGTGTTCCCTGGCAGTCTCCATTCCAAGTATTAACTAAGCGCACAAGCTCGGGATTCCTAAGAGTGCTATGGCCATAAGCAATGACTGTTGGCTGTAGAAGACAATTTGTAATGACTGTTCTAAGAGCAACTCTTGCTGCTTGTGAACTAAAAAGCCTCACAACTCAAAATAAATGACTGGCTTTCCAGTGTTTTTTGTTTGTTTGTTTTTTTATTTGTTTGTTTATTTTTTATTCATTTATTGTTTATTTGTTCATTTTTTAAAGGTTTTGATCTCCTCTTGTGTTTAAATGACTGTAGCTACAATCTTCACAATCGGAACCCTAAGCTAAAAAGCTTACAGCGCCTAGTGTTCCCTGGCAGTCTCAATTCCAAGTATTAACTAAGCGCACAAGCTCGGGATTCCTAAGAGTGCTACGGCCATAAGCAATGACTGTTGGCTGTAGAAGACTATTTGTAATGCCTGTTCTAAGAGTAACTCTTGTTACAGAGCTGCTTGTAAACTAAAAAGCCTCAAAACTCAAAATAAATGACTGGCTTTCCAGTGTTTTTTGTTTATTTGTTTTTTTATTTCTTTGTTTATTTTTTATTCATTTATTGTTTATTTGTTTATTTTTTAAAAGTTTTGATCTCCTCTTGTGTTTAAATGACTGTAGCTACAATCTTCACAATCGGAGCCTTAAGCTCAATGGCTTACAGCGCCTAGTGTTCCCTGGCAGTCTCCATTCCAAGTATTAACTAAGCGCACAAGCTCGGGATTCCTAAGAGTGCTATGGCCATAAGCAATGACTGTTGGCTGTAGAAGACAATTTGTAATGACTGTTCTAAGAGCAACTCTTGCTGCTTGTGAACTAAAAAGCCTCACAACTCAAAATAAATGACTGGCTTTCCAGTGTTTTTTGTTTGTTTGTTTTTTTATTTGTTTGTTTATTTTTTATTCATTTATTGTTTATTTGTTTATTTTTTAAAAGTTTTGATCTCCTCTTGTGTTTAAATGACTGTAGCTACAATCTTCACAATCGGAGCCTTAAGCTAAAAAGCTTACAGCGCCTAGTGTTCCCTGGCAGTCTCAATTCCAAGTATTAACTAAGCGCACAAGCTCGGGATTCCTAAGAGTGCTACGGCCATAAGCAATGACTGTTGGCTGTAGAAGACTATTTGTAATGCCTGTTCTAAGAGTAACTCTTGTTACAGAGCTGCTTGTAAACTAAAAAGCCTCAAAACTCAAAATAAATGACTGGCTTTCCAGTGTTTTTTGTTTATTTGTTTTTTTATTTCTTTGTTTATTTTTTATTCATTTATTGTTTATTTGTTTATTTTTTAAAAGTTTTGATCTCCTCTTGTGTTTAAATGACTGTAGCTACAATCTTCATTTTCGGGGCCTTAAGCTAAATGGCTTACAGCGCCTAGTGTTCCCTGGCAGTCTCCATTCCAAGTATTAACTAAGCGCACAAGCTCGGGATTCCTAAGAGTGCTATGGCCATAAGCAATGACTGTTGGCTGTAGAAGACAATTTGTAATGACTGTTCTAAGAGCAACTCTTGCTGCTTTTGAACTAAAAAGCCTCACAACTCAAAATAAATGACTGGCTTTCCAGTGTTTTTTGTTTGTTTGTTTTTTTATTTGTTTGTTTATTTTTTATTCATTTATTGTTTATTTGTTTATTTTTTAAAAGTTTTGATCTCCTCTTGTGTTTAAATGACTGTAGCTACAATCTTCACAATCGGAGCCTTAAGCTAAAAAGCTTACAGCGCCTAGTGTTCCCTGGCAGTCTCAATTCCAAGTATTAACTAAGCGCACAAGCTCGGGATTCCTAAGAGTGCTACGGCCATAAGCAATGACTGTTGGCTGTAGAAGACTATTTGTAATGCCTGTTCTAAGAGTAACTCTTGTTACAGAGCTGCTTGTAAACTAAAAAGCCTCACAACTCAAAATAAATGACTGGCTTTCCAGTGTTTTTTGTTTATTTGTTTTTTTATTTCTTTGTTTATTTTTTATTCATTTATTGTTTATTTGTTTATTTTTTAAAAGTTTTGATCTCCTCTTGTGTTTAAATGACTGTAGCTACAATCTTCACAATCGGAGCCTTAAGCTCAATGGCTTACAGCGCCTAGTGTTCCCTGGCAGTCTCCATTCCAAGTATTAACTAAGCGCACAAGCTCGGGATTCCTAAGAGTGCTATGGCCATAAGCAATGACTGTTGGCTGTAGAAGACAATTTGTAATGACTGTTCTAAGAGCAACTCTTGCTGCTTGTGAACTAAAAAGCCTCACAACTCAAAATAAATGACTGGCTTTCCAGTGTTTTTTGTTTGTTTGTTTTTTTATTTGTTTGTTTCTTTTTTATTCATTTATTGTTTATTTGTTTATTTTTTAAAAGTTTTGATCTCCTCTTGTGTTTAAATGACTGTAGCTACAATCTTCACAATCGGAGCCTTAAGCTAAAAAGCTTACAGCGCCTAGTGTTCCCTG
The DNA here is from genome assembly GCF_029633855.1 of Hoplias malabaricus. NCBI lineage: Eukaryota > Metazoa > Chordata > Actinopteri > Characiformes > Erythrinidae > Hoplias > Hoplias malabaricus. The sequence continues at coordinate 24,528,265 of NC_089802.1, read as the reverse complement.
GCAGTCTCAATTCCGAGTATTAACTAAGCGCACAAGCTCGGGATTCCTAAGAGTGCTACGGCCATAAGCAATGACTGTTGGCTGTAGAAGACTATTTGTAATGACTGTTCTAAGAGCAACTCTTGCTGCTTGTGAACTAAAAAGCCTCACAACTCAAAATAAATGACTGGCTTTCCAGTGTTTTTTGTTTGTTTGTTTTTTTATTTGTTTGTTTATTTTTTATTCATTTATTGTTTATTTGTTTATTTTTTAAAAGTTTTGATCTCCTTTTGTGTTTAAATGACTGTAGCTACAATCTTCACAATCGGAGCCTTAAGCTCAATGGCTTACAGCGCCTAGTGTTCCCTGGCAGTCTCCATTCCAAGTATTAACTAAGCGCACAAGCTCGGGATTCCTAAGAGTGCTATGGCCATAAGCAATGACTGTTGGCTGTAGAAGACAATTTGTAATGACTGTTCTAAGAGCAACTCTTGCTGCTTGTGAACTAAAAAGCCTCACAACTCAAAATAAATGACTGGCTTTCCAGTGTATTTTGTTTGGTTTTTTTTTTTATTTGTTTGTTTCTTTTTTATTCATTTATTGTTTATTTGTTTATTTTTTAAAAGTTTTGATCTCCTCTTGTGTTTAAATGACTGTAGCTACAATCTTCACAATCGGAGCCTTAAGCTAAAAAGCTTACAGCGCCTAGTGTTCCCTGGCAGTCTCAATTCCAAGTATTAACTAAGCGCACAAGCTCGGGATTCCTAAGAGTGCTACGGCCATAAGCAATGACTGTTGGCTGTAGAAGACTATTTGTAATGCCTGTTCTAAGAGTAACTCTTGTTACAGAGCTGCTTGTAAACTAAAAAGCCTCAAAACTCAAAATAAATGACTGGCTTTCCAGTGTTTTTTGTTTATTTGTTTTTTTATTTGTTTGTTTATTTTTTATTCATTTATTGTTTATTTGTTTATTTTTTAAAAGTTTTGATCTCCTCTTGTGTTTAAATGACTGTAGCTACAATCTTCACAATCGGAGCCTTAAGCTAAAAAGCTTACAGCGCCTAGTGTTCCCTGGCAGTCTCCATTCCAAGTATTAACTAAGAGCACAAGCTCGGGATTCCTAAGAGTGCTATGGCCATAAGCAATGACTGTTGGCTGTAGAAGACAATTTGTAATGACTGTTCTAAGAGCAACTCTTGCTGCTTGTGAACTAAAAAGCCTCACAACTCAAAATAAATGACTGGCTTTCCAGTGTTTTTTGTTTGTTTGTTTTTTTATTTGTTTGTTTATTTTTTATTCATTTATTGTTTATTTGTTTATTTTTTTAAAGTTTTGATCTCCTCTTGTGTTTAAATGACTGTAGCTACAATCTTCACAATCGGAGCCTTAACCTAAAAAGCTTACAGCGCCTAGTGTTCCCTGGCAGTCTCAATTCCAAGTATTAACTAAGCGCACAAGCTCGGGATTCCTAAGAGTGCTACGGCCATAAGCAATGACTGTTGGCTGTAGAAGACTATTTGTAATGCCTGTTCTAAGAGTAACTCTTGTTACAGAGCTGCTTGTAAACTAAAAAGCCTCAAAACTCAAAATAAATGACTGGCTTTCCAGTGTTTTTTGTTTATTTGTTTTTTTATTTGTTTGTTTATTTTTTATTCATTTATTGTTTATTTGTTTATTTTTTAAAAGTTTTGATCTCCTCTTGTGTTTAAATGACTGTAGCTACAATCTTCACAATCGGAGCCTTAAGCTCAATGGCTTACAGCGCCTAGTGTTCCCTGGCAGTCTCCATTCCAAGTATTAACTAAGCGCACAAGCTCGGGATTCCTAAGAGTGCTATGGCCATAAGCAATGACTGTTGGCTGTAGAAGACAATTTGTAATGACTGTTCTAAGAGCAACTCTTGCTGCTTGTGAACTAAAAAGCCTCACAACTCAAAATAAATGACTGGCTTTCCAGTGTTTTTTGTTTGTTTGTTTTTTTATTTGTTTGTTTATTTTTTATTCATTTATTGTTTATTTGTTTATTTTTTAAAAGTTTTGATCTCCTCTTGTGTTTAAATGACTGTAGCTACAATCTTCACAATCGGAGCCTTAAGCTAAAAAGCTTACAGCGCCTAGTGTTCCCTGGCAGTCTCAATTCCAAGTATTAACTAAGCGCACAAGCTCGGGATTCCTAAGAGTGCTACGGCCATAAGCAATGACTGTTGGCTGTAGAAGACTATTTGTAATGCCTGTTCTAAGAGTAACTCTTGTTACAGAGCTGCTTGTAAACTAAAAAGCCTCAAAACTCAAAATAAATGACTGGCTTTCCAGTGTTTTTTGTTTATTTGTTTTTTTATTTCTTTGTTTATTTTTTATTCATTTATTGTTTATTTGTTTATTTTTTAAAAGTTTTGATCTCCTCTTGTGTTTAAATGACTGTAGCTACAATCTTCATTTTCGGGGCCTTAAGCTAAATGGCTTACAGCGCCTAGTGTTCCCTGGCAGTCTCCATTCCAAGTATTAACTAAGCGCACAAGCTCGGGATTCCTAAGAGTGCTATGGCCATAAGCAATGACTGTTGGCTGTAGAAGACAATTTGTAATGACTGTTCTAAGAGCAACTCTTGCTGCTTTTGAACTAAAAAGCCTCACAACTCAAAATAAATGACTGGCTTTCCAGTGTTTTTTGTTTGTTTGTTTTTTTATTTGTTTGTTTATTTTTTATTCATTTATTGTTTATTTGTTTATTTTTTAAAAGTTTTGATCTCCTCTTGTGTTTAAATGACTGTAGCTACAATCTTCACAATCGGAGCCTTAAGCTAAAAAGCTTACAGCGCCTAGTGTTCCCTGGCAGTCTCAATTCCAAGTATTAACTAAGCGCACAAGCTCGGGATTCCTAAGAGTGCTACGGCCATAAGCAATGACTGTTGGCTGTAGAAGACTATTTGTAATGCCTGTTCTAAGAGTAACTCTTGTTACAGAGCTGCTTGTAAACTAAAAAGCCTCACAACTCAAAATAAATGACTGGCTTTCCAGTGTTTTTTGTTTATTTGTTTTTTTATTTCTTTGTTTATTTTTTATTCATTTATTGTTTATTTGTTTATTTTTTAAAAGTTTTGATCTCCTCTTGTGTTTAAATGACTGTAGCTACAATCTTCACAATCGGAGCCTTAAGCTCAATGGCTTACAGCGCCTAGTGTTCCCTGGCAGTCTCCATTCCAAGTATTAACTAAGCGCACAAGCTCGGGATTCCTAAGAGTGCTATGGCCATAAGCAATGACTGTTGGCTGTAGAAGACAATTTGTAATGACTGTTCTAAGAGCAACTCTTGCTGCTTGTGAACTAAAAAGCCTCACAACTCAAAATAAATGACTGGCTTTCCAGTGTTTTTTGTTTGTTTGTTTTTTTATTTGTTTGTTTCTTTTTTATTCATTTATTGTTTATTTGTTTATTTTTTAAAAGTTTTGATCTCCTCTTGTGTTTAAATGACTGTAGCTACAATCTTCACAATCGGAGCCTTAAGCTAAAAAGCTTACAGCGCCTAGTGTTCCCTGGCAGTCTCAATTCCGAGTATTAACTAAGCGCACAAGCTCGGGATTCCTAAGAGTGCTACGGCCATAAGCAATGACTGTTGGCTGTAGAAGACTATTTGTAATGACTGTTCTAAGAGCAACTCTTGCTGCTTGTGAACTAAAAAGCCTCACAACTCAAAATAAATGACTGGCTTTCCAGTGTTTTTTGTTTGTTTGTTTTTTTATTTGTTTGTTTATTTTTTATTCATTTATTGTTTATTTGTTTATTTTTTAAAAGTTTTGATCTCCTTTTGTGTTTAAATGACTGTAGCTACAATCTTCACAATCGGAGCCTTAAGCTCAATGGCTTACAGCGCCTAGTGTTCCCTGGCAGTCTCCATTCCAAGTATTAACTAAGCGCACAAGCTCGGGATTCCTAAGAGTGCTATGGCCATAAGCAATGACTGTTGGCTGTAGAAGACAATTTGTAATGACTGTTCTAAGAGCAACTCTTGCTGCTTGTGAACTAAAAAGCCTCACAACTCAAAATAAATGACTGGCTTTCCAGTGTATTTTGTTTGGTTTTTTTTTTTATTTGTTTGTTTCTTTTTTATTCATTTATTGTTTATTTGTTTATTTTTTAAAAGTTTTGATCTCCTCTTGTGTTTAAATGACTGTAGCTACAATCTTCACAATCGGAGCCTTAAGCTAAAAAGCTTACAGCGCCTAGTGTTCCCTGGCAGTCTCAATTCCAAGTATTAACTAAGCGCACAAGCTCGGGATTCCTAAGAGTGCTACGGCCATAAGCAATGACTGTTGGCTGTAGAAGACTATTTGTAATGCCTGTTCTAAGAGTAACTCTTGTTACAGAGCTGCTTGTAAACTAAAAAGCCTCAAAACTCAAAATAAATGACTGGCTTTCCAGTGTTTTTTGTTTATTTGTTTTTTTATTTGTTTGTTTATTTTTTATTCATTTATTGTTTATTTGTTTATTTTTTAAAAGTTTTGATCTCCTCTTGTGTTTAAATGACTGTAGCTACAATCTTCACAATCGGAGCCTTAAGCTAAAAAGCTTACAGCGCCTAGTGTTCCCTGGCAGTCTCCATTCCAAGTATTAACTAAGAGCACAAGCTCGGGATTCCTAAGAGTGCTATGGCCATAAGCAATGACTGTTGGCTGTAGAAGACAATTTGTAATGACTGTTCTAAGAGCAACTCTTGCTGCTTGTGAACTAAAAAGCCTCACAACTCAAAATAAATGACTGGCTTTCCAGTGTTTTTTGTTTGTTTGTTTTTTTATTTGTTTGTTTATTTTTTATTCATTTATTGTTTATTTGTTTATTTTTTTAAAGTTTTGATCTCCTCTTGTGTTTAAATGACTGTAGCTACAATCTTCACAATCGGAGCCTTAACCTAAAAAGCTTACAGCGCCTAGTGTTCCCTGGCAGTCTCAATTCCAAGTATTAACTAAGCGCACAAGCTCGGGATTCCTAAGAGTGCTACGGCCATAAGCAATGACTGTTGGCTGTAGAAGACTATTTGTAATGCCTGTTCTAAGAGTAACTCTTGTTACAGAGCTGCTTGTAAACTAAAAAGCCTCAAAACTCAAAATAAATGACTGGCTTTCCAGTGTTTTTTGTTTATTTGTTTTTTTATTTGTTTGTTTATTTTTTATTCATTTATTGTTTATTTGTTTATTTTTTAAAAGTTTTGATCTCCTCTTGTGTTTAAATGACTGTAGCTACAATCTTCACAATCGGAGCCTTAAGCTCAATGGCTTACAGCGCCTAGTGTTCCCTGGCAGTCTCCATTCCAAGTATTAACTAAGCGCACAAGCTCGGGATTCCTAAGAGTGCTATGGCCATAAGCAATGACTGTTGGCTGTAGAAGACAATTTGTAATGACTGTTCTAAGAGCAACTCTTGCTGCTTGTGAACTAAAAAGCCTCACAACTCAAAATAAATGACTGGCTTTCCAGTGTTTTTTGTTTGTTTGTTTTTTATTTGTTTGTTTATTTTTTATTCATTTATTGTTTATTTGTTTATTTTTTAAAAGTTTTGATCTCCTCTTGTGTTTAAATGACTGTAGCTACAATCTTCACAATCGGAGCCTTAAGCTAAAAAGCTTACAGCGCCTAGTGTTCCCTGGCAGTCTCAATTCCAAGTATTAACTAAGCGCACAAGCTCGGGATTCCTAAGAGTGCTACGGCCATAAGCAATGACTGTTGGCTGTAGAAGACTATTTGTAATGCCTGTTCTAAGAGTAACTCTTGTTACAGAGCTGCTTGTAAACTAAAAAGCCTCAAAACTCAAAATAAATGACTGGCTTTCCAGTGTTTTTTGTTTATTTGTTTTTTTATTTCTTTGTTTATTTTTTATTCATTTATTGTTTATTTGTTTATTTTTTAAAAGTTTTGATCTCCTCTTGTGTTTAAATGACTGTAGCTACAATCTTCATTTTCGGGGCCTTAAGCTAAATGGCTTACAGCGCCTAGTGTTCCCTGGCAGTCTCCATTCCAAGTATTAACTAAGCGCACAAGCTCGGGATTCCTAAGAGTGCTATGGCCATAAGCAATGACTGTTGGCTGTAGAAGACAATTTGTAATGACTGTTCTAAGAGCAACTCTTGCTGCTTTTGAACTAAAAAGCCTCACAACTCAAAATAAATGACTGGCTTTCCAGTGTTTTTTGTTTGTTTGTTTTTTTATTTGTTTGTTTATTTTTTATTCATTTATTGTTTATTTGTTTATTTTTTAAAAGTTTTGATCTCCTCTTGTGTTTAAATGACTGTAGCTACAATCTTCACAATCGGAGCCTTAAGCTAAAAAGCTTACAGCGCCTAGTGTTCCCTGGCAGTCTCAATTCCAAGTATTAACTAAGCGCACAAGCTCGGGATTCCTAAGAGTGCTACGGCCATAAGCAATGACTGTTGGCTGTAGAAGACTATTTGTAATGCCTGTTCTAAGAGTAACTCTTGTTACAGAGCTGCTTGTAAACTAAAAAGCCTCACAACTCAAAATAAATGACTGGCTTTCCAGTGTTTTTTGTTTATTTGTTTTTTTATTTCTTTGTTTATTTTTTATTCATTTATTGTTTATTTGTTTATTTTTTAAAAGTTTTGATCTCCTCTTGTGTTTAAATGACTGTAGCTACAATCTTCACAATCGGAGCCTTAAGCTCAATGGCTTACAGCGCCTAGTGTTCCCTGGCAGTCTCCATTCCAAGTATTAACTAAGCGCACAAGCTCGGGATTCCTAAGAGTGCTATGGCCATAAGCAATGACTGTTGGCTGTAGAAGACAATTTGTAATGACTGTTCTAAGAGCAACTCTTGCTGCTTGTGAACTAAAAAGCCTCACAACTCAAAATAAATGACTGGCTTTCCAGTGTTTTTTGTTTGTTTGTTTTTTTATTTGTTTGTTTCTTTTTTATTCATTTATTGTTTATTTGTTTATTTTTTAAAAGTTTTGATCTCCTCTTGTGTTTAAATGACTGTAGCTACAATCTTCACAATCGGAGCCTTAAGCTAAAAAGCTTACAGCGCCTAGTGTTCCCTGGCAGTCTCAATTCCGAGTATTAACTAAGCGCACAAGCTCGGGATTCCTAAGAGTGCTATGGCCATAAGCAATGACTGTTGGCTGTAGAAGACAATTTGTAATGACTGTTCTAAGAGCAACTCTTGCTGCTTGTGAACTAAAAAGCCTCACAACTCAAAATAAATGACTGGCTTTCCAGTGTTTTTTGTTTGTTTGTTTTTTTATTTGTTTGTTTCTTTTTTATTCATTTATTGTTTATTTGTTTATTTTTTAAAAGTTTTGATCTCCTCTTGTGTTTAAATGACTGTAGCTACAATCTTCACAATCGGAGCCTTAAGCTAAAAAGCTTACAGCGCCTAGTGTTCCCTGGCAGTCTCAATTCCGAGTATTAACTAAGCGCACAAGCTCGGGATTCCTAAGAGTGCTACGGCCATAAGCAATGACTGTTGGCTGTAGAAGACTATTTGTAATGACTGTTCTAAGAGCAACTCTTGCTGCTTGTGAACTAAAAAGCCTCACAACTCAAAATAAATGACTGGCTTTCCAGTGTTTTTTGTTTGTTTGTTTTTTTATTTGTTTGTTTATTTTTTATTCATTTATTGTTTATTTGTTTATTTTTTAAAAGTTTTGATCTCCTTTTGTGTTTAAATGACTGTAGCTACAATCTTCACAATCGGAGCCTTAAGCTCAATGGCTTACAGCGCCTAGTGTTCCCTGGCAGTCTCCATTCCAAGTATTAACTAAGCGCACAAGCTCGGGATTCCTAAGAGTGCTATGGCCATAAGCAATGACTGTTGGCTGTAGAAGACAATTTGTAATGACTGTTCTAAGAGCAACTCTTGCTGCTTGTGAACTAAAAAGCCTCACAACTCAAAATAAATGACTGGCTTTCCAGTGTATTTTGTTTGGTTTTTTTTTTTATTTGTTTGTTTCTTTTTTATTCATTTATTGTTTATTTGTTTATTTTTTAAAAGTTTTGATCTCCTCTTGTGTTTAAATGACTGTAGCTACAATCTTCACAATCGGAGCCTTAAGCTAAAAAGCTTACAGCGCCTAGTGTTCCCTGGCAGTCTCAATTCCAAGTATTAACTAAGCGCACAAGCTCGGGATTCCTAAGAGTGCTACGGCCATAAGCAATGACTGTTGGCTGTAGAAGACTATTTGTAATGCCTGTTCTAAGAGTAACTCTTGTTACAGAGCTGCTTGTAAACTAAAAAGCCTCAAAACTCAAAATAAATGACTGGCTTTCCAGTGTTTTTTGTTTATTTGTTTTTTTATTTGTTTGTTTATTTTTTATTCATTTATTGTTTATTTGTTTATTTTTTAAAAGTTTTGATCTCCTCTTGTGTTTAAATGACTGTAGCTACAATCTTCACAATCGGAGCCTTAAGCTAAAAAGCTTACAGCGCCTAGTGTTCCCTGGCAGTCTCCATTCCAAGTATTAACTAAGAGCACAAGCTCGGGATTCCTAAGAGTGCTATGGCCATAAGCAATGACTGTTGGCTGTAGAAGACAATTTGTAATGACTGTTCTAAGAGCAACTCTTGCTGCTTGTGAACTAAAAAGCCTCACAACTCAAAATAAATGACTGGCTTTCCAGTGTTTTTTGTTTGTTTGTTTTTTTATTTGTTTGTTTATTTTTTATTCATTTATTGTTTATTTGTTTATTTTTTTAAAGTTTTGATCTCCTCTTGTGTTTAAATGACTGTAGCTACAATCTTCACAATCGGAGCCTTAACCTAAAAAGCTTACAGCGCCTAGTGTTCCCTGGCAGTCTCAATTCCAAGTATTAACTAAGCGCACAAGCTCGGGATTCCTAAGAGTGCTACGGCCATAAGCAATGACTGTTGGCTGTAGAAGACTATTTGTAATGCCTGTTCTAAGAGTAACTCTTGTTACAGAGCTGCTTGTAAACTAAAAAGCCTCAAAACTCAAAATAAATGACTGGCTTTCCAGTGTTTTTTGTTTATTTGTTTTTTTATTTGTTTGTTTATTTTTTATTCATTTATTGTTTATTTGTTTATTTTTTAAAAGTTTTGATCTCCTCTTGTGTTTAAATGACTGTAGCTACAATCTTCACAATCGGAGCCTTAAGCTCAATGGCTTACAGCGCCTAGTGTTCCCTGGCAGTCTCCATTCCAAGTATTAACTAAGCGCACAAGCTCGGGATTCCTAAGAGTGCTATGGCCATAAGCAATGACTGTTGGCTGTAGAAGACAATTTGTAATGACTGTTCTAAGAGCAACTCTTGCTGCTTGTGAACTAAAAAGCCTCACAACTCAAAATAAATGACTGGCTTTCCAGTGTTTTTTGTTTGTTTGTTTTTTATTTGTTTGTTTATTTTTTATTCATTTATTGTTTATTTGTTTATTTTTTAAAAGTTTTGATCTCCTCTTGTGTTTAAATGACTGTAGCTACAATCTTCACAATCGGAGCCTTAAGCTAAAAAGCTTACAGCGCCTAGTGTTCCCTGGCAGTCTCAATTCCAAGTATTAACTAAGCGCACAAGCTCGGGATTCCTAAGAGTGCTACGGCCATAAGCAATGACTGTTGGCTGTAGAAGACTATTTGTAATGCCTGTTCTAAGAGTAACTCTTGTTACAGAGCTGCTTGTAAACTAAAAAGCCTCAAAACTCAAAATAAATGACTGGCTTTCCAGTGTTTTTTGTTTATTTGTTTTTTTATTTCTTTGTTTATTTTTTATTCATTTATTGTTTATTTGTTTATTTTTTAAAAGTTTTGATCTCCTCTTGTGTTTAAATGACTGTAGCTACAATCTTCATTTTCGGGGCCTTAAGCTAAATGGCTTACAGCGCCTAGTGTTCCCTGGCAGTCTCCATTCCAAGTATTAACTAAGCGCACAAGCTCGGGATTCCTAAGAGTGCTATGGCCATAAGCAATGACTGTTGGCTGTAGAAGACAATTTGTAATGACTGTTCTAAGAGCAACTCTTGCTGCTTTTGAACTAAAAAGCCTCACAACTCAAAATAAATGACTGGCTTTCCAGTGTTTTTTGTTTGTTTGTTTTTTTATTTGTTTGTTTATTTTTTATTCATTTATTGTTTATTTGTTTATTTTTTAAAAGTTTTGATCTCCTCTTGTGTTTAAATGACTGTAGCTACAATCTTCACAATCGGAGCCTTAAGCTAAAAAGCTTACAGCGCCTAGTGTTCCCTGGCAGTCTCAATTCCAAGTATTAACTAAGCGCACAAGCTCGGGATTCCTAAGAGTGCTACGGCCATAAGCAATGACTGTTGGCTGTAGAAGACTATTTGTAATGCCTGTTCTAAGAGTAACTCTTGTTACAGAGCTGCTTGTAAACTAAAAAGCCTCACAACTCAAAATAAATGACTGGCTTTCCAGTGTTTTTTGTTTATTTGTTTTTTTATTTCTTTGTTTATTTTTTATTCATTTATTGTTTATTTGTTTATTTTTTAAAAGTTTTGATCTCCTCTTGTGTTTAAATGACTGTAGCTACAATCTTCACAATCGGAGCCTTAAGCTCAATGGCTTACAGCGCCTAGTGTTCCCTGGCAGTCTCCATTCCAAGTATTAACTAAGCGCACAAGCTCGGGATTCCTAAGAGTGCTATGGCCATAAGCAATGACTGTTGGCTGTAGAAGACAATTTGTAATGACTGTTCTAAGAGCAACTCTTGCTGCTTGTGAACTAAAAAGCCTCACAACTCAAAATAAATGACTGGCTTTCCAGTGTTTTTTGTTTGTTTGTTTTTTTATTTGTTTGTTTCTTTTTTATTCATTTATTGTTTATTTGTTTATTTTTTAAAAGTTTTGATCTCCTCTTGTGTTTAAATGACTGTAGCTACAATCTTCACAATCGGAGCCTTAAGCTAAAAAGCTTACAGCGCCTAGTGTTCCCTGGCAGTCTCAATTCCGAGTATTAACTAAGCGCACAAGCTCGGGATTCCTAAGAGTGCTACGGCCATAAGCAATGACTGTTGGCTGTAGAAGACTATTTGTAATGACTGTTCTAAGAGCAACTCTTGCTGCTTGTGAACTAAAAAGCCTCACAACTCAAAATAAATGACTGGCTTTCCAGTGTTTTTTGTTTGTTTGTTTTTTTATTTGTTTGTTTATTTTTTATTCATTTATTGTTTATTTGTTTATTTTTTAAAAGTTTTGATCTCCTTTTGTGTTTAAATGACTGTAGCTACAATCTTCACAATCGGAGCCTTAATCTCAATGGCTTACAGCGCCTAGTGTTCCCTGGCAGTCTCCATTCCAAGTATTAACTAAGCGCACAAGCTCGGGATTCCTAAGAGTGCTATGGCCATAAGCAATGACTGTTGGCTGTAGAAGACAATTTGTAATGACTGTTCTAAGAGCAACTCTTGCTGCTTGTGAACTAAAAAGCCTCACAACTCAAAATAAATGACTGGCTTTCCAGTGTATTTTGTTTGGTTTTTTTTTTTATTTGTTTGTTTCTTTTTTATTCATTTATTGTTTATTTGTTTATTTTTTAAAAGTTTTGATCTCCTCTTGTGTTTAAATGACTGTAGCTACAATCTTCACAATCGGAGCCTTAAGCTAAAAAGCTTACAGCGCCTAGTGTTCCCTGGCAGTCTCAATTCCAAGTATTAACTAAGCGCACAAGCTCGGGATTCCTAAGAGTGCTACGGCCATAAGCAATGACTGTTGGCTGTAGAAGACTATTTGTAATGCCTGTTCTAAGAGTAACTCTTGTTACAGAGCTGCTTGTAAACTAAAAAGCCTCAAAACTCAAAATAAATGACTGGCTTTCCAGTGTTTTTTGTTTATTTGTTTTTTTATTTGTTTGTTTATTTTTTATTCATTTATTGTTTATTTGTTTATTTTTTAAAAGTTTTGATCTCCTCTTGTGTTTAAATGACTGTAGCTACAATCTTCACAATCGGAGCCTTAAGCTAAAAAGCTTACAGCGCCTAGTGTTCCCTGGCAGTCTCCATTCCAAGTATTAACTAAGAGCACAAGCTCGGGATTCCTAAGAGTGCTATGGCCATAAGCAATGACTGTTGGCTGTAGAAGACAATTTGTAATGACTGTTCTAAGAGCAACTCTTGCTGCTTGTGAACTAAAAAGCCTCACAACTCAAAATAAATGACTGGCTTTCCAGTGTTTTTTGTTTGTTTGTTTTTTTATTTGTTTGTTTATTTTTTATTCATTTATTGTTTATTTGTTTATTTTTTTAAAGTTTTGATCTCCTCTTGTGTTTAAATGACTGTAGCTTCAATCTTCACAATCGGAGCCTTAACCTAAAAAGCTTACAGCGCCTAGTGTTCCCTGGCAGTCTCAATTCCAAGTATTAACTAAGCGCACAAGCTCGGGATTCCTAAGAGTGCTACGGCCATAAGCAATGACTGTTGGCTGTAGAAGACTATTTGTAATGCCTGTTCTAAGAGTAACTCTTGTTACAGAGCTGCTTGTAAACTAAAAAGCCTCAAAACTCAAAATAAATGACTGGCTTTCCAGTGTTTTTTGTTTATTTGTTTTTTTATTTGTTTGTTTATTTTTTATTCATTTATTGTTTATTTGTTTATTTTTTAAAAGTTTTGATCTCCTCTTGTGTTTAAATGACTGTAGCTACAATCTTCACAATCGGAGCCTTAAGCTCAATGGCTTACAGCGCCTAGTGTTCCCTGGCAGTCTCCATTCCAAGTATTAACTAAGCGCACAAGCTCGGGATTCCTAAGAGTGCTATGGCCATAAGCAATGACTGTTGGCTGTAGAAGACAATTTGTAATGACTGTTCTAAGAGCAACTCTTGCTGCTTGTGAACTAAAAAGCCTCACAACTCAAAATAAATGACTGGCTTTCCAGTGTTTTTTGTTTGTTTGTTTTTTTATTTGTTTGTTTATTTTTTATTCATTTATTGTTTATTTGTTTATTTTTTAAAAGTTTTGATCTCCTCTTGTGTTTAAATGACTGTAGCTACAATCTTCACAATCGGAGCCTTAAGCTAAAAAGCTTACAGCGCCTAGTGTTCCCTGGCAGTCTCAATTCCAAGTATTAACTAAGCGCACAAGCTCGGGATTCCTAAGAGTGCTACGGCCATAAGCAATGACTGTTGGCTGTAGAAGACTATTTGTAATGCCTGTTCTAAGAGTAACTCTTGTTACAGAGCTGCTTGTAAACTAAAAAGCCTCAAAACTCAAAATAAATGACTGGCTTTCCAGTGTTTTTTGTTTAATTGTTTTTTTATTTCTTTGTTTATTTTTTATTCATTTATTGTTTATTTGTTTATTTCTTAAAAGTTTTGATCTCCTCTTGTGTTTAAATGACTGTAGCTACAATCTTCACAATCGGAGCCTTAAGCTAAAAAGCTTACAGCGCCTAGTGTTCCCTGGCAGTCTCAATTCCAAGTATTAACTAAGCGCACAAGCTCGGGATTCCTAAGAGTGCTACGGCCATAAGCAATGACTGTTGGCTGTAGAAGACTATTTGTAATGCCTGTTCTAAGAGTAACTCTTGTTACAGAGCTGCTTGTAAACTAAAAAGCCTCAAAACTCAAAATAAATGACTGGCTTTCCAGTGTTTTTTGTTTATTTGTTTTTTTATTTCTTTGTTTATTTTTTATTCATTTATTGTTTATTTGTTTATTTTTTAAAAGTTTTGATCTCCTCTTGTGTTTAAATGACTGTAGCTACAATCTTCACAATCGGAGCCTTAAGCTCAATGGCTTACAGCGCCTAGTGTTCCCTGGCAGTCTCCATTCCAAGTATTAACTAAGCGCACAAGCTCGGGATTCCTAAGAGTGCTATGGCCATAAGCAATGACTGTTGGCTGTAGAAGACAATTTGTAATGACTGTTCTAAGAGCAACTCTTGCTGCTTGTGAACTAAAAAGCCTCACAACTCAAAATAAATGACTGGCTTTCCAGTGTTTTTTGTTTGTTTGTTTTTTTATTTGTTTGTTTATTTTTTATTCATTTATTGTTTATTTGTTTATTTTTTAAAAGTTTTGATCTCCTCTTGTGTTTAAATGACTGTAGCTACAATCTTCACAATCGGAGCCTTAAGCTAAAAAGCTTACAGCGCCTAGTGTTCCCTGGCAGTCTCAATTCCAAGTATTAACTAAGCGCACAAGCTCGGGATTCCTATGAGTGCTACGGCCATAAGCAATGACTGTTGGCTGTAGAAGACTATTTGTAATGCCTGTTCTAAGAGTAACTCTTGTTACAGAGCTGCTTGTAAACTAAAAAGCCTCAAAACTCAAAATAAATGACTGGCTTTCCAGTGTTTTTTGTTTAATTGTTTTTTTATTTCTTTGTTTATTTTTTATTCATTTATTGTTTATTTGTTTATTTCTTAAAAGTTTTGATCTCCTCTTGTGTTTAAATGACTGTAGCTACAATCTTCACAATCGGAGCCTTAAGCTAAAAAGCTTACAGCGCCTAGTGTTCCCTGGCAGTCTCAATTCCAAGTATTAACTAAGCGCACAAGCTCGGGATTCCTAAGAGTGCTACGGCCATAAGCAATGACTGTTGGCTGTAGAAGACTATTTGTAATGCCTGTTCTAAGAGTAACTCTTGTTACAGAGCTGCTTGTAAACTAAAAAGCCTCAAAACTCAAAATAAATGACTGGCTTTCCAGTGTTTTTTGTTTATTTGTTTTTTTATTTCTTTGTTTATTTTTTATTCATTTATTGTTTATTTGTTTATTTTTTTTAAGTTTTGATCTCCTCTTGTGTTTAAATGACTGTAGCTACAATCTTCACAATCGGAGCCTTAAGCTCAATGGCTTACAGCGCCTAGTGTTCCCTGGCAGTCTCCATTCCAAGTATTAACTAAGCGCACAAGCTCGGGATTCCTAAGAGTGCTATGGCCATAAGCAATGACTGTTGGCTGTAGAAGACAATTTGTAATGACTGTTCTAAGAGCAACTCTTGCTGCTTGTGAACTAAAAAGCCTCACAACTCAAAATAAATGACTGGCTTTCCAGTGTTTTTTGTTTGTTTGTTTTTTTATTTCTTTGTTTATTTTTTATTCATTTATTGTTTATTTGTTTATTTTTTAAAAGTTTTGATCTCCTCTTGTGTTTAAATGACTGTAGCTACAATCTTCACAATCGGAGCCTTAAGCTAAAAAGCTTACAGCGCCTAGTGTTCCCTGGCAGTCTCAATTCCGAGTATTAACTAAGCGCACAAGCTCGGGATTCCTAAGAGTGCTACGGCCATAAGCAATGACTGTTGGCTGTAGAAGACTATTTGTAATGACTGTTCTAAGAGCAACTCTTGCTGCTTGTGAACTAAAAAGCCTCACAACTCAAAATAAATGACTGGCTTTCCAGTGTTTTTTGTTTGTTTGTTTTTTTATTTGTTTGTTTATTTTTTATTCATTTATTGTTTATTTGTTTATTTTTTAAAAGTTTTGATCTCCTTTTGTGTTTAAATGACTGTAGCTACAATCTTCACAATCGGAGCCTTAAGCTCAATGGCTTACAGCGCCTAGTGTTCCCTGGCAGTCTCCATTCCAAGTATTAACTAAGCGCACAAGCTCGGGATTCCTAAGAGTGCTATGGCCATAAGCAATGACTGTTGGCTGTAGAAGACAATTTGTAATGACTGTTCTAAGAGCAACTCTTGCTGCTTGTGAACTAAAAAGCCTCACAACTCAAAATAAATGACTGGCTTTCCAGTGTTTTTTGTTTATTTGTTTTTTTATTTCTTTGTTTATTTTTTATTCATTTATTGTTTATTTGTTTATTTTTTAAAAGTTTTGATCTCCTCTTGTGTTTAAATGACTGTAGCTACAATCTTCACAATCGGAGCCTTAAGCTCAATGGCTTACAGCGCCTAGTGTTCCCTGGCAGTCTCCATTCCAAGTATTAACTAAGCGCACAAGCTCGGGATTCCTAAGAGTGCTATGGCCATAAGCAATGACTGTTGGCTGTAGAAGACAATTTGTAATGACTGTTCTAAGAGCAACTCTTGCTGCTTGTGAACTAAAAAGCCTCACAACTCAAAATAAATGACTGGCTTTCCAGTGTTTTTTGTTTGTTTGTTTTTTTATTTGTTTGTTTATTTTTTATTCATTTATTGTTTATTTGTTTATTTTTTAAAAGTTTTGATCTCCTCTTGTGTTTAAATGACTGTAGCTACAATCTTCACAATCGGAGCCTTAAGCTCAATGGCTTACAGCGCCTAGTGTTCCCTGGCAGTCTCCATTCCAAGTATTAACTAAGCGCACAAGCTCGGGATTCCTAAGAGTGCTATGGCCATAAGCAATGACTGTTGGCTGTAGAAGACAATTTGTAATGACTGTTCTAAGAGCAACTCTTGCTGCTTGTGAACTAAAAAGCCTCACAACTCAAAATAAATGACTGGCTTTCCAGTGTTTTTTGTTTGTTTGTTTTTTTATTTGTTTGTTTATTTTTTATTCATTTATTGTTTATTTGTTTATTTTTTAAAAGTTTTGATCTCCTCTTGTGTTTAAATGACTGTAGCTACAATCTTCACAATCGGAGCCTTAAGCTAAAAAGCTTACAGCGCCTAGTGTTCCCTGGCAGTCTCAATTCCAAGTATTAACTAAGCGCACAAGCTCGGGATTCCTAAGAGTGCTACGGCCATAAGCAATGACTGTTGGCTGTAGAAGACTATTTGTAATGCCTGTTCTAAGAGTAACTCTTGTTACAGAGCTGCTTGTAAACTAAAAAGCCTCAAAACTCAAAATAAATGACTGGCTTTCCAGTGTTTTTTGTTTATTTGTTTTTTTATTTGTTTGTTTATTTTTTATTCATTTATTGTTTATTTGTTTATTTTTTAAAAGTTTTGATCTCCTCTTGTGTTTAAATGACTGTAGCTACAATCTTCACAATCGGAGCCTTAAGCTCAATGGCTTACAGCGCCTAGTGTTCCCTGGCAGTCTCCATTCCAAGTATTAACTAAGCGCACAAGCTCGGGATTCCTAAGAGTGCTATGGCCATAAGCAATGACTGTTGGCTGTAGAAGACAATTTGTAATGACTGTTCTAAGAGCAACTCTTGCTGCTTGTGAACTAAAAAGCCTCACAACTCAAAATAAATGACTGGCTTTCCAGTGTTTTTTGTTTGTTTGTTTTTTTATTTGTTTGTTTATTTTTTATTCATTTATTGTTTATTTGTTTATTTCTTAAAAGTTTTGATCTCCTCTTGTGTTTAAATGACTGTAGCTACAATCTTCACAATCGGAGCCTTAAGCTAAAAAGCTTACAGCGCCTAGTGTTCCCTGGCAGTCTCAATTCCAAGTATTAACTAAGCGCACAAGCTCGGGATTCCTAAGAGTGCTACGGCCATAAGCAATGACTGTTGGCTGTAGAAGACTATTTGTAATGCCTGTTCTAAGAGTAACTCTTGTTACAGAGCTGCTTGTAAACTAAAAAGCCTCACAACTCAAAATAAATGACTGGCTTTCCAGTGTTTTTTGTTTATTTGTTTTTTTATTTGTTTGTTTATTTTTTATTCATTTATTGTTTATTTGTTTATTTTTTAAAAGTTTTGATCTCCTCTTGTGTTTAAATGACTGTAGCTACAATCTTCACAATCGGAGCCTTAAGCTCAATGGCTTACAGCGCCTAGTGTTCCCTGGCAGTCTCCATTCCAAGTATTAACTAAGCGCACAAGCTCGGGATTCCTAAGAGTGCTATGGCCATAAGCAATGACTGTTGGCTGTAGAAGACAATTTGTAATGACTGTTCTAAGAGCAACTCTTGCTGCTTGTGAACTAAAAAGCCTCACAACTCAAAATAAATGACTGGCTTTCCAGTGTTTTTTGTTTGTTTGTTTTTTTATTTGTTTGTTTATTTTTTATTCATTTATTGTTTATTTGTTTATTTTTTAAAAGTTTTGATCTCCTCTTGTGTTTAAATGACTGTAGCTACAATCTTCACAATCGGAGCCTTAAGCTCAATGGCTTACAGCGCCTAGTGTTCCCTGGCAGTCTCCATTCCAAGTATTAACTAAGCGCACAAGCTCGGGATTCCTAAGAGTGCTACGGCCATAAGCAATGACTGTTGGCTGTAGAAGACTATTTGTAATGCCTGTTCTAAGAGTAACTCTTGTTACAGAGCTGCTTGTAAACTAAAAAGCCTCAAAACTCAAAATAAATGACTGGCTTTCCAGTGATTTTTGTTTATTTGTTTTTTTATTTGTTTGTTTATTTTTTATTCATTTATTGTTTATTTGTTTATTTTTTAAAAGTTTTGATCTCCTCTTGTGTTTAAATGACTGTAGCTACAATCTTCACAATCGGAGCCTTAAGCTCAATGGCTTACAGCGCCTAGTGTTCCCTGGCAGTCTCCATTCCAAGTATTAACTAAGCGCACAAGCTCGGGATTCCTAAGAGTGCTATGGCCATAAGCAATGACTGTTGGCTGTAGAAGACAATTTGTAATGACTGTTCTAAGAGCAACTCTTGCTGCTTGTGAACTAAAAAGCCTCACAACTCAAAATAAATGACTGGCTTTCCAGTGTTTTTTGTTTGTTTGTTTTTTTATTTGTTTGTTTATTTTTTATTCATTTATTGTTTATTTGTTTATTTTTTAAAAGTTTTGATCTCCTCTTGTGTTTAAATGACTGTAGCTACAATCTTCACAATCGGAGCCTTAAGCTAAAAAGCTTACAGCGCCTAGTGTTCCCTGGCAGTCTCAATTCCAAGTATTAACTAAGCGCACAAGCTCGGGATTCCTAAGAGTGCTACGGCCATAAGCAATGACTGTTGGCTGTAGAGGACTATTTGTAATGCCTGTTCTAAGAGTAACTCTTGTTACAGAGCTGCTTGTAAACTAAAAAGCCTCAAAACTCAAAATAAATGACTGGCTTTCCAGTGTTTTTTGTTTATTTGTTTTTTTATTTTTTTGTTTATTTTTTATTCATTTATTGTTTATTTGTTTATTTTTTAAAAGTTTTGATCTCCTCTTGTGTTTAAATGACTGTAGCTACAATCTTCACAATCGGAGCCTTAAGCTCAATGGCTTACAGCGCCTAGTGTTCCCTGGCAGTCTCCATTCCAAGTATTAACTAAGCGCACAAGCTCGGGATTCCTAAGAGTGCTACGGCCATAAGCAATGACTGTTGGCTGTAGAAGACTATTTGTAATGCCTGTTCTAAGAGTAACTCTTGTTACAGAGCTGCTTGTAAACTAAAAAGCCTCAAAACTCAAAATAAATGACTGGCTTTCCAGTGTTTTTTGTTTATTTGTTTTTTTATTTCTTTGTTTATTTTTTAATCGTTTATTGTTTATTTGTTTATTTCTTAAAAGTTTTGATCTCCTCTTGTGTTTAAATGACTGTAGCTACAATCTTCACAATCGGAGCCTTAAGCTAAAAAGCTTACAGCGCCTAGTGTTCCCTGGCAGTCTCAATTCCAAGTATTAACTAAGCGCACAAGCTCGGGATTCCTAAGAGTGCTATGGCCATAAGCAATGACTGTTGGCTGTAGAAGACAATTTGTAATGACTGTTCTAAGAGCAACTCTTGCTGCTTGTGAACTAAAAAGCCTCACAACTCAAAATAAATGACTGGCTTTCCAGTGTTTTTTGCTTGTTTGTTTTTTTATTTGTTTGTTTATTTTTTATTCATTTATTGTTTATTTGTTTATTTTTTAAAAGTTTTGATCTCCTCTTGTGTTTAAATGACTGTAGCTACAATCTTCACAATCGGAGCCTTAAGCTAAAAAGCTTACAGCGCCTAGTGTTCCCTGGCAGTCTCAATTCCAAGTATTAACTAAGCGCACAAGCTCGGGATTCCTAAGAGTGCTACGGCCATAAGCAATGACTGTTGGCTGTAGAAGACTATTTGTAATGCCTGTTCTAAGAGTAACTCTTGTTACAGAGCTGCTTGTAAACTAAAAAGCCTCAAAACTCAAAATAAATGACTGGCTTTCCAGTGTTTTTTGTTTATTTGTTTTTTTTATTTCTTTGTTTATTTTTTATTCATTTATTGTTTATTTGTTTATTTCTTAAAAGTTTTGATCTCCTCTTGTGTTTAAATGACTGTAGCTACAATCTTCACAATCGGAGCCTTAAGCTCAATGGCTTACAGCGCCTAGTGTTCCCTGGCAGTCTCCATTCCAAGTATTAACTAAGCGCACAAGCTCGGGATTCCTAAGAGTGCTATGGCCATAAGCAATGACTGTTGGCTGTAGAAGACAATTTGTAATGACTGTTCTAAGAGCAACTCTTGCTGCTTGTGAACTAAAAAGCCTCACAACTCAAAATAAATGACTGGCTTTCCAGTGTTTTTTGCTTGTTTGTTTTTTTATTTGTTTGTTTATTTTTTATTCATTTATTGTTTATTTGTTTATTTTTTAAAAGTTTTGATCTCCTCTTGTGTTTAAATGACTGTAGCTACAATCTTCACAATCGGAGCCTTAAGCTAAAAAGCTTACAGCGCCTAGTGTTCCCTGGCAGTCTCAATTCCAAGTATTAACTAAGCGCACAAGCTCGGGATTCCTAAGAGTGCTACGGCCATAAGCAATGACTGTTGGCTGTAGAAGACTATTTGTAATGCCTGTTCTAAGAGTAACTCTTGTTACAGAGCTGCTTGTAAACTAAAAAGCCTCAAAACTCAAAATAAATGACTGGCTTTCCAGTGTTTTTTGTTTATTTGTTTTTTTATTTCTTTGTTTATTTTTTATTCATTTATTGTTTATTTGTTTATTTCTTAAAAGTTTTGATCTCCTCTTGTGTTTAAATGACTGTAGCTACAATCTTCACAATCGGAGCCTTAAGCTAAAAAGCTTACAGCGCCTAGTGTTCCCTGGCAGTCTCAATTCCAAGTATTAACTAAGCGCACAAGCTCGGGATTCCTAAGAGTGCTACGGCCATAAGCAATGACTGTTGGCTGTAGAAGACTATTTGTAATGCCTGTTCTAAGAGTAACTCTTGTTACAGAGCTGCTTGTAAACTAAAAAGCCTCAAAACTCAAAATAAATGACTGGCTTTCCAGTGTTTTTTGTTTATTTGTTTTTTTATTTCTTTGTTTATTTTTTATTCATTTATTGTTTATTTGTTTATTTTTTTTAAGTTTTGATCTCCTCTTGTGTTTAAATGACTGTAGCTACAATCTTCACAATCGGAGCCTTAAGCTCAATGGCTTACAGCGCCTAGTGTTCCCTGGCAGTCTCCATTCCAAGTATTAACTAAGCGCACAAGCTCGGGATTCCTAAGAGTGCTATGGCCATAAGCAATGACTGTTGGCTGTAGAAGACAATTTGTAATGACTGTTCTAAGAGCAACTCTTGCTGCTTGTGAACTAAAAAGCCTCACAACTCAAAATAAATGACTGGCTTTCCAGTGATTTTTGTTTGTTTGTTTTTTTATTTGTTTGTTTATTTTTTATTCATTTATTGTTTATTTGTTTATTTTTTAAAAGTTTTGATCTCCTCTTGTGTTTAAATGACTGTAGCTACAATCTTCACAATCGGAGCCTTAAGCTCAATGGCTTACAGCGCCTAGTGTTCCCTGGCAGTCTCCATTCCAAGTATTAACTAAGCGCACAAGCTCGGGATTCCTAAGAGTGCTATGGCCATAAGCAATGACTGTTGGCTGTAGAAGACAATTTGTAATGACTGTTCTAAGAGAAACTCTTGCTGCTTGTGAACTAAAAAGCCTCACAACTCAAAATAAATGACTGGCTTTCCAGTGTTTTTTGTTTGTTTGTTTTTTTATTTGTTTGTTTATTTTTTATTCATTTATTGTTTATTTGTTTATTTTTTAAAAGTTTTGATCTCCTCTTGTGTTTAAATGACTGTAGCTACAATCTTCACAATCGGAGCCTTAAGCTAAAAAGCTTACAGCGCCTAGTGTTCCCTGGCAGTCTCAATTCCAAGTATTAACTAAGCGCACAAGCTCGGGATTCCTAAGAGTGCTACGGCCATAAGCAATGACTGTTGGCTGTAGAAGACTATTTGTAATGCCTGTTCTAAGAGTAACTCTTGTTACAGAGCTGCTTGTAAACTAAAAAGCCTCAAAACTCAAAATAAATGACTGGCTTTCCAGTGTTTTTTGTTTATTTGTTTTTTTATTTCTTTGTTTATTTTTTATTCATTTATTGTTTATTTGTTTATTTTTTTTAAGTTTTGATCTCCTCTTGTGTTTAAATGACTGTAGCTACAATCTTCACAATCGGAGCCTTAAGCTCAATGGCTTACAGCGCCTAGTGTTCCCTGGCAGTCTCCATTCCAAGTATTAACTAAGCGCACAAGCTCGGGATTCCTAAGAGTGCTATGGCCATAAGCAATGACTGTTGGCTGTAGAAGACAATTTGTAATGACTGTTCTAAGAGCAACTCTTGCTGCTTGTGAACTAAAAAGCCTCACAACTCAAAATAAATGACTGGCTTTCCAGTGTTTTTTGTTTGTTTGTTTTTTTATTTGTTTGTTTATTTTTTATTCATTTATTGTTTATTTGTTTATTTCTTAAAAGTTTTGATCTCCTCTTGTGTTTAAATGACTGTAGCTACAATCTTCACAATCGGAGCCTTAAGCTAAAAAGCTTACAGCGCCTAGTGTTCCCTGGCAATCTCAATTCCAAGTATTAACTAAGCGCACAAGCTCGGGATTCCTAAGAGTGCTACGGCCATAAGCAATGACTGTTGGCTGTAGAAGACTATTTGTAATGCCTGTTCTAAGAGTAACTCTTGTTACAGAGCTGCTTGTAAACTAAAAAGCCTCAAAACTCAAAATAAATGACTGGCTTTCCAGTGTTTTTTGTTTATTTGTTTTTTTATTTGTTTGTTTATTTTTTATTCATTTATTGTTTATTTCTTTATTTCTTAAAAGTTTTGATCTCCTCTTGTGTTTAAATGACTGTAGCTACAATCTTCACAATCGGAGCCTTAAGCTAAAAAGCTTACAGCGCCTAGTGTTCCCTGGCAGTCTCAATTCCAAGTATTAACTAAGCGCACAAGCTCGGGATTCCTAAGAGTGCTACGGCCATAAGCAATGACTGTTGGCTGTAGAAGACTATTTGTAATGCCTGTTCTAAGAGTAACTCTTGTTACAGAGCTGCTTGTAAACTAAAAAGCCTCAAAACTCAAAATAAATGACTGGCTTTCCAGTGTTTTTTGTTTATTTGTTTTTTTATTTCTTTGTTTATTTTTTATTCATTTATTGTTTATTTGTTTATTTTTTTTAAGTTTTGATCTCCTCTTGTGTTTAAATGACTGTAGCTACAATCTTCACAATCGGAGCCTTAAGCTCAATGGCTTACAGCGCCTAGTGTTCCCTGGCAGTCTCCATTCCAAGTATTAACTAAGCGCACAAGCTCGGGATTCCTAAGAGTGCTATGGCCATAAGCAATGACTGTTGGCTGTAGAAGACAATTTGTAATGACTGTTCTAAGAGAAACTCTTGCTGCTTGTGAACTAAAAAGCCTCACAACTCAAAATAAATGACTGGCTTTCCAGTGTTTTTTGTTTGTTTGTTTTTTTATTTGTTTGTTTATTTTTTATTCATTTATTGTTTATTTGTTTATTTTTTAAAAGTTTTGATCTCCTCTTGTGTTTAAATGACTGTAGCTACAATCTTCACAATCGGAGCCTTAAGCTAAAAAGCTTACAGCGCCTAGTGTTCCCTGGCAGTCTCAATTCCAAGTATTAACTAAGCGCACAAGCTCGGGATTCCTAAGAGTGCTACGGCCATAAGCAATGACTGTTGGCTGTAGAAGACTATTTGTAATGCCTGTTCTAAGAGTAACTCTTGTTACAGAGCTGCTTGTAAACTAAAAAGCCTCAAAACTCAAAATAAATGACTGGCTTTCCAGTGTTTTTTGTTTATTTGTTTTTTTATTTCTTTGTTTATTTTTTATTCATTTATTGTTTATTTGTTTATTTTTTTTAAGTTTTGATCTCCTCTTGTGTTTAAATGACTGTAGCTACAATCTTCACAATCGGAGCCTTAAGCTCAATGGCTTACAGCGCCTAGTGTTCCCTGGCAGTCTCCATTCCAAGTATTAACTAAGCGCACAAGCTCGGGATTCCTAAGAGTGCTATGGCCATAAGCAATGACTGTTGGCTGTAGAAGACAATTTGTAATGACTGTTCTAAGAGCAACTCTTGCTGCTTGTGAACTAAAAAGCCTCACAACTCAAAATAAATGACTGGCTTTCCAGTGTTTTTTGTTTGTTTGTTTTTTTATTTGTTTGTTTATTTTTTATTCATTTATTGTTTATTTGTTTATTTTTTAAAAGTTTTGATCTCCTCTTGTGTTTAAATGACTGTAGCTACAATCTTCACAATCGGAGCCTTAAGCTCAATGGCTTACAGCGCCTAGTGTTCCCTGGCAGTCTCCATTCCAAGTATTAACTAAGCGCACAAGCTCGGGATTCCTAAGAGTGCTATGGCCATAAGCAATGACTGTTGGCTGTAGAAGACAATTTGTAATGACTGTTCTAAGAGCAACTCTTGCTGCTTGTGAACTAAAAAGCCTCACAACTCAAAATAAATGACTGGCTTTCCAGTGTTTTTTGTTTGTTTGTTTTTTTATTTGTTTGTTTATTTTTTATTCATTTATTGTTTATTTGTTTATTTCTTAAAAGTTTTGATCTCCTCTTGTGTTTAAATGACTGTAGCTACAATCTTCACAATCGGAACCCTAAGCTAAAAAGCTTACAGCGCCTAGTGTTCCCTGGCAGTCTCAATTCCAAGTATTAACTAAGCGCACAAGCTCGGGATTCCTAAGAGTGCTACGGCCATAAGCAATGACTGTTGGCTGTAGAAGACTATTTGTAATGCCTGTTCTAAGAGTAACTCTTGTTACAGAGCTGCTTGTAAACTAAAAAGCCTCAAAACTCAAAATAAATGACTGGCTTTCCAGTGTTTTTTGTTTATTTGTTTTTTTATTTCTTTGTTTATTTTTTATTCATTTATTGTTTATTTGTTTATTTTTTTTAAGTTTTGATCTCCTCTTGTGTTTAAATGACTGTAGCTACAATCTTCACAATCGGAGCCTTAAGCTCAATGGCTTACAGCGCCTAGTGTTCCCTGGCAGTCTCCATTCCAAGTATTAACTAAGCGCACAAGCTCGGGATTCCTAAGAGTGCTATGGCCATAAGCAATGACTGTTGGCTGTAGAAGACAATTTGTAATGACTGTTCTAAGAGCAACTCTTGCTGCTTGTGAACTAAAAAGCCTCACAACTCAAAATAAATGACTGGCTTTCCAGTGTTTTTTGTTTGTTTGTTTTTTTATTTGTTTGTTTATTTTTTATTCATTTATTGTTTATTTGTTTATTTTTTAAAAGTTTTGATCTCCTCTTGTGTTTAAATGACTGTAGCTACAATCTTCACAATCGGAGCCTTAAGCTCAATGGCTTACAGCGCCTACTGTTCCCTGGCAGTCTCAATTCCAAGTATTAACTAAGCGCACAAGCTCGGGATTCCTAAGAGTGCTACGGCCATAAGCAATGACTGTTGGCTGTAGAAGACTATTTGTAATGCCTGTTCTAAGAGTAACTCTTGTTACAGAGCTGCTTGTAAACTAAAAAGCCTCAAAACTCAAAATAAATGACTGGCTTTCCAGTGTTTTTTGTTTGTTTGTTTTTTTATTTGTTTGTTTATTTTTTATTCATTTATTGTTTATTTGTTTATTTTTTAAAAGTTTTGATCTCCTCTTGTGTTTAAATGACTGTAGCTACAATCTTCACAATCGGAGCCTTAAGCTCAATGGCTTACAGCGCCTAGTGTTCCCTGGCAGTCTCCATTCCAAGTATTAACTAAGCGCACAAGCTCGGGATTCCTAAGAGTGCTATGGCCATAAGCAATGACTGTTGGCTGTAGAAGACAATTTGTAATGACTGTTCTAAGAGCAACTCTTGCTGCTTGTGAACTAAAAAGCCTCACAACTCAAAATAAATGACTGGCTTTCCAGTGTTTTTTGTTTGTTTGTTTTTTTATTTGTTTGTTTATTTTTTATTCATTTATTGTTTATTTGTTTATTTTTTAAAAGTTTTGATCTCCTCTTGTGTTTAAATGACTGTAGCTACAATCTTCACAATCGGAGCCTTAAGCTAAAAAGCTTACAGCGCCTAGTGTTCCCTGGCAGTCTCAATTCCAAGTATTAACTAAGCGCACAAGCTCGGGATTCCTAAGAGTGCTACGGCCATAAGCAATGACTGTTGGCTGTAGAAGACTATTTGTAATGCCTGTTCTAAGAGTAACTCTTGTTACAGAGCTGCTTGTAAACTAAAAAGCCTTAAAACTCAAAATAAATGACTGGCTTTCCAGTGTTTTTTGTTTATTTGTTTTTTATTTGTTTGTTTATTTTTTATTCATTTATTGTTTATTTGTTTATTTTTTTAAAGTTTTGATCTCCTCTTGTGTTTAAATGACTGTAGCTACAATCTTCACAATCGGAGCCTTAAGCTCAATGGCTTACAGCGCCTAGTGTTCCCTGGCAGTCTCCATTCCAAGTATTAACTAAGCGCACAAGCTCGGGATTCCTAAGAGTGCTACGGCCATAAGCAATGACTGTTGGCTGTAGAAGACTATTTGTAATGCCTGTTCTAAGAGTAACTCTTGTTACAGAGCTGCTTGTAAACTAAAAAGCCTCAAAACTCAAAATAAATGACTGGCTTTCCAGTGTTTTTTGTTTATTTGTTTTTTTACTTGTTTGTTTATTTTTAATTCATTTATTGTTTATTTGTTTATTTTTTAAAAGTTTTGATCTCCTCTTGTGTTTAAATGACTGTAGCTCCAATCTTCACAATCGGAGCCTTAAGCTCAATGGCTTACAGCGCCTAGTGTTCCCTGGCAGTCTCCATTCCAAGTATTAACTAAGCGCACAAGCTCGGGATTCCTAAGAGTGCTATGGCCATAAGCAATGACTGTTGGCTGTAGAAGACAATTTGTAATGACTGTTCTAAGAGCAACTCTTGCTGCTTGTGAACTAAAAAGCCTCACAACTCAAAATAAATGACTGGCTTTCCAGTGTTTTTTGTTTGTTTGTTTTTTTATTTGTTTGTTTATTTTTTATTCATTTATTGTTTATTTGTTTATTTTTTAAAAGTTTTGATCTCCTCTTGTGTTTAAATGACTGTAGCTACAATCTTCACAATCGGAGCCTTAAGCTAAAAAGCTTACAGCGCCTAGTGTTCCCTGGCAGTCTCAATTCCAAGTATTAACTAAGCGCACAAGCTCGGGAATCCTAAGAGTGCTACGGCCATAAGCAATGACTGTTGGCTGTAGAAGACTATTTGTAATGCCTGTTCTAAGAGTAACTCTTGTTACAGAGCTGCTTGTAAACTAAAAAGCCTCAAAACTCAAAATAAATGACTGGCTTTCCAGTGTTTTTTGTTTATTTGTTTTTTTACTTGTTTGTTTATTTTTAATTCATTTATTGTTTATTTGTTTATTTTTTAAAAGTTTTGATCTCCTCTTGTGTTTAAATGACTGTAGCTCCAATCTTCACAATCGGAGCCTTAAGCTCAATGGCTTACAGCGCCTAGTGTTCCCTGGCAGTCTCCATTCCAAGTATTAACTAAGCGCACAAGCTCGGGATTCCTAAGAGTGCTATGGCCATAAGCAATGACTGTTGGCTGTAGAAGACAATTTGTAATGACTGTTCTAAGAGCAACTCTTGCTGCTTGTGAACTAAAAAGCCTCACAACTCAAAATAAATGACTGGCTTTCCAGTGTTTTTTGTTTGTTTGTTTTTTTATTTGTTTGTTTATTTTTTATTCATTTATTGTTTATTTGTTTATTTTTTAAAAGTTTTGATCTCCTCTTGTGTTTAAATGACTGTAGCTACAATCTTCACAATCGGAGCCTTAAGCTAAAAAGCTTACAGCGCCTAGTGTTCCCTGGCAGTCTCAATTCCAAGTATTAACTAAGCGCACAAGCTCGGGAATCCTAAGAGTGCTACGGCCATAAGCAATGACTGTTGGCTGTAGAAGACTATTTGTAATGCCTGTTCTAAGAGTAACTCTTGTTACAGAGCTGCTTGTAAACTAAAAAGCCTCAAAACTCAAAATAAATGACTGGCTTTCAAGTGTTTTTTGTTTATTTGTTTTTTTATTTGTTTGTTTATTTTTTATTCATTTATTGTTTATTTGTTTATTTTTTTAAAGTTTTGATCTCCTCTTGTGTTTAAATGACTGTAGCTACAATCTTCACAATCGGAGCCTTAAGCTCAATGGCTTACAGCGCCTAGTGTTCCCTGGCAGTCTCCATTCCAAGTATTAACTAAGCGCACAAGCTCGGGATTCCTAAGAGTGCTATGGCCATAAGCAATGACTGTTGGCTGTAGAAGACAATTTGTAATGACTGTTCTAAGAGCAACTCTTGCTGCTTGTGAACTAAAAAGCCTCACAACTCAAAATAAATGACTGGCTTTCCAGTGTTTTTTGTTTGTTTGTTTTTTTATTTGTTTGTTTATTTTTTATTCATTTATTGTTTATTTGTTTATTTTTTAAAAGTTTTGATCTCCTCTTGTGTTTAAATGACTGTAGCTACAATCTTCACAATCGGAGCCTTAAGCTCAATGGCTTACAGCGCCTAGTGTTCCCTGGCAGTCTCCATTCCAAGTATTAACTAAGCGCACAAGCTCGGGATTCCTAAGAGTGCTACGGCCATAAGCAATGACTGTTGGCTGTAGAGGACTATTTGTAATGCCTGTTCTAAGAGTAACTCTTGTTACAGAGCTGCTTGTAAACTAAAAAGCCTTAAAACTCAAAATAAATGACTGGCTTTCAAGTGTTTTTTGTTTATTTGTTTTTTTATTTGTTTGTTTATTTTTTATTCATTTATTGTTTATTTGTTTATTTTTTAAAAGTTTTGATCTCCTCTTGTGTTTAAATGACTGTAGCTACAATCTTCACAATCGGAGCCTTAAGCTCAATGGCTTACAGCGCCTAGTGTTCCCTGGCAGTCTCCATTCCAAGTATTAACTAAGCGCACAAGCTCGGGATTCCTAAGAGTGCTATGGCCATAAGCAATGACTGTTGGCTGTAGAAGACAATTTGTAATGACTGTTCTAAGAGCAACTCTTGCTGCTTGTGAACTAAAAAGCCTCACAACTCAAAATAAATGACTGGCTTTCCAGTGTTTTTTGTTTGTTTGTTTTTTTATTTCTTTGTTTATTTTTTATTCATTTATTGTTTATTTGTTTATTTTTTAAAAGTTTTGATCTCCTCTTGTGTTTAAATGACTGTAGCTACAATCTTCACAATCGGAGCCTTAAGCTAAAAAGCTTACAGCGCCTAGTGTTCCCTGGCAGTCTCAATTCCAAGTATTAACTAAGCGCACAAGCTCGGGATTCCTAAGAGTGCTACGGCCATAAGCAATGACTGTTGGCTGTAGAAGACTATTTGTAATGCCTGTTCTAAGAGTAACTCTTGCTACAGAGCTGCTTGTAAACTAAAAAGCCTCAAAACTCAAAATAAATGACTGGCTTTCCAGTGTTTTTTGTTTATTTGTTTTTTTATTTGTTTGTTTATTTTTTATTCATTTATTGTTTATTTGTTTATTTTTTAAAAGTTTTGATCTCCTCTTGTGTTTAAATGACTGTAGCTACAATCTTCACAATCGGAGCCTTAAGCTCAATGGCTTACAGCGCCTAGTGTTCCCTGGCAGTCTCCATTCCAAGTATTAACTAAGCGCACAAGCTCGGGATTCCTAAGAGTGCTATGGCCATAAGCAATGACTGTTGGCTGTAGAAGACAATTTGTAATGACTGTTCTAAGAGCAACTCTTGCTGCTTGTGAACTAAAAAGCCTCACAACTCAAAATAAATGACTGGCTTTCCAGTGTTTTTTGTTTGTTTGTTTTTTTATTTCTTTGTTTATTTTTTATTCATTTATTGTTTATTTGTTTATTTTTTAAAAGTTTTGATCTCCTCTTGTGTTTAAATGACTGTAGCTACAATCTTCACAATCGGAGCCTTAAGCTAAAAAGCTTACAGCGCCTAGTGTTCCCTGGCAGTCTCAATTCCAAGTATTAACTAAGCGCACAAGCTCGGGATTCCTAAGAGTGCTACGGCCATAAGCAATGACTGTTGGCTGTAGAAGACTATTTGTAATGCCTGTTCTAAGAGTAACTCTTGCTACAGAGCTGCTTGTAAACTAAAAAGCCTCAAAACTCAAAATAAATGACTGGCTTTCCAGTGTTTTTTGTTTATTTGTTTTTTTATTTGTTTGTTTATTTTTTATTCATTTATTGTTTATTTGTTTATTTTTTAAAAGTTTTGATCTCCTCTTGTGTTTAAATGACTGTAGCTACAATCTTCACAATCGGAGCCTTAAGCTCAATGGCTTACAGCGCCTAGTGTTCCCTGGCAGTCTCCATTCCAAGTATTAACTAAGCGCACAAGCTCGGGATTCCTAAGAGTGCTACGGCCATAAGCAATGACTGTTGACTGTAGAGGACTATTTGTAATGCCTGTTCTAAGAGTAACTCTTGTTACAGAGCTGCTTGTAAACTAAAAAGCCTCAAAACTCAAAATAAATGACTGGCTTTCCAGTGTTTTTTGTTTATTTGTTTTTTTATTTGTTTGTTTATTTTTTATTCATTTATTGTTTATTTGTTTATTTTTTAAAAGTTTTGATCTCCTCTTGTGTTTAAATGACTGTAGCTACAATCTTCACAATCGGAGCCTTAAGCTAAAAAGCTTACAGCGCCTAGTGTTCCCTGGCAGTCTCAATTCCAAGTATTAACTAAGCGCACAAGCTCGGGATTCCTAAGAGTGCTACGGCCATAAGCAATGACTGTTGGCTGTAGAGGACTATTTGTAATGCCTGTTCTAAGAGTAACTCTTGTTACAGAGCTGCTTGTAAACTAAAAAGCCTTAAAACTCAAAATAAATGACTGGCTTTCCAGTGTTTTTTGTTTATTTGTTTTTTTATTTGTTTGTTTATTTTTTATTCATTTATTGTTTATTTGTTTATTTTTTAAAAGTTTTGATCTCCTCTTGTGTTTAAATGACTGTAGCTACAATCTTCACAATCGGAGCCTTAAGCTCAATGGCTTACAGCGCCTAGTGTTCCCTGGCAGTCTCCATTCCAAGTATTAACTAAGCGCACAAGCTCGGGATTCCTAAGAGTGCTATGGCCATAAGCAATGACTGTTGGCTGTAGAAGACAATTTGTAATGACTGTTCTAAGAGCAACTCTTGCTGCTTGTGAACTAAAAAGCCTCACAACTCAAAATAAATGACTGGCTTTCCAGTGTTTTTTGTTTGTTTGTTTTTTTATTTCTTTGTTTATTTTTTATTCATTTATTGTTTATTTGTTTATTTTTTAAAAGTTTTGATCTCCTCTTGTGTTTAAATGACTGTAGCTACAATCTTCACAATCGGAGCCTTAAGCTCAATGGCTTACAGCGCCTAGTGTTCCCTGGCAGTCTCCATTCCAAGTATTAACTAAGCGCACAAGCTCGGGATTCCTAAGAGTGCTATGGCCATAAGCAATGACTGTTGGCTGTAGAAGACAATTTGTAATGACTGTTCGAAGAGCAACTCTTGCTGCTTGTGAACTAAAAAGCCTCACAACTCAAAATAAATGACTGGCTTTCCAGTGTTTTTTGTTTGTTTGTTTTTTTATTTGTTTGTTTATTTTTTATTCATTTATTGTTTATTTGTTTATTTCTTAAAAGTTTTGATCTCCTCTTGTGTTTAAATGACTGTAGCTACAATCTTCACAATCGGAACCCTAAGCTAAAAAGCTTACAGCGCCTAGTGTTCCCTGGCAGTCTCAATTCCAAGTATTAACTAAGCGCACAAGCTCGGGATTCCTAAGAGTGCTACGGCCATAAGCAATGACTGTTGGCTGTAGAAGACTATTTGTAATGCCTGTTCTAAGAGTAACTCTTGTTACAGAGCTGCTTGTAAACTAAAAAGCCTTAAAACTCAAAATAAATGACTGGCTTTCCAGTGTTTTTTGTTTATTTGTTTTTTATTTGTTTGTTTATTTTTTATTCATTTATTGTTTATTTGTTTATTTTTTTAAAGTTTTGATCTCCTCTTGTGTTTAAATGACTGTAGCTACAATCTTCACAATCGGAGCCTTAAGCTCAATGGCTTACAGCGCCTAGTGTTCCCTGGCAGTCTCCATTCCAAGTATTAACTAAGCGCACAAGCTCGGGATTCCTAAGAGTGCTACGGCCATAAGCAATGACTGTTGGCTGTAGAAGACTATTTGTAATGCCTGTTCTAAGAGTAACTCTTGTTACAGAGCTGCTTGTAAACTAAAAAGCCTCAAAACTCAAAATAAATGACTGGCTTTCCAGTGTTTTTTGTTTATTTGTTTTTTTACTTGTTTGTTTATTTTTAATTCATTTATTGTTTATTTGTTTATTTTTTAAAAGTTTTGATCTCCTCTTGTGTTTAAATGACTGTAGCTCCAATCTTCACAATCGGAGCCTTAAGCTCAATGGCTTACAGCGCCTAGTGTTCCCTGGCAGTCTCCATTCCAAGTATTAACTAAGCGCACAAGCTCGGGATTCCTAAGAGTGCTATGGCCATAAGCAATGACTGTTGGCTGTAGAAGACAATTTGTAATGACTGTTCTAAGAGCAACTCTTGCTGCTTGTGAACTAAAAAGCCTCACAACTCAAAATAAATGACTGGCTTTCCAGTGTTTTTTGTTTGTTTGTTTTTTTATTTGTTTGTTTATTTTTTATTCATTTATTGTTTATTTGTTTATTTTTTAAAAGTTTTGATCTCCTCTTGTGTTTAAATGACTGTAGCTACAATCTTCACAATCGGAGCCTTAAGCTAAAAAGCTTACAGCGCCTAGTGTTCCCTGGCAGTCTCAATTCCAAGTATTAACTAAGCGCACAAGCTCGGGAATCCTAAGAGTGCTACGGCCATAAGCAATGACTGTTGGCTGTAGAAGACTATTTGTAATGCCTGTTCTAAGAGTAACTCTTGTTACAGAGCTGCTTGTAAACTAAAAAGCCTCAAAACTCAAAATAAATGACTGGCTTTCAAGTGTTTTTTGTTTATTTGTTTTTTTATTTGTTTGTTTATTTTTTATTCATTTATTGTTTATTTGTTTATTTTTTTAAAGTTTTGATCTCCTCTTGTGTTTAAATGACTGTAGCTACAATCTTCACAATCGGAGCCTTAAGCTCAATGGCTTACAGCGCCTAGTGTTCCCTGGCAGTCTCCATTCCAAGTATTAACTAAGCGCACAAGCTCGGGATTCCTAAGAGTGCTATGGCCATAAGCAATGACTGTTGGCTGTAGAAGACAATTTGTAATGACTGTTCTAAGAGCAACTCTTGCTGCTTGTGAACTAAAAAGCCTCACAACTCAAAATAAATGACTGGCTTTCCAGTGTTTTTTGTTTGTTTGTTTTTTTATTTGTTTGTTTATTTTTTATTCATTTATTGTTTATTTGTTTATTTTTTAAAAGTTTTGATCTCCTCTTGTGTTTAAATGACTGTAGCTACAATCTTCACAATCGGAGCCTTAAGCTCAATGGCTTACAGCGCCTAGTGTTCCCTGGCAGTCTCCATTCCAAGTATTAACTAAGCGCACAAGCTCGGGATTCCTAAGAGTGCTACGGCCATAAGCAATGACTGTTGGCTGTAGAGGACTATTTGTAATGCCTGTTCTAAGAGTAACTCTTGTTACAGAGCTGCTTGTAAACTAAAAAGCCTTAAAACTCAAAATAAATGACTGGCTTTCAAGTGTTTTTTGTTTATTTGTTTTTTTATTTGTTTGTTTATTTTTTATTCATTTATTGTTTATTTGTTTATTTTTTAAAAGTTTTGATCTCCTCTTGTGTTTAAATGACTGTAGCTACAATCTTCACAATCGGAGCCTTAAGCTCAATGGCTTACAGCGCCTAGTGTTCCCTGGCAGTCTCCATTCCAAGTATTAACTAAGCGCACAAGCTCGGGATTCCTAAGAGTGCTATGGCCATAAGCAATGACTGTTGGCTGTAGAAGACAATTTGTAATGACTGTTCTAAGAGCAACTCTTGCTGCTTGTGAACTAAAAAGCCTCACAACTCAAAATAAATGACTGGCTTTCCAGTGTTTTTTGTTTGTTTGTTTTTTTATTTCTTTGTTTATTTTTTATTCATTTATTGTTTATTTGTTTATTTTTTAAAAGTTTTGATCTCCTCTTGTGTTTAAATGACTGTAGCTACAATCTTCACAATCGGAGCCTTAAGCTAAAAAGCTTACAGCGCCTAGTGTTCCCTGGCAGTCTCAATTCCAAGTATTAACTAAGCGCACAAGCTCGGGATTCCTAAGAGTGCTACGGCCATAAGCAATGACTGTTGGCTGTAGAAGACTTTTTGTAATGCCTGTTCTAAGAGTAACTCTTGCTACAGAGCTGCTTGTAAACTAAAAAGCCTCAAAACTCAAAATAAATGACTGGCTTTCCAGTGTTTTTTGTTTATTTGTTTTTTTATTTGTTTGTTTATTTTTTATTCATTTATTGTTTATTTGTTTATTTTTTAAAAGTTTTGATCTCCTCTTGTGTTTAAATGACTGTAGCTACAATCTTCACAATCGGAGCCTTAAGCTCAATGGCTTACAGCGCCTAGTGTTCCCTGGCAGTCTCCATTCCAAGTATTAACTAAGCGCACAAGCTCGGGATTCCTAAGAGTGCTACGGCCATAAGCAATGACTGTTGACTGTAGAGGACTATTTGTAATGCCTGTTCTAAGAGTAACTCTTGTTACAGAGCTGCTTGTAAACTAAAAAGCCTCAAAACTCAAAATAAATGACTGGCTTTCCAGTGTTTTTTGTTTATTTGTTTTTTTATTTGTTTGTTTATTTTTTATTCATTTATTGTTTATTTGTTTATTTTTTAAAAGTTTTGATCTCCTCTTGTGTTTAAATGACTGTAGCTACAATCTTCACAATCGGAGCCTTAAGCTAAAAAGCTTACAGCGCCTAGTGTTCCCTGGCAGTCTCAATTCCAAGTATTAACTAAGCGCACAAGCTCGGGATTCCTAAGAGTGCTACGGCCATAAGCAATGACTGTTGGCTGTAGAGGACTATTTGTAATGCCTGTTCTAAGAGTAACTCTTGTTACAGAGCTGCTTGTAAACTAAAAAGCCTTAAAACTCAAAATAAATGACTGGCTTTCCAGTGTTTTTTGTTTATTTGTTTTTTTATTTGTTTGTTTATTTTTTATTCATTTATTGTTTATTTGTTTATTTTTTAAAAGTTTTGATCTCCTCTTGTGTTTAAATGACTGTAGCTACAATCTTCACAATCGGAGCCTTAAGCTCAATGGCTTACAGCGCCTAGTGTTCCCTGGCAGTCTCCATTCCAAGTATTAACTAAGCGCACAAGCTCGGGATTCCTAAGAGTGCTATGGCCATAAGCAATGACTGTTGGCTGTAGAAGACAATTTGTAATGACTGTTCTAAGAGCAACTCTTGCTGCTTGTGAACTAAAAAGCCTCACAACTCAAAATAAATGACTGGCTTTCCAGTGTTTTTTGTTTGTTTGTTTTTTTATTTCTTTGTTTATTTTTTATTCATTTATTGTTTATTTGTTTATTTTTTAAAAGTTTTGATCTCCTCTTGTGTTTAAATGACTGTAGCTACAATCTTCACAATCGGAGCCTTAAGCTCAATGGCTTACAGCGCCTAGTGTTCCCTGGCAGTCTCCATTCCAAGTATTAACTAAGCGCACAAGCTCGGGATTCCTAAGAGTGCTACGGCCATAAGCAATGACTGTTGGCTGTAGAGGACTATTTTTAATGCCTGTTCTAAGAGTAACTCTTGTTACAGAGCTGCTTGTAAACTAAAAAGCCTCAAAACTCAAAATAAATGACTGGCTTTCCAGTGTTTTTTGTTTATTTGTTTGTTTATTTTTTATTCATTTATTGTTTATTTGTTTATTTTTTAAAAGTTTTGATCTCCTCTTGTGTTTAAATGACTGTAGCTACAATCTTCACAATCGGAGCCTTAAGCTAAAAAGCTTACAGCGCCTAGTGTTCCCTGGCAGTCTCAATTCCAAGTATTAACTAAGCGCACAAGCTCGGGATTCCTAAGAGTGCTACGGCCATAAGCAATGACTGTTGGCTGTAGAGGACTATTTGTAATGCCTGTTCTAAGAGTAACTCTTGTTACAGAGCTGCTTGTAAACTAAAAAGCCTTAAAACTCAAAATAAATGACTGGCTTTCCAGTGTTTTTTGTTTATTTGTTTTTTTATTTGTTTGTTTATTTTTTATTCATTTATTGTTTATTTGTTTATTTTTTAAAAGTTTTGATCTCCTCTTGTGTTTAAATGACTGTAGCTACAATCTTCACAATCGGAGCCTTAAGCTCAATGGCTTACAGCGCCTAGTGTTCCCTGGCAGTCTCCATTCCAAGTATTAACTAAGCGCACAAGCTCGGGATTCCTAAGAGTGCTACGGCCATAAGCAATGACTGTTGGCTGTAGAGGACTATTTGTAATGCCTGTTCTAAGAGTAACTCTTGTTACAGAGCTGCTTGTAAACTAAAAAGCCTCAAAACTCAAAATAAATGACTGGCTTTCCAGTGTTTTTTGTTTATTTGTTTTTTTATTTGTTTGTTTATTTTTTATTCATTTATTGTTTATTTGTTTATTTTTTAAAAGTTTTGATCTCCTCTTGTGTTTAAATGACTGTAGCTACAATCTTCACAATCGGAGCCTTAAGCTAAAAAGCTTACAGCGCCTAGTGTTCCCTGGCAGTCTCAATTCCAAGTATTAACTAAGCGCACAAGCTCGGGATTCCTAAGAGTGCTACGGCCATAAGCAATGACTGTTGGCTGTAGAGGACTATTTGTAATGCCTGTTCTAAGAGTAACTCTTGTTACAGAGCTGCTTGTAAACTAAAAAGCCTTAAAACTCAAAATAAATGACTGGCTTTCCAGTGTTTTTTGTTTATTTGTTTTTTTATTTGTTTGTTTATTTTTTATTCATTTATTGTTTATTTGTTTATTTTTTAAAAGTTTTGATCTCCTCTTGTGTTTAAATGACTGTAGCTACAATCTTCACAATCGGAGCCTTAAGCTCAATGGCTTACAGCGCCTAGTGTTCCCTGGCAGTCTCCATTCCAAGTATTAACTAAGCGCACAAGATCGGGATTCCTAAGAGTGCTATGGCCATAAGCAATGACTGTTGGCTGTAGAAGACAATTTGTAATGACTGTTCTAAGAGCAACTCTTGCTGCTTGTGAACTAAAAAGCCTCACAACTCAAAATAAATGACTGGCTTTCCAGTGTTTTTTGTTTGTTTGTTTTTTTATTTGTTTGTTTATTTTTTATTCATTTATTGTTTATTTGTTTATTTCTTAAAAGTTTTGATCTCCTCTTGTGTTTAAATGACTGTAGCTACAATCTTCACAATCGGAGCCTTAAGCTCAATGGCTTACAGCGCCTAGTGTTCCCTGGCAGTCTCCATTCCAAGTATTAACTAAGCGCACAAGCTCGGGATTCCTAAGAGTGCTATGGCCATAAGCAATGACTGTTGGCTGTAGAAGACTATTTGTAATGCCTGTTCTAAGAGTAACTCTTGTTACAGAGCTGCTTGTAAACTAAAAAGCCTCAAAACTCAAAATAAATGACTGGCTTTCCAGTGTTTTTTGTTTATTTGTTTTTTTATTTGTTTGTTTATTTTTTATTCATTTATTGTTTATTTGTTTATTTTTTAAAAGTTTTGATCTCCTCTTGTGTTTAAATGACTGTAGCTACAATCTTCACAATCGGAGCCTTAAGCTCAATGGCTTACAGCGCCTAGTGTTCCCTGGCAGTCTCCATTCCAAGTATTAACTAAGCGCACAAGCTCGGGATTCCTAAGAGTGCTATGGCCATAAGCAATGACTGTTGGCTGTAGAAGACAATTTGTAATGACTGTTCTAAGAGCAACTCTTGCTGCTTGTGAACTAAAAAGCCTCACAACTCAAAATAAATGACTGGCTTTCCAGTGTTTTTTGTTTATTTGTTTTTTTATTTGTTTGTTTATTTTTTATTCATTTATTGTTTATTTGTTTATTTTTTTAAAGTTTTGATCTCCTCTTGTGTTTAAATGACTGTAGCTACAATCTTCACAATCGGAGCCTTAAGCTCAATGGCTTACAGCGCCTAGTGTTCCCTGGCAGTCTCCATTCCAAGTATTAACTAAGCGCACAAGCTCGGGATTCCTAAGAGTGCTACGGCCATAAGCAATGACTGTTGGCTGTAGAAGACTATTTGTAATGCCTGTTCTAAGAGTAACTCTTGTTACAGAGCTGCTTGTAAACTAAAAAGCCTCAAAACTCAAAATAAATGACTGGCTTTCCAGTGTTTTTTGTTTATTTGTTTTTTTACTTGTTTGTTTATTTTTAATTCATTTATTGTTTATTTGTTTATTTTTTAAAAGTTTTGATCTCCTCTTGTGTTTAAATGACTGTAGCTCCAATCTTCACAATCGGAGCCTTAAGCTCAATGGCTTACAGCGCCTAGTGTTCCCTGGCAGTCTCCATTCCAAGTATTAACTAAGCGCACAAGCTCGGGATTCCTAAGAGTGCTATGGCCATAAGCAATGACTGTTGGCTGTAGAAGACAATTTGTAATGACTGTTCTAAGAGCAACTCTTGCTGCTTGTGAACTAAAAAGCCTCACAACTCAAAATAAATGACTGGCTTTCCAGTGTTTTTTGTTTGTTTGTTTTTTTATTTGTTTGTTTATTTTTTATTCATTTATTGTTTATTTGTTTATTTTTTAAAAGTTTTGATCTCCTCTTGTGTTTAAATGACTGTAGCTACAATCTTCACAATCGGAGCCTTAAGCTAAAAAGCTTACAGCGCCTAGTGTTCCCTGGCAGTCTCAATTCCAAGTATTAACTAAGCGCACAAGCTCGGGAATCCTAAGAGTGCTACGGCCATAAGCAATGACTGTTGGCTGTAGAAGACTATTTGTAATGCCTGTTCTAAGAGTAACTCTTGTTACAGAGCTGCTTGTAAACTAAAAAGCCTCAAAACTCAAAATAAATGACTGGCTTTCAAGTGTTTTTTGTTTATTTGTTTTTTTATTTGTTTGTTTATTTTTTATTCATTTATTGTTTATTTGTTTATTTTTTAAAAGTTTTGATCTCCTCTTGTGTTTAAATGACTGTAGCTACAATCTTCACAATCGGAGCCTTAAGCTCAATGGCTTACAGCGCCTAGTGTTCCCTGGCAGTCTCCATTCCAAGTATTAACTAAGCGCACAAGCTCGGGATTCCTAAGAGTGCTATGGCCATAAGCAATGACTGTTGGCTGTAGAAGACAATTTGTAATGACTGTTCTAAGAGCAACTCTTGCTGCTTGTGAACTAAAAAGCCTCACAACTCAAAATAAATGACTGGCTTTCCAGTGTTTTTTGTTTGTTTGTTTTTTTATTTGTTTGTTTATTTTTTATTCATTTATTGTTTATTTGTTTATTTTTTAAAAGTTTTGATCTCCTCTTGTGTTTAAATGACTGTAGCTACAATCTTCACAATCGGAGCCTTAAGCTAAAAAGCTTACAGCGCCTAGTGTTCCCTGGCAGTCTCAATTCCAAGTATTAACTAAGCGCACAAGCTCGGGATTCCTAAGAGTGCTACGGCCATAAGCAATGACTGTTGGCTGTAGAAGACTATTTGTAATGCCTGTTCTAAGAGTAACTCTTGCTACAGAGCTGCTTGTAAACTAAAAAGCCTCAAAACTCAAAATAAATGACTGGCTTTCCAGTGTTTTTTGTTTATTTGTTTTTTTATTTGTTTGTTTATTTTTTATTCATTTATTGTTTATTTGTTTATTTTTTAAAAGTTTTGATCTCCTCTTGTGTTTAAATGACTGTAGCTACAATCTTCACAATCGGAGCCTTAAGCTCAATGGCTTACAGCGCCTAGTGTTCCCTGGCAGTCTCCATTCCAAGTATTAACTAAGCGCACAAGCTCGGGATTCCTAAGAGTGCTACGGCCATAAGCAATGACTGTTGGCTGTAGAGGACTATTTGTAATGCCTGTTCTAAGAGTAACTCTTGTTACAGAGCTGCTTGTAAACTAAAAAGCCTCAAAACTCAAAATAAATGACTGGCTTTCCAGTGTTTTTTGTTTATTTGTTTTTTTATTTGTTTGTTTATTTTTTATTCATTTATTGTTTATTTGTTTATTTTTTAAAAGTTTTGATCTCCTCTTGTGTTTAAATGACTGTAGCTACAATCTTCACAATCGGAGCCTTAAGCTAAAAAGCTTACAGCGCCTAGTGTTCCCTGGCAGTCTCAATTCCAAGTATTAACTAAGCGCACAAGCTCGGGATTCCTAAGAGTGCTACGGCCATAAGCAATGACTGTTGGCTGTAGAGGACTATTTGTAATGCCTGTTCTAAGAGTAACTCTTGTTACAGAGCTGCTTGTAAACTAAAAAGCCTTAAAACTCAAAATAAATGACTGGCTTTCCAGTGTTTTTTGTTTATTTGTTTTTTTATTTGTTTGTTTATTTTTTATTCATTTATTGTTTATTTGTTTATTTTTTAAAAGTTTTGATCTCCTCTTGTGTTTAAATGACTGTAGCTACAATCTTCACAATCGGAGCCTTAAGCTCAATGGCTTACAGCGCCTAGTGTTCCCTGGCAGTCTCCATTCCAAGTATTAACTAAGCGCACAAGCTCGGGATTCCTAAGAGTGCTATGGCCATAAGCAATGACTGTTGGCTGTAGAAGACAATTTGTAATGACTGTTCTAAGAGCAACTCTTGCTGCTTGTGAACTAAAAAGCCTCACAACTCAAAATAAATGACTGGCTTTCCAGTGTTTTTTGTTTGTTTGTTTTTTTATTTGTTTGTTTATTTTTTATTCATTTATTGTTTATTTGTTTATTTCTTAAAAGTTTTGATCTCCTCTTGTGTTTAAATGACTGTAGCTACAATCTTCACAATCGGAGCCTTAAGCTAAAAAGCTTACAGCGCCTAGTGTTCCCTGGCAGTCTCAATTCCAAGTATTAACTAAGCGCACAAGCTCGGGATTCCTAAGAGTGCTACGGCCATAAGCAATGACTGTTGGCTGTAGAAGACTATTTGTAATGCCTGTTCTAAGAGTAACTCTTGTTACAGAGCTGCTTGTAAACTAAAAAGCCTCAAAACTCAAAATAAATGACTGGCTTTCCAGTGTTTTTTGTTTATTTGTTTTTTTACTTGTTTGTTTATTTTTAATTCATTTATTGTTTATTTGTTTATTTTTTAAAAGTTTTGATCTCCTCTTGTGTTTAAATGACTGTAGCTACAATCTTCACAATCGGAGCCTTAAGCTCAATGGCTTACAGCGCCTAGTGTTCCCTGGCAGTCTCCATTCCAAGTATTAACTAAGCGCACAAGCTCGGGATTCCTAAGAGTGCTATGGCCATAAGCAATGACTGTTGGCTGTAGAAGACAATTTGTAATGACTGTTCTAAGAGCAACTCTTGCTGCTTGTGAACTAAAAAGCCTCACAACTCAAAATAAATGACTGGCTTTCCAGTGTTTTTTGTTTGTTTGTTTTTTTATTTGTTTGTTTATTTTTTATTCATTTATTGTTTATTTGTTTATTTCTTAAAAGTTTTGATCTCCTCTTGTGTTTAAATGACTGTAGCTACAATCTTCACAATCGGAGCCTTAAGCTCAATGGCTTACAGCGCCTAGTGTTCCCTGGCAGTCTCCATTCCAAGTATTAACTAAGCGCACAAGCTCGGGATTCCTAAGAGTGCTATGGCCATAAGCAATGACTGTTGGCTGTAGAAGACTATTTGTAATGCCTGTTCTAAGAGTAACTCTTGTTACAGAGCTGCTTGTAAACTAAAAAGCCTCAAAACTCAAAATAAATGACTGGCTTTCCAGTGTTTTTTGTTTATTTGTTTTTTTATTTGTTTGTTTATTTTTTATTCATTTATTGTTTATTTGTTTATTTTTTAAAAGTTTTGATCTCCTCTTGTGTTTAAATGACTGTAGCTACAATCTTCACAATCGGAGCCTTAAGCTCAATGGCTTACAGCGCCTAGTGTTCCCTGGCAGTCTCCATTCCAAGTATTAACTAAGCGCACAAGCTCGGGATTCCTAAGAGTGCTATGGCCATAAGCAATGACTGTTGGCTGTAGAGGACAATTTGTAATGACTGTTCTAAGAGCAACTCTTGCTGCTTGTGAACTAAAAAGCCTCACAACTCAAAATAAATGACTGGCTTTCCAGTGTTTTTTTTTTGTTTGTTTTTTTATTTGTTTGTTTATTTTTTATTCATTTATTGTTTATTTGTTTATTTTTTAAAAGTTTTGATCTCCTCTTGTGTTTAAATGACTGTAGCTACAATCTTCACAATCGGAGCCTTAAGCTAAAAAGCTTACAGCGCCTAGTGTTCCCTGGCAGTCTCAATTCCAAGTATTAACTAAGCGCACAAGCTCGGGATTCCTAAGAGTGCTACGGCCATAAGCAATGACTGTTGGCTGTAGAAGACTATTTGTAATGCCTGTTCTAAGAGTAACTCTTGTTACAGAGCTGCTTGTAAACTAAAAAGCCTCAAAACTCAAAATAAATGACTGGCTTTCCAGTGTTTTTTGTTTATTTGTTTTTTTATTTGTTTGTTTATTTTTATTCATTTATTGTTTATTTGTTTATTTTTTTTTAAGTTTTGATCTCCTCTTGTGTTTAAATGACTGTAGCTACAATCTTCACAATCGGAGCCTTAAGCTCAATGGCTTACAGCGCCTAGTGTTCCCTGGCAGTCTCCATTCCAAGTATTAACTAAGCGCACAAGCTCGGGATTCCTAAGAGTGCTATGGCCATAAGCAATGACTGTTGGCTGTAGAAGACAATTTGTAATGACTGTTCTAAGAGCAACTCTTGCTGCTTGTGAACTAAAAAGCCTCACAACTCAAAATAAATGACTGGCTTTCCAGTGTTTTTTGTTTGTTTGTTTTTTTATTTGTTTGTTTATTTTTTATTCATTTATTGTTTATTTGTTTATTTCTTAAAAGTTTTGATCTCCTCTTGTGTTTAAATGACTGTAGCTACAATCTTCACAATCGGAGCCTTAAGCTCAATGGCTTACAGCGCCTAGTGTTCCCTGGCAGTCTCCATTCCAAGTATTAACTAAGCGCACAAGCTCGGGATTCCTAAGAGTGCTATGGCCATAAGCAATGACTGTTGGCTGTAGAAGACTATTTGTAATGCCTGTTCTAAGAGTAACTCTTGTTACAGAGCTGCTTGTAAACTAAAAAGCCTCAAAACTCAAAATAA
Source organism: Hoplias malabaricus (assembly GCF_029633855.1). Taxonomy (NCBI): domain Eukaryota; kingdom Metazoa; phylum Chordata; class Actinopteri; order Characiformes; family Erythrinidae; genus Hoplias; species Hoplias malabaricus. The sequence goes on along the minus strand of NC_089802.1, from coordinate 24,485,162 downwards.
ATGACTGGCTTTCCAGTGTTTTTTGTTTATTTGTTTTTTTATTTGTTTGTTTATTTTTTATTCATTTATTGTTTATTTGTTTATTTTTTAAAAGTTTTGATCTCCTCTTGTGTTTAAATGACTGTAGCTCCAATCTTCACAATCGGAGCCTTAAGCTCAATGGCTTACAGCGCCTAGTGTTCCCTGGCAGTCTCCATTCCAAGTATTAACTAAGCGCACAAGCTCGGGATTCCTAAGAGTGCTATGGCCATAAGCAATGACTGTTGGCTGTAGAAGACAATTTGTAATGACTGTTCTAAGAGCAACTCTTGCTGCTTGTGAACTAAAAGGCCTCACAACTCAAAATAAATGACTGGCTTTCCAGTGTTTTTTGTTTGTTTGTTTTTTTATTTGTTTGTTTATTTTTTATTCATTTATTGTTTATTTGTTTATTTCTTAAAAGTTTTGATCTCCTCTTGTGTTTAAATGACTGTAGCTACAATCTTCACAATCGGAGCCTTAAGCTCAATGGCTTACAGCGCCTAGTGTTCCCTGGCAGTCTCAATTCCAAGTATTAACTAAGCGCACAAGCTCGTGATTCCTAAGAGTGCTACGGCCATAAGCAATGACTGTTGGCTGTAGAAGACTATTTGTAATGCCTGTTCTAAGAGTAACTCTTGTTACAGAGCTGCTTGTAAACTAAAAAGCCTCAAAACTCAAAATAAATGACTGGCTTTCCAGTGTTTTTTGTTTATTTGTTTTTTTATTTGTTTGTTTATTTTTATTCATTTATTGTTTATTTGTTTATTTTTTTTTAAGTTTTGATCTCCTCTTGTGTTTAAATGACTGTAGCTACAATCTTCACAATCGGAGCCTTAAGCTCAATGGCTTACAGCGCCTAGTGTTCCCTGGCAGTCTCCATTCCAAGTATTAACTAAGCGCACAAGCTCGGGATTCCTAAGAGTGCTATGGCCATAAGCAATGACTGTTGGCTGTAGAAGACAATTTGTAATGACTGTTCTAAGAGCAACTCTTGCTGCTTGTGAACTAAAAAGCCTCACAACTCAAAATAAATGACTGGCTTTCCAGTGTTTTTTGTTTGTTTGTTTTTTTATTTGTTTGTTTATTTTTTATTCATTTATTGTTTATTTGTTTATTTCTTAAAAGTTTTGATCTCCTCTTGTGTTTAAATGACTGTAGCTACAATCTTCACAATCGGAGCCTTAAGCTCAATGGCTTACAGCGCCTAGTGTTCCCTGGCAGTCTCAATTCCAAGTATTAACTAAGCGCACAAGCTCGTGATTCCTAAGAGTGCTACGGCCATAAGCAATGACTGTTGGCTGTAGAAGACTATTTGTAATGCCTGTTCTAAGAGTAACTCTTGTTACAGAGCTGCTTGTAAACTAAAAAGCCTCAAAACTCAAAATAAATGACTGGCTTTCCAGTGTTTTTTGTTTATTTGTTTTTTTATTTGTTTGTTTATTTTTTATTCATTTATTGTTTATTTGTTTATTTTTTTAAAGTTTTGATCTCCTCTTGTGTTTAAATGACTGTAGCTACAATCTTCACAATCGGAGCCTTAAGCTCAATGGCTTACAGCGCCTAGTGTTCCCTGGCAGTCTCCATTCCAAGTATTAACTAAGCGCACAAGCTCGGGATTCCTAAGAGTGCTATGGCCATAAGCAATGACTGTTGGCTGTAGAAGACAATTTGTAATGACTGTTCTAAGAGCAACTCTTGCTGCTTGTGAACTAAAAAGCCTCACAACTCAAAATAAATGACTGGCTTTCCAGTGTTTTTTGTTTGTTTGTTTTTTTATTTGTTTGTTTATTTTTTATTCATTTATTGTTTATTTGTTTATTTCTTAAAAGTTTTGATCTCCTCTTGTGTTTAAATGACTGTAGCTACAATCTTCACAATCGGAGCCTTAAGCTAAAAAGCTTACAGCGCCTAGTGTTCCCTGGCAGTCTCAATTCCAAGTATTAACTAAGCGCACAAGCTCGGGATTCCTAAGAGTGCTACGGCCATAAGCAATGACTGTTGGCTGTAGAAGACTATTTGTAATGCCTGTTCTAAGAGTAACTCTTGTTACAGAGCTGCTTGTAAACTAAAAAGCCTCAAAACTCAAAATAAATGACTGGCTTTCCAGTGTTTTTTGTTTATTTGTTTTTTTATTTGTTTGTTTATTTTTATTCATTTATTGTTTATTTGTTTATTTTTTTTTAAGTTTTGATCTCCTCTTGTGTTTAAATGACTGTAGCTACAATCTTCACAATCGGAGCCTTAAGCTCAATGGCTTACAGCGCCTAGTGTTCCCTGGCAGTCTCCATTCCAAGTATTAACTAAGCGCACAAGCTCGGGATTCCTAAGAGTGCTATGGCCATAAGCAATGACTGTTGGCTGTAGAAGACAATTTGTAATGACTGTTCTAAGAGCAACTCTTGCTGCTTGTGAACTAAAAAGCCTCACAACTCAAAATAAATGACTGGCTTTCCAGTGTTTTTTGTTTGTTTGTTTTTTTATTTGTTTGTTTATTTTTTATTCATTTATTGTTTATTTGTTTATTTCTTAAAAGTTTTGATCTCCTCTTGTGTTTAAATGACTGTAGCTACAATCTTCACAATCGGAGCCTTAAGCTCAATGGCTTACAGCGCCTAGTGTTCCCTGGCAGTCTCAATTCCAAGTATTAACTAAGCGCACAAGCTCGTGATTCCTAAGAGTGCTACGGCCATAAGCAATGACTGTTGGCTGTAGAAGACTATTTGTAATGCCTGTTCTAAGAGTAACTCTTGTTACAGAGCTGCTTGTAAACTAAAAAGCCTCAAAACTCAAAATAAATGACTGGCTTTCCAGTGTTTTTTGTTTATTTGTTTTTTTATTTGTTTGTTTATTTTTTATTCATTTATTGTTTATTTGTTTATTTTTTTAAAGTTTTGATCTCCTCTTGTGTTTAAATGACTGTAGCTACAATCTTCACAATCGGAGCCTTAAGCTCAATGGCTTACAGCGCCTAGTGTTCCCTGGCAGTCTCCATTCCAAGTATTAACTAAGCGCACAAGCTCGGGATTCCTAAGAGTGCTATGGCCATAAGCAATGACTGTTGGCTGTAGAAGACAATTTGTAATGACTGTTCTAAGAGCAACTCTTGCTGCTTGTGAACTAAAAAGCCTCACAACTCAAAATAAATGACTGGCTTTCCAGTGTTTTTTGTTTGTTTGTTTTTTTATTTGTTTGTTTATTTTTAATTCATTTATTGTTTATTTGTTTATTTTTTAAAAGTTTTGATCTCCTCTTGTGTTTAAATGACTGTAGCTCCAATCTTCACAATCGGAGCCTTAAGCTCAATGGCTTACAGCGCCTAGTGTTCCCTGGCAGTCTCCATTCCAAGTATTAACTAAGCGCACAAGCTCGGGATTCCTAAGAGTGCTATGGCCATAAGCAATGACTGTTGGCTGTAGAAGACTATTTGTAATGCCTGTTCTAAGAGTAACTCTTGTTACAGAGCTGCTTGTAAACTAAAAAGCCTCAAAACTCAAAATAAATGACTGGCTTTCCAGTGTTTTTTGTTTATTTGTTTTTTTACTTGTTTGTTTATTTTTAATTCATTTATTGTTTATTTGTTTATTTTTTAAAAGTTTTGATCTCCTCTTGTGTTTAAATGACTGTAGCTACAATCTTCACAATCGGAGCCTTAAGCTAAAAAGCTTACAGCGCCTAGTGTTCCCTGGCAGTCTCAATTCCAAGTATTAACTAAGCGCACAAGCTCGGGATTCCTAAGAGTGCTACGGCCATAAGCAATGACTGTTGGCTGTAGAAGACTATTTGTAATGCCTGTTCTAAGAGTAACTCTTGTTACAGAGCTGCTTGTAAACTAAAAAGCCTCAAAACTCAAAATAAATGACTGGCTTTCCAGTGTTTTTTGTTTATTTGTTTTTTTACTTGTTTGTTTATTTTTAATTCATTTATTGTTTATTTGTTTATTTTTTAAAAGTTTTGATCTCCTCTTGTGTTTAAATGACTGTAGCTCCAATCTTCACAATCGGAGCCTTAAGCTCAATGGCTTACAGCGCCTAGTGTTCCCTGGCAGTCTCCATTCCAAGTATTAACTAAGCGCACAAGCTCGGGATTCCTAAGAGTGCTATGGCCATAAGCAATGACTGTTGGCTGTAGAAGACAATTTGTAATGACTGTTCTAAGAGCAACTCTTGCTGCTTGTGAACTAAAAAGCCTCACAACTCAAAATAAATGACTGGCTTTCCAGTGTTTTTTGTTTGTTTGTTTTTTTATTTGTTTGTTTATTTTTTATTCATTTATTGTTTATTTGTTTATTTCTTAAAAGTTTTGATCTCCTCTTGTGTTTAAATGACTGTAGCTACAATCTTCACAATCGGAGCCTTAAGCTCAATGGCTTACAGCGCCTAGTGTTCCCTGGCAGTCTCAATTCCAAGTATTAACTAAGCGCACAAGCTCGTGATTCCTAAGAGTGCTACGGCCATAAGCAATGACTGTTGGCTGTAGAAGACTATTTGTAATGCCTGTTCTAAGAGTAACTCTTGTTACAGAGCTGCTTGTAAACTAAAAAGCCTCAAAACTCAAAATAAATGACTGGCTTTCCAGTGTTTTTTGTTTATTTGTTTTTTTATTTGTTTGTTTATTTTTTATTCATTTATTGTTTATTTGTTTATTTTTTTAAAGTTTTGATCTCCTCTTGTGTTTAAATGACTGTAGCTACAATCTTCACAATCGGAGCCTTAAGCTCAATGGCTTACAGCGCCTAGTGTTCCCTGGCAGTCTCCATTCCAAGTATTAACTAAGCGCACAAGCTCGGGATTCCTAAGAGTGCTATGGCCATAAGCAATGACTGTTGGCTGTAGAAGACAATTTGTAATGACTGTTCTAAGAGCAACTCTTGCTGCTTGTGAACTAAAAAGCCTCACAACTCAAAATAAATGACTGGCTTTCCAGTGTTTTTTGTTTGTTTGTTTTTTTATTTGTTTGTTTATTTTTTATTCATTTATTGTTTATTTGTTTATTTCTTAAAAGTTTTGATCTCCTCTTGTGTTTAAATGACTGTAGCTACAATCTTCACAATCGGAGCCTTAAGCTAAAAAGCTTACAGCGCCTAGTGTTCCCTGGCAGTCTCAATTCCAAGTATTAACTAAGCGCACAAGCTCGTGATTCCTAAGAGTGCTACGGCCATAAGCAATGACTGTTGGCTGTAGAAGACTATTTGTAATGCCTGTTCTAAGAGTAACTCTTGTTACAGAGCTGCTTGTAAACTAAAAAGCCTCAAAACTCAAAATAAATGACTGGCTTTCCAGTGTTTTTTGTTTATTTGTTTTTTTATTTGTTTGTTTATTTTTTATTCATTTATTGTTTATTTGTTTATTTTTTTAAAGTTTTGATCTCCTCTTGTGTTTAAATGACTGTAGCTACAATCTTCACAATCGGAGCCTTAAGCTCAATGGCTTACAGCGCCTAGTGTTCCCTGGCAGTCTCCATTCCAAGTATTAACTAAGCGCACAAGCTCGGGATTCCTAAGAGTGCTATGGCCATAAGCAATGACTGTTGGCTGTAGAAGACAATTTGTAATGACTGTTCTAAGAGCAACTCTTGCTGCTTGTGAACTAAAAAGCCTCACAACTCAAAATAAATGACTGGCTTTCCAGTGTTTTTTGTTTGTTTGTTTTTTTATTTGTTTGTTTATTTTTTATTCATTTATTGTTTATTTGTTTATTTCTTAAAAGTTTTGATCTCCTCTTGTGTTTAAATGACTGTAGCTACAATCTTCACAATCGGAGCCTTAAGCTCAATGGCTTACAGCGCCTAGTGTTCCCTGGCAGTCTCAATTCCAAGTATTAACTAAGCGCACAAGCTCGTGATTCCTAAGAGTGCTACGGCCATAAGCAATGAGTGTTGGCTGTAGAAGACTATTTGTAATGCCTGTTCTAAGAGTAACTCTTGTTACAGAGCTGCTTGTAAACTAAAAAGCCTCAAAACTCAAAATAAATGACTGGCTTTCCAGTGTTTTTTGTTTATTTGTTTTTTTATTTGTTTGTTTATTTTTTATTCATTTATTGTTTATTTGTTTATTTTTTTAAAGTTTTGATCTCCTCTTGTGTTTAAATGACTGTAGCTACAATCTTCACAATCGGAGCCTTAAGCTCAATGGCTTACAGCGCCTAGTGTTCCCTGGCAGTCTCCATTCCAAGTATTAACTAAGCGCACAAGCTCGGGATTCCTAAGAGTGCTATGGCCATAAGCAATGACTGTTGGCTGTAGAAGACAATTTGTAATGACTGTTCTAAGAGCAACTCTTGCTGCTTGTGAACTAAAAAGCCTCACAACTCAAAATAAATGACTGGCTTTCCAGTGTTTTTTGTTTGTTTGTTTTTTTATTTGTTTGTTTATTTTTAATTCATTTATTGTTTATTTGTTTATTTTTTAAAAGTTTTGATCTCCTCTTGTGTTTAAATGACTGTAGCTCCAATCTTCACAATCGGAGCCTTAAGCTCAATGGCTTACAGCGCCTAGTGTTCCCTGGCAGTCTCCATTCCAAGTATTAACTAAGCGCACAAGCTCGGGATTCCTAAGAGTGCTATGGCCATAAGCAATGACTGTTGGCTGTAGAAGACTATTTGTAATGCCTGTTCTAAGAGTAACTCTTGTTACAGAGCTGCTTGTAAACTAAAAAGCCTCAAAACTCAAAATAAATGACTGGCTTTCCAGTGTTTTTTGTTTATTTGTTTTTTTACTTGTTTGTTTATTTTTAATTCATTTATTGTTTATTTGTTTATTTTTTAAAAGTTTTGATCTCCTCTTGTGTTTAAATGACTGTAGCTACAATCTTCACAATCGGAGCCTTAAGCTAAAAAGCTTACAGCGCCTAGTGTTCCCTGGCAGTCTCAATTCCAAGTATTAACTAAGCGCACAAGCTCGGGATTCCTAAGAGTGCTACGGCCATAAGCAATGACTGTTGGCTGTAGAAGACTATTTGTAATGCCTGTTCTAAGAGTAACTCTTGTTACAGAGCTGCTTGTAAACTAAAAAGCCTCAAAACTCAAAATAAATGACTGGCTTTCCAGTGTTTTTTGTTTATTTGTTTTTTTACTTGTTTGTTTATTTTTAATTCATTTATTGTTTATTTGTTTATTTTTTAAAAGTTTTGATCTCCTCTTGTGTTTAAATGACTGTAGCTCCAATCTTCACAATCGGAGCCTTAAGCTCAATGGCTTACAGCGCCTAGTGTTCCCTGGCAGTCTCCATTCCAAGTATTAACTAAGCGCACAAGCTCGGGATTCCTAAGAGTGCTATGGCCATAAGCAATGACTGTTGGCTGTAGAAGACAATTTGTAATGACTGTTCTAAGAGCAACTCTTGCTGCTTGTGAACTAAAAAGCCTCACAACTCAAAATAAATGACTGGCTTTCCAGTGTTTTTTGTTTGTTTGTTTTTTTATTTGTTTGTTTATTTTTTATTCATTTATTGTTTATTTGTTTATTTCTTAAAAGTTTTGATCTCCTCTTGTGTTTAAATGACTGTAGCTACAATCTTCACAATCGGAGCCTTAAGCTCAATGGCTTACAGCGCCTAGTGTTCCCTGGCAGTCTCAATTCCAAGTATTAACTAAGCGCACAAGCTCGTGATTCCTAAGAGTGCTACGGCCATAAGCAATGACTGTTGGCTGTAGAAGACTATTTGTAATGCCTGTTCTAAGAGTAACTCTTGTTACAGAGCTGCTTGTAAACTAAAAAGCCTCAAAACTCAAAATAAATGACTGGCTTTCCAGTGTTTTTTGTTTATTTGTTTTTTTATTTGTTTGTTTATTTTTTATTCATTTATTGTTTATTTGTTTATTTTTTTAAAGTTTTGATCTCCTCTTGTGTTTAAATGACTGTAGCTACAATCTTCACAATCGGAGCCTTAAGCTAAAAAGCTTACAGCGCCTAGTGTTCCCTGGCAGTCTCCATTCCAAGTATTAACTAAGCGCACAAGCTCGGGATTCCTAAGAGTGCTATGGCCATAAGCAATGACTGTTGGCTGTAGAAGACAATTTGTAATGACTGTTCTAAGAGCAACTCTTGCTGCTTGTGAACTAAAAAGCCTCACAACTCAAAATAAATGACTGGCTTTCCAGTGTTTTTTGTTTGTTTGTTTTTTTATTTGTTTGTTTATTTTTTATTCATTTATTGTTTATTTGTTTATTTCTTAAAAGTTTTGATCTCCTCTTGTGTTTAAATGACTGTAGCTACAATCTTCACAATCGGAGCCTTAAGCTAAAAAGCTTACAGCGCCTAGTGTTCCCTGGCAGTCTCAATTCCAAGTATTAACTAAGCGCACAAGCTCGTGATTCCTAAGAGTGCTACGGCCATAAGCAATGACTGTTGGCTGTAGAAGACTATTTGTAATGCCTGTTCTAAGAGTAACTCTTGTTACAGAGCTGCTTGTAAACTAAAAAGCCTCAAAACTCAAAATAAATGACTGGCTTTCCAGTGTTTTTTGTTTATTTGTTTTTTTATTTGTTTGTTTATTTTTTATTCATTTATTGTTTATTTGTTTATTTTTTTAAAGTTTTGATCTCCTCTTGTGTTTAAATGACTGTAGCTACAATCTTCACAATCGGAGCCTTAAGCTCAATGGCTTACAGCGCCTAGTGTTCCCTGGCAGTCTCCATTCCAAGTATTAACTAAGCGCACAAGCTCGGGATTCCTAAGAGTGCTATGGCCATAAGCAATGACTGTTGGCTGTAGAAGACAATTTGTAATGACTGTTCTAAGAGCAACTCTTGCTGCTTGTGAACTAAAAAGCCTCACAACTCAAAATAAATGACTGGCTTTCCAGTGTTTTTTGTTTATTTGTTTTTTTACTTGTTTGTTTATTTTTAATTCATTTATTGTTTATTTGTTTATTTTTTAAAAGTTTTGATCTCCTCTTGTGTTTAAATGACTGTAGCTCCAATCTTCACAATCGGAGCCTTAAGCTCAATGGCTTACAGCGCCTAGTGTTCCCTGGCAGTCTCCATTCCAAGTATTAACTAAGCGCACAAGCTCGGGATTCCTAAGAGTGCTATGGCCATAAGCAATGACTGTTGGCTGTAGAAGACAATTTGTAATGACTGTTCTAAGAGCAACTCTTGCTGCTTGTGAACTAAAAAGCCTCACAACTCAAAATAAATGACTGGCTTTCCAGTGTTTTTTGTTTGTTTGTTTTTTTATTTGTTTGTTTATTTTTTATTCATTTATTGTTTATTTGTTTATTTTTTAAAAGTTTTGATCTCCTCTTGTGTTTAAATGACTGTAGCTACAATCTTCACAATCGGAGCCTTAAGCTCAATGGCTTACAGCGCCTAGTGTTCCCTGGCAGTCTCCATTCCAAGTATTAACTAAGCGCACAAGCTCGGGATTCCTAAGAGTGCTATGGCCATAAGCAATGACTGTTGGCTGTAGAAGACAATTTGTAATGACTGTTCTAAGAGCAACTCTTGCTGCTTGTGAACTAAAAAGCCTCACAACTCAAAATAAATGACTGGCTTTCCAGTGTTTTTTGTTTGTTTGTTTTTTTATTTGTTTGTTTATTTTTTATTCATTTATTGTTTATTTGTTTATTTCTTAAAAGTTTTGATCTCCTCTTGTGTTTAAATGACTGTAGCTACAATCTTCACAATCGGAGCCTTAAGCTCAATGGCTTACAGCGCCTAGTGTTCCCTGGCAGTCTCCATTCCAAGTATTAACTAAGCGCACAAGCTCGGGATTCCTAAGAGTGCTACGGCCATAAGCAATGACTGTTGGCTGTAGAAGACAATTTGTAATGACTGTTCTAAGAGCAACTCTTGCTGCTTGTGAACTAAAAAGCCTCACAACTCAAAATAAATGACTGGCTTTCCAGTGTTTTTTGTTTGTTTGTTTTTTTATTTGTTTGTTTATTTTTTATTCATTTATTGTTTATTTGTTTATTTCTTAAAAGTTTTGATCTCCTCTTGTGTTTAAATGACTGTAGCTACAATCTTCACAATCGGAGCCTTAAGCTCAATGGCTTACAGCGCCTAGTGTTCCCTGGCAGTCTCCATTCCAAGTATTAACTAAGCGCACAAGCTCGGGATTCCTAAGAGTGCTATGGCCATAAGCAATGACTGTTGGCTGTAGAAGACTATTTGTAATGCCTGTTCTAAGAGTAACTCTTGTTACAGAGCTGCTTGTAAACTAAAAAGCCTCAAAACTCAAAATAAATGACTGGCTTTCCAGTGTTTTTTGTTTATTTGTTTTTTTACTTGTTTGTTTATTTTTAATTCATTTATTGTTTATTTGTTTATTTTTTAAAAGTTTTGATCTCCTCTTGTGTTTAAATGACTGTAGCTCCAATCTTCACAATCGGAGCCTTAAGCTCAATGGCTTACAGCGCCTAGTGTTCCCTGGCAGTCTCCATTCCAAGTATTAACTAAGCGCACAAGCTCGGGATTCCTAAGAGTGCTACGGCCATAAGCAATGACTGTTGGCTGTAGAAGACTATTTGTAATGCCTGTTCTAAGAGTAACTCTTGTTACAGAGCTGCTTGTAAACTAAAAAGCCTCAAAACTCAAAATAAATGACTGGCTTTCCAGTGTTTTTTGTTTATTTGTTTTTTTACTTGTTTGTTTATTTTTAATTCATTTATTGTTTATTTGTTTATTTTTTAAAAGTTTTGATCTCCTCTTGTGTTTAAATGACTGTAGCTCCAATCTTCACAATCGGAGCCTTAAGCTCAATGGCTTACAGCGCCTAGTGTTCCCTGGCAGTCTCCATTCCAAGTATTAACTAAGCGCACAAGCTCGGGATTCCTAAGAGTGCTATGGCCATAAGCAATGACTGTTGGCTGTAGAAGACAATTTGTAATGACTGTTCTAAGAGCAACTCTTGCTGCTTGTGAACTAAAAAGCCTCACAACTCAAAATAAATGACTGGCTTTCCAGTGTTTTTTGTTTGTTTGTTTTTTTATTTGTTTGTTTATTTTTTATTCATTTATTGTTTATTTGTTTATTTCTTAAAAGTTTTGATCTCCTCTTGTGTTTAAATGACTGTAGCTACAATCTTCACAATCGGAGCCTTAAGCTCAATGGCTTACAGCGCCTAGTGTTCCCTGGCAGTCTCCATTCCAAGTATTAACTAAGCGCACAAGCTCGGGATTCCTAAGAGTGCTATGGCCATAAGCAATGACTGTTGGCTGTAGAAGACTATTTGTAATGCCTGTTCTAAGAGTAACTCTTGTTACAGAGCTGCTTGTAAACTAAAAAGCCTCAAAACTCAAAATAAATGACTGGCTTTCCAGTGTTTTTTGTTTATTTGTTTTTTTACTTGTTTGTTTATTTTTAATTCATTTATTGTTTATTTGTTTATTTTTTAAAAGTTTTGATCTCCTCTTGTGTTTAAATGACTGTAGCTCCAATCTTCACAATCGGAGCCTTAAGCTCAATGGCTTACAGCGCCTAGTGTTCCCTGGCAGTCTCCATTCCAAGTATTAACTAAGCGCACAAGCTCGGGATTCCTAAGAGTGCTATGGCCATAAGCAATGACTGTTGGCTGTAGAAGACTATTTGTAATGCCTGTTCTAAGAGTAACTCTTGTTACAGAGCTGCTTGTAAACTAAAAAGCCTCAAAACTCAAAATAAATGACTGGCTTTCCAGTGTTTTTTGTTTATTTGTTTTTTTACTTGTTTGTTTATTTTTAATTCATTTATTGTTTATTTGTTTATTTTTTAAAAGTTTTGATCTCCTCTTGTGTTTAAATGACTGTAGCTCCAATCTTCACAATCGGAGCCTTAAGCTCAATGGCTTACAGCGCCTAGTGTTCCCTGGCAGTCTCCATTCCAAGTATTAACTAAGCGCACAAGCTCGGGATTCCTAAGAGTGCTATGGCCATAAGCAATGACTGTTGGCTGTAGAAGACAATTTGTAATGACTGTTCTAAGAGCAACTCTTGCTGCTTGTGAACTAAAAAGCCTCACAACTCAAAATAAATGACTGGCTTTCCAGTGTTTTTTGTTTGTTTGTTTTTTTATTTGTTTGTTTATTTTTTATTCATTTATTGTTTATTTGTTTATTTCTTAAAAGTTTTGATCTCCTCTTGTGTTTAAATGACTGTAGCTACAATCTTCACAATCGGAGCCTTAAGCTAAAAAGCTTACAGCGCCTAGTGTTCCCTGGCAGTCTCAATTCCAAGTATTAACTAAGCGCACAAGCTCGGGATTCCTAAGAGTGCTACGGCCATAAGCAATGACTGTTGGCTGTAGAAGACTATTTGTAATGCCTGTTCTAAGAGTAACTCTTGTTACAGAGCTGCTTGTAAACTAAAAAGCCTCAAAACTCAAAATAAATGACTGGCTTTCCAGTGTTTTTTGTTTATTTGTTTTTTTATTTGTTTGTTTATTTTTATTCATTTATTGTTTATTTGTTTATTTTTTTTTAAGTTTTGATCTCCTCTTGTGTTTAAATGACTGTAGCTACAATCTTCACAATCGGAGCCTTAAGCTCAATGGCTTACAGCGCCTAGTGTTCCCTGGCAGTCTCCATTCCAAGTATTAACTAAGCGCACAAGCTCGGGATTCCTAAGAGTGCTATGGCCATAAGCAATGACTGTTGGCTGTAGAAGACAATTTGTAATGACTGTTCTAAGAGCAACTCTTGCTGCTTGTGAACTAAAAAGCCTCACAACTCAAAATAAATGACTGGCTTTCCAGTGTTTTTTGTTTGTTTGTTTTTTTATTTGTTTGTTTATTTTTTATTCATTTATTGTTTATTTGTTTATTTCTTAAAAGTTTTGATCTCCTCTTGTGTTTAAATGACTGTAGCTACAATCTTCACAATCGGAGCCTTAAGCTAAAAAGCTTACAGCGCCTAGTGTTCCCTGGCAGTCTCAATTCCAAGTATTAACTAAGCGCACAAGCTCGGGATTCCTAAGAGTGCTACGGCCATAAGCAATGACTGTTGGCTGTAGAAGACTATTTGTAATGCCTGTTCTAAGAGTAACTCTTGTTACAGAGCTGCTTGTAAACTAAAAAGCCTCAAAACTCAAAATAAATGACTGGCTTTCCAGTGTTTTTTGTTTATTTGTTTTTTTACTTGTTTGTTTATTTTTAATTCATTTATTGTTTATTTGTTTATTTTTTAAAAGTTTTGATCTCCTCTTGTGTTTAAATGACTGTAGCTACAATCTTCACAATCGGAGCCTTAAGCTAAAAAGCTTACAGCGCCTAGTGTTCCCTGGCAGTCTCAATTCCAAGTATTAACTAAGCGCACAAGCTCGGGATTCCTAAGAGTGCTACGGCCATAAGCAATGACTGTTGGCTGTAGAAGACTATTTGTAATGCCTGTTCTAAGAGTAACTCTTGTTACAGAGCTGCTTGTAAACTAAAAAGCCTCAAAACTCAAAATAAATGACTGGCTTTCCAGTGTTTTTTGTTTATTTGTTTTTTTACTTGTTTGTTTATTTTTAATTCATTTATTGTTTATTTGTTTATTTTTTAAAAGTTTTGATCTCCTCTTGTGTTTAAATGACTGTAGCTCCAATCTTCACAATCGGAGCCTTAAGCTCAATGGCTTACAGCGCCTAGTGTTCCCTGGCAGTCTCCATTCCAAGTATTAACTAAGCGCACAAGCTCGGGATTCCTAAGAGTGCTATGGCCATAAGCAATGACTGTTGGCTGTAGAAGACTATTTGTAATGCCTGTTCTAAGAGTAACTCTTGTTACAGAGCTGCTTGTAAACTAAAAAGCCTCAAAACTCAAAATAAATGACTGGCTTTCCAGTGTTTTTTGTTTATTTGTTTTTTTACTTGTTTGTTTATTTTTAATTCATTTATTGTTTATTTGTTTATTTTTTAAAAGTTTTGATCTCCTCTTGTGTTTAAATGACTGTAGCTCCAATCTTCACAATCGGAGCCTTAAGCTCAATGGCTTACAGCGCCTAGTGTTCCCTGGCAGTCTCCATTCCAAGTATTAACTAAGCGCACAAGCTCGGGATTCCTAAGAGTGCTATGGCCATAAGCAATGACTGTTGGCTGTAGAAGACAATTTGTAATGACTGTTCTAAGAGCAACTCTTGCTGCTTGTGAACTAAAAAGCCTCACAACTCAAAATAAATGACTGGCTTTCCAGTGTTTTTTGTTTGTTTGTTTTTTTATTTGTTTGTTTATTTTTTATTCATTTATTGTTTATTTGTTTATTTCTTAAAAGTTTTGATCTCCTCTTGTGTTTAAATGACTGTAGCTACAATCTTCACAATCGGAGCCTTAAGCTAAAAAGCTTACAGCGCCTAGTGTTCCCTGGCAGTCTCAATTCCAAGTATTAACTAAGCGCACAAGCTCGGGATTCCTAAGAGTGCTACGGCCATAAGCAATGACTGTTGGCTGTAGAAGACTATTTGTAATGCCTGTTCTAAGAGTAACTCTTGTTACAGAGCTGCTTGTAAACTAAAAAGCCTCAAAACTCAAAATAAATGACTGGCTTTCCAGTGTTTTTTGTTTATTTGTTTTTTTATTTGTTTGTTTATTTTTATTCATTTATTGTTTATTTGTTTATTTTTTTTTAAGTTTTGATCTCCTCTTGTGTTTAAATGACTGTAGCTACAATCTTCACAATCGGAGCCTTAAGCTCAATGGCTTACAGCGCCTAGTGTTCCCTGGCAGTCTCCATTCCAAGTATTAACTAAGCGCACAAGCTCGGGATTCCTAAGAGTGCTATGGCCATAAGCAATGACTGTTGGCTGTAGAAGACAATTTGTAATGACTGTTCTAAGAGCAACTCTTGCTGCTTGTGAACTAAAAAGCCTCACAACTCAAAATAAATGACTGGCTTTCCAGTGTTTTTTGTTTGTTTGTTTTTTTATTTGTTTGTTTATTTTTTATTCATTTATTGTTTATTTGTTTATTTCTTAAAAGTTTTGATCTCCTCTTGTGTTTAAATGACTGTAGCTACAATCTTCACAATCGGAGCCTTAAGCTAAAAAGCTTACAGCGCCTAGTGTTCCCTGGCAGTCTCAATTCCAAGTATTAACTAAGCGCACAAGCTCGGGATTCCTAAGAGTGCTACGGCCATAAGCAATGACTGTTGGCTGTAGAAGACTATTTGTAATGCCTGTTCTAAGAGTAACTCTTGTTACAGAGCTGCTTGTAAACTAAAAAGCCTCAAAACTCAAAATAAATGACTGGCTTTCCAGTGTTTTTTGTTTATTTGTTTTTTTACTTGTTTGTTTATTTTTAATTCATTTATTGTTTATTTGTTTATTTTTTAAAAGTTTTGATCTCCTCTTGTGTTTAAATGACTGTAGCTACAATCTTCACAATCGGAGCCTTAAGCTAAAAAGCTTACAGCGCCTAGTGTTCCCTGGCAGTCTCAATTCCAAGTATTAACTAAGCGCACAAGCTCGGGATTCCTAAGAGTGCTACGGCCATAAGCAATGACTGTTGGCTGTAGAAGACTATTTGTAATGCCTGTTCTAAGAGTAACTCTTGTTACAGAGCTGCTTGTAAACTAAAAAGCCTCAAAACTCAAAATAAATGACTGGCTTTCCAGTGTTTTTTGTTTATTTGTTTTTTTACTTGTTTGTTTATTTTTAATTCATTTATTGTTTATTTGTTTATTTTTTAAAAGTTTTGATCTCCTCTTGTGTTTAAATGACTGTAGCTCCAATCTTCACAATCGGAGCCTTAAGCTCAATGGCTTACAGCGCCTAGTGTTCCCTGGCAGTCTCCATTCCAAGTATTAACTAAGCGCACAAGCTCGGGATTCCTAAGAGTGCTATGGCCATAAGCAATGACTGTTGGCTGTAGAAGACAATTTGTAATGACTGTTCTAAGAGCAACTCTTGCTGCTTGTGAACTAAAAAGCCTCACAACTCAAAATAAATGACTGGCTTTCCAGTGTTTTTTGTTTGTTTGTTTTTTTATTTGTTTGTTTATTTTTTATTCATTTATTGTTTATTTGTTTATTTCTTAAAAGTTTTGATCTCCTCTTGTGTTTAAATGACTGTAGCTACAATCTTCACAATCGGAGCCTTAAGCTCAATGGCTTACAGCGCCTAGTGTTCCCTGGCAGTCTCCATTCCAAGTATTAACTAAGCGCACAAGCTCGGGATTCCTAAGAGTGCTATGGCCATAAGCAATGACTGTTGGCTGTAGAAGACTATTTGTAATGCCTGTTCTAAGAGTAACTCTTGTTACAGAGCTGCTTGTAAACTAAAAAGCCTCAAAACTCAAAATAAATGACTGGCTTTCCAGTGTTTTTTGTTTATTTGTTTTTTTACTTGTTTGTTTATTTTTAATTCATTTATTGTTTATTTGTTTATTTTTTAAAAGTTTTGATCTCCTCTTGTGTTTAAATGACTGTAGCTCCAATCTTCACAATCGGAGCCTTAAGCTCAATGGCTTATAGCGCCTAGTGTTCCCTGGCAGTCTCCATTCCAAGTATTAACTAAGCGCACAAGCTCGGGATTCCTAAGAGTGCTATGGCCATAAGCAATGACTGTTGGCTGTAGAAGACTATTTGTAATGCCTGTTCTAAGAGTAACTCTTGTTACAGAGCTGCTTGTAAACTAAAAAGCCTCAAAACTCAAAATAAATGACTGGCTTTCCAGTGTTTTTTGTTTATTTGTTTTTTTACTTGTTTGTTTATTTTTAATTCATTTATTGTTTATTTGTTTATTTTTTAAAAGTTTTGATCTCCTCTTGTGTTTAAATGACTGTAGCTCCAATCTTCACAATCGGAGCCTTAAGCTCAATGGCTTACAGCGCCTAGTGTTCCCTGGCAGTCTCCATTCCAAGTATTAACTAAGCGCACAAGCTCGGGATTCCTAAGAGTGCTATGGCCATAAGCAATGACTGTTGGCTGTAGAAGACAATTTGTAATGACTGTTCTAAGAGCAACTCTTGCTGCTTGTGAACTAAAAAGCCTCACAACTCAAAATAAATGACTGGCTTTCCAGTGTTTTTTGTTTG
The DNA here is from genome assembly GCF_029633855.1 of Hoplias malabaricus. Lineage (NCBI taxonomy): Eukaryota > Metazoa > Chordata > Actinopteri > Characiformes > Erythrinidae > Hoplias > Hoplias malabaricus. Next base: position 24,468,221 of record NC_089802.1, on the reverse strand, counting down.
TTTGTTTTTTTATTTGTTTGTTTATTTTTTATTCATTTATTGTTTATTTGTTTATTTCTTAAAAGTTTTGATCTCCTCTTGTGTTTAAATGACTGTAGCTACAATCTTCACAATCGGAGCCTTAAGCTAAAAAGCTTACAGCGCCTAGTGTTCCCTGGCAGTCTCAATTCCAAGTATTAACTAAGCGCACAAGCTCGTGATTCCTAAGAGTGCTACGGCCATAAGCAATGACTGTTGGCTGTAGAAGACTATTTGTAATGCCTGTTCTAAGAGTAACTCTTGTTACAGAGCTGCTTGTAAACTAAAAAGCCTCAAAACTCAAAATAAATGACTGGCTTTCCAGTGTTTTTTGTTTATTTGTTTTTTTATTTGTTTGTTTATTTTTTATTCATTTATTGTTTATTTGTTTATTTTTTTAAAGTTTTGATCTCCTCTTGTGTTTAAATGACTGTAGCTACAATCTTCACAATCGGAGCCTTAAGCTCAATGGCTTACAGCGCCTAGTGTTCCCTGGCAGTCTCCATTCCAAGTATTAACTAAGCGCACAAGCTCGGGATTCCTAAGAGTGCTATGGCCATAAGCAATGACTGTTGGCTGTAGAAGACAATTTGTAATGACTGTTCTAAGAGCAACTCTTGCTGCTTGTGAACTAAAAAGCCTCACAACTCAAAATAAATGACTGGCTTTCCAGTGTTTTTTGTTTATTTGTTTTTTTACTTGTTTGTTTATTTTTAATTCATTTATTGTTTATTTGTTTATTTTTTAAAAGTTTTGATCTCCTCTTGTGTTTAAATGACTGTAGCTCCAATCTTCACAATCGGAGCCTTAAGCTCAATGGCTTACAGCGCCTAGTGTTCCCTGGCAGTCTCCATTCCAAGTATTAACTAAGCGCACAAGCTCGGGATTCCTAAGAGTGCTATGGCCATAAGCAATGACTGTTGGCTGTAGAAGACAATTTGTAATGACTGTTCTAAGAGCAACTCTTGCTGCTTGTGAACTAAAAAGCCTCACAACTCAAAATAAATGACTGGCTTTCCAGTGTTTTTTGTTTGTTTGTTTTTTTATTTGTTTGTTTATTTTTTATTCATTTATTGTTTATTTGTTTATTTCTTAAAAGTTTTGATCTCCTCTTGTGTTTAAATGACTGTAGCTACAATCTTCACAATCGGAGCCTTAAGCTAAAAAGCTTACAGCGCCTAGTGTTCCCTGGCAGTCTCAATTCCAAGTATTAACTAAGCGCACAAGCTCGTGATTCCTAAGAGTGCTACGGCCATAAGCAATGACTGTTGGCTGTAGAAGACTATTTGTAATGCCTGTTCTAAGAGTAACTCTTGTTACAGAGCTGCTTGTAAACTAAAAAGCCTCAAAACTCAAAATAAATGACTGGCTTTCCAGTGTTTTTTGTTTATTTGTTTTTTTATTTGTTTGTTTATTTTTTATTCATTTATTGTTTATTTGTTTATTTTTTTAAAGTTTTGATCTCCTCTTGTGTTTAAATGACTGTAGCTACAATCTTCACAATCGGAGCCTTAAGCTCAATGGCTTACAGCGCCTAGTGTTCCCTGGCAGTCTCCATTCCAAGTATTAACTAAGCGCACAAGCTCGGGATTCCTAAGAGTGCTATGGCCATAAGCAATGACTGTTGGCTGTAGAAGACAATTTGTAATGACTGTTCTAAGAGCAACTCTTGCTGCTTGTGAACTGAAAAGCCTCACAACTCAAAATAAATGACTGGCTTTCCAGTGTTTTTTGTTTGTTTGTTTTTTTATTTGTTTGTTTATTTTTTATTCATTTATTGTTTATTTGTTTACTTCTTAAAAGTTTTGATCTCCTCTTGTGTTTAAATGACTGTAGCTACAATCTTCACAATCGGAGCCTTAAGCTAAAAAGCTTACAGCGCCTAGTGTTCCCTGGCAGTCTCAATTCCAAGTATTAACTAAGCGCACAAGCTCGGGATTCCTAAGAGTGCTACGGCCATAAGCAATGACTGTTGGCTGTAGAAGACTATTTGTAATGCCTGTTCTAAGAGTAACTCTTGTTACAGAGCTGCTTGTAAACTAAAAAGCCTCAAAACTCAAAATAAATGACTGGCTTTCCAGTGTTTTTTGTTTATTTGTTTTTTTACTTGTTTGTTTATTTTTAATTCATTTATTGTTTATTTGTTTATTTTTTAAAAGTTTTGATCTCCTCTTGTGTTTAAATGACTGTAGCTCCAATCTTCACAATCGGAGCCTTAAGCTCAATGGCTTACAGCGCCTAGTGTTCCCTGGCAGTCTCCATTCCAAGTATTAACTAAGCGCACAAGCTCGGGATTCCTAAGAGTGCTATGGCCATAAGCAATGACTGTTGGCTGTAGAAGACAATTTGTAATGACTGTTCTAAGAGCAACTCTTGCTGCTTGTGAACTAAAAAGCCTCACAACTCAAAATAAATGACTGGCTTTCCAGTGTTTTTTGTTTGTTTGTTTTTTTATTTGTTTGTTTATTTTTTATTCATTTATTGTTTATTTGTTTATTTCTTAAAAGTTTTGATCTCCTCTTGTGTTTAAATGACTGTAGCTACAATCTTCACAATCGGAGCCTTAAGCTCAATGGCTTACAGCGCCTAGTGTTCCCTGGCAGTCTCCATTCCAAGTATTAACTAAGCGCACAAGCTCGGGATTCCTAAGAGTGCTATGGCCATAAGCAATGACTGTTGGCTGTAGAAGACTATTTGTAATGCCTGTTCTAAGAGTAACTCTTGTTACAGAGCTGCTTGTAAACTAAAAAGCCTCAAAACTCAAAATAAATGACTGGCTTTCCAGTGTTTTTTGTTTATTTGTTTTTTTATTTGTTTGTTTATTTTTTATTCATTTATTGTTTATTTGTTTATTTTTTAAAAGTTTTGATCTCCTCTTGTGTTTAAATGACTGTAGCTACAATCTTCACAATCGGAGCCTTAAGCTCAATGGCTTACAGCGCCTAGTGTTCCCTGGCAGTCTCCATTCCAAGTATTAACTAAGCGCACAAGCTCGGGATTCCTAAGAGTGCTATGGCCATAAGCAATGACTGTTGGCTGTAGAGGACAATTTGTAATGACTGTTCTAAGAGCAACTCTTGCTGCTTGTGAACTAAAAAGCCTCACAACTCAAAATAAATGACTGGCTTTCCAGTGTTTTTTTTTTGTTTGTTTTTTTATTTGTTTGTTTATTTTTTATTCATTTATTGTTTATTTGTTTATTTTTTAAAAGTTTTGATCTCCTCTTGTGTTTAAATGACTGTAGCTACAATCTTCACAATCGGAGCCTTAAGCTAAAAAGCTTACAGCGCCTAGTGTTCCCTGGCAGTCTCAATTCCAAGTATTAACTAAGCGCACAAGCTCGGGATTCCTAAGAGTGCTACGGCCATAAGCAATGACTGTTGGCTGTAGAAGACTATTTGTAATGCCTGTTCTAAGAGTAACTCTTGTTACAGAGCTGCTTGTAAACTAAAAAGCCTCAAAACTCAAAATAAATGACTGGCTTTCCAGTGTTTTTTGTTTATTTGTTTTTTTACTTGTTTGTTTATTTTTAATTCATTTATTGTTTATTTGTTTATTTTTTAAAAGTTTTGATCTCCTCTTGTGTTTAAATGACTGTAGCTCCAATCTTCACAATCGGAGCCTTAAGCTCAATGGCTTACAGCGCCTAGTGTTCCCTGGCAGTCTCCATTCCAAGTATTAACTAAGCGCACAAGCTCGGGATTCCTAAGAGTGCTATGGCCATAAGCAATGACTGTTGGCTGTAGAAGACAATTTGTAATGACTGTTCTAAGAGCAACTCTTGCTGCTTGTGAACTAAAAAGCCTCACAACTCAAAATAAATGACTGGCTTTCCAGTGTTTTTTGTTTGTTTGTTTTTTTATTTGTTTGTTTATTTTTTATTCATTTATTGTTTATTTGTTTATTTCTTAAAAGTTTTGATCTCCTCTTGTGTTTAAATGACTGTAGCTACAATCTTCACAATCGGAGCCTTAAGCTAAAAAGCTTACAGCGCCTAGTGTTCCCTGGCAGTCTCAATTCCAAGTATTAACTAAGCGCACAAGCTCGGGATTCCTAAGAGTGCTACGGCCATAAGCAATGACTGTTGGCTGTAGAAGACTATTTGTAATGCCTGTTCTAAGAGTAACTCTTGTTACAGAGCTGCTTGTAAACTAAAAAGGCTCAACACTCAAAATAAATGACTGGCTTTCCAGTGTTTTTTGTTTATTTGTTTTTTTATTTGTTTGTTTATTTTTTATTCATTTATTGTTTATTTGTTTATTTTTTAAAAGTTTTGATCTCCTCTTGTGTTTAAATGACTGTAGCTACAATCTTCACAATCGGAGCCTTAAGCTCAATGGCTTACAGCGCCTAGTGTTCCCTGGCAGTCTCCATTCCAAGTATTAACTAAGCGCACAAGCTCGGGATTCCTAAGAGTGCTATGGCCATAAGCAATGACTGTTGGCTGTAGAGGACAATTTGTAATGACTGTTCTAAGAGCAACTCTTGCTGCTTGTGAACTAAAAAGCCTCACAACTCAAAATAAATGACTGGCTTTCCAGTGTTTTTTTTTTGTTTGTTTTTTTATTTGTTTGTTTATTTTTTATTCATTTATTGTTTATTTGTTTATTTCTTAAAAGTTTTGATCTCCTCTTGTGTTTAAATGACTGTAGCTACAATCTTCACAATCGGAGCCTTAAGCTAAAAAGCTTACAGCGCCTAGTGTTCCCTGGCAGTCTCAATTCCAAGTATTAACTAAGCGCACAAGCTCGGGATTCCTAAGAGTGCTACGGCCATAAGCAATGACTGTTGGCTGTAGAAGACTATTTGTAATGCCTGTTCTAAGAGTAACTCTTGTTACAGAGCTGCTTGTAAACTAAAAAGGCTCAACACTCAAAATAAATGACTGGCTTTCCAGTGTTTTTTGTTTATTTGTTTTTTTATTTGTTTGTTTATTTTTTATTCATTTATTGTTTATTTGTTTATTTTTTTAAAGTTTTGATCTCCTCTTGTGTTTAAATGACTGTAGCTCCAATCTTCACAATCGGAGCCTTAAGCTCAATGGCTTACAGCGCCTAGTGTTCCCTGGCAGTCTCCATTCCAAGTATTAACTAAGCGCACAAGCTCGGGATTCCTAAGAGTGCTATGGCCATAAGCAATGACTGTTGGCTGTAGAAGACAATTTGTAATGACTGTTCTAAGAGCAACTCTTGCTGCTTGTGAACTAAAAAGCCTCACAACTCAAAATAAATGACTGGCTTTCCAGTGTTTTTTGTTTGTTTGTTTTTTTATTTGTTTGTTTATTTTTTATTCATTTATTGTTTATTTGTTTATTTCTTAAAAGTTTTGATCTCCTCTTGTGTTTAAATGACTGTAGCTACAATCTTCACAATCGGAGCCTTAAGCTAAAAAGCTTACAGCGCCTAGTGTTCCCTGGCAGTCTCAATTCCAAGTATTAACTAAGCGCACAAGCTCGTGATTCCTAAGAGTGCTACGGCCATAAGCAATGACTGTTGGCTGTAGAAGACTATTTGTAATGCCTGTTCTAAGAGTAACTCTTGTTACAGAGCTGCTTGTAAACTAAAAAGCCTCAAAACTCAAAATAAATGACTGGCTTTCCAGTGTTTTTTGTTTATTTGTTTTTTTATTTGTTTGTTTATTTTTTATTCATTTATTGTTTATTTGTTTATTTTTTTTAAGTTTTGATCTCCTCTTGTGTTTAAATGACTGTAGCTACAATCTTCACAATCGGAGCCTTAAGCTCAATGGCTTACAGCGCCTAGTGTTCCCTGGCAGTCTCCATTCCAAGTATTAACTAAGCGCACAAGCTCGGGATTCCTAAGAGTGCTATGGCCATAAGCAATGACTGTTGGCTGTAGAAGACAATTTGTAATGACTGTTCTAAGAGCAACTCTTGCTGCTTGTGAACTAAAAAGCCTCACAACTCAAAATAAATGACTGGCTTTCCAGTGTTTTTTGTTTGTTTGTTTTTTTATTTGTTTGTTTATTTTTTATTCATTTATTGTTTATTTGTTTATTTCTTAAAAGTTTTGATCTCCTCTTGTGTTTAAATGACTGTAGCTACAATCTTCACAATCGGAGCCTTAAGCTCAATGGCTTACAGCGCCTAGTGTTCCCTGGCAGTCTCCATTCCAAGTATTAACTAAGCGCACAAGCTCGGGATTCCTAAGAGTGCTATGGCCATAAGCAATGACTGTTGGCTGTAGAAGACTATTTGTAATGCCTGTTCTAAGAGTAACTCTTGTTACAGAGCTGCTTGTAAACTAAAAAGCCTCAAAACTCAAAATAAATGACTGGCTTTCCAGTGTTTTTTGTTTATTTGTTTTTTTATTTGTTTGTTTATTTTTATTCATTTATTGTTTATTTGTTTATTTTTTTTTAAGTTTTGATCTCCTCTTGTGTTTAAATGACTGTAGCTACAATCTTCACAATCGGAGCCTTAAGCTCAATGGCTTACAGCGCCTAGTGTTCCCTGGCAGTCTCCATTCCAAGTATTAACTAAGCGCACAAGCTCGGGATTCCTAAGAGTGCTATGGCCATAAGCAATGACTGTTGGCTGTAGAGGACAATTTGTAATGACTGTTCTAAGAGCAACTCTTGCTGCTTGTGAACTAAAAAGCCTCACAACTCAAAATAAATGACTGGCTTTCCAGTGTTTTTTTTTTGTTTGTTTTTTTATTTGTTTGTTTATTTTTTATTCATTTATTGTTTATTTGTTTATTTTTTAAAAGTTTTGATCTCCTCTTGTGTTTAAATGACTGTAGCTACAATCTTCACAATCGGAGCCTTAAGCTAAAAAGCTTACAGCGCCTAGTGTTCCCTGGCAGTCTCAATTCCAAGTATTAACTAAGCGCACAAGCTCGGGATTCCTAAGAGTGCTACGGCCATAAGCAATGACTGTTGGCTGTAGAAGACTATTTGTAATGCCTGTTCTAAGAGTAACTCTTGTTACAGAGCTGCTTGTAAACTAAAAAGCCTCAAAACTCAAAATAAATGACTGGCTTTCCAGTGTTTTTTGTTTATTTGTTTTTTTATTTGTTTGTTTATTTTTATTCATTTATTGTTTATTTGTTTATTTTTTTTTAAGTTTTGATCTCCTCTTGTGTTTAAATGACTGTAGCTACAATCTTCACAATCGGAGCCTTAAGCTCAATGGCTTACAGCGCCTAGTGTTCCCTGGCAGTCTCCATTCCAAGTATTAACTAAGCGCACAAGCTCGGGATTCCTAAGAGTGCTATGGCCATAAGCAATGACTGTTGGCTGTAGAAGACAATTTGTAATGACTGTTCTAAGAGCAACTCTTGCTGCTTGTGAACTAAAAAGCCTCACAACTCAAAATAAATGACTGGCTTTCCAGTGTTTTTTGTTTGTTTGTTTTTTTATTTGTTTGTTTATTTTTTATTCATTTATTGTTTATTTGTTTATTTCTTAAAAGTTTTGATCTCCTCTTGTGTTTAAATGACTGTAGCTACAATCTTCACAATCGGAGCCTTAAGCTAAAAAGCTTACAGCGCCTAGTGTTCCCTGGCAGTCTCAATTCCAAGTATTAACTAAGCGCACAAGCTCGGGATTCCTAAGAGTGCTACGGCCATAAGCAATGACTGTTGGCTGTAGAAGACTATTTGTAATGCCTGTTCTAAGAGTAACTCTTGTTACAGAGCTGCTTGTAAACTAAAAAGCCTCAAAACTCAAAATAAATGACTGGCTTTCCAGTGTTTTTTGTTTATTTGTTTTTTTATTTGTTTGTTTATTTTTATTCATTTATTGTTTATTTGTTTATTTTTTTTTAAGTTTTGATCTCCTCTTGTGTTTAAATGACTGTAGCTACAATCTTCACAATCGGAGCCTTAAGCTCAATGGCTTACAGCGCCTAGTGTTCCCTGGCAGTCTCCATTCCAAGTATTAACTAAGCGCACAAGCTCGGGATTCCTAAGAGTGCTATGGCCATAAGCAATGACTGTTGGCTGTAGAAGACAATTTGTAATGACTGTTCTAAGAGCAACTCTTGCTGCTTGTGAACTAAAAAGCCTCACAACTCAAAATAAATGACTGGCTTTCCAGTGTTTTTTGTTTGTTTGTTTTTTTATTTGTTTGTTTATTTTTTATTCATTTATTGTTTATTTGTTTATTTCTTAAAAGTTTTGATCTCCTCTTGTGTTTAAATGACTGTAGCTACAATCTTCACAATCGGAGCCTTAAGCTAAAAAGCTTACAGCGCCTAGTGTTCCCTGGCAGTCTCAATTCCAAGTATTAACTAAGCGCACAAGCTCGGGATTCCTAAGAGTGCTACGGCCATAAGCAATGACTGTTGGCTGTAGAAGACTATTTGTAATGCCTGTTCTAAGAGTAACTCTTGTTACAGAGCTGCTTGTAAACTAAAAAGCCTCAACACTCAAAATAAATGACTGGCTTTCCAGTGTTTTTTGTTTATTTGTTTTTTATTTGTTTGTTTATTTTTTATTCATTTATTGTTTATTTGTTTATTTTTTTAAAGTTTTGATCTCCTCTTGTGTTTAAATGACTGTAGCTACAATCTTCACAATCGGAGCCTTAAGCTCAATGGCTTACAGCGCCTAGTGTTCCCTGGCAGTCTCCATTCCAAGTATTAACTAAGCGCACAAGCTCGGGATTCCTAAGAGTGCTATGGCCATAAGCAATGACTGTTGGCTGTAGAAGACAATTTGTAATGACTGTTCTAAGAGCAACTCTTGCTGCTTGTGAACTAAAAAGCCTCACAACTCAAAATAAATGACTGGCTTTCCAGTTTTTTTTGTTTGTTTGTTTTTTTATTTGTTTGTTTATTTTTTATTCATTTATTGTTTATTTGTTTATTTCTTAAAAGTTTTGATCTCCTCTTGTGTTTAAATGACTGTAGCTACAATCTTCACAATCGGAGCCTTAAGCTAAAAAGCTTACAGCGCCTAGTGTTCCCTGGCAGTCTCAATTCCAAGTATTAACTAAGCGCACAAGCTCGGGATTCCTAAGAGTGCTACGGCCATAAGCAATGACTGTTGGCTGTAGAAGACTATTTGTAATGCCTGTTCTAAGAGTAACTCTTGTTACAGAGCTGCTTGTAAACTAAAAAGCCTCAAAACTCAAAATAAATGACTGGCTTTCCAGTGTTTTTTGTTTATTTGTTTTTTTACTTGTTTGTTTATTTTTAATTCATTTATTGTTTATTTGTTTATTTTTTAAAAGTTTTGATCTCCTCTTGTGTTTAAATGACTGTAGCTCCAATCTTCACAATCGGAGCCTTAAGCTCAATGGCTTACAGCGCCTAGTGTTCCCTGGCAGTCTCCATTCCAAGTATTAACTAAGCGCACAAGCTCGGGATTCCTAAGAGTGCTATGGCCATAAGCAATGACTGTTGGCTGTAGAAGACAATTTGTAATGACTGTTCTAAGAGCAACTCTTGCTGCTTGTGAACTAAAAAGCCTCACAACTCAAAATAAATGACTGGCTTTCCAGTGTTTTTTGTTTGTTTGTTTTTTTATTTGTTTGTTTATTTTTTATTCATTTATTGTTTATTTGTTTATTTCTTAAAAGTTTTGATCTCCTCTTGTGTTTAAATGACTGTAGCTACAATCTTCACAATCGGAGCCTTAAGCTAAAAAGCTTACAGCGCCTAGTGTTCCCTGGCAGTCTCAATTCCAAGTATTAACTAAGCGCACAAGCTCGGGATTCCTAAGAGTGCTACGGCCATAAGCAATGACTGTTGGCTGTAGAAGACTATTTGTAATGCCTGTTCTAAGAGTAACTCTTGTTACAGAGCTGCTTGTAAACTAAAAAGCCTCAACACTCAAAATAAATGACTGGCTTTCCAGTGTTTTTTGTTTATTTGTTTTTTTATTTGTTTGTTTATTTTTTATTCATTTATTGTTTATTTGTTTATTTTTTTAAAGTTTTGATCTCCTCTTGTGTTTAAATGACTGTAGCTCCAATCTTCACAATCGGAGCCTTAAGCTCAATGGCTTACAGCGCCTAGTGTTCCCTGGCAGTCTCCATTCCAAGTATTAACTAAGCGCACAAGCTCGGGATTCCTAAGAGTGCTATGGCCATAAGCAATGACTGTTGGCTGTAGAAGACAATTTGTAATGACTGTTCTAAGAGCAACTCTTGCTGCTTGTGAACTAAAAAGCCTCACAACTCAAAATAAATGACTGGCTTTCCAGTGTTTTTTGTTTGTTTGTTTTTTTATTTGTTTGTTTATTTTTTATTCATTTATTGTTTATTTGTTTATTTCTTAAAAGTTTTGATCTCCTCTTGTGTTTAAATGACTGTAGCTACAATCTTCACAATCGGAGCCTTAAGCTAAAAAGCTTACAGCGCCTAGTGTTCCCTGGCAGTCTCAATTCCAAGTATTAACTAAGCGCACAAGCTCGGGATTCCTAAGAGTGCTACGGCCATAAGCAATGACTGTTGGCTGTAGAAGACTATTTGTAATGCCTGTTCTAAGAGTAACTCTTGTTACAGAGCTGCTTGTAAACTAAAAAGCCTCAAAACTCAAAATAAATGACTGGCTTTCCAGTGTTTTTTGTTTATTTGTTTTTTTATTTGTTTGTTTATTTTTATTCATTTATTGTTTATTTGTTTATTTTTTTTTAAGTTTTGATCTCCTCTTGTGTTTAAATGACTGTAGCTACAATCTTCACAATCGGAGCCTTAAGCTCAATGGCTTACAGCGCCTAGTGTTCCCTGGCAGTCTCCATTCCAAGTATTAACTAAGCGCACAAGCTCGGGATTCCTAAGAGTGCTATGGCCATAAGCAATGACTGTTGGCTGTAGAAGACAATTTGTAATGACTGTTCTAAGAGCAACTCTTGCTGCTTGTGAACTAAAAAGCCTCACAACTCAAAATAAATGACTGGCTTTCCAGTGTTTTTTGTTTGTTTGTTTTTTTATTTGTTTGTTTATTTTTTATTCATTTATTGTTTATTTGTTTATTTCTTAAAAGTTTTGATCTCCTCTTGTGTTTAAATGACTGTAGCTACAATCTTCACAATCGGAGCCTTAAGCTAAAAAGCTTACAGCGCCTAGTGTTCCCTGGCAGTCTCAATTCCAAGTATTAACTAAGCGCACAAGCTCGGGATTCCTAAGAGTGCTACGGCCATAAGCAATGACTGTTGGCTGTAGAAGACTATTTGTAATGCCTGTTCTAAGAGTAACTCTTGTTACAGAGCTGCTTGTAAACTAAAAAGCCTCAACACTCAAAATAAATGACTGGCTTTCCAGTGTTTTTTGTTTATTTGTTTTTTTATTTGTTTGTTTATTTTTTATTCATTTATTGTTTATTTGTTTATTTTTTTAAAGTTTTGATCTCCTCTTGTGTTTAAATGACTGTAGCTACAATCTTCACAATCGGAGCCTTAAGCTCAATGGCTTACAGCGCCTAGTGTTCCCTGGCAGTCTCCATTCCAAGTATTAACTAAGCGCACAAGCTCGGGATTCCTAAGAGTGCTATGGCCATAAGCAATGACTGTTGGCTGTAGAAGACAATTTGTAATGACTGTTCTAAGAGCAACTCTTGCTGCTTGTGAACTAAAAAGCCTCACAACTCAAAATAAATGACTGGCTTTCCAGTTTTTTTTGTTTGTTTGTTTTTTTATTTGTTTGTTTATTTTTTATTCATTTATTGTTTATTTGTTTATTTCTTAAAAGTTTTGATCTCCTCTTGTGTTTAAATGACTGTAGCTACAATCTTCACAATCGGAGCCTTAAGCTAAAAAGCTTACAGCGCCTAGTGTTCCCTGGCAGTCTCAATTCCAAGTATTAACTAAGCGCACAAGCTCGGGATTCCTAAGAGTGCTACGGCCATAAGCAATGACTGTTGGCTGTAGAAGACTATTTGTAATGCCTGTTCTAAGAGTAACTCTTGTTACAGAGCTGCTTGTAAACTAAAAAGCCTCAAAACTCAAAATAAATGACTGGCTTTCCAGTGTTTTTTGTTTATTTGTTTTTTTACTTGTTTGTTTATTTTTAATTCATTTATTGTTTATTTGTTTATTTTTTAAAAGTTTTGATCTCCTCTTGTGTTTAAATGACTGTAGCTCCAATCTTCACAATCGGAGCCTTAAGCTCAATGGCTTACAGCGCCTAGTGTTCCCTGGCAGTCTCCATTCCAAGTATTAACTAAGCGCACAAGCTCGGGATTCCTAAGAGTGCTATGGCCATAAGCAATGACTGTTGGCTGTAGAAGACAATTTGTAATGACTGTTCTAAGAGCAACTCTTGCTGCTTGTGAACTAAAAAGCCTCACAACTCAAAATAAATGACTGGCTTTCCAGTGTTTTTTGTTTGTTTGTTTTTTTATTTGTTTGTTTATTTTTTATTCATTTATTGTTTATTTGTTTATTTCTTAAAAGTTTTGATCTCCTCTTGTGTTTAAATGACTGTAGCTACAATCTTCACAATCGGAGCCTTAAGCTGAAAAGCTTACAGCGCCTAGTGTTCCCTGGCAGTCTCAATTCCAAGTATTAACTAAGCGCACAAGCTCGGGATTCCTAAGAGTGCTACGGCCATAAGCAATGACTGTTGGCTGTAGAAGACTATTTGTAATGCCTGTTCTAAGAGTAACTCTTGTTACAGAGCTGCTTGTAAACTAAAAAGCCTCAAAACTCAAAATAAATGACTGGCTTTCCAGTGTTTTTTGTTTATTTGTTTTTTTATTTCTTTGTTTATTTTTTATTCATTTATTGTTTATTTGTTTATTTTTTAAAAGTTTTGATCTCCTCTTGTGTTTAAATGACTGTAGCTACAATCTTCACAATCGGAGCCTTAAGCTCAATGGCTTACAGCGCCTAGTGTTCCCTGGCAGTCTCCATTCCAAGTATTAACTAAGCGCACAAGCTCGGGATTCCTAAGAGTGCTATGGCCATAAGCAATGACTGTTGGCTGTAGAAGAAAATTTGTAATGACTGTTCTAAGAGCAACTCTTGCTGCTTGTGAACTAAAAAGCCTCACAACTCAAAATAAATGACTGGCTTTCCAGTGTTTTTTGTTTGTTTGTTTTTTTATTTGTTTGTTTATTTTTTATTCATTTATTGTTTATTTGTTTATTTTTTAAAAGTTTTGATCTCCTCTTGTGTTTAAATGACTGTAGCTACAATCTTCACAATCGGAGCCTTAAGCTAAAAAGCTTACAGCGCCTAGTGTTCCCTGGCAGTCTCAATTCCAAGTATTAACTAAGCGCACAAGCTCGGGATTCCTAAGAGTGCTACGGCCATAAGCAATGACTGTTGGCTGTAGAAGACTATTTGTAATGCCTGTTCTAAGAGTAACTCCTGTTACAGAGCTGCTTGTAAACTAAAAAGCCTCAAAACTCAAAATAAATGACTGGCTTTCCAGTGTTTTTTGTTTATTTGTTTTTTTATTTGTTTGTTTATTTTTTATTCATTTATTGTTTATTTGTTTATTTTTTAAAAGTTTTGATCTCCTCTTGTGTTTAAATGACTGTAGCTACAATCTTCACAATCGGAGCCTTAAGCTCAATGGCTTACAGCGCCTAGTGTTCCCTGGCAGTCTCCATTCCAAGTATTAACTAAGCGCACAAGCTCGGGATTCCTAAGAGTGCTATGGCCATAAGCAATGACTGTTGGCTGTAGAAGACAATTTGTAATGACTGTTCTAAGAGCAACTCTTGCTGCTTGTGAACTAAAAAGCCTCACAACTCAAAATAAATGACTGGCTTTCCAGTGTTTTTTGTTTGTTTGTTTTTTTATTTGTTTATTTATTTTTTATTCATTTATTGTTTATTTGTTTATTTCTTAAAAGTTTTGATCTCCTCTTGTGTTTAAATGACTGTAGCTACAATCTTCACAATCGGAGCCTTAAGCTAAAAAGCTTACAGCGCCTAGTGTTCCCTGGCAGTCTCAATTCCAAGTATTAACTAAGCGCACAAGCTCGGGATTCCTAAGAGTGCTACGGCCATAAGCAATGACTGTTGGCTGTAGAAGACTATTTGTAATGCCTGTTCTAAGAGTAACTCTTGTTACAGAGCTGCTTGTAAACTAAAAAGCCTCAAAACTCAAAATAAATGACTGGCTTTCCAGTGTTTTTTGTTTATTTGTTTTTTTACTTGTTTGTTTATTTTTAATTCATTTATTGTTTATTTGTTTATTTTTTAAAAGTTTTGATCTCCTCTTGTGTTTAAATGACTGTAGCTCCAATCTTCACAATCGGAGCCTTAAGCTCAATGGCTTACAGCGCCTAGTGTTCCCTGGCAGTCTCCATTCCAAGTATTAACTAAGCGCACAAGCTCGGGATTCCTAAGAGTGCTATGGCCATAAGCAATGACTGTTGGCTGTAGAAGACAATTTGTAATGACTGTTCTAAGAGCATCTCTTGCTGCTTGTGAACTAAAAAGCCTCACAACTCAAAATAAATGACTGGCTTTCCAGTGTTTTTTGTATGTTTGTTTTTTTATTTGTTTGTTTATTTTTTATTCATTTATTGTTTATTTGTTTATTTCTTAAAAGTTTTGATCTCCTCTTGTGTTTAAATGACTGTAGCTACAATCTTCACAATCGGAGCCTTAAGCTCAATGGCTTACAGCGCCTAGTGTTCCCTGGCAGTCTCCATTCCAAGTATTAACTAAGCGCACAAGCTCGGGATTCCTAAGAGTGCTATGGCCATAAGCAATGACTGTTGGCTGTAGAAGACTATTTGTAATGCCTGTTCTAAGAGTAACTCTTGTTACAGAGCTGCTTGTAAACTAAAAAGCCTCAAAACTCAAAATAAATGACTGGCTTTCCAGTGTTTTTTGTTTATTTGTTTTTTTATTTGTTTGTTTATTTTTTATTCATTTATTGTTTATTTGTTTATTTTTTAAAAGTTTTGATCTCCTCTTGTGTTTAAATGACTGTAGCTACAATCTTCACAATCGGAGCCTTAAGCTCAATGGCTTACAGCGCCTAGTGTTCCCTGGCAGTCTCCATTCCAAGTATTAACTAAGCGCACAAGCTCGGGATTCCTAAGAGTGCTATGGCCATAAGCAATGACTGTTGGCTGTAGAAGACAATTTGTAATGACTGTTCTAAGAGCAACTCTTGCTGCTTGTGAACTAAAAAGCCTCACAACTCAAAATAAATGACTGGCTTTCCAGTGTTTTTTGTTTGTTTGTTTTTTTATTTGTTTGTTTATTTTTTATTCATTTATTGTTTATTTGTTTATTTCTTAAAAGTTTTGATCTCCTCTTGTGTTTAAATGACTGTAGCTACAATCTTCACAATCGGAGCCTTAAGCTAAAAAGCTTACAGCGCCTAGTGTTCCCTGGCAGTCTCAATTCCAAGTATTAACTAAGCGCACAAGCTCGGGATTCCTAAGAGTGCTACGGCCATAAGCAATGACTGTTGGCTGTAGAAGACTATTTGTAATGCCTGTTCTAAGAGTAACTCTTGTTACAGAGCTGCTTGTAAACTAAAAAGCCTCAACACTCAAAATAAATGACTGGCTTTCCAGTGTTTTTTGTTTATTTGTTTTTTATTTGTTTGTTTATTTTTTATTCATTTATTGTTTATTTGTTTATTTTTTTTTAAGTTTTGATCTCCTCTTGTGTTTAAATGACTGTAGCTCCAATCTTCACAATCGGAGCCTTAAGCTCAATGGCTTACAGCGCCTAGTGTTCCCTGGCAGTCTCCATTCCAAGTATTAACTAAGCGCACAAGCTCGGGATTCCTAAGAGTGCTATGGCCATAAGCAATGACTGTTGGCTGTAGAAGACAATTTGTAATGACTGTTCTAAGAGCAACTCTTGCTGCTTGTGAACTAAAAAGCCTCACAACTCAAAATAAATGACTGGCTTTCCAGTGTTTTTTGTTTGTTTGTTTTTTTATTTGTTTGTTTATTTTTTATTCATTTATTGTTTATTTGTTTATTTCTTAAAAGTTTTGATCTCCTCTTGTGTTTAAATGACTGTAGCTACAATCTTCACAATCGGAGCCTTAAGCTAAAAAGCTTACAGCGCCTAGTGTTCCCTGGCAGTCTCAATTCCAAGTATTAACTAAGCGCACAAGCTCGGGATTCCTAAGAGTGCTACGGCCATAAGCAATGACTGTTGGCTGTAGAAGACTATTTGTAATGCCTGTTCTAAGAGTAACTCTTGTTACAGAGCTGCTTGTAAACTAAAAAGCCTCAAAACTCAAAATAAATGACTGGCTTTCCAGTGTTTTTTGTTTATTTGTTTTTTTACCTGTTTGTTTATTTTTAATTCATTTATTGTTTATTTGTTTATTTTTTAAAAGTTTTGATCTCCTCTTGTGTTTAAATGACTGTAGCTCCAATCTTCACAATCGGAGCCTTAAGCTCAATGGCTTACAGCGCATAGTGTTCCCTGGCAGTCTCCATTCCAAGTATTAACTAAGCGCACAAGCTCGGGATTCCTAAGAGTGCTATGGCCATAAGCAATGACTGTTGGCTGTAGAAGACAATTTGTAATGACTGTTCTAAGAGCAACTCTTGCTGCTTGTGAACTAAAAAGCCTCACAACTCAAAATAAATGACTGGCTTTCCAGTGTTTTTTGTTTGTTTGTTTTTTTATTTGTTTGTTTATTTTTTATTCATTTATTGTTTATTTGTTTATTTCTTAAAAGTTTTGATCTCCTCTTGTGTTTAAATGACTGTAGCTACAATCTTCACAATCGGAGCCTTAAGCTGAAAAGCTTACAGCGCCTAGTGTTCCCTGGCAGTCTCAATTCCAAGTATTAACTAAGCGCACAAGCTCGGGATTCCTAAGAGTGCTACGGCCATAAGCAATGACTGTTGGCTGTAGAAGACTATTTGTAATGCCTGTTCTAAGAGTAACTCTTGTTACAGAGCTGCTTGTAAACTAAAAAGCCTCAAAACTCAAAATAAATGACTGGCTTTCCAGTGTTTTTTGTTTATTTGTTTTTTTATTTCTTTGTTTATTTTTTATTCATTTATTGTTTATTTGTTTATTTTTTAAAAGTTTTGATCTCCTCTTGTGTTTAAATGACTGTAGCTACAATCTTCACAATCGGAGCCTTAAGCTCAATGGCTTACAGCGCCTAGTGTTCCCTGGCAGTCTCCATTCCAAGTATTAACTAAGCGCACAAGCTCGGGATTCCTAAGAGTGCTATGGCCATAAGCAATGACTGTTGGCTGTAGAAGAAAATTTGTAATGACTGTTCTAAGAGCAACTCTTGCTGCTTGTGAACTAAAAAGCCTCACAACTCAAAATAAATGACTGGCTTTCCAGTGTTTTTTGTTTGTTTGTTTTTTTATTTGTTTGTTTATTTTTTATTCATTTATTGTTTATTTGTTTATTTTTTAAAAGTTTTGATCTCCTCTTGTGTTTAAATGACTGTAGCTACAATCTTCACAATCGGAGCCTTAAGCTAAAAAGCTTACAGCGCCTAGTGTTCCCTGGCAGTCTCAATTCCAAGTATTAACTAAGCGCACAAGCTCGGGATTCCTAAGAGTGCTACGGCCATAAGCAATGACTGTTGGCTGTAGAAGACTATTTGTAATGCCTGTTCTAAGAGTAACTCCTGTTACAGAGCTGCTTGTAAACTAAAAAGCCTCAAAACTCAAAATAAATGACTGGCTTTCCAGTGTTTTTTGTTTATTTGTTTTTTTATTTGTTTGTTTATTTTTATTCATTTATTGTTTATTTGTTTATTTTTTTTTAAGTTTTGATCTCCTCTTGTGTTTAAATGACTGTAGCTACAATCTTCACAATCGGAGCCTTAAGCTCAATGGCTTACAGCGCCTAGTGTTCCCTGGCAGTCTCCATTCCAAGTATTAACTAAGCGCACAAGCTCGGGATTCCTAAGAGTGCTATGGCCATAAGCAATGACTGTTGGCTGTAGAAGACAATTTGTAATGACTGTTCTAAGAGCAACTCTTGCTGCTTGTGAACTAAAAAGCCTCACAACTCAAAATAAATGACTGGCTTTCCAGTGTTTTTTGTTTGTTTGTTTTTTTATTTGTTTGTTTATTTTTTATTCATTTATTGTTTATTTGTTTATTTCTTAAAAGTTTTGATCTCCTCTTGTGTTTAAATGACTGTAGCTACAATCTTCACAATCGGAGCCTTAAGCTCAATGGCTTACAGCGCCTAGTGTTCCCTGGCAGTCTCCATTCCAAGTATTAACTAAGCGCACAAGCTCGGGATTCCTAAGAGTGCTATGGCCATAAGCAATGACTGTTGGCTGTAGAAGACAATTTGTAATGCCTGTTCTAAGAGTAACTCTTGTTACAGAGCTGCTTGTAAACTAAAAAGCCTCAAAACTCAAAATAAATGACTGGCTTTCCAGTGTTTTTTGTTTATTTGTTTTTTTATTTGTTTGTTTATTTTTTATTCATTTATTGTTTATTTGTTTATTTTTTAAAAGTTTTGATCTCCTCTTGTGTTTAAATGACTGTAGCTACAATCTTCACAATCGGAGCCTTAAGCTCAATGGCTTACAGCGCCTAGTGTTCCCTGGCAGTCTCCATTCCAAGTATTAACTAAGCGCACAAGCTCGGGATTCCTAAGAGTGCTATGGCCATAAGCAATGACTGTTGGCTGTAGAAGACAATTTGTAATGACTGTTCTAAGAGCAACTCTTGCTGCTTGTGAACTAAAAAGCCTCACAACTCAAAATAAATGACTGGCTTTCCAGTGTTTTTTGTTTGTTTGTTTTTTTATTTGTTTATTTATTTTTTATTCATTTATTGTTTATTTGTTTATTTCTTAAAAGTTTTGATCTCCTCTTGTGTTTAAATGACTGTAGCTACAATCTTCACAATCGGAGCCTTAAGCTAAAAAGCTTACAGCGCCTAGTGTTCCCTGGCAGTCTCAATTCCAAGTATTAACTAAGCGCACAAGCTCGGGATTCCTAAGAGTGCTACGGCCATAAGCAATGACTGTTGGCTGTAGAAGACTATTTGTAATGCCTGTTCTAAGAGTAACTCTTGTTACAGAGCTGCTTGTAAACTAAAAAGCCTCAAAACTCAAAATAAATGACTGGCTTTCCAGTGTTTTTTGTTTATTTGTTTTTTTACTTGTTTGTTTATTTTTAATTCATTTATTGTTTATTTGTTTATTTTTTAAAAGTTTTGATCTCCTCTTGTGTTTAAATGACTGTAGCTCCAATCTTCACAATCGGAGCCTTAAGCTCAATGGCTTACAGCGCCTAGTGTTCCCTGGCAGTCTCCATTCCAAGTATTAACTAAGCGCACAAGCTCGGGATTCCTAAGAGTGCTATGGCCATAAGCAATGACTGTTGGCTGTAGAAGACAATTTGTAATGACTGTTCTAAGAGCATCTCTTGCTGCTTGTGAACTAAAAAGCCTCACAACTCAAAATAAATGACTGGCTTTCCAGTGTTTTTTGTATGTTTGTTTTTTTATTTGTTTGTTTATTTTTTATTCATTTATTGTTTATTTGTTTATTTCTTAAAAGTTTTGATCTCCTCTTGTGTTTAAATGACTGTAGCTACAATCTTCACAATCGGAGCCTTAAGCTCAATGGCTTACAGCGCCTAGTGTTCCCTGGCAGTCTCCATTCCAAGTATTAACTAAGCGCACAAGCTCGGGATTCCTAAGAGTGCTATGGCCATAAGCAATGACTGTTGGCTGTAGAAGACTATTTGTAATGCCTGTTCTAAGAGTAACTCTTGTTACAGAGCTGCTTGTAAACTAAAAAGCCTCAAAACTCAAAATAAATGACTGGCTTTCCAGTGTTTTTTGTTTATTTGTTTTTTTATTTGTTTGTTTATTTTTTATTCATTTATTGTTTATTTGTTTATTTTTTAAAAGTTTTGATCTCCTCTTGTGTTTAAATGACTGTAGCTACAATCTTCACAATCGGAGCCTTAAGCTCAATGGCTTACAGCGCCTAGTGTTCCCTGGCAGTCTCCATTCCAAGTATTAACTAAGCGCACAAGCTCGGGATTCCTAAGAGTGCTATGGCCATAAGCAATGACTGTTGGCTGTAGAAGACAATTTGTAATGACTGTTCTAAGAGCAACTCTTGCTGCTTGTGAACTAAAAAGCCTCACAACTCAAAATAAATGACTGGCTTTCCAGTGTTTTTTGTTTGTTTGTTTTTTTATTTGTTTGTTTATTTTTTATTCATTTATTGTTTATTTGTTTATTTCTTAAAAGTTTTGATCTCCTCTTGTGTTTAAATGACTGTAGCTACAATCTTCACAATCGGAGCCTTAAGCTAAAAAGCTTACAGCGCCTAGTGTTCCCTGGCAGTCTCAATTCCAAGTATTAACTAAGCGCACAAGCTCGGGATTCCTAAGAGTGCTACGGCCATAAGCAATGACTGTTGGCTGTAGAAGACTATTTGTAATGCCTGTTCTAAGAGTAACTCTTGTTACAGAGCTGCTTGTAAACTAAAAAGCCTCAAAACTCAAAATAAATGACTGGCTTTCCAGTGTTTTTTGTTTATTTGTTTTTTTACTTGTTTGTTTATTTTTAATTCATTTATTGTTTATTTGTTTATTTTTTAAAAGTTTTGATCTCCTCTTGTGTTTAAATGACTGTAGCTCCAATCTTCACAATCGGAGCCTTAAGCTCAATGGCTTACAGCGCCTAGTGTTCCCTGGCAGTCTCCATTCCAAGTATTAACTAAGCGCACAAGCTCGGGATTCCTAAGAGTGCTATGGCCATAAGCAATGACTGTTGGCTGTAGAAGACTATTTGTAATGCCTGTTCTAAGAGTAACTCTTGTTACAGAGCTGCTTGTAAACTAAAAAGCCTCAAAACTCAAAATAAATGACTGGCTTTCCAGTGTTTTTTGTTTATTTGTTTTTTTATTTGTTTGTTTATTTTTTATTCATTTATTGTTTATTTGTTTATTTTTTAAAAGTTTTGATCTCCTCTTGTGTTTAAATGACTGTAGCTACAATCTTCACAATCGGAGCCTTAAGCTCAATGGCTTACAGCGCCTAGTGTTCCCTGGCAGTCTCCATTCCAAGTATTAACTAAGCGCACAAGCTCGGGATTCCTAAGAGTGCTATGGCCATAAGCAATGACTGTTGGCTGTAGAAGACAATTTGTAATGACTGTTCTAAGAGCAACTCTTGCTGCTTGTGAACTAAAAAGCCTCACAACTCAAAATAAATGACTGGCTTTCCAGTGTTTTTTGTTTGTTTGTTTTTTTATTTGTTTGTTTATTTTTTATTCATTTATTGTTTATTTGTTTATTTCTTAAAAGTTTTGATCTCCTCTTGTGTTTAAATGACTGTAGCTACAATCTTCACAATCGGAGCCTTAAGCTAAAAAGCTTACAGCGCCTAGTGTTCCCTGGCAGTCTCAATTCCAAGTATTAACTAAGCGCACAAGCTCGGGATTCCTAAGAGTGCTACGGCCATAAGCAATGACTGTTGGCTGTAGAAGACTATTTGTAATGCCTGTTCTAAGAGTAACTCTTGTTACAGAGCTGCTTGTAAACTAAAAAGCCTCAAAACTCAAAATAAATGACTGGCTTTCCAGTGTTTTTTGTTTATTTGTTTTTTTACTTGTTTGTTTATTTTTAATTCATTTATTGTTTATTTGTTTATTTTTTAAAAGTTTTGATCTCCTCTTGTGTTTAAATGACTGTAGCTCCAATCTTCACAATCGGAGCCTTAAGCTCAATGGCTTACAGCGCATAGTGTTCCCTGGCAGTCTCCATTCCAAGTATTAACTAAGCGCACAAGCTCGGGATTCCTAAGAGTGCTATGGCCATAAGCAATGACTGTTGGCTGTAGAAGACAATTTGTAATGACTGTTCTAAGAGCAACTCTTGCTGCTTGTGAACTAAAAAGCCTCACAACTCAAAATAAATGACTGGCTTTCCAGTGTTTTTTGTTTGTTTGTTTTTTTATTTGTTTGTTTATTTTTTATTCATTTATTGTTTATTTGTTTATTTCTTAAAAGTTTTGATCTCCTCTTGTGTTTAAATGACTGTAGCTACAATCTTCACAATCGGAGCCTTAAGCTAAAAAGCTTACAGCGCCTAGTGTTCCCTGGCAGTCTCAATTCCAAGTATTAACTAAGCGCACAAGCTCGGGATTCCTAAGAGTGCTACGGCCATAAGCAATGACTGTTGGCTGTAGAAGACTATTTGTAATGCCTGTTCTAAGAGTAACTCTTGTTACAGAGCTGCTTGTAAACTAAAAAGCCTCAACACTCAAAATAAATGACTGGCTTTCCAGTGTTTTTTGTTTATTTGTTTTTTATTTGTTTGTTTATTTTTTATTCATTTATTGTTTATTTGTTTATTTTTTTTTAAGTTTTGATCTCCTCTTGTGTTTAAATGACTGTAGCTCCAATCTTCACAATCGGAGCCTTAAGCTCAATGGCTTACAGCGCCTAGTGTTCCCTGGCAGTCTCCATTCCAAGTATTAACTAAGCGCACAAGCTCGGGATTCCTAAGAGTGCTATGGCCATAAGCAATGACTGTTGGCTGTAGAAGACAATTTGTAATGACTGTTCTAAGAGCAACTCTTGCTGCTTGTGAACTAAAAAGCCTCACAACTCAAAATAAATGACTGGCTTTCCAGTGTTTTTTGTTTGTTTGTTTTTTTATTTGTTTGTTTATTTTTTATTCATTTATTGTTTATTTGTTTATTTCTTAAAAGTTTTGATCTCCTCTTGTGTTTAAATGACTGTAGCTACAATCTTCACAATCGGAGCCTTAAGCTAAAAAGCTTACAGCGCCTAGTGTTCCCTGGCAGTCTCAATTCCAAGTATTAACTAAGCGCACAAGCTCGGGATTCCTAAGAGTGCTACGGCCATAAGCAATGACTGTTGGCTGTAGAAGACTATTTGTAATGCCTGTTCTAAGAGTAACTCTTGTTACAGAGCTGCTTGTAAACTAAAAAGCCTCAAAACTCAAAATAAATGACTGGCTTTCCAGTGTTTTTTGTTTATTTGTTTTTTTACTTGTTTGTTTATTTTTAATTCATTTATTGTTTATTTGTTTATTTTTTAAAAGTTTTGATCTCCTCTTGTGTTTAAATGACTGTAGCTCCAATCTTCACAATCGGAGCCTTAAGCTCAATGGCTTACAGCGCCTAGTGTTCCCTGGCAGTCTCCATTCCAAGTATTAACTAAGCGCACAAGCTCGGGATTCCTAAGAGTGCTATGGCCATAAGCAATGACTGTTGGCTGTAGAAGACAATTTGTAATGACTGTTCTAAGAGCAACTCTTGCTGCTTGTGAACTAAAAAGCCTCACAACTCAAAATAAATGACTGGCTTTCCAGTGTTTTTTGTTTGTTTGTTTTTTATTTGTTTGTTTATTTTTTATTCATTTATTGTTTATTTGTTTATTTCTTAAAAGTTTTGATCTCCTCTTGTGTTTAAATGACTGTAGCTACAATCTTCACAATCGGAGCCTTAAGCTAAAAAGCTTACAGCGCCTAGTGTTCCCTGGCAGTCTCAATTCCAAGTATTAACTAAGCGCACAAGCTCGGGATTCCTAAGAGTGCTACGGCCATAAGCAATGACTGTTGGCTGTAGAAGACTATTTGTAATGCCTGTTCTAAGAGTAACTCTTGTTACAGAGCTGCTTGTAAACTAAAAAGCCTCAAAACTCAAAATAAATGACTGGCTTTCCAGTGTTTTTTGTTTATTTGTTTTTTTATTTGTTTGTTTATTTTTATTCATTTATTGTTTATTTGTTTATTTTTTTAAAAGTTTTGATCTCCTCTTGTGTTTAAATGACTGTAGCTACAATCTTCACAATCGGAGCCTTAAGCTCAATGGCTTACAGCGCCTAGTGTTCCCTGGCAGTCTCCATTCCAAGTATTAACTAAGCGCACAAGCTCGGGATTCCTAAGAGTGCTATGGCCATAAGCAATGACTGTTGGCTGTAGAAGACAATTTGTAATGACTGTTCTAAGAGCAACTCTTGCTGCATGTGAACTAAAAAGCCTCACAACTCAAAATAAATGACTGGCTTTCCAGTGTTTTTTGTTTGTTTGTTTTTTTATTTGTTTGTTTATTTTTTATTCATTTATTGTTTATTTGTTTATTTCTTAAAAGTTTTGATCTCCTCTTGTGTTTAAATGACTGTAGCTACAATCTTCACAATCGGAGCCTTAAGCTAAAAAGCTTACAGCGCCTAGTGTTCCCTGGCAGTCTCAATTCCAAGTATTAACTAAGCGCACAAGCTCGGGATTCCTAAGAGTGCTACGGCCATAAGCAATGACTGTTGGCTGTAGAAGACTATTTGTAATGCCTGTTCTAAGAGTAACTCTTGTTACAGAGCTGCTTGTAAACTAAAAAGCCTCAAAACTCAAAATAAATGACTGGCTTTCCAGTGTTTTTTGTTTATTTGTTTTTTTATTTGTTTGTTTATTTTTATTCATTTATTGTTTATTTGTTTATTTTTTTTTAAGTTTTGATCTCCTCTTGTGTTTAAATGACTGTAGCTACAATCTTCACAATCGGAGCCTTAAGCTCAATGGCTTACAGCGCCTAGTGTTCCCTGGCAGTCTCCATTCCAAGTATTAACTAAGCGCACAAGCTTTGGATTCCTAAGAGTGCTATGGCCATAAGCAATGACTGTTGGCTGTAGAAGACAATTTGTAATGACTGTTCTAAGAGCAACTCTTGCTGCTTGTGAACTAAAAAGCCTCACAACTCAAAATAAATGACTGGCTTTCCAGTGTTTTTTGTTTGTTTGTTTTTTTATTTGTTTGTTTATTTTTTATTCATTTATTGTTTATTTGTTTATTTCTTAAAAGTTTTGATCTCCTCTTGTGTTTAAATGACTGTAGCTACAATCTTCACAATCGGAGCCTTAAGCTCAATGGCTTACAGCGCCTAGTGTTCCCTGGCAGTCTCCATTCCAAGTATTAACTAAGCGCACAAGCTCGGGATTCCTAAGAGTGCTATGGCCATAAGCAATGACTGTTGGCTGTAGAAGACAATTTGTAATGACTGTTCTAAGAGCAACTCTTGCTGCATGTGAACTAAAAAGCCTCACAACTCAAAATAAATGACTGGCTTTCCAGTGTTTTTTGTTTGTTTGTTTTTTTATTTGTTTGTTTATTTTTTATTCATTTATTGTTTATTTGTTTATTTCTTAAAAGTTTTGATCTCCTCTTGTGTTTAAATGACTGTAGCTACAATCTTCACAATCGGAGCCTTAAGCTAAAAAGCTTACAGCGCCTAGTGTTCCCTGGCAGTCTCAATTCCAAGTATTAACTAAGCGCACAAGCTCGGGATTCCTAAGAGTGCTACGGCCATAAGCAATGACTGTTGGCTGTAGAAGACTATTTGTAATGCCTGTTCTAAGAGTAACTCTTGTTACAGAGCTGCTTGTAAACTAAAAAGCCTCAAAACTCAAAATAAATGACTGGCTTTCCAGTGTTTTTTGTTTATTTGTTTTTTTATTTGTTTGTTTATTTTTATTCATTTATTGTTTATTTGTTTATTTTTTTTTAAGTTTTGATCTCCTCTTGTGTTTAAATGACTGTAGCTACAATCTTCACAATCGGAGCCTTAAGCTCAATGGCTTACAGCGCCTAGTGTTCCCTGGCAGTCTCCATTCCAAGTATTAACTAAGCGCACAAGCTCGGGATTCCTAAGAGTGCTATGGCCATAAGCAATGACTGTTGGCTGTAGAAGACAATTTGTAATGACTGTTCTAAGAGCAACTCTTGCTGCATGTGAACTAAAAAGCCTCACAACTCAAAATAAATGACTGGCTTTCCAGTGTTTTTTGTTTGTTTGTTTTTTTATTTGTTTGTTTATTTTTTATTCATTTATTGTTTATTTGTTTATTTCTTAAAAGTTTTGATCTCCTCTTGTGTTTAAATGACTGTAGCTACAATCTTCACAATCGGAGCCTTAAGCTAAAAAGCTTACAGCGCCTAGTGTTCCCTGGCAGTCTCAATTCCAAGTATTAACTAAGCGCACAAGCTCGGGATTCCTAAGAGTGCTACGGCCATAAGCAATGACTGTTGGCTGTAGAAGACTATTTGTAATGCCTGTTCTAAGAGTAACTCTTGTTACAGAGCTGCTTGTAAACTAAAAAGCCTCAAAACTCAAAATAAATGACTGGCTTTCCAGTGTTTTTTGTTTATTTGTTTTTTTATTTGTTTGTTTATTTTTATTCATTTATTGTTTATTTGTTTATTTTTTTTTAAGTTTTGATCTCCTCTTGTGTTTAAATGACTGTAGCTACAATCTTCACAATCGGAGCCTTAAGCTCAATGGCTTACAGCGCCTAGTGTTCCCTGGCAGTCTCCATTCCAAGTATTAACTAAGCGCACAAGCTTTGGATTCCTAAGAGTGCTATGGCCATAAGCAATGACTGTTGGCTGTAGAAGACAATTTGTAATGACTGTTCTAAGAGCAACTCTTGCTGCTTGTGAACTAAAAAGCCTCACAACTCAAAATAAATGACTGGCTTTCCAGTGTTTTTTGTTTGTTTGTTTTTTTATTTGTTTGTTTATTTTTTATTCATTTATTGTTTATTTGTTTATTTCTTAAAAGTTTTGATCTCCTCTTGTGTTTAAATGACTGTAGCTACAATCTTCACAATCGGAGCCTTAAGCTCAATGGCTTACAGCGCCTAGTGTTCCCTGGCAGTCTCCATTCCAAGTATTAACTAAGCGCACAAGCTCGGGATTCCTAAGAGTGCTATGGCCATAAGCAATGACTGTTGGCTGTAGAAGACAATTTGTAATGACTGTTCTAAGAGCAACTCTTGCTGCATGTGAACTAAAAAGCCTCACAACTCAAAATAAATGACTGGCTTTCCAGTGTTTTTTGTTTGTTTGTTTTTTTATTTGTTTGTTTATTTTTTATTCATTTATTGTTTATTTGTTTATTTCTTAAAAGTTTTGATCTCCTCTTGTGTTTAAATGACTGTAGCTACAATCTTCACAATCGGAGCCTTAAGCTAAAAAGCTTACAGCGCCTAGTGTTCCCTGGCAGTCTCAATTCCAAGTATTAACTAAGCGCACAAGCTCGGGATTCCTAAGAGTGCTACGGCCATAAGCAATGACTGTTGGCTGTAGAAGACTATTTGTAATGCCTGTTCTAAGAGTAACTCTTGTTACAGAGCTGCTTGTAAACTAAAAAGCCTCAAAACTCAAAATAAATGACTGGCTTTCCAGTGTTTTTTGTTTATTTGTTTTTTTACTTGTTTGTTTATTTTTAATTCATTTATTGTTTATTTGTTTATTTTTTAAAAGTTTTGATCTCCTCTTGTGTTTAAATGACTGTAGCTCCAATCTTCACAATCGGAGCCTTAAGTTCAATGGCTTACAGCGCCTAGTGTTCCCTGGCAGTCTCCATTCCAAGTATTAACTAAGCGCACAAGCTCGGGATTCCTAAGAGTGCTATGGCCATAAGCAATGACTGTTGGCTGTAGAAGACAATTTGTAATGACTGTTCTAAGAGCAACTCTTGCTGCTTGTGAACTAAAAAGCCTCACAACTCAAAATAAATGACTGGCTTTCCAGTGTTTTTTGTTTGTTTGTTTTTTTATTTGTTTGTTTATTTTTTATTCATTTATTGTTTATTTGTTTATTTCTTAAAAGTTTTGATCTCCTCTTGTGTTTAAATGACTGTAGCTACAATCTTCACAATCGGAGCCTTAAGCTAAAAAGCTTACAGCGCCTAGTGTTCCCTGGCAGTCTCAATTCCAAGTATTAACTAAGCGCACAAGCTCGGGATTCCTAAGAGTGCTACGGCCATAAGCAATGACTGTTGGCTGTAGAAGACTATTTGTAATGCCTGTTCTAAGGGTAACTCTTGTTACAGAGCTGCTTGTAAACTAAAAAGCCTCAACACTCAAAATAAATGACTGGCTTTCCAGTGTTTTTTGTTTATTTGTTTTTTTATTTGTTTGTTTATTTTTTATTCATTTATTGTTTATTTGTTTATTTTTTTAAAGTTTTGATCTCCTCTTGTGTTTAAATGACTGTAGCTCCAATCTTCACAATCGGAGCCTTAAGCTCAATGGCTTACAGCGCCTAGTGTTCCCTGGCAGTCTCCATTCCAAGTATTAACTAAGCGCACAAGCTCGGGATTCCTAAGAGTGCTATGGCCATAAGCAATGACTGTTGGCTGTAGAAGACAATTTGTAATGACTGTTCTAAGAGCAACTCTTGCTGCTTGTGAACTAAAAAGCCTCACAACTCAAAATAAATGACTGGCTTTCCAGTGTTTTTTGTTTGTTTGTTTTTTTATTTGTTTGTTTATTTTTTATTCATTTATTGTTTATTTGTTTATTTTTTTTTAAGTTTTGATCTCCTCTTGTGTTTAAATGACTGTAGCTACAATCTTCACAATCGGAGCCTTAAGCTCAATGGCTTACAGCGCCTAGTGTTCCCTGGCAGTCTCCATTCCAAGTATTAACTAAGCGCACAAGCTTTGGATTCCTAAGAGTGCTATGGCCATAAGCAATGACTGTTGGCTGTAGAAGACAATTTGTAATGACTGTTCTAAGAGCAACTCTTGCTGCTTGTGAACTAAAAAGCCTCACAACTCAAAATAAATGACTGGCTTTCCAGTGTTTTTTGTTTGTTTGTTTTTTTATTTGTTTGTTTATTTTTTATTCATTTATTGTTTATTTGTTTATTTCTTAAAAGTTTTGATCTCCTCTTGTGTTTAAATGACTGTAGCTACAATCTTCACAATCGGAGCCTTAAGCTCAATGGCTTACAGCGCCTAGTGTTCCCTGGCAGTCTCCATTCCAAGTATTAACTAAGCGCACAAGCTCGGGATTCCTAAGAGTGCTATGGCCATAAGCAATGACTGTTGGCTGTAGAAGACAATTTGTAATGACTGTTCTAAGAGCAACTCTTGCTGCATGTGAACTAAAAAGCCTCACAACTCAAAATAAATGACTGGCTTTCCAGTGTTTTTTGTTTGTTTGTTTTTTTATTTGTTTGTTTATTTTTTATTCATTTATTGTTTATTTGTTTATTTCTTAAAAGTTTTGATCTCCTCTTGTGTTTAAATGACTGTAGCTACAATCTTCACAATCGGAGCCTTAAGCTAAAAAGCTTACAGCGCCTAGTGTTCCCTGGCAGTCTCAATTCCAAGTATTAACTAAGCGCACAAGCTCGGGATTCCTAAGAGTGCTACGGCCATAAGCAATGACTGTTGGCTGTAGAAGACTATTTGTAATGCCTGTTCTAAGAGTAACTCTTGTTACAGAGCTGCTTGTAAACTAAAAAGCCTCAAAACTCAAAATAAATGACTGGCTTTCCAGTGTTTTTTGTTTATTTGTTTTTTTATTTGTTTGTTTATTTTTATTCATTTATTGTTTATTTGTTTATTTTTTTTTAAGTTTTGATCTCCTCTTGTGTTTAAATGACTGTAGCTACAATCTTCACAATCGGAGCCTTAAGCTCAATGGCTTACAGCGCCTAGTGTTCCCTGGCAGTCTCCATTCCAAGTATTAACTAAGCGCACAAGCTTTGGATTCCTAAGAGTGCTATGGCCATAAGCAATGACTGTTGGCTGTAGAAGACAATTTGTAATGACTGTTCTAAGAGCAACTCTTGCTGCTTGTGAACTAAAAAGCCTCACAACTCAAAATAAATGACTGGCTTTCCAGTGTTTTTTGTTTGTTTGTTTTTTTATTTGTTTGTTTATTTTTTATTCATTTATTGTTTATTTGTTTATTTCTTAAAAGTTTTGATCTCCTCTTGTGTTTAAATGACTGTAGCTACAATCTTCACAATCGGAGCCTTAAGCTAAAAAGCTTACAGCGCCTAGTGTTCCCTGGCAGTCTCAATTCCAAGTATTAACTAAGCGCACAAGCTCGGGATTCCTAAGAGTGCTACGGCCATAAGCAATGACTGTTGGCTGTAGAAGACTATTTGTAATGCCTGTTCTAAGAGTAACTCTTGTTACAGAGCTGCTTGTAAACTAAAAAGCCTCAAAACTCAAAATAAATGACTGGCTTTCCAGTGTTTTTTGTTTATTTGTTTTTTTACTTGTTTGTTTATTTTTAATTCATTTATTGTTTATTTGTTTATTTTTTAAAAGTTTTGATCTCCTCTTGTGTTTAAATGACTGTAGCTCCAATCTTCACAATCGGAGCCTTAAGTTCAATGGCTTACAGCGCCTAGTGTTCCCTGGCAGTCTCCATTCCAAGTATTAACTAAGCGCACAAGCTCGGGATTCCTAAGAGTGCTATGGCCATAAGCAATGACTGTTGGCTGTAGAAGACAATTTGTAATGACTGTTCTAAGAGCAACTCTTGCTGCTTGTGAACTAAAAAGCCTCACAACTCAAAATAAATGACTGGCTTTCCAGTGTTTTTTGTTTGTTTGTTTTTTTATTTGTTTGTTTATTTTTTATTCATTTATTGTTTATTTGTTTATTTCTTAAAAGTTTTGATCTCCTCTTGTGTTTAAATGACTGTAGCTACAATCTTCACAATCGGAGCCTTAAGCTAAAAAGCTTACAGCGCCTAGTGTTCCCTGGCAGTCTCAATTCCAAGTATTAACTAAGCGCACAAGCTCGGGATTCCTAAGAGTGCTACGGCCATAAGCAATGACTGTTGGCTGTAGAAGACTATTTGTAATGCCTGTTCTAAGGGTAACTCTTGTTACAGAGCTGCTTGTAAACTAAAAAGCCTCAACACTCAAAATAAATGACTGGCTTTCCAGTGTTTTTTGTTTATTTGTTTTTTTATTTGTTTGTTTATTTTTTATTCATTTATTGTTTATTTGTTTATTTTTTTAAAGTTTTGATCTCCTCTTGTGTTTAAATGACTGTAGCTCCAATCTTCACAATCGGAGCCTTAAGCTCAATGGCTTACAGCGCCTAGTGTTCCCTGGCAGTCTCCATTCCAAGTATTAACTAAGCGCACAAGCTCGGGATTCCTAAGAGTGCTATGGCCATAAGCAATGACTGTTGGCTGTAGAAGACAATTTGTAATGACTGTTCTAAGAGCAACTCTTGCTGCTTGTGAACTAAAAAGCCTCACAACTCAAAATAAATGACTGGCTTTCCAGTGTTTTTTGTTTGTTTGTTTTTTTATTTGTTTGTTTATTTTTTATTCATTTATTGTTTATTTGTTTATTTCTTAAAAGTTTTGATCTCCTCTTGTGTTTAAATGACTGTAGCTACAATCTTCACAATCGGAGCCTTAAGCTAAAAAGCTTACAGCGCCTAGTGTTCCCTGGCAGTCTCAATTCCAAGTATTAACTAAGCGCACAAGCTCGGGATTCCTAAGAGTGCTACGGCCATAAGCAATGACTGTTGGCTGTAGAAGACTATTTGTAATGCCTGTTCTAAGAGTAACTCTTGTTACAGAGCTGCTTGTAAACTAAAAAGCCTCAAAACTCAAAATAAATGACTGGCTTTCCAGTGTTTTTTGTTTATTTGTTTTTTTACTTGTTTGTTTATTTTTAATTCATTTATTGTTTATTTGTTTATTTTTTAAAAGTTTTGATCTCCTCTTGTGTTTAAATGACTGTAGCTCCAATCTTCACAATCGGAGCCTTAAGTTCAATGGCTTACAGCGCCTAGTGTTCCCTGGCAGTCTCCATTCCAAGTATTAACTAAGCGCACAAGCTCGGGATTCCTAAGAGTGCTATGGCCATAAGCAATGACTGTTGGCTGTAGAAGACAATTTGTAATGACTGTTCTAAGAGCAACTCTTGCTGCTTGTGAACTAAAAAGCCTCACAACTCAAAATAAATGACTGGCTTTCCAGTGTTTTTTGTTTGTTTGTTTTTTTATTTGTTTGTTTATTTTTTATTCATTTATTGTTTATTTGTTTATTTCTTAAAAGTTTTGATCTCCTCTTGTGTTTAAATGACTGTAGCTACAATCTTCACAATCGGAGCCTTA
The DNA here is from genome assembly GCF_029633855.1 of Hoplias malabaricus. Taxonomy (NCBI): domain Eukaryota; kingdom Metazoa; phylum Chordata; class Actinopteri; order Characiformes; family Erythrinidae; genus Hoplias; species Hoplias malabaricus. The sequence continues at coordinate 24,436,434 of NC_089802.1, read as the reverse complement.
AGCTAAAAAGCTTACAGCGCCTAGTGTTCCCTGGCAGTCTCAATTCCAAGTATTAACTAAGCGCACAAGCTCGGGATTCCTAAGAGTGCTACGGCCATAAGCAATGACTGTTGGCTGTAGAAGACTATTTGTAATGCCTGTTCTAAGGGTAACTCTTGTTACAGAGCTGCTTGTAAACTAAAAAGCCTCAACACTCAAAATAAATGACTGGCTTTCCAGTGTTTTTTGTTTATTTGTTTTTTTATTTGTTTGTTTATTTTTTATTCATTTATTGTTTATTTGTTTATTTTTTTAAAGTTTTGATCTCCTCTTGTGTTTAAATGACTGTAGCTCCAATCTTCACAATCGGAGCCTTAAGCTCAATGGCTTACAGCGCCTAGTGTTCCCTGGCAGTCTCCATTCCAAGTATTAACTAAGCGCACAAGCTCGGGATTCCTAAGAGTGCTATGGCCATAAGCAATGACTGTTGGCTGTAGAAGACAATTTGTAATGACTGTTCTAAGAGCAACTCTTGCTGCTTGTGAACTAAAAAGCCTCACAACTCAAAATAAATGACTGGCTTTCCAGTGTTTTTTGTTTGTTTGTTTTTTTATTTGTTTGTTTATTTTTTATTCATTTATTGTTTATTTGTTTATTTTTTTTTAAGTTTTGATCTCCTCTTGTGTTTAAATGACTGTAGCTACAATCTTCACAATCGGAGCCTTAAGCTCAATGGCTTACAGCGCCTAGTGTTCCCTGGCAGTCTCCATTCCAAGTATTAACTAAGCGCACAAGCTTTGGATTCCTAAGAGTGCTATGGCCATAAGCAATGACTGTTGGCTGTAGAAGACAATTTGTAATGACTGTTCTAAGAGCAACTCTTGCTGCTTGTGAACTAAAAAGCCTCACAACTCAAAATAAATGACTGGCTTTCCAGTGTTTTTTGTTTGTTTGTTTTTTTATTTGTTTGTTTATTTTTTATTCATTTATTGTTTATTTGTTTATTTCTTAAAAGTTTTGATCTCCTCTTGTGTTTAAATGACTGTAGCTACAATCTTCACAATCGGAGCCTTAAGCTCAATGGCTTACAGCGCCTAGTGTTCCCTGGCAGTCTCCATTCCAAGTATTAACTAAGCGCACAAGCTCGGGATTCCTAAGAGTGCTATGGCCATAAGCAATGACTGTTGGCTGTAGAAGACAATTTGTAATGACTGTTCTAAGAGCAACTCTTGCTGCATGTGAACTAAAAAGCCTCACAACTCAAAATAAATGACTGGCTTTCCAGTGTTTTTTGTTTGTTTGTTTTTTTATTTGTTTGTTTATTTTTTATTCATTTATTGTTTATTTGTTTATTTCTTAAAAGTTTTGATCTCCTCTTGTGTTTAAATGACTGTAGCTACAATCTTCACAATCGGAGCCTTAAGCTAAAAAGCTTACAGCGCCTAGTGTTCCCTGGCAGTCTCAATTCCAAGTATTAACTAAGCGCACAAGCTCGGGATTCCTAAGAGTGCTACGGCCATAAGCAATGACTGTTGGCTGTAGAAGACTATTTGTAATGCCTGTTCTAAGAGTAACTCTTGTTACAGAGCTGCTTGTAAACTAAAAAGCCTCAAAACTCAAAATAAATGACTGGCTTTCCAGTGTTTTTTGTTTATTTGTTTTTTTATTTGTTTGTTTATTTTTATTCATTTATTGTTTATTTGTTTATTTTTTTTTAAGTTTTGATCTCCTCTTGTGTTTAAATGACTGTAGCTACAATCTTCACAATCGGAGCCTTAAGCTCAATGGCTTACAGCGCCTAGTGTTCCCTGGCAGTCTCCATTCCAAGTATTAACTAAGCGCACAAGCTTTGGATTCCTAAGAGTGCTATGGCCATAAGCAATGACTGTTGGCTGTAGAAGACAATTTGTAATGACTGTTCTAAGAGCAACTCTTGCTGCTTGTGAACTAAAAAGCCTCACAACTCAAAATAAATGACTGGCTTTCCAGTGTTTTTTGTTTGTTTGTTTTTTTATTTGTTTGTTTATTTTTTATTCATTTATTGTTTATTTGTTTATTTCTTAAAAGTTTTGATCTCCTCTTGTGTTTAAATGACTGTAGCTACAATCTTCACAATCGGAGCCTTAAGCTAAAAAGCTTACAGCGCCTAGTGTTCCCTGGCAGTCTCAATTCCAAGTATTAACTAAGCGCACAAGCTCGGGATTCCTAAGAGTGCTACGGCCATAAGCAATGACTGTTGGCTGTAGAAGACTATTTGTAATGCCTGTTCTAAGAGTAACTCTTGTTACAGAGCTGCTTGTAAACTAAAAAGCCTCAAAACTCAAAATAAATGACTGGCTTTCCAGTGTTTTTTGTTTATTTGTTTTTTTACTTGTTTGTTTATTTTTAATTCATTTATTGTTTATTTGTTTATTTTTTAAAAGTTTTGATCTCCTCTTGTGTTTAAATGACTGTAGCTCCAATCTTCACAATCGGAGCCTTAAGTTCAATGGCTTACAGCGCCTAGTGTTCCCTGGCAGTCTCCATTCCAAGTATTAACTAAGCGCACAAGCTCGGGATTCCTAAGAGTGCTATGGCCATAAGCAATGACTGTTGGCTGTAGAAGACAATTTGTAATGACTGTTCTAAGAGCAACTCTTGCTGCTTGTGAACTAAAAAGCCTCACAACTCAAAATAAATGACTGGCTTTCCAGTGTTTTTTGTTTGTTTGTTTTTTTATTTGTTTGTTTATTTTTTATTCATTTATTGTTTATTTGTTTATTTCTTAAAAGTTTTGATCTCCTCTTGTGTTTAAATGACTGTAGCTACAATCTTCACAATCGGAGCCTTAAGCTAAAAAGCTTACAGCGCCTAGTGTTCCCTGGCAGTCTCAATTCCAAGTATTAACTAAGCGCACAAGCTCGGGATTCCTAAGAGTGCTACGGCCATAAGCAATGACTGTTGGCTGTAGAAGACTATTTGTAATGCCTGTTCTAAGGGTAACTCTTGTTACAGAGCTGCTTGTAAACTAAAAAGCCTCAACACTCAAAATAAATGACTGGCTTTCCAGTGTTTTTTGTTTATTTGTTTTTTTATTTGTTTGTTTATTTTTTATTCATTTATTGTTTATTTGTTTATTTTTTTAAAGTTTTGATCTCCTCTTGTGTTTAAATGACTGTAGCTCCAATCTTCACAATCGGAGCCTTAAGCTCAATGGCTTACAGCGCCTAGTGTTCCCTGGCAGTCTCCATTCCAAGTATTAACTAAGCGCACAAGCTCGGGATTCCTAAGAGTGCTATGGCCATAAGCAATGACTGTTGGCTGTAGAAGACAATTTGTAATGACTGTTCTAAGAGCAACTCTTGCTGCTTGTGAACTAAAAAGCCTCACAACTCAAAATAAATGACTGGCTTTCCAGTGTTTTTTGTTTGTTTGTTTTTTTATTTGTTTGTTTATTTTTTATTCATTTATTGTTTATTTGTTTATTTCTTAAAAGTTTTGATCTCCTCTTGTGTTTAAATGACTGTAGCTACAATCTTCACAATCGGAGCCTTAAGCTAAAAAGCTTACAGCGCCTAGTGTTCCCTGGCAGTCTCAATTCCAAGTATTAACTAAGCGCACAAGCTCGGGATTCCTAAGAGTGCTACGGCCATAAGCAATGACTGTTGGCTGTAGAAGACTATTTGTAATGCCTGTTCTAAGAGTAACTCTTGTTACAGAGCTGCTTGTAAACTAAAAAGCCTCAAAACTCAAAATAAATGACTGGCTTTCCAGTGTTTTTTGTTTATTTGTTTTTTTACTTGTTTGTTTATTTTTAATTCATTTATTGTTTATTTGTTTATTTTTTAAAAGTTTTGATCTCCTCTTGTGTTTAAATGACTGTAGCTCCAATCTTCACAATCGGAGCCTTAAGTTCAATGGCTTACAGCGCCTAGTGTTCCCTGGCAGTCTCCATTCCAAGTATTAACTAAGCGCACAAGCTCGGGATTCCTAAGAGTGCTATGGCCATAAGCAATGACTGTTGGCTGTAGAAGACAATTTGTAATGACTGTTCTAAGAGCAACTCTTGCTGCTTGTGAACTAAAAAGCCTCACAACTCAAAATAAATGACTGGCTTTCCAGTGTTTTTTGTTTGTTTGTTTTTTTATTTGTTTGTTTATTTTTTATTCATTTATTGTTTATTTGTTTATTTCTTAAAAGTTTTGATCTCCTCTTGTGTTTAAATGACTGTAGCTACAATCTTCACAATCGGAGCCTTAAGCTAAAAAGCTTACAGCGCCTAGTGTTCCCTGGCAGTCTCAATTCCAAGTATTAACTAAGCGCACAAGCTCGGGATTCCTAAGAGTGCTACGGCCATAAGCAATGACTGTTGGCTGTAGAAGACTATTTGTAATGCCTGTTCTAAGGGTAACTCTTGTTACAGAGCTGCTTGTAAACTAAAAAGCCTCAACACTCAAAATAAATGACTGGCTTTCCAGTGTTTTTTGTTTATTTGTTTTTTTATTTGTTTGTTTATTTTTTATTCATTTATTGTTTATTTGTTTATTTTTTTAAAGTTTTGATCTCCTCTTGTGTTTAAATGACTGTAGCTCCAATCTTCACAATCGGAGCCTTAAGCTCAATGGCTTACAGCGCCTAGTGTTCCCTGGCAGTCTCCATTCCAAGTATTAACTAAGCGCACAAGCTCGGGATTCCTAAGAGTGCTATGGCCATAAGCAATGACTGTTGGCTGTAGAAGACAATTTGTAATGACTGTTCTAAGAGCAACTCTTGCTGCTTGTGAACTAAAAAGCCTCACAACTCAAAATAAATGACTGGCTTTCCAGTGTTTTTTGTTTGTTTGTTTTTTTATTTGTTTGTTTATTTTTTATTCATTTATTGTTTATTTGTTTATTTCTTAAAAGTTTTGATCTCCTCTTGTGTTTAAATGACTGTAGCTACAATCTTCACAATCGGAGCCTTAAGCTAAAAAGCTTACAGCGCCTAGTGTTCCCTGGCAGTCTCAATTCCAAGTATTAACTAAGCGCACAAGCTCGGGATTCCTAAGAGTGCTATGGCCATAAGCAATGACTGTTGGCTGTAGAAGACAATTTGTAATGACTGTTCTAAGAGCAACTCTTGCTGCTTGTGAACTAAAAAGCCTCACAACTCAAAATAAATGACTGGCTTTCCAGTGTTTTTTGTTTATTTGTTTTTTTACTTGTTTGTTTATTTTTAATTCATTTATTGTTTATTTGTTTATTTTTTAAAAGTTTTGATCTCCTCTTGTGTTTAAATGACTGTAGCTCCAATCTTCACAATCGGAGCCTTAAGCTCAATGGCTTACAGCGCCTAGTGTTCCCTGGCAGTCTCCATTCCAAGTATTAACTAAGCGCACAAGCTCGGGATTCCTAAGAGTGCTATGGCCATAAGCAATGACTGTTGGCTGTAGAAGACAATTTGTAATGACTGTTCTAAGAGCAACTCTTGCTGCTTGTGAACTAAAAAGCCTCACAACTCAAAATAAATGACTGGCTTTCCAGTGTTTTTTGTTTGTTTGTTTTTTTATTTGTTTGTTTATTTTTTATTCATTTATTGTTTATTTGTTTATTTCTTAAAAGTTTTGATCTCCTCTTGTGTTTAAATGACTGTAGCTACAATCTTCACAATCGGAGCCTTAAGCTAAAAAGCTTACAGCGCCTAGTGTTCCCTGGCAGTCTCAATTCCAAGTATTAACTAAGCGCACAAGCTCGGGATTCCTAAGAGTGCTATGGCCATAAGCAATGACTGTTGGCTGTAGAAGACAATTTGTAATGACTGTTCTAAGAGCAACTCTTGCTGCTTGTGAACTAAAAAGCCTCACAACTCAAAATAAATGACTGGCTTTCCAGTGTTTTTTGTTTGTTTGTTTTTTTATTTGTTTGTTTATTTTTTATTCATTTATTGTTTATTTGTTTATTTCTTAAAAGTTTTGATCTCCTCTTGTGTTTAAATGACTGTAGCTACAATCTTCACAATCGGAGCCTTAAGCTAAAAAGCTTACAGCGCCTAGTGTTCCCTGGCAGTCTCAATTCCAAGTATTAACTAAGCGCACAAGCTCGGGATTCCTAAGAGTGCTACGGCCATAAGCAATGACTGTTGGCTGTAGAAGACTATTTGTAATGCCTGTTCTAAGAGTAACTCTTGTTACAGAGCTGCTTGTAAACTAAAAAGCCTCAAAACTCAAAATAAATGACTGGCTTTCCAGTGTTTTTTGTTTATTTGTTTTTTTACTTGTTTGTTTATTTTTAATTCATTTATTGTTTATTTGTTTATTTTTTAAAAGTTTTGATCTCCTCTTGTGTTTAAATGACTGTAGCTCCAATCTTCACAATCGGAGCCTTAAGCTCAATGGCTTACAGCGCCTAGTGTTCCCTGGCAGTCTCCATTCCAAGTATTAACTAAGCGCACAAGCTCGGGATTCCTAAGAGTGCTATGGCCATAAGCAATGACTGTTGGCTGTAGAAGACAATTTGTAATGACTGTTCTAAGAGCAACTCTTGCTGCTTGTGAACTAAAAAGCCTCAAAACTCAAAATAAATGACTGGCTTTCCAGTGTTTTTTGTTTGTTTGTTTTTTTATTTGTTTGTTTATTTTTTATTCATTTATTGTTTATTTGTTTATTTCTTAAAAGTTTTGATCTCCTCTTGTGTTTAAATGACTGTAGCTACAATCTTCACAATCGGAGCCTTAAGCTAAAAAGCTTACAGCGCCTAGTGTTCCCTGGCAGTCTCAATTCCAAGTATTAACTAAGCGCACAAGCTCGGGATTCCTAAGAGTGCTACGGCCATAAGCAATGACTGTTGGCTGTAGAAGACTATTTGTAATGCCTGTTCTAAGAGTAACTCTTGTTACAGAGCTGCTTGTAAACTAAAAAGCCTCACAACTCAAAATAAATGACTGGCTTTCCAGTGTTTTTTGTTTATTTGTTTTTTTATTTGTTTGTTTATTTTTTATTCATTTATTGTTTATTTGTTTATTTTTTTAAAGTTTTGATCTCCTCTTGTGTTTAAATGACTGTAGCTCCAATCTTCACAATCGGAGCCTTAAGCTCAATGGCTTACAGCGCCTAGTGTTCCCTGGCAGTCTCCATTCCAAGTATTAACTAAGCGCACAAGCTCGGGATTCCTAAGAGTGCTATGGCCATAAGCAATGACTGTTGGCTGTAGAAGACAATTTGTAATGACTGTTCTAAGAGCAACTCTTGCTGCTTGTGAACTAAAAAGCCTCACAACTCAAAATAAATGACTGGCTTTCCAGTGTTTTTTGTTTGTTTGTTTTTTTATTTGTTTGTTTATTTTTTATTCATTTATTGTTTATTTGTTTATTTCTTAAAAGTTTTGATCTCCTCTTGTGTTTAAATGACTGTAGCTACAATCTTCACAATCGGAGCCTTAAGCTAAAAAGCTTACAGCGCCTAGTGTTCCCTGGCAGTCTCAATTCCAAGTATTAACTAAGCGCACAAGCTCGGGATTCCTAAGAGTGCTACGGCCATAAGCAATGACTGTTGGCTGTAGAAGACTATTTGTAATGCCTGTTCTAAGAGTAACTCTTGTTACAGAGCTGCTTGTAAACTAAAAAGCCTCAAAACTCAAAATAAATGACTGGCTTTCCAGTGTTTTTTGTTTATTTGTTTTTTTATTTGTTTGTTTATTTTTATTCATTTATTGTTTATTTGTTTATTTTTTTTTAAGTTTTGATCTCCTCTTGTGTTTAAATGACTGTAGCTACAATCTTCACAATCGGAGCCTTAAGCTCAATGGCTTACAGCGCCTAGTGTTCCCTGGCAGTCTCCATTCCAAGTATTAACTAAGCGCACAAGCTCGGGATTCCTAAGAGTGCTATGGCCATAAGCAATGACTGTTGGCTGTAGAAGACAATTTGTAATGACTGTTCTAAGAGCAACTCTTGCTGCTTGTGAACTAAAAAGCCTCACAACTCAAAATAAATGACTGGCTTTCCAGTGTTTTTTGTTTGTTTGTTTTTTTATTTGTTTGTTTATTTTTTATTCATTTATTGTTTATTTGTTTATTTCTTAAAAGTTTTGATCTCCTCTTGTGTTTAAATGACTGTAGCTACAATCTTCACAATCGGAGCCTTAAGCTAAAAAGCTTACAGCGCCTAGTGTTCCCTGGCAGTCTCAATTCCAAGTATTAACTAAGCGCACAAGCTCGGGATTCCTAAGAGTGCTACGGCCATAAGCAATGACTGTTGGCTGTAGAAGACTATTTGTAATGCCTGTTCTAAGATTAACTCTTGTTACAGAGCTGCTTGTAAACTAAAAAGCCTCAAAACTCAAAATAAATGACTGGCTTTCCAGTGTTTTTTGTTTATTTGTTTTTTTACTTGTTTGTTTATTTTTAATTCATTTATTGTTTATTTGTTTATTTTTTAAAAGTTTTGATCTCCTCTTGTGTTTAAATGACTGTAGCTCCAATCTTCACAATCGGAGCCTTAAGCTCAATGGCTTACAGCGCCTAGTGTTCCCTGGCAGTCTCCATTCCAAGTATTAACTAAGCGCACAAGCTCGGGATTCCTAAGAGTGCTATGGCCATAAGCAATGACTGTTGGCTGTAGAAGACAATTTGTAATGACTGTTCTAAGAGCAACTCTTGCTGCTTGTGAACTAAAAAGCCTCACAACTCAAAATAAATGACTGGCTTTCCAGTGTTTTTTGTTTGTTTTTTTTTTTATTTGTTTGTTTATTTTTTATTCATTTATTGTTTATTTGTTTATTTCTTAAAAGTTTTGATCTCCTCTTGTGTTTAAATGACTGTAGCTACAATCTTCACAATCGGAGCCTTAAGCTAAAAAGCTTACAGCGCCTAGTGTTCCCTGGCAGTCTCAATTCCAAGTATTAACTAAGCGCACAAGCTCGGGATTCCTAAGAGTGCTATGGCCATAAGCAATGACTGTTGGCTGTAGAAGACAATTTGTAATGACTGTTCTAAGAGCAACTCTTGCTGCTTGTGAACTAAAAAGCCTCACAACTCAAAATAAATGACTGGCTTTCCAGTGTTTTTTGTTTGTTTGTTTTTTTATTTGTTTGTTTATTTTTTATTCATTTATTGTTTATTTGTTTATTTCTTAAAAGTTTTGATCTCCTCTTGTGTTTAAATGACTGTAGCTACAATCTTCACAATCGGAGCCTTAAGCTAAAAAGCTTACAGCGCCTAGTGTTCCCTGGCAGTCTCAATTCCAAGTATTAACTAAGCGCACAAGCTCGGGATTCCTAAGAGTGCTACGGCCATAAGCAATGACTGTTGGCTGTAGAAGACTATTTGTAATGCCTGTTCTAAGAGTAACTCTTGTTACAGAGCTGCTTGTAAACTAAAAAGCCTCAAAACTCAAAATAAATGACTGGCTTTTCAGTGTTTTTTGTTTATTTGTTTTTTTACTTGTTTGTTTATTTTTAATTCATTTATTGTTTATTTGTTTATTTTTTAAAAGTTTTGATCTCCTCTTGTGTTTAAATGACTGTAGCTCCAATCTTCACAATCGGAGCCTTAAGCTCAATGGCTTACAGCGCCTAGTGTTCCCTGGCAGTCTCCATTCCAAGTATTAACTAAGCGCACAAGCTCGGGATTCCTAAGAGTGCTATGGCCATAAGCAATGACTGTTGGCTGTAGAAGACAATTTGTAATGACTGTTCTAAGAGCAACTCTTGCTGCTTGTGAACTAAAAAGCCTCACAACTCAAAATAAATGACTGGCTTTCCAGTGTTTTTTGTTTGTTTGTTTTTTTATTTGTTTGTTTATTTTTTATTCATTTATTGTTTATTTGTTTATTTCTTAAAAGTTTTGATCTCCTCTTGTGTTTAAATGACTGTAGCTACAATCTTCACAATCGGAGCCTTAAGCTAAAAAGCTTACAGCGCCTAGTGTTCCCTGGCAGTCTCAATTCCAAGTATTAACTAAGCGCACAAGCTCGGGATTCCTAAGAGTGCTACGGCCATAAGCAATGACTGTTGGCTGTAGAAGACTATTTGTAATGCCTGTTCTAAGAGTAACTCTTGTTACAGAGCTGCTTGTAAACTAAAAAGCCTCAAAACTCAAAATAAATGACTGGCTTTCCAGTGTTTTTTGTTTATTTGTTTTTTTACTTGTTTGTTTATTTTTAATTCATTTATTGTTTATTTGTTTATTTTTTAAAAGTTTTGATCTCCTCTTGTGTTTAAATGACTGTAGCTCCAATCTTCACAATCGGAGCCTTAAGCTCAATGGCTTACAGCGCCTAGTGTTCCCTGGCAGTCTCCATTCCAAGTATTAACTAAGCGCACAAGCTCGGGATTCCTAAGAGTGCTATGGCCATAAGCAATGACTGTTGGCTGTAGAAGACAATTTGTAATGACTGTTCTAAGAGCAACTCTTGCTGCTTGTGAACTAAAAAGCCTCACAACTCAAAATAAATGACTGGCTTTCCAGTGTTTTTTGTTTGTTTTTTTTTTTATTTGTTTGTTTATTTTTTATTCATTTATTGTTTATTTGTTTATTTCTTAAAAGTTTTGATCTCCTCTTGTGTTTAAATGACTGTAGCTACAATCTTCACAATCGGAGCCTTAAGCTAAAAAGCTTACAGCGCCTAGTGTTCCCTGGCAGTCTCAATTCCAAGTATTAACTAAGCGCACAAGCTCGGGATTCCTAAGAGTGCTATGGCCATAAGCAATGACTGTTGGCTGTAGAAGACAATTTGTAATGACTGTTCTAAGAGCAACTCTTGCTGCTTGTGAACTAAAAAGCCTCACAACTCAAAATAAATGACTGGCTTTCCAGTGTTTTTTGTTTGTTTGTTTTTTTACTTGTTTGTTTATTTTTAATTCATTTATTGTTTATTTGTTTATTTTTTAAAAGTTTTGATCTCCTCTTGTGTTTAAATGACTGTAGCTACAATCTTCACAATCGGAGCCTTAAGCTAAAAAGCTTACAGCGCCTAGTGTTCCCTGGCAGTCTCAATTCCAAGTATTAACTAAGCGCACAAGCTCGGGATTCCTAAGAGTGCTATGGCCATAAGCAATGACTGTTGGCTGTAGAAGACAATTTGTAATGACTGTTCTAAGAGCAACTCTTGCTGCTTGTGAACTAAAAAGCCTCACAACTCAAAATAAATGACTGGCTTTCCAGTGTTTTTTGTTTGTTTGTTTTTTTATTTGTTTGTTTATTTTTTATTCATTTATTGTTTATTTGTTTATTTCTTAAAAGTTTTGATCTCCTCTTGTGTTTAAATGACTGTAGCTACAATCTTCACAATCGGAGCCTTAAGCTAAAAAGCTTACAGCGCCTAGTGTTCCCTGGCAGTCTCAATTCCAAGTATTAACTAAGCGCACAAGCTCGGGATTCCTAAGAGTGCTACGGCCATAAGCAATGACTGTTGGCTGTAGAAGACTATTTGTAATGCCTGTTCTAAGAGTAACTCTTGTTACAGAGCTGCTTGTAAACTAAAAAGCCTCAAAACTCAAAATAAATGACTGGCTTTTCAGTGTTTTTTGTTTATTTGTTTTTTTACTTGTTTGTTTATTTTTAATTCATTTATTGTTTATTTGTTTATTTTTTAAAAGTTTTGATCTCCTCTTGTGTTTAAATGACTGTAGCTCCAATCTTCACAATCGGAGCCTTAAGCTCAATGGCTTACAGCGCCTAGTGTTCCCTGGCAGTCTCCATTCCAAGTATTAACTAAGCGCACAAGCTCGGGATTCCTAAGAGTGCTATGGCCATAAGCAATGACTGTTGGCTGTAGAAGACAATTTGTAATGACTGTTCTAAGAGCAACTCTTGCTGCTTGTGAACTAAAAAGCCTCACAACTCAAAATAAATGACTGGCTTTCCAGTGTTTTTTGTTTGTTTGTTTTTTTATTTGTTTGTTTATTTTTTATTCATTTATTGTTTATTTGTTTATTTCTTAAAAGTTTTGATCTCCTCTTGTGTTTAAATGACTGTAGCTACAATCTTCACAATCGGAGCCTTAAGCTAAAAAGCTTACAGCGCCTAGTGTTCCCTGGCAGTCTCAATTCCAAGTATTAACTAAGCGCACAAGCTCGGGATTCCTAAGAGTGCTACGGCCATAAGCAATGACTGTTGGCTGTAGAAGACTATTTGTAATGCCTGTTCTAAGAGTAACTCTTGTTACAGAGCTGCTTGTAAACTAAAAAGCCTCAAAACTCAAAATAAATGACTGGCTTTCCAGTGTTTTTTGTTTATTTGTTTTTTTACTTGTTTGTTTATTTTTAATTCATTTATTGTTTATTTGTTTATTTTTTAAAAGTTTTGATCTCCTCTTGTGTTTAAATGACTGTAGCTCCAATCTTCACAATCGGAGCCTTAAGCTCAATGGCTTACAGCGCCTAGTGTTCCCTGGCAGTCTCCATTCCAAGTATTAACTAAGCGCACAAGCTCGGGATTCCTAAGAGTGCTATGGCCATAAGCAATGACTGTTGGCTGTAGAAGACAATTTGTAATGACTGTTCTAAGAGCAACTCTTGCTGCTTGTGAACTAAAAAGCCTCACAACTCAAAATAAATGACTGGCTTTCCAGTGTTTTTTGTTTGTTTTTTTTTTTATTTGTTTGTTTATTTTTTATTCATTTATTGTTTATTTGTTTATTTCTTAAAAGTTTTGATCTCCTCTTGTGTTTAAATGACTGTAGCTACAATCTTCACAATCGGAGCCTTAAGCTAAAAAGCTTACAGCGCCTAGTGTTCCCTGGCAGTCTCAATTCCAAGTATTAACTAAGCGCACAAGCTCGGGATTCCTAAGAGTGCTATGGCCATAAGCAATGACTGTTGGCTGTAGAAGACAATTTGTAATGACTGTTCTAAGAGCAACTCTTGCTGCTTGTGAACTAAAAAGCCTCACAACTCAAAATAAATGACTGGCTTTCCAGTGTTTTTTGTTTGTTTGTTTTTTTACTTGTTTGTTTATTTTTAATTCATTTATTGTTTATTTGTTTATTTTTTAAAAGTTTTGATCTCCTCTTGTGTTTAAATGACTGTAGCTCCAATCTTCACAATCGGAGCCTTAAGCTCAATGGCTTACAGCGCCTAGTGTTCCCTGGCAGTCTCCATTCCAAGTATTAACTAAGCGCACAAGCTCGGGATTCCTAAGAGTGCTATGGCCATAAGCAATGACTGTTGGCTGTAGAAGACAATTTGTAATGACTGTTCTAAGAGCAACTCTTGCTGCTTGTGAACTAAAAAGCCTCAAAACTCAAAATAAATGACTGGCTTTCCAGTGTTTTTTGTTTGTTTGTTTTTTTATTTGTTTGTTTATTTTTTATTCATTTATTGTTTATTTGTTTATTTCTTAAAAGTTTTGATCTCCTCTTGTGTTTAAATGACTGTAGCTACAATCTTCACAATCGGAGCCTTAAGCTAAAAAGCTTACAGCGCCTAGTGTTCCCTGGCAGTCTCAATTCCAAGTATTAACTAAGCGCACAAGCTCGGGATTCCTAAGAGTGCTACGGCCATAAGCAATGACTGTTGGCTGTAGAAGACTATTTGTAATGCCTGTTCTAAGAGTAACTCTTGTTACAGAGCTGCTTGTAAACTAAAAAGCCTCACAACTCAAAATAAATGACTGGCTTTCCAGTGTTTTTTGTTTATTTGTTTTTTTATTTGTTTGTTTATTTTTTATTCATTTATTGTTTATTTGTTTATTTTTTTAAAGTTTTGATCTCCTCTTGTGTTTAAATGACTGTAGCTCCAATCTTCACAATCGGAGCCTTAAGCTCAATGGCTTACAGCGCCTAGTGTTCCCTGGCAGTCTCCATTCCAAGTATTAACTAAGCGCACAAGCTCGGGATTCCTAAGAGTGCTATGGCCATAAGCAATGACTGTTGGCTGTAGAAGACAATTTGTAATGACTGTTCTAAGAGCAACTCTTGCTGCTTGTGAACTAAAAAGCCTCACAACTCAAAATAAATGACTGGCTTTCCAGTGTTTTTTGTTTGTTTGTTTTTTTATTTGTTTGTTTATTTTTTATTCATTTATTGTTTATTTGTTTATTTCTTAAAAGTTTTGATCTCCTCTTGTGTTTAAATGACTGTAGCTACAATCTTCACAATCGGAGCCTTAAGCTAAAAAGCTTACAGCGCCTAGTGTTCCCTGGCAGTCTCAATTCCAAGTATTAACTAAGCGCACAAGCTCGGGATTCCTAAGAGTGCTACGGCCATAAGCAATGACTGTTGGCTGTAGAAGACTATTTGTAATGCCTGTTCTAAGAGTAACTCTTGTTACAGAGCTGCTTGTAAACTAAAAAGCCTCAAAACTCAAAATAAATGACTGGCTTTCCAGTGTTTTTTGTTTATTTGTTTTTTTATTTGTTTGTTTATTTTTATTCATTTATTGTTTATTTGTTTATTTTTTTTTAAGTTTTGATCTCCTCTTGTGTTTAAATGACTGTAGCTACAATCTTCACAATCGGAGCCTTAAGCTCAATGGCTTACAGCGCCTAGTGTTCCCTGGCAGTCTCCATTCCAAGTATTAACTAAGCGCACAAGCTCGGGATTCCTAAGAGTGCTATGGCCATAAGCAATGACTGTTGGCTGTAGAAGACAATTTGTAATGACTGTTCTAAGAGCAACTCTTGCTGCTTGTGAACTAAAAAGCCTCACAACTCAAAATAAATGACTGGCTTTCCAGTGTTTTTTGTTTGTTTGTTTTTTTATTTGTTTGTTTATTTTTTATTCATTTATTGTTTATTTGTTTATTTCTTAAAAGTTTTGATCTCCTCTTGTGTTTAAATGACTGTAGCTACAATCTTCACAATCGGAGCCTTAAGCTAAAAAGCTTACAGCGCCTAGTGTTCCCTGGCAGTCTCAATTCCAAGTATTAACTAAGCGCACAAGCTCGGGATTCCTAAGAGTGCTACGGCCATAAGCAATGACTGTTGGCTGTAGAAGACTATTTGTAATGCCTGTTCTAAGATTAACTCTTGTTACAGAGCTGCTTGTAAACTAAAAAGCCTCAAAACTCAAAATAAATGACTGGCTTTCCAGTGTTTTTTGTTTATTTGTTTTTTTACTTGTTTGTTTATTTTTAATTCATTTATTGTTTATTTGTTTATTTTTTAAAAGTTTTGATCTCCTCTTGTGTTTAAATGACTGTAGCTCCAATCTTCACAATCGGAGCCTTAAGCTCAATGGCTTACAGCGCCTAGTGTTCCCTGGCAGTCTCCATTCCAAGTATTAACTAAGCGCACAAGCTCGGGATTCCTAAGAGTGCTATGGCCATAAGCAATGACTGTTGGCTGTAGAAGACAATTTGTAATGACTGTTCTAAGAGCAACTCTTGCTGCTTGTGAACTAAAAAGCCTCACAACTCAAAATAAATGACTGGCTTTCCAGTGTTTTTTGTTTGTTTTTTTTTTATTTGTTTGTTTATTTTTTATTCATTTATTGTTTATTTGTTTATTTCTTAAAAGTTTTGATCTCCTCTTGTGTTTAAATGACTGTAGCTACAATCTTCACAATCGGAGCCTTAAGCTAAAAAGCTTACAGCGCCTAGTGTTCCCTGGCAGTCTCAATTCCAAGTATTAACTAAGCGCACAAGCTCGGGATTCCTAAGAGTGCTATGGCCATAAGCAATGACTGTTGGCTGTAGAAGACAATTTGTAATGACTGTTCTAAGAGCAACTCTTGCTGCTTGTGAACTAAAAAGCCTCACAACTCAAAATAAATGACTGGCTTTCCAGTGTTTTTTGTTTGTTTGTTTTTTTATTTGTTTGTTTATTTTTTATTCATTTATTGTTTATTTGTTTATTTCTTAAAAGTTTTGATCTCCTCTTGTGTTTAAATGACTGTAGCTACAATCTTCACAATCGGAGCCTTAAGCTAAAAAGCTTACAGCGCCTAGTGTTCCCTGGCAGTCTCAATTCCAAGTATTAACTAAGCGCACAAGCTCGGGATTCCTAAGAGTGCTACGGCCATAAGCAATGACTGTTGGCTGTAGAAGACTATTTGTAATGCCTGTTCTAAGAGTAACTCTTGTTACAGAGCTGCTTGTAAACTAAAAAGCCTCAAAACTCAAAATAAATGACTGGCTTTTCAGTGTTTTTTGTTTATTTGTTTTTTTACTTGTTTGTTTATTTTTAATTCATTTATTGTTTATTTGTTTATTTTTTAAAAGTTTTGATCTCCTCTTGTGTTTAAATGACTGTAGCTCCAATCTTCACAATCGGAGCCTTAAGCTCAATGGCTTACAGCGCCTAGTGTTCCCTGGCAGTCTCCATTCCAAGTATTAACTAAGCGCACAAGCTCGGGATTCCTAAGAGTGCTATGGCCATAAGCAATGACTGTTGGCTGTAGAAGACAATTTGTAATGACTGTTCTAAGAGCAACTCTTGCTGCTTGTGAACTAAAAAGCCTCACAACTCAAAATAAATGACTGGCTTTCCAGTGTTTTTTGTTTGTTTGTTTTTTTATTTGTTTGTTTATTTTTTATTCATTTATTGTTTATTTGTTTATTTCTTAAAAGTTTTGATCTCCTCTTGTGTTTAAATGACTGTAGCTACAATCTTCACAATCGGAGCCTTAAGCTAAAAAGCTTACAGCGCCTAGTGTTCCCTGGCAGTCTCAATTCCAAGTATTAACTAAGCGCACAAGCTCGGGATTCCTAAGAGTGCTACGGCCATAAGCAATGACTGTTGGCTGTAGAAGACTATTTGTAATGCCTGTTCTAAGAGTAACTCTTGTTACAGAGCTGCTTGTAAACTAAAAAGCCTCAAAACTCAAAATAAATGACTGGCTTTCCAGTGTTTTTTGTTTATTTGTTTTTTTACTTGTTTGTTTATTTTTAATTCATTTATTGTTTATTTGTTTATTTTTTAAAAGTTTTGATCTCCTCTTGTGTTTAAATGACTGTAGCTCCAATCTTCACAATCGGAGCCTTAAGCTCAATGGCTTACAGCGCCTAGTGTTCCCTGGCAGTCTCCATTCCAAGTATTAACTAAGCGCACAAGCTCGGGATTCCTAAGAGTGCTATGGCCATAAGCAATGACTGTTGGCTGTAGAAGACAATTTGTAATGACTGTTCTAAGAGCAACTCTTGCTGCTTGTGAACTAAAAAGCCTCACAACTCAAAATAAATGACTGGCTTTCCAGTGTTTTTTGTTTGTTTTTTTTTTTATTTGTTTGTTTATTTTTTATTCATTTATTGTTTATTTGTTTATTTCTTAAAAGTTTTGATCTCCTCTTGTGTTTAAATGACTGTAGCTACAATCTTCACAATCGGAGCCTTAAGCTAAAAAGCTTACAGCGCCTAGTGTTCCCTGGCAGTCTCAATTCCAAGTATTAACTAAGCGCACAAGCTCGGGATTCCTAAGAGTGCTATGGCCATAAGCAATGACTGTTGGCTGTAGAAGACAATTTGTAATGACTGTTCTAAGAGCAACTCTTGCTGCTTGTGAA
This sequence comes from Hoplias malabaricus, assembly GCF_029633855.1. Taxonomy (NCBI): domain Eukaryota; kingdom Metazoa; phylum Chordata; class Actinopteri; order Characiformes; family Erythrinidae; genus Hoplias; species Hoplias malabaricus. The sequence goes on along the minus strand of NC_089802.1, from coordinate 24,419,061 downwards.
CTAAAAAGCCTCACAACTCAAAATAAATGACTGGCTTTCCAGTGTTTTTTGTTTGTTTGTTTTTTTATTTGTTTGTTTATTTTTTATTCATTTATTGTTTATTTGTTTATTTCTTAAAAGTTTTGATCTCCTCTTGTGTTTAAATGACTGTAGCTACAATCTTCACAATCGGAGCCTTAAGCTAAAAAGCTTACAGCGCCTAGTGTTCCCTGGCAGTCTCAATTCCAAGTATTAACTAAGCGCACAAGCTCGGGATTCCTAAGAGTGCTACGGCCATAAGCAATGACTGTTGGCTGTAGAAGACTATTTGTAATGCCTGTTCTAAGAGTAACTCTTGTTACAGAGCTGCTTGTAAACTAAAAAGCCTCAAAACTCAAAATAAATGACTGGCTTTTCAGTGTTTTTTGTTTATTTGTTTTTTTACTTGTTTGTTTATTTTTAATTCATTTATTGTTTATTTTTTTATTTTTTAAAAGTTTTGATCTCCTCTTGTGTTTAAATGACTGTAGCTCCAATCTTCACAATCGGAGCCTTAAGCTCAATGGCTTACAGCGCCTAGTGTTCCCTGGCAGTCTCCATTCCAAGTATTAACTAAGCGCACAAGCTCGGGATTCCTAAGAGTGCTATGGCCATAAGCAATGACTGTTGGCTGTAGAAGACAATTTGTAATGACTGTTCTAAGAGCAACTCTTGCTGCTTGTGAACTAAAAAGCCTCACAACTCAAAATAAATGACTGGCTTTCCAGTGTTTTTTGTTTGTTTGTTTTTTTATTTGTTTGTTTATTTTTTATTCATTTATTGTTTATTTGTTTATTTCTTAAAAGTTTTGATCTCCTCTTGTGTTTAAATGACTGTAGCTACAATCTTCACAATCGGAGCCTTAAGCTAAAAAGCTTACAGCGCCTAGTGTTCCCTGGCAGTCTCAATTCCAAGTATTAACTAAGCGCACAAGCTCGGGATTCCTAAGAGTGCTACGGCCATAAGCAATGACTGTTGGCTGTAGAAGACTATTTGTAATGCCTGTTCTAAGAGTAACTCTTGTTACAGAGCTGCTTGTAAACTAAAAAGCCTCAAAACTCAAAATAAATGACTGGCTTTCCAGTGTTTTTTGTTTATTTGTTTTTTTACTTGTTTGTTTATTTTTAATTCATTTATTGTTTATTTGTTTATTTTTTAAAAGTTTTGATCTCCTCTTGTGTTTAAATGACTGTAGCTCCAATCTTCACAATCGGAGCCTTAAGCTCAATGGCTTACAGCGCATAGTGTTCCCTGGCAGTCTCCATTCCAAGTATTAACTAAGCGCACAAGCTCGGGATTCCTAAGAGTGCTATGGCCATAAGCAATGACTGTTGGCTGTAGAAGACAATTTGTAATGACTGTTCTAAGAGCAACTCTTGCTGCTTGTGAACTAAAAAGCCTCACAACTCAAAATAAATGACTGGCTTTCCAGTGTTTTTTGTTTGTTTGTTTTTTTATTTGTTTGTTTATTTTTTATTCATTTATTGTTTATTTGTTTATTTCTTAAAAGTTTTGATCTCCTCTTGTGTTTAAATGACTGTAGCTACAATCTTCACAATCGGAGCCTTAAGCTAAAAAGCTTACAGCGCCTAGTGTTCCCTGGCAGTCTCCATTCCAAGTATTAACTAAGCGCACAAGCTCGGGATTCCTAAGAGTGCTATGGCCATAAGCAATGACTGTTGGCTGTAGAAGACAATTTGTAATGACTGTTCTAAGAGCAACTCTTGCTGCTTGTGAACTAAAAAGCCTCACAACTCAAAATAAATGACTGGCTTTCCAGTGTTTTTTGTTTGTTTGTTTTTTTATTTGTTTGTTTATTTTTTATTCATTTATTGTTTATTTGTTTATTTCTTAAAAGTTTTGATCTCCTCTTGTGTTTAAATGACTGTAGCTACAATCTTCACAATCGGAGCCTTAAGCTAAAAAGCTTACAGCGCCTAGTGTTCCCTGGCAGTCTCAATTCCAAGTATTAACTAAGCGCACAAGCTCGGGATTCCTAAGAGTGCTACGGCCATAAGCAATGACTGTTGGCTGTAGAAGACTATTTGTAATGCCTGTTCTAAGAGTAACTCTTGTTACAGAGCTGCTTGTGAACTAAAAAGCCTCAAAACTCAAAATAAATGACTGGCTTTCCAGTGTTTTTTGTTTATTTGTTTTTTTACTTGTTTGTTTATTTTTAATTCATTTATTGTTTATTTGTTTATTTTTTAAAAGTTTTGATCTCCTCTTGTGTTTAAATGACTGTAGCTCCAATCTTCACAATCGGAGCCTTAAGCTCAATGGCTTACAGCGCCTAGTGTTCCCTGGCAGTCTCCATTCCAAGTATTAACTAAGCGCACAAGCTCGGGATTCCTAAGAGTGCTATGGCCATAAGCAATGACTGTTGGCTGTAGAAGACAATTTGTAATGACTGTTCTAAGAGCAACTCTTGCTGCTTGTGAACTAAAAAGCCTCACAACTCAAAATAAATGACTGGCTTTCCAGTGTTTTTTGTTTGTTTGTTTTTTTATTTGTTTGTTTATTTTTTATTCATTTATTGTTTATTTGTTTATTTCTTAAAAGTTTTGATCTCCTCTTGTGTTTAAATGACTGTAGCTACAATCTTCACAATCGGAGCCTTAAGCTAAAAAGCTTACAGCGCCTAGTGTTCCCTGGCAGTCTCAATTCCAAGTATTAACTAAGCGCACAAGCTCGGGATTCCTAAGTGTGCTACGGCCATAAGCAATGACTGTTGGCTGTAGAAGACTATTTGTAATGCCTGTTCTAAGAGTAACTCTTGTTACAGAGCTGCTTGTAAACTAAAAAGCCTCAAAACTCAAAATAAATGACTGGCTTTCCAGTGTTTTTTGTTTATTTGTTTTTTTATTTGTTTGTTTATTTTTATTCATTTATTGTTTATTTGTTTATTTTTTTTTAAGTTTTGATCTCCTCTTGTGTTTAAATGACTGTAGCTACAATCTTCACAATCGGAGCCTTAAGCTCAATGGCTTACAGCGCCTAGTGTTCCCTGGCAGTCTCCATTCCAAGTATTAACTAAGCGCACAAGCTCGGGATTCCTAAGAGTGCTATGGCCATAAGCAATGACTGTTGGCTGTAGAAGACAATTTGTAATGACTGTTCTAAGAGCAACTCTTGCTGCTTGTGAACTAAAAAGCCTCACAACTCAAAATAAATGACTGGCTTTCCAGTGTTTTTTGTTTGTTTGTTTTTTTATTTGTTTGTTTATTTTTTATTCATTTATTGTTTATTTGTTTATTTCTTAAAAGTTTTGATCTCCTCTTGTGTTTAAATGACTGTAGCTACAATCTTCACAATCGGAGCCTTAAGCTCAATGGCTTACAGCGCCTAGTGTTCCCTGGCAGTCTCCATTCCAAGTATTAACTAAGCGCACAAGCTCGGGATTCCTAAGAGTGCTATGGCCATAAGCAATGACTGTTGGCTGTAGAAGACTATTTGTAATGCCTGTTCTAAGAGTAACTCTTGTTACAGAGCTGCTTGTAAACTAAAAAGCCTCAAAACTCAAAATAAATGACTGGCTTTCCAGTGTTTTTTGTTTATTTGTTTTTTTATTTGTTTGTTTATTTTTTATTCATTTATTGTTTATTTGTTTATTTTTTAAAAGTTTTGATCTCCTCTTGTGTTTAAATGACTGTAGCTACAATCTTCACAATCGGAGCCTTAAGCTCAATGGCTTACAGCGCCTAGTGTTCCCTGGCAGTCTCCATTCCAAGTATTAACTAAGCGCACAAGCTCGGGATTCCTAAGAGTGCTATGGCCATAAGCAATGACTGTTGGCTGTAGAAGACAATTTGTAATGACTGTTCTAAGAGCAACTCTTGCTGCTTGTGAACTAAAAAGCCTCACAACTCAAAATAAATGACTGGCTTTCCAGTGTTTTTTGTTTGTTTGTTTTTTTATTTGTTTGTTTATTTTTTATTCATTTATTGTTTATTTGTTTATTTCTTAAAAGTTTTGATCTCCTCTTGTGTTTAAATGACTGTAGCTACAATCTTCACAATCGGAGCCTTAAGCTAAAAAGCTTACAGCGCCTAGTGTTCCCTGGCAGTCTCAATTCCAAGTATTAACTAAGCGCACAAGCTCGGGATTCCTAAGAGTGCTACGGCCATAAGCAATGACTGTTGGCTGTAGAAGACTATTTGTAATGCCTGTTCTAAGAGTAACTCTTGTTACAGAGCTGCTTGTAAACTAAAAAGCCTCAAAACTCAAAATAAATGACTGGCTTTCCAGTGTTTTTTGTTTATTTGTTTTTTTACTTGTTTGTTTATTTTTAATTCATTTATTGTTTATTTGTTTATTTTTTAAAAGTTTTGATCTCCTCTTGTGTTTAAATGACTGTAGCTCCAATCTTCACAATCGGAGCCTTAAGCTCAATGGCTTACAGCGCCTAGTGTTCCCTGGCAGTCTCCATTCCAAGTATTAACTAAGCGCACAAGCTCGGGATTCCTAAGAGTGCTATGGCCATAAGCAATGACTGTTGGCTGTAGAAGACTATTTGTAATGCCTGTTCTAAGAGTAACTCTTGTTACAGAGCTGCTTGTAAACTAAAAAGCCTCAAAACTCAAAATAAATGACTGGCTTTCCAGTGTTTTTTGTTTATTTGTTTTTTTATTTGTTTGTTTATTTTTTATTCATTTATTGTTTATTTGTTTATTTTTTAAAAGTTTTGATCTCCTCTTGTGTTTAAATGACTGTAGCTACAATCTTCACAATCGGAGCCTTAAGCTCAATGGCTTACAGCGCCTAGTGTTCCCTGGCAGTCTCCATTCCAAGTATTAACTAAGCGCACAAGCTCGGGATTCCTAAGAGTGCTATGGCCATAAGCAATGACTGTTGGCTGTAGAAGACAATTTGTAATGACTGTTCTAAGAGCAACTCTTGCTGCTTGTGAACTAAAAAGCCTCACAACTCAAAATAAATGACTGGCTTTCCAGTGTTTTTTGTTTGTTTGTTTTTTTATTTGTTTGTTTATTTTTTATTCATTTATTGTTTATTTGTTTATTTCTTAAAAGTTTTGATCTCCTCTTGTGTTTAAATGACTGTAGCTACAATCTTCACAATCGGAGCCTTAAGCTAAAAAGCTTACAGCGCCTAGTGTTCCCTGGCAGTCTCAATTCCAAGTATTAACTAAGCGCACAAGCTCGGGATTCCTAAGAGTGCTACGGCCATAAGCAATGACTGTTGGCTGTAGAAGACTATTTGTAATGCCTGTTCTAAGAGTAACTCTTGTTACAGAGCTGCTTGTAACCTAAAAAGCCTCAAAACTCAAAATAAATGACTGGCTTTCCAGTGTTTTTTGTTTATTTGTTTTTTTACTTGTTTGTTTATTTTTAATTCATTTATTGTTTATTTGTTTATTTTTTAAAAGTTTTGATCTCCTCTTGTGTTTAAATGACTGTAGCTCCAATCTTCACAATCGGAGCCTTAAGCTCAATGGCTTACAGCGCCTAGTGTTCCCTGGCAGTCTCCATTCCAAGTATTAACTAAGCGCACAAGCTCGGGATTCCTAAGAGTGCTATGGCCATAAGCAATGACTGTTGGCTGTAGAAGACAATTTGTAATGACTGTTCTAAGAGCAACTCTTGCTGCTTGTGAACTAAAAAGCCTCACAACTCAAAATAAATGACTGGCTTTCCAGTGTTTTTTGTTTGTTTGTTTTTTTATTTGTTTGTTTATTTTTTATTCATTTATTGTTTATTTGTTTATTTCTTAAAAGTTTTGATCTCCTCTTGTGTTTAAATGACTGTAGCTACAATCTTCACAATCGGAGCCTTAAGCTAAAAAGCTTACAGCGCCTAGTGTTCCCTGGCAGTCTCAATTCCAAGTATTAACTAAGCGCACAAGCTCGGGATTCCTAAGAGTGCTACGGCCATAAGCAATGACTGTTGGCTGTAGAAGACTATTTGTAATGCCTGTTCTAAGAGTAACTCTTGTTACAGAGCTGCTTGTAAACTAAAAAGCCTCAACACTCAAAATAAATGACTGGCTTTCCAGTGTTTTTTGTTTATTTGTTTTTTTATTTGTTTGTTTATTTTTTATTCATTTATTGTTTATTTGTTTATTTCTTAAAAGTTTTGATCTCCTCTTGTGTTTAAATGACTGTAGCTACAATCTTCACAATCGGAGCCTTAAGCTAAAAAGCTTACAGCGCCTAGTGTTCCCTGGCAGTCTCAATTCCAAGTATTAACTAAGCGCACAAGCTCGGGATTCCTAAGAGTGCTATGGCCATAAGCAATGACTGTTGGCTGTAGAAGACAATTTGTAATGACTGTTCTAAGAGCAACTCTTGCTGCTTGTGAACTAAAAAGCCTCACAACTCAAAATAAATGACTGGCTTTCCAGTGTTTTTTGTTTGTTTGTTTTTTTATTTGTTTGTTTATTTTTTATTCATTTATTGTTTATTTGTTTATTTCTTAAAAGTTTTGATCTCCTCTTGTGTTTAAATGACTGTAGCTACAATCTTCACAATCGGAGCCTTAAGCTAAAAAGCTTACAGCGCCTAGTGTTCCCTGGCAGTCTCAATTCCAAGTATTAACTAAGCGCACAAGCTCGGGATTCCTAAGAGTGCTACGGCCATAAGCAATGACTGTTGGCTGTAGAAGACTATTTGTAATGCCTGTTCTAAGAGTAACTCTTGTTACAGAGCTGCTTGTAAACTAAAAAGCCTCAAAACTCAAAATAAATGACTGGCTTTCCAGTGTTTTTTGTTTATTTGTTTTTTTACTTGTTTGTTTATTTTTAATTCATTTATTGTTTATTTGTTTATTTTTTAAAAGTTTTGATCTCCTCTTGTGTTTAAATGACTGTAGCTCCAATCTTCACAATCGGAGCCTTAAGCTCAATGGCTTACAGCGCCTAGTGTTCCCTGGCAGTCTCCATTCCAAGTATTAACTAAGCGCACAAGCTCGGGATTCCTAAGAGTGCTATGGCCATAAGCAATGACTGTTGGCTGTAGAAGACAATTTGTAATGACTGTTCTAAGAGCAACTCTTGCTGCTTGTGAACTAAAAAGCCTCACAACTCAAAATAAATGACTGGCTTTCCAGTGTTTTTTGTTTGTTTGTTTTTTATTTGTTTGTTTATTTTTTATTCATTTATTGTTTATTTGTTTATTTCTTAAAAGTTTTGATCTCCTCTTGTGTTTAAATGACTGTAGCTACAATCTTCACAATCGGAGCCTTAAGCTAAAAAGCTTACAGCGCCTAGTGTTCCCTGGCAGTCTCAATTCCAAGTATTAACTAAGCGCACAAGCTCGGGATTCCTAAGAGTGCTACGGCCATAAGCAATGACTGTTGGCTGTAGAAGACTATTTGTAATGCCTGTTCTAAGAGTAACTCTTGTTACAGAGCTGCTTGTAAACTAAAAAGCCTCAAAACTCAAAATAAATGACTGGCTTTCCAGTGTTTTTTGTTTATTTGTTTTTTTATTTGTTTGTTTATTTTTATTCATTTATTGTTTATTTGTTTATTTTTTTAAAAGTTTTGATCTCCTCTTGTGTTTAAATGACTGTAGCTACAATCTTCACAATCGGAGCCTTAAGCTCAATGGCTTACAGCGCCTAGTGTTCCCTGGCAGTCTCCATTCCAAGTATTAACTAAGCGCACAAGCTCGGGATTCCTAAGAGTGCTATGGCCATAAGCAATGACTGTTGGCTGTAGAAGACAATTTGTAATGACTGTTCTAAGAGCAACTCTTGCTGCATGTGAACTAAAAAGCCTCACAACTCAAAATAAATGACTGGCTTTCCAGTGTTTTTTGTTTGTTTGTTTTTTTATTTGTTTGTTTATTTTTTATTCATTTATTGTTTATTTGTTTATTTCTTAAAAGTTTTGATCTCCTCTTGTGTTTAAATGACTGTAGCTACAATCTTCACAATCGGAGCCTTAAGCTAAAAAGCTTACAGCGCCTAGTGTTCCCTGGCAGTCTCAATTCCAAGTATTAACTAAGCGCACAAGCTCGGGATTCCTAAGAGTGCTACGGCCATAAGCAATGACTGTTGGCTGTAGAAGACTATTTGTAATGCCTGTTCTAAGAGTAACTCTTGTTACAGAGCTGCTTGTAAACTAAAAAGCCTCAAAACTCAAAATAAATGACTGGCTTTCCAGTGTTTTTTGTTTATTTGTTTTTTTATTTGTTTGTTTATTTTTATTCATTTATTGTTTATTTGTTTATTTTTTTTTAAGTTTTGATCTCCTCTTGTGTTTAAATGACTGTAGCTACAATCTTCACAATCGGAGCCTTAAGCTCAATGGCTTACAGCGCCTAGTGTTCCCTGGCAGTCTCCATTCCAAGTATTAACTAAGCGCACAAGCTTTGGATTCCTAAGAGTGCTATGGCCATAAGCAATGACTGTTGGCTGTAGAAGACAATTTGTAATGACTGTTCTAAGAGCAACTCTTGCTGCTTGTGAACTAAAAAGCCTCACAACTCAAAATAAATGACTGGCTTTCCAGTGTTTTTTGTTTGTTTGTTTTTTTATTTGTTTGTTTATTTTTTATTCATTTATTGTTTATTTGTTTATTTCTTAAAAGTTTTGATCTCCTCTTGTGTTTAAATGACTGTAGCTACAATCTTCACAATCGGAGCCTTAAGCTCAATGGCTTACAGCGCCTAGTGTTCCCTGGCAGTCTCCATTCCAAGTATTAACTAAGCGCACAAGCTCGGGATTCCTAAGAGTGCTATGGCCATAAGCAATGACTGTTGGCTGTAGAAGACAATTTGTAATGACTGTTCTAAGAGCAACTCTTGCTGCATGTGAACTAAAAAGCCTCACAACTCAAAATAAATGACTGGCTTTCCAGTGTTTTTTGTTTGTTTGTTTTTTTATTTGTTTGTTTATTTTTTATTCATTTATTGTTTATTTGTTTATTTCTTAAAAGTTTTGATCTCCTCTTGTGTTTAAATGACTGTAGCTACAATCTTCACAATCGGAGCCTTAAGCTAAAAAGCTTACAGCGCCTAGTGTTCCCTGGCAGTCTCAATTCCAAGTATTAACTAAGCGCACAAGCTCGGGATTCCTAAGAGTGCTACGGCCATAAGCAATGACTGTTGGCTGTAGAAGACTATTTGTAATGCCTGTTCTAAGAGTAACTCTTGTTACAGAGCTGCTTGTAAACTAAAAAGCCTCAAAACTCAAAATAAATGACTGGCTTTCCAGTGTTTTTTGTTTATTTGTTTTTTTATTTGTTTGTTTATTTTTATTCATTTATTGTTTATTTGTTTATTTTTTTTTAAGTTTTGATCTCCTCTTGTGTTTAAATGACTGTAGCTACAATCTTCACAATCGGAGCCTTAAGCTCAATGGCTTACAGCGCCTAGTGTTCCCTGGCAGTCTCCATTCCAAGTATTAACTAAGCGCACAAGCTCGGGATTCCTAAGAGTGCTATGGCCATAAGCAATGACTGTTGGCTGTAGAAGACAATTTGTAATGACTGTTCTAAGAGCAACTCTTGCTGCATGTGAACTAAAAAGCCTCACAACTCAAAATAAATGACTGGCTTTCCAGTGTTTTTTGTTTGTTTGTTTTTTTATTTGTTTGTTTATTTTTTATTCATTTATTGTTTATTTGTTTATTTCTTAAAAGTTTTGATCTCCTCTTGTGTTTAAATGACTGTAGCTACAATCTTCACAATCGGAGCCTTAAGCTAAAAAGCTTACAGCGCCTAGTGTTCCCTGGCAGTCTCAATTCCAAGTATTAACTAAGCGCACAAGCTCGGGATTCCTAAGAGTGCTACGGCCATAAGCAATGACTGTTGGCTGTAGAAGACTATTTGTAATGCCTGTTCTAAGAGTAACTCTTGTTACAGAGCTGCTTGTAAACTAAAAAGCCTCAAAACTCAAAATAAATGACTGGCTTTCCAGTGTTTTTTGTTTATTTGTTTTTTTATTTGTTTGTTTATTTTTATTCATTTATTGTTTATTTGTTTATTTTTTTTTAAGTTTTGATCTCCTCTTGTGTTTAAATGACTGTAGCTACAATCTTCACAATCGGAGCCTTAAGCTCAATGGCTTACAGCGCCTAGTGTTCCCTGGCAGTCTCCATTCCAAGTATTAACTAAGCGCACAAGCTTTGGATTCCTAAGAGTGCTATGGCCATAAGCAATGACTGTTGGCTGTAGAAGACAATTTGTAATGACTGTTCTAAGAGCAACTCTTGCTGCTTGTGAACTAAAAAGCCTCACAACTCAAAATAAATGACTGGCTTTCCAGTGTTTTTTGTTTGTTTGTTTTTTTATTTGTTTGTTTATTTTTTATTCATTTATTGTTTATTTGTTTATTTCTTAAAAGTTTTGATCTCCTCTTGTGTTTAAATGACTGTAGCTACAATCTTCACAATCGGAGCCTTAAGCTCAATGGCTTACAGCGCCTAGTGTTCCCTGGCAGTCTCCATTCCAAGTATTAACTAAGCGCACAAGCTCGGGATTCCTAAGAGTGCTATGGCCATAAGCAATGACTGTTGGCTGTAGAAGACAATTTGTAATGACTGTTCTAAGAGCAACTCTTGCTGCATGTGAACTAAAAAGCCTCACAACTCAAAATAAATGACTGGCTTTCCAGTGTTTTTTGTTTGTTTGTTTTTTTATTTGTTTGTTTATTTTTTATTCATTTATTGTTTATTTGTTTATTTCTTAAAAGTTTTGATCTCCTCTTGTGTTTAAATGACTGTAGCTACAATCTTCACAATCGGAGCCTTAAGCTAAAAAGCTTACAGCGCCTAGTGTTCCCTGGCAGTCTCAATTCCAAGTATTAACTAAGCGCACAAGCTCGGGATTCCTAAGAGTGCTACGGCCATAAGCAATGACTGTTGGCTGTAGAAGACTATTTGTAATGCCTGTTCTAAGAGTAACTCTTGTTACAGAGCTGCTTGTAAACTAAAAAGCCTCAAAACTCAAAATAAATGACTGGCTTTCCAGTGTTTTTTGTTTATTTGTTTTTTTACTTGTTTGTTTATTTTTAATTCATTTATTGTTTATTTGTTTATTTTTTAAAAGTTTTGATCTCCTCTTGTGTTTAAATGACTGTAGCTACAATCTTCACAATCGGAGCCTTAAGCTCAATGGCTTACAGCGCCTAGTGTTCCCTGGCAGTCTCCATTCCAAGTATTAACTAAGCGCACAAGCTCGGGATTCCTAAGAGTGCTATGGCCATAAGCAATGACTGTTGGCTGTAGAAGACAATTTGTAATGCCTGTTCTAAGAGTAACTCTTGTTACAGAGCTGCTTGTAAACTAAAAAGCCTCAAAACTCAAAATAAATGACTGGCTTTCCAGTGTTTTTTGTTTATTTGTTTTTTTATTTGTTTGTTTATTTTTTATTCATTTATTGTTTATTTGTTTATTTTTTAAAAGTTTTGATCTCCTCTTGTGTTTAAATGACTGTAGCTACAATCTTCACAATCGGAGCCTTAAGCTCAATGGCTTACAGCGCCTAGTGTTCCCTGGCAGTCTCCATTCCAAGTATTAACTAAGCGCACAAGCTCGGGATTCCTAAGAGTGCTATGGCCATAAGCAATGACTGTTGGCTGTAGAAGACAATTTGTAATGACTGTTCTAAGAGCAACTCTTGCTGCTTGTGAACTAAAAAGCCTCACAACTCAAAATAAATGACTGGCTTTCCAGTGTTTTTTGTTTGTTTGTTTTTTTATTTGTTTATTTATTTTTTATTCATTTATTGTTTATTTGTTTATTTCTTAAAAGTTTTGATCTCCTCTTGTGTTTAAATGACTGTAGCTACAATCTTCACAATCGGAGCCTTAAGCTAAAAAGCTTACAGCGCCTAGTGTTCCCTGGCAGTCTCAATTCCAAGTATTAACTAAGCGCACAAGCTCGGGATTCCTAAGAGTGCTACGGCCATAAGCAATGACTGTTGGCTGTAGAAGACTATTTGTAATGCCTGTTCTAAGAGTAACTCTTGTTACAGAGCTGCTTGTAAACTAAAAAGCCTCAAAACTCAAAATAAATGACTGGCTTTCCAGTGTTTTTTGTTTATTTGTTTTTTTACTTGTTTGTTTATTTTTAATTCATTTATTGTTTATTTGTTTATTTTTTAAAAGTTTTGATCTCCTCTTGTGTTTAAATGACTGTAGCTCCAATCTTCACAATCGGAGCCTTAAGCTCAATGGCTTACAGCGCCTAGTGTTCCCTGGCAGTCTCCATTCCAAGTATTAACTAAGCGCACAAGCTCGGGATTCCTAAGAGTGCTATGGCCATAAGCAATGACTGTTGGCTGTAGAAGACAATTTGTAATGACTGTTCTAAGAGCATCTCTTGCTGCTTGTGAACTAAAAAGCCTCACAACTCAAAATAAATGACTGGCTTTCCAGTGTTTTTTGTATGTTTGTTTTTTTATTTGTTTGTTTATTTTTTATTCATTTATTGTTTATTTGTTTATTTCTTAAAAGTTTTGATCTCCTCTTGTGTTTAAATGACTGTAGCTACAATCTTCACAATCGGAGCCTTAAGCTCAATGGCTTACAGCGCCTAGTGTTCCCTGGCAGTCTCCATTCCAAGTATTAACTAAGCGCACAAGCTCGGGATTCCTAAGAGTGCTATGGCCATAAGCAATGACTGTTGGCTGTAGAAGACTATTTGTAATGCCTGTTCTAAGAGTAACTCTTGTTACAGAGCTGCTTGTAAACTAAAAAGCCTCAAAACTCAAAATAAATGACTGGCTTTCCAGTGTTTTTTGTTTATTTGTTTTTTTATTTGTTTGTTTATTTTTTATTCATTTATTGTTTATTTGTTTATTTTTTAAAAGTTTTGATCTCCTCTTGTGTTTAAATGACTGTAGCTACAATCTTCACAATCGGAGCCTTAAGCTCAATGGCTTACAGCGCCTAGTGTTCCCTGGCAGTCTCCATTCCAAGTATTAACTAAGCGCACAAGCTCGGGATTCCTAAGAGTGCTATGGCCATAAGCAATGACTGTTGGCTGTAGAAGACAATTTGTAATGACTGTTCTAAGAGCAACTCTTGCTGCTTGTGAACTAAAAAGCCTCACAACTCAAAATAAATGACTGGCTTTCCAGTGTTTTTTGTTTGTTTGTTTTTTTATTTGTTTGTTTATTTTTTATTCATTTATTGTTTATTTGTTTATTTCTTAAAAGTTTTGATCTCCTCTTGTGTTTAAATGACTGTAGCTACAATCTTCACAATCGGAGCCTTAAGCTAAAAAGCTTACAGCGCCTAGTGTTCCCTGGCAGTCTCAATTCCAAGTATTAACTAAGCGCACAAGCTCGGGATTCCTAAGAGTGCTATGGCCATAAGCAATGACTGTTGGCTGTAGAAGACAATTTGTAATGACTGTTCTAAGAGCAACTCTTGCTGCTTGTGAACTAAAAAGCCTCACAACTCAAAATAAATGACTGGCTTTCCAGTGTTTTTTGTTTGTTTGTTTTTTTATTTGTTTGTTTATTTTTTATTCATTTATTGTTTATTTGTTTATTTCTTAAAAGTTTTGATCTCCTCTTGTGTTTAAATGACTGTAGCTACAATCTTCACAATCGGAGCCTTAAGCTAAAAAGCTTACAGCGCCTAGTGTTCCCTGGCAGTCTCAATTCCAAGTATTAACTAAGCGCACAAGCTCGGGATTCCTAAGAGTGCTACGGCCATAAGCAATGACTGTTGGCTGTAGAAGACTATTTGTAATGCCTGTTCTAAGAGTAACTCTTGTTACAGAGCTGCTTGTAAACTAAAAAGCCTCACAACTCAAAATAAATGACTGGCTTTCCAGTGTTTTTTGTTTGTTTGTTTTTTTATTTGTTTGTTTATTTTTTATTCATTTATTGTTTATTTGTTTATTTCTTAAAAGTTTTGATCTCCTCTTGTGTTTAAATGACTGTAGCTACAATCTTCACAATCGGAGCCTTAAGCTAAAAAGCTTACAGCGCCTAGTGTTCCCTGGCAGTCTCAATTCCAAGTATTAACTAAGCGCACAAGCTCGGGATTCCTAAGAGTGCTACGGCCATAAGCAATGACTGTTGGCTGTAGAAGACTATTTGTAATGCCTGTTCTAAGAGTAACTCTTGTTACAGAGCTGCTTGTAACCTAAAAAGCCTCAAAACTCAAAATAAATGACTGGCTTTCCAGTGTTTTTTGTTTATTTGTTTTTTTACTTGTTTGTTTATTTTTAATTCATTTATTGTTTATTTGTTTATTTTTTAAAAGTTTTGATCTCCTCTTGTGTTTAAATGACTGTAGCTCCAATCTTCACAATCGGAGCCTTAAGCTCAATGGCTTACAGCGCCTAGTGTTCCCTGGCAGTCTCCATTCCAAGTATTAACTAAGCGCACAAGCTCGGGATTCCTAAGAGTGCTATGGCCATAAGCAATGACTGTTGGCTGTAGAAGACAATTTGTAATGACTGTTCTAAGAGCAACTCTTGCTGCTTGTGAACTAAAAAGCCTCACAACTCAAAATAAATGACTGGCTTTCCAGTGTTTTTTGTTTGTTTGTTTTTTTATTTGTTTGTTTATTTTTTATTCATTTATTGTTTATTTGTTTATTTCTTAAAAGTTTTGATCTCCTCTTGTGTTTAAATGACTGTAGCTACAATCTTCACAATCGGAGCCTTAAGCTAAAAAGCTTACAGCGCCTAGTGTTCCCTGGCAGTCTCAATTCCAAGTATTAACTAAGCGCACAAGCTCGGGATTCCTAAGAGTGCTACGGCCATAAGCAATGACTGTTGGCTGTAGAAGACTATTTGTAATGCCTGTTCTAAGAGTAACTCTTGTTACAGAGCTGCTTGTAAACTAAAAAGCCTCAACACTCAAAATAAATGACTGGCTTTCCAGTGTTTTTTGTTTATTTGTTTTTTTATTTGTTTGTTTATTTTTTATTCATTTATTGTTTATTTGTTTATTTCTTAAAAGTTTTGATCTCCTCTTGTGTTTAAATGACTGTAGCTACAATCTTCACAATCGGAGCCTTAAGCTAAAAAGCTTACAGCGCCTAGTGTTCCCTGGCAGTCTCAATTCCAAGTATTAACTAAGCGCACAAGCTCGGGATTCCTAAGAGTGCTATGGCCATAAGCAATGACTGTTGGCTGTAGAAGACAATTTGTAATGACTGTTCTAAGAGCAACTCTTGCTGCTTGTGAACTAAAAAGCCTCACAACTCAAAATAAATGACTGGCTTTCCAGTGTTTTTTGTTTGTTTGTTTTTTTATTTGTTTGTTTATTTTTTATTCATTTATTGTTTATTTGTTTATTTCTTAAAAGTTTTGATCTCCTCTTGTGTTTAAATGACTGTAGCTACAATCTTCACAATCGGAGCCTTAAGCTAAAAAGCTTACAGCGCCTAGTGTTCCCTGGCAGTCTCAATTCCAAGTATTAACTAAGCGCACAAGCTCGGGATTCCTAAGAGTGCTACGGCCATAAGCAATGACTGTTGGCTGTAGAAGACTATTTGTAATGCCTGTTCTAAGAGTAACTCTTGTTACAGAGCTGCTTGTAAACTAAAAAGCCTCACAACTCAAAATAAATGACTGGCTTTCCAGTGTTTTTTGTTTGTTTGTTTTTTTATTTGTTTGTTTATTTTTTATTCATTTATTGTTTATTTGTTTATTTCTTAAAAGTTTTGATCTCCTCTTGTGTTTAAATGACTGTAGCTACAATCTTCACAATCGGAGCCTTAAGCTAAAAAGCTTACAGCGCCTAGTGTTCCCTGGCAGTCTCAATTCCAAGTATTAACTAAGCGCACAAGCTCGGGATTCCTAAGAGTGCTACGGCCATAAGCAATGACTGTTGGCTGTAGAAGACTATTTGTAATGCCTGTTCTAAGAGTAACTCTTGTTACAGAGCTGCTTGTAACCTAAAAAGCCTCAAAACTCAAAATAAATGACTGGCTTTCCAGTGTTTTTTGTTTATTTGTTTTTTTACTTGTTTGTTTATTTTTAATTCATTTATTGTTTATTTGTTTATTTTTTAAAAGTTTTGATCTCCTCTTGTGTTTAAATGACTGTAGCTCCAATCTTCACAATCGGAGCCTTAAGCTCAATGGCTTACAGCGCCTAGTGTTCCCTGGCAGTCTCCATTCCAAGTATTAACTAAGCGCACAAGCTCGGGATTCCTAAGAGTGCTATGGCCATAAGCAATGACTGTTGGCTGTAGAAGACAATTTGTAATGACTGTTCTAAGAGCAACTCTTGCTGCTTGTGAACTAAAAAGCCTCACAACTCAAAATAAATGACTGGCTTTCCAGTGTTTTTTGTTTGTTTGTTTTTTTATTTGTTTGTTTATTTTTTATTCATTTATTGTTTATTTGTTTATTTCTTAAAAGTTTTGATCTCCTCTTGTGTTTAAATGACTGTAGCTACAATCTTCACAATCGGAGCCTTAAGCTAAAAAGCTTACAGCGCCTAGTGTTCCCTGGCAGTCTCAATTCCAAGTATTAACTAAGCGCACAAGCTCGGGATTCCTAAGAGTGCTACGGCCATAAGCAATGACTGTTGGCTGTAGAAGACTATTTGTAATGCCTGTTCTAAGAGTAACTCTTGTTACAGAGCTGCTTGTAAACTAAAAAGCCTCAACACTCAAAATAAATGACTGGCTTTCCAGTGTTTTTTGTTTATTTGTTTTTTTATTTGTTTGTTTATTTTTTATTCATTTATTGTTTATTTGTTTATTTCTTAAAAGTTTTGA
This sequence comes from Hoplias malabaricus, assembly GCF_029633855.1. Lineage (NCBI taxonomy): Eukaryota > Metazoa > Chordata > Actinopteri > Characiformes > Erythrinidae > Hoplias > Hoplias malabaricus. The sequence goes on along the minus strand of NC_089802.1, from coordinate 24,402,388 downwards.
TCTCCTCTTGTGTTTAAATGACTGTAGCTACAATCTTCACAATCGGAGCCTTAAGCTAAAAAGCTTACAGCGCCTAGTGTTCCCTGGCAGTCTCAATTCCAAGTATTAACTAAGCGCACAAGCTCGGGATTCCTAAGAGTGCTATGGCCATAAGCAATGACTGTTGGCTGTAGAAGACAATTTGTAATGACTGTTCTAAGAGCAACTCTTGCTGCTTGTGAACTAAAAAGCCTCACAACTCAAAATAAATGACTGGCTTTCCAGTGTTTTTTGTTTGTTTGTTTTTTTATTTGTTTGTTTATTTTTTATTCATTTATTGTTTATTTGTTTATTTCTTAAAAGTTTTGATCTCCTCTTGTGTTTAAATGACTGTAGCTACAATCTTCACAATCGGAGCCTTAAGCTAAAAAGCTTACAGCGCCTAGTGTTCCCTGGCAGTCTCAATTCCAAGTATTAACTAAGCGCACAAGCTCGGGATTCCTAAGAGTGCTACGGCCATAAGCAATGACTGTTGGCTGTAGAAGACTATTTGTAATGCCTGTTCTAAGAGTAACTCTTGTTACAGAGCTGCTTGTAAACTAAAAAGCCTCAAAACTCAAAATAAATGACTGGCTTTCCAGTGTTTTTTGTTTATTTGTTTTTTTACTTGTTTGTTTATTTTTAATTCATTTATTGTTTATTTGTTTATTTTTTAAAAGTTTTGATCTCCTCTTGTGTTTAAATGACTGTAGCTCCAATCTTCACAATCGGAGCCTTAAGCTCAATGGCTTACAGCGCCTAGTGTTCCCTGGCAGTCTCCATTCCAAGTATTAACTAAGCGCACAAGCTCGGGATTCCTAAGAGTGCTATGGCCATAAGCAATGACTGTTGGCTGTAGAAGACAATTTGTAATGACTGTTCTAAGAGCAACTCTTGCTGCTTGTGAACTAAAAAGCCTCACAACTCAAAATAAATGACTGGCTTTCCAGTGTTTTTTGTTTGTTTGTTTTTTTATTTGTTTGTTTATTTTTTATTCATTTATTGTTTATTTGTTTATTTCTTAAAAGTTTTGATCTCCTCTTGTGTTTAAATGACTGTAGCTACAATCTTCACAATCGGAGCCTTAAGCTAAAAAGCTTACAGCGCCTAGTGTTCCCTGGCAGTCTCAATTCCAAGTATTAACTAAGCGCACAAGCTCGGGATTCCTAAGAGTGCTACGGCCATAAGCAATGACTGTTGGCTGTAGAAGACTATTTGTAATGCCTGTTCTAAGAGTAACTCTTGTTACAGAGCTGCTTGTAAACTAAAAAGCCTCAACACTCAAAATAAATGACTGGCTTTCCAGTGTTTTTTGTTTATTTGTTTTTTTATTTGTTTGTTTATTTTTTATTCATTTATTGTTTATTTGTTTATTTTTTTAAAGTTTTGATCTCCTCTTGTGTTTAAATGACTGTAGCTCCAATCTTCACAATCGGAGCCTTAAGCTCAATGGCTTACAGCGCCTAGTGTTCCCTGGCAGTCTCCATTCCAAGTATTAACTAAGCGCACAAGCTCGGGATTCCTAAGAGTGCTATGGCCATAAGCAATGACTGTTGGCTGTAGAAGACAATTTGTAATGACTGTTCTAAGAGCAACTCTTGCTGCTTGTGAACTAAAAAGCCTCACAACTCAAAATAAATGACTGGCTTTCCAGTGTTTTTTGTTTGTTTGTTTGTTTATTTGTTTGTTTATTTTTTATTCATTTATTGTTTATTTGTTTATTTCTTAAAAGTTTTGATCTCCTCTTGTGTTTAAATGACTGTAGCTACAATCTTCACAATCGGAGCCTTAAGCTAAAAAGCTTACAGCGCCTAGTGTTCCCTGGCAGTCTCAATTCCAAGTATTAACTAAGCGCACAAGCTCGGGATTCCTAAGAGTGCTACGGCCATAAGCAATGACTGTTGGCTGTAGAAGACTATTTGTAATGCCTGTTCTAAGAGTAACTCTTGTTACAGAGCTGCTTGTAAACTAAAAAGCCTCAACACTCAAAATAAATGACTGGCTTTCCAGTGTTTTTTGTTTATTTGTTTTTTTATTTGTTTGTTTATTTTTTATTCATTTATTGTTTATTTGTTTATTTTTTTTAAGTTTTGATCTCCTCTTGTGTTTAAATGACTGTAGCTCCAATCTTCACAATCGGAGCCTTAAGCTCAATGGCTTACAGCGCCTAGTGTTCCCTGGCAGTCTCCATTCCAAGTATTAACTAAGCGCACAAGCTCGGGATTCCTAAGAGTGCTATGGCCATAAGCAATGACTGTTGGCTGTAGAAGACAATTTGTAATGACTGTTCTAAGAGCAACTCTTGCTGCTTGTGAACTAAAAAGCCTCACAACTCAAAATAAATGACTGGCTTTCCAGTGTTTTTTGTTTGTTTGTTTTTTTATTTGTTTGTTTATTTTTTATTCATTTATTGTTTATTTGTTTATTTCTTAAAAGTTTTGATCTCCTCTTGTGTTTAAATGACTGTAGCTACAATCTTCACAATCGGAGCCTTAAGCTAAAAAGCTTACAGCGCCTAGTGTTCCCTGGCAGTCTCAATTCCAAGTATTAACTAAGCGCACAAGCTCGGGATTCCTAAGAGTGCTACGGCCATAAGCAATGACTGTTGGCTGTAGAAGACTATTTGTAATGCCTGTTCTAAGAGTAACTCTTGTTACAGAGCTGCTTGTAAACTAAAAAGCCTCAAAACTCAAAATAAATGACTGGCTTTCCAGTGTTTTTTGTTTATTTGTTTTTTTACTTGTTTGTTTATTTTTAATTCATTTATTGTTTATTTGTTTATTTTTTAAAAGTTTTGATCTCCTCTTGTGTTTAAATGACTGTAGCTCCAATCTTCACAATCGGAGCCTTAAGCTCAATGGCTTACAGCGCCTAGTGTTCCCTGGCAGTCTCCATTCCAAGTATTAACTAAGCGCACAAGCTCGGGATTCCTAAGAGTGCTATGGCCATAAGCAATGACTGTTGGCTGTAGAAGACTATTTGTAATGCCTGTTCTAAGAGTAACTCTTGTTACAGAGCTGCTTGTAAACTAAAAAGCCTCAAAACTCAAAATAAATGACTGGCTTTCCAGTGTTTTTTGCTTATTTGTTTTTTTATTTGTTTGTTTATTTCTATTCATTTATTGTTTATTTGTTTATTTTTTTTTAAGTTTTGATCTCCTCTTGTGTTTAAATGACTGTAGCTACAATCTTCACAATCGGAGCCTTAAGCTCAATGGCTTACAGCGCCTAGTGTTCCCTGGCAGTCTCCATTCCAAGTATTAACTAAGCGCACAAGCTCGGGATTCCTAAGAGTGCTATGGCCATAAGCAATGACTGTTGGCTGTAGAAGACAATTTGTAATGACTGTTCTAAGAGCAACTCTTGCTGCTTATGAACTAAAAAGCCTCACAACTCAAAATAAATGACTGGCTTTCCAGTGTTTTTTGTTTGTTTGTTTTTTTATTTGTTTGTTTATTTTTTATTCATTTATTGTTTATTTGTTTATTTCTTAAAAGTTTTGATCTCCTCTTGTGTTTAAATGACTGTAGCTACAATCTTCACAATCGGAGCCTTAAGCTAAAAAGCTTACAGCGCCTAGTGTTCCCTGGCAGTCTCAATTCCAAGTATTAACTAAGCGCACAAGCTCGGGATTCCTAAGAGTGCTATGGCCATAAGCAATGACTGTTGGCTGTAGAAGACAATTTGTAATGACTGTTCTAAGAGCAACTCTTGCTGCTTGTGAACTAAAAAGCCTCACAACTCAAAATAAATGACTGGCTTTCCAGTGTTTTTTGTTTGTTTGTTTTTTTATTTGTTTGTTTATTTTTTATTCATTTATTGTTTATTTGTTTATTTCTTAAAAGTTTTGATCTCCTCTTGTGTTTAAATGACTGTAGCTACAATCTTCACAATCGGAGCCTTAAGCTAAAAAGCTTACAGCGCCTAGTGTTCCCTGGCAGTCTCAATTCCAAGTATTAACTAAGCGCACAAGCTCGGGATTCCTAAGAGTGCTACGGCCATAAGCAATGACTGTTGGCTGTAGAAGACTATTTGTAATGCCTGTTCTAAGAGTAACTCTTGTTACAGAGCTGCTTGTAAACTAAAAAGCCTCAACACTCAAAATAAATGACTGGCTTTCCAGTGTTTTTTGTTTATTTGTTTTTTTATTTGTTTGTTTATTTTTTATTCATTTATTGTTTATTTGTTTATTTTTTTAAAGTTTTGATCTCCTCTTGTGTTTAAATGACTGTAGCTCCAATCTTCACAATCGGAGCCTTAAGCTCAATGGCTTACAGCGCCTAGTGTTCCCTGGCAGTCTCCATTCCAAGTATTAACTAAGCGCACAAGCTCGGGATTCCTAAGAGTGCTATGGCCATAAGCAATGACTGTTGGCTGTAGAAGACAATTTGTAATGACTGTTCTAAGAGCAACTCTTGCTGCTTGTGAACTAAAAAGCCTCACAACTCAAAATAAATGACTGGCTTTCCAGTGTTTTTTGTTTGTTTGTTTGTTTATTTGTTTGTTTATTTTTTATTCATTTATTGTTTATTTGTTTATTTCTTAAAAGTTTTGATCTCCTCTTGTGTTTAAATGACTGTAGCTACAATCTTCACAATCGGAGCCTTAAGCTAAAAAGCTTACAGCGCCTAGTGTTCCCTGGCAGTCTCAATTCCAAGTATTAACTAAGCGCACAAGCTCGGGATTCCTAAGAGTGCTACGGCCATAAGCAATGACTGTTGGCTGTAGAAGACTATTTGTAATGCCTGTTCTAAGAGTAACTCTTGTTACAGAGCTGCTTGTAAACTAAAAAGCCTCAACACTCAAAATAAATGACTGGCTTTCCAGTGTTTTTTGTTTATTTGTTTTTTTATTTGTTTGTTTATTTTTTATTCATTTATTGTTTATTTGTTTATTTTTTTTAAGTTTTGATCTCCTCTTGTGTTTAAATGACTGTAGCTCCAATCTTCACAATCGGAGCCTTAAGCTCAATGGCTTACAGCGCCTAGTGTTCCCTGGCAGTCTCCATTCCAAGTATTAACTAAGCGCACAAGCTCGGGATTCCTAAGAGTGCTATGGCCATAAGCAATGACTGTTGGCTGTAGAAGACAATTTGTAATGACTGTTCTAAGAGCAACTCTTGCTGCTTGTGAACTAAAAAGCCTCACAACTCAAAATAAATGACTGGCTTTCCAGTGTTTTTTGTTTGTTTGTTTTTTTATTTGTTTGTTTATTTTTTATTCATTTATTGTTTATTTGTTTATTTCTTAAAAGTTTTGATCTCCTCTTGTGTTTAAATGACTGTAGCTACAATCTTCACAATCGGAGCCTTAAGCTAAAAAGCTTACAGCGCCTAGTGTTCCCTGGCAGTCTCAATTCCAAGTATTAACTAAGCGCACAAGCTCGGGATTCCTAAGAGTGCTACGGCCATAAGCAATGACTGTTGGCTGTAGAAGACTATTTGTAATGCCTGTTCTAAGAGTAACTCTTGTTACAGAGCTGCTTGTAAACTAAAAAGCCTCAAAACTCAAAATAAATGACTGGCTTTCCAGTGTTTTTTGTTTATTTGTTTTTTTACTTGTTTGTTTATTTTTAATTCATTTATAGTTTATTTGTTTATTTTTTAAAAGTTTTGATCTCCTCTTGTGTTTAAATGACTGTAGCTCCAATCTTCACAATCGGAGCCTTAAGCTCAATGGCTTACAGCGCCTAGTGTTCCCTGGCAGTCTCCATTCCAAGTATTAACTAAGCGCACAAGCTCGGGATTCCTAAGAGTGCTATGGCCATAAGCAATGACTGTTGGCTGTAGAAGACAATTTGTAATGACTGTTCTAAGAGCAACTCTTGCTGCTTGTGAACTAAAAAGCCTCACAACTCAAAATAAATGACTGGCTTTCCAGTGTTTTTTGTTTGTTTGTTTTTTTATTTGTTTGTTTATTTTTTATTCATTTATTGTTTATTTGTTTATTTCTTAAAAGTTTTGATCTCCTCTTGTGTTTAAATGACTGTAGCTACAATCTTCACAATCGGAGCCTTAAGCTCAATGGCTTACAGCGCCTAGTGTTCCCTGGCAGTCTCCATTCCAAGTATTAACTAAGCGCACAAGCTCGGGATTCCTAAGAGTGCTATGGCCATAAGCAATGACTGTTGGCTGTAGAAGACTATTTGTAATGCCTGTTCTAAGAGTAACTCTTGTTACAGAGCTGCTTGTAAACTAAAAAGCCTCAAAACTCAAAATAAATGACTGGCTTTCCAGTGTTTTTTGCTTATTTGTTTTTTTATTTGTTTGTTTATTTCTATTCATTTATTGTTTATTTGTTTATTTTTTTTTAAGTTTTGATCTCCTCTTGTGTTTAAATGACTGTAGCTACAATCTTCACAATCGGAGCCTTAAGCTCAATGGCTTACAGCGCCTAGTGTTCCCTGGCAGTCTCCATTCCAAGTATTAACTAAGCGCACAAGCTCGGGATTCCTAAGAGTGCTATGGCCATAAGCAATGACTGTTGGCTGTAGAAGACAATTTGTAATGACTGTTCTAAGAGCAACTCTTGCTGCTTATGAACTAAAAAGCCTCACAACTCAAAATAAATGACTGGCTTTCCAGTGTTTTTTGTTTGTTTGTTTTTTTATTTGTTTGTTTATTTTTTATTCATTTATTGTTTATTTGTTTATTTCTTAAAAGTTTTGATCTCCTCTTGTGTTTAAATGACTGTAGCTACAATCTTCACAATCGGAGCCTTAAGCTAAAAAGCTTACAGCGCCTAGTGTTCCCTGGCAGTCTCAATTCCAAGTATTAACTAAGCGCACAAGCTCGGGATTCCTAAGAGTGCTATGGCCATAAGCAATGACTGTTGGCTGTAGAAGACAATTTGTAATGACTGTTCTAAGAGCAACTCTTGCTGCTTGTGAACTAAAAAGCCTCACAACTCAAAATAAATGACTGGCTTTCCAGTGTTTTTTGTTTGTTTGTTTTTTTATTTGTTTGTTTATTTTTTATTCATTTATTGTTTATTTGTTTATTTCTTAAAAGTTTTGATCTCCTCTTGTGTTTAAATGACTGTAGCTACAATCTTCACAATCGGAGCCTTAAGCTAAAAAGCTTACAGCGCCTAGTGTTCCCTGGCAGTCTCAATTCCAAGTATTAACTAAGCGCACAAGCTCGGGATTCCTAAGAGTGCTACGGCCATAAGCAATGACTGTTGGCTGTAGAAGACTATTTGTAATGCCTGTTCTAAGAGTAACTCTTGTTACAGAGCTGCTTGTAAACTAAAAAGCCTCAACACTCAAAATAAATGACTGGCTTTCCAGTGTTTTTTGTTTATTTGTTTTTTTATTTGTTTGTTTATTTTTTATTCATTTATTGTTTATTTGTTTATTTCTTAAAAGTTTTGATCTCCTCTTGTGTTTAAATGACTGTAGCTACAATCTTCACAATCGGAGCCTTAAGCTAAAAAGCTTACAGCGCCTAGTGTTCCCTGGCAGTCTCAATTCCAAGTATTAACTAAGCGCACAAGCTCGGGATTCCTAAGAGTGCTATGGCCATAAGCAATGACTGTTGGCTGTAGAAGACAATTTGTAATGACTGTTCTAAGAGCAACTCTTGCTGCTTGTGAACTAAAAAGCCTCACAACTCAAAATAAATGACTGGCTTTCCAGTGTTTTTTGTTTGTTTGTTTTTTTATTTGTTTGTTTATTTTTTATTCATTTATTGTTTATTTGTTTATTTCTTAAAAGTTTTGATCTCCTCTTGTGTTTAAATGACTGTAGCTACAATCTTCACAATCGGAGCCTTAAGCTAAAAAGCTTACAGCGCCTAGTGTTCCCTGGCAGTCTCAATTCCAAGTATTAACTAAGCGCACAAGCTCGGGATTCCTAAGAGTGCTACGGCCATAAGCAATGACTGTTGGCTGTAGAAGACTATTTGTAATGCCTGTTCTAAGAGTAACTCTTGTTACAGAGCTGCTTGTAAACTAAAAAGCCTCACAACTCAAAATAAATGACTGGCTTTCCAGTGTTTTTTGTTTGTTTGTTTTTTTATTTGTTTGTTTATTTTTTATTCATTTATTGTTTATTTGTTTATTTCTTAAAAGTTTTGATCTCCTCTTGTGTTTAAATGACTGTAGCTACAATCTTCACAATCGGAGCCTTAAGCTAAAAAGCTTACAGCGCCTAGTGTTCCCTGGCAGTCTCAATTCCAAGTATTAACTAAGCGCACAAGCTCGGGATTCCTAAGAGTGCTACGGCCATAAGCAATGACTGTTGGCTGTAGAAGACTATTTGTAATGCCTGTTCTAAGAGTAACTCTTGTTACAGAGCTGCTTGTAAACTAAAAAGCCTCAACACTCAAAATAAATGACTGGCTTTCCAGTGTTTTTTGTTTATTTGTTTTTTTATTTGTTTGTTTATTTTTTATTCATTTATTGTTTATTTGTTTATTTTTTTTAAGTTTTGATCTCCTCTTGTGTTTAAATGACTGTAGCTCCAATCTTCACAATCGGAGCCTTAAGCTCAATGGCTTACAGCGCCTAGTGTTCCCTGGCAGTCTCCATTCCAAGTATTAACTAAGCGCACAAGCTCGGGATTCCTAAGAGTGCTATGGCCATAAGCAATGACTGTTGGCTGTAGAAGACAATTTGTAATGACTGTTCTAAGAGCAACTCTTGCTGCTTGTGAACTAAAAAGCCTCACAACTCAAAATAAATGACTGGCTTTCCAGTGTTTTTTGTTTGTTTGTTTTTTTATTTGTTTGTTTATTTTTTATTCATTTATTGTTTATTTGTTTATTTCTTAAAAGTTTTGATCTCCTCTTGTGTTTAAATGACTGTAGCTACAATCTTCACAATCGGAGCCTTAAGCTAAAAAGCTTACAGCGCCTAGTGTTCCCTGGCAGTCTCAATTCCAAGTATTAACTAAGCGCACAAGCTCGGGATTCCTAAGAGTGCTACGGCCATAAGCAATGACTGTTGGCTGTAGAAGACTATTTGTAATGCCTGTTCTAAGAGTAACTCTTGTTACAGAGCTGCTTGTAAACTAAAAAGCCTCAAAACTCAAAATAAATGACTGGCTTTCCAGTGTTTTTTGTTTATTTGTTTTTTTACTTGTTTGTTTATTTTTAATTCATTTATTGTTTATTTGTTTATTTTTTAAAAGTTTTGATCTCCTCTTGTGTTTAAATGACTGTAGCTCCAATCTTCACAATCGGAGCCTTAAGCTCAATGGCTTACAGCGCCTAGTGTTCCCTGGCAGTCTCCATTCCAAGTATTAACTAAGCGCACAAGCTCGGGATTCCTAAGAGTGCTATGGCCATAAGCAATGACTGTTGGCTGTAGAAGACAATTTGTAATGACTGTTCTAAGAGCAACTCTTGCTGCTTGTGAACTAAAAAGCCTCACAACTCAAAATAAATGACTGGCTTTCCAGTGTTTTTTGTTTGTTTGTTTTTTTATTTGTTTGTTTATTTTTTATTCATTTATTGTTTATTTGTTTATTTCTTAAAAGTTTTGATCTCCTCTTGTGTTTAAATGACTGTAGCTACAATCTTCACAATCGGAGCCTTAAGCTCAATGGCTTACAGCGCCTAGTGTTCCCTGGCAGTCTCCATTCCAAGTATTAACTAAGCGCACAAGCTCGGGATTCCTAAGAGTGCTATGGCCATAAGCAATGACTGTTGGCTGTAGAAGACTATTTGTAATGCCTGTTCTAAGAGTAACTCTTGTTACAGAGCTGCTTGTAAACTAAAAAGCCTCAAAACTCAAAATAAATGACTGGCTTTCCAGTGTTTTTTGCTTATTTGTTTTTTTATTTGTTTGTTTATTTCTATTCATTTATTGTTTATTTGTTTATTTTTTTTTAAGTTTTGATCTCCTCTTGTGTTTAAATGACTGTAGCTACAATCTTCACAATCGGAGCCTTAAGCTCAATGGCTTACAGCGCCTAGTGTTCCCTGGCAGTCTCCATTCCAAGTATTAACTAAGCGCACAAGCTCGGGATTCCTAAGAGTGCTATGGCCATAAGCAATGACTGTTGGCTGTAGAAGACAATTTGTAATGACTGTTCTAAGAGCAACTCTTGCTGCTTATGAACTAAAAAGCCTCACAACTCAAAATAAATGACTGGCTTTCCAGTGTTTTTTGTTTGTTTGTTTTTTTATTTGTTTGTTTATTTTTTATTCATTTATTGTTTATTTGTTTATTTCTTAAAAGTTTTGATCTCCTCTTGTGTTTAAATGACTGTAGCTACAATCTTCACAATCGGAGCCTTAAGCTAAAAAGCTTACAGCGCCTAGTGTTCCCTGGCAGTCTCAATTCCAAGTATTAACTAAGCGCACAAGCTCGGGATTCCTAAGAGTGCTATGGCCATAAGCAATGACTGTTGGCTGTAGAAGACAATTTGTAATGACTGTTCTAAGAGCAACTCTTGCTGCTTGTGAACTAAAAAGCCTCACAACTCAAAATAAATGACTGGCTTTCCAGTGTTTTTTGTTTGTTTGTTTTTTTATTTGTTTGTTTATTTTTTATTCATTTATTGTTTATTTGTTTATTTCTTAAAAGTTTTGATCTCCTCTTGTGTTTAAATGACTGTAGCTACAATCTTCACAATCGGAGCCTTAAGCTAAAAAGCTTACAGCGCCTAGTGTTCCCTGGCAGTCTCAATTCCAAGTATTAACTAAGCGCACAAGCTCGGGATTCCTAAGAGTGCTACGGCCATAAGCAATGACTGTTGGCTGTAGAAGACTATTTGTAATGCCTGTTCTAAGAGTAACTCTTGTTACAGAGCTGCTTGTAAACTAAAAAGCCTCAACACTCAAAATAAATGACTGGCTTTCCAGTGTTTTTTGTTTATTTGTTTTTTTATTTGTTTGTTTATTTTTTATTCATTTATTGTTTATTTGTTTATTTCTTAAAAGTTTTGATCTCCTCTTGTGTTTAAATGACTGTAGCTACAATCTTCACAATCGGAGCCTTAAGCTAAAAAGCTTACAGCGCCTAGTGTTCCCTGGCAGTCTCAATTCCAAGTATTAACTAAGCGCACAAGCTCGGGATTCCTAAGAGTGCTATGGCCATAAGCAATGACTGTTGGCTGTAGAAGACAATTTGTAATGACTGTTCTAAGAGCAACTCTTGCTGCTTGTGAACTAAAAAGCCTCACAACTCAAAATAAATGACTGGCTTTCCAGTGTTTTTTGTTTGTTTGTTTTTTTATTTGTTTGTTTATTTTTTATTCATTTATTGTTTATTTGTTTATTTCTTAAAAGTTTTGATCTCCTCTTGTGTTTAAATGACTGTAGCTACAATCTTCACAATCGGAGCCTTAAGCTAAAAAGCTTACAGCGCCTAGTGTTCCCTGGCAGTCTCAATTCCAAGTATTAACTAAGCGCACAAGCTCGGGATTCCTAAGAGTGCTACGGCCATAAGCAATGACTGTTGGCTGTAGAAGACTATTTGTAATGCCTGTTCTAAGAGTAACTCTTGTTACAGAGCTGCTTGTAAACTAAAAAGCCTCACAACTCAAAATAAATGACTGGCTTTCCAGTGTTTTTTGTTTGTTTGTTTTTTTATTTGTTTGTTTATTTTTTATTCATTTATTGTTTATTTGTTTATTTCTTAAAAGTTTTGATCTCCTCTTGTGTTTAAATGACTGTAGCTACAATCTTCACAATCGGAGCCTTAAGCTAAAAAGCTTACAGCGCCTAGTGTTCCCTGGCAGTCTCAATTCCAAGTATTAACTAAGCGCACAAGCTCGGGATTCCTAAGAGTGCTACGGCCATAAGCAATGACTGTTGGCTGTAGAAGACTATTTGTAATGCCTGTTCTAAGAGTAACTCTTGTTACAGAGCTGCTTGTAACCTAAAAAGCCTCAAAACTCAAAATAAATGACTGGCTTTCCAGTGTTTTTTGTTTATTTGTTTTTTTACTTGTTTGTTTATTTTTAATTCATTTATTGTTTATTTGTTTATTTTTTAAAAGTTTTGATCTCCTCTTGTGTTTAAATGACTGTAGCTCCAATCTTCACAATCGGAGCCTTAAGCTCAATGGCTTACAGCGCCTAGTGTTCCCTGGCAGTCTCCATTCCAAGTATTAACTAAGCGCACAAGCTCGGGATTCCTAAGAGTGCTATGGCCATAAGCAATGACTGTTGGCTGTAGAAGACAATTTGTAATGACTGTTCTAAGAGCAACTCTTGCTGCTTGTGAACTAAAAAGCCTCACAACTCAAAATAAATGACTGGCTTTCCAGTGTTTTTTGTTTGTTTGTTTTTTTATTTGTTTGTTTATTTTTTATTCATTTATTGTTTATTTGTTTATTTCTTAAAAGTTTTGATCTCCTCTTGTGTTTAAATGACTGTAGCTACAATCTTCACAATCGGAGCCTTAAGCTAAAAAGCTTACAGCGCCTAGTGTTCCCTGGCAGTCTCAATTCCAAGTATTAACTAAGCGCACAAGCTCGGGATTCCTAAGAGTGCTACGGCCATAAGCAATGACTGTTGGCTGTAGAAGACTATTTGTAATGCCTGTTCTAAGAGTAACTCTTGTTACAGAGCTGCTTGTAAACTAAAAAGCCTCAACACTCAAAATAAATGACTGGCTTTCCAGTGTTTTTTGTTTATTTGTTTTTTTATTTGTTTGTTTATTTTTTATTCATTTATTGTTTATTTGTTTATTTCTTAAAAGTTTTGATCTCCTCTTGTGTTTAAATGACTGTAGCTACAATCTTCACAATCGGAGCCTTAAGCTAAAAAGCTTACAGCGCCTAGTGTTCCCTGGCAGTCTCAATTCCAAGTATTAACTAAGCGCACAAGCTCGGGATTCCTAAGAGTGCTATGGCCATAAGCAATGACTGTTGGCTGTAGAAGACAATTTGTAATGACTGTTCTAAGAGCAACTCTTGCTGCTTGTGAACTAAAAAGCCTCACAACTCAAAATAAATGACTGGCTTTCCAGTGTTTTTTGTTTGTTTGTTTTTTTATTTGTTTGTTTATTTTTTATTCATTTATTGTTTATTTGTTTATTTCTTAAAAGTTTTGATCTCCTCTTGTGTTTAAATGACTGTAGCTACAATCTTCACAATCGGAGCCTTAAGCTAAAAAGCTTACAGCGCCTAGTGTTCCCTGGCAGTCTCAATTCCAAGTATTAACTAAGCGCACAAGCTCGGGATTCCTAAGAGTGCTACGGCCATAAGCAATGACTGTTGGCTGTAGAAGACTATTTGTAATGCCTGTTCTAAGAGTAACTCTTGTTACAGAGCTGCTTGTAAACTAAAAAGCCTCAAAACTCAAAATAAATGACTGGCTTTCCAGTGTTTTTTGTTTATTTGTTTTTTTACTTGTTTGTTTATTTTTAATTCATTTATTGTTTATTTGTTTATTTTTTAAAAGTTTTGATCTCCTCTTGTGTTTAAATGACTGTAGCTCCAATCTTCACAATCGGAGCCTTAAGCTCAATGGCTTACAGCGCCTAGTGTTCCCTGGCAGTCTCCATTCCAAGTATTAACTAAGCGCACAAGCTCGGGATTCCTAAGAGTGCTATGGCCATAAGCAATGACTGTTGGCTGTAGAAGACAATTTGTAATGACTGTTCTAAGAGCAACTCTTGCTGCTTGTGAACTAAAAAGCCTCACAACTCAAAATAAATGACTGGCTTTCCAGTGTTTTTTGTTTGTTTGTTTTTTTATTTGTTTGTTTATTTTTTATTCATTTATTGTTTATTTGTTTATTTCTTAAAAGTTTTGATCTCCTCTTGTGTTTAAATGACTGTAGCTACAATCTTCACAATCGGAGCCTTAAGCTAAAAAGCTTACAGCGCCTAGTGTTCCCTGGCAGTCTCAATTCCAAGTATTAACTAAGCGCACAAGCTCGGGATTCCTAAGAGTGCTACGGCCATAAGCAATGACTGTTGGCTGTAGAAGACTATTTGTAATGCCTGTTCTAAGAGTAACTCTTGTTACAGAGCTGCTTGTAAACTAAAAAGCCTCAACACTCAAAATAAATGACTGGCTTTCCAGTGTTTTTTGTTTATTTGTTTTTTTATTTGTTTGTTTATTTTTTATTCATTTATTGTTTATTTGTTTATTTTTTTAAAGTTTTGATCTCCTCTTGTGTTTAAATGACTGTAGCTCCAATCTTCACAATCGGAGCCTTAAGCTCAATGGCTTACAGCGCCTAGTGTTCCCTGGCAGTCTCCATTCCAAGTATTAACTAAGCGCACAAGCTCGGGATTCCTAAGAGTGCTATGGCCATAAGCAATGACTGTTGGCTGTAGAAGACAATTTGTAATGACTGTTCTAAGAGCAACTCTTGCTGCTTGTGAACTAAAAAGCCTCACAACTCAAAATAAATGACTGGCTTTCCAGTGTTTTTTGTTTGTTTGTTTTTTTATTTGTTTGTTTATTTTTTATTCATTTATTGTTTATTTGTTTATTTCTTAAAAGTTTTGATCTCCTCTTGTGTTTAAATGACTGTAGCTACAATCTTCACAATCGGAGCCTTAAGCTAAAAAGCTTACAGCGCCTAGTGTTCCCTGGCAGTCTCAATTCCAAGTATTAACTAAGCGCACAAGCTCGTGATTCCTAAGAGTGCTACGGCCATAAGCAATGACTGTTGGCTGTAGAAGACTATTTGTAATGCCTGTTCTAAGAGTAACTCTTGTTACAGAGCTGCTTGTAAACTAAAAAGCCTCAAAACTCAAAATAAATGACTGGCTTTCCAGTGTTTTTTGTTTATTTGTTTTTTTATTTGTTTGTTTATTTTTTATTCATTTATTGTTTATTTGTTTATTTTTTTTAAGTTTTGATCTCCTCTTGTGTTTAAATGACTGTAGCTCCAATCTTCACAATCGGAGCCTTAAGCTCAATGGCTTACAGCGCCTAGTGTTCCCTGGCAGTCTCCATTCCAAGTATTAACTAAGCGCACAAGCTCGGGATTCCTAAGAGTGCTATGGCCATAAGCAATGACTGTTGGCTGTAGAAGACAATTTGTAATGACTGTTCTAAGAGCAACTCTTGCTGCTTGTGAACTAAAAAGCCTCACAACTCAAAATAAATGACTGGCTTTCCAGTGTTTTTTGTTTGTTTGTTTTTTTATTTGTTTGTTTATTTTTTATTCATTTATTGTTTATTTGTTTATTTCTTAAAAGTTTTGATCTCCTCTTGTGTTTAAATGACTGTAGCTACAATCTTCACAATCGGAGCCTTAAGCTCAATGGCTTACAGCGCCTAGTGTTCCCTGGCAGTCTCCATTCCAAGTATTAACTAAGCGCACAAGCTCGGGATTCCTAAGAGTGCTATGGCCATAAGCAATGACTGTTGGCTGTAGAAGACTATTTGTAATGCCTGTTCTAAGAGTAACTCTTGTTACAGAGCTGCTTGTAAACTAAAAAGCCTCAAAACTCAAAATAAATGACTGGCTTTCCAGTGTTTTTTGCTTATTTGTTTTTTTATTTGTTTGTTTATTTCTATTCATTTATTGTTTATTTGTTTATTTTTTTTTAAGTTTTGATCTCCTCTTGTGTTTAAATGACTGTAGCTACAATCTTCACAATCGGAGCCTTAAGCTCAATGGCTTACAGCGCCTAGTGTTCCCTGGCAGTCTCCATTCCAAGTATTAACTAAGCGCACAAGCTCGGGATTCCTAAGAGTGCTATGGCCATAAGCAATGACTGTTGGCTGTAGAAGACAATTTGTAATGACTGTTCTAAGAGCAACTCTTGCTGCTTATGAACTAAAAAGCCTCACAACTCAAAATAAATGACTGGCTTTCCAGTGTTTTTTGTTTGTTTGTTTTTTTATTTGTTTGTTTATTTTTTATTCATTTATTGTTTATTTGTTTATTTCTTAAAAGTTTTGATCTCATCTTGTGTTTAAATGACTGTAGCTACAATCTTCACAATCGGAGCCTTAAGCTAAAAAGCTTACAGCGCCTAGTGTTCCCTGGCAGTCTCAATTCCAAGTATTAACTAAGCGCACAAGCTCGGGATTCCTAAGAGTGCTATGGCCATAAGCAATGACTGTTGGCTGTAGAAGACAATTTGTAATGACTGTTCTAAGAGCAACTCTTGCTGCTTGTGAACTAAAAAGCCTCACAACTCAAAATAAATGACTGGCTTTCCAGTGTTTTTTGTTTGTTTGTTTTTTTATTTGTTTGTTTATTTTTTATTCATTTATTGTTTATTTGTTTATTTCTTAAAAGTTTTGATCTCCTCTTGTGTTTAAATGACTGTAGCTACAATCTTCACAATCGGAGCCTTAAGCTAAAAAGCTTACAGCGCCTAGTGTTCCCTGGCAGTCTCAATTCCAAGTATTAACTAAGCGCACAAGCTCGGGATTCCTAAGAGTGCTACGGCCATAAGCAATGACTGTTGGCTGTAGAAGACTATTTGTAATGCCTGTTCTAAGAGTAACTCTTGTTACAGAGCTGCTTGTAAACTAAAAAGCCTCACAACTCAAAATAAATGACTGGCTTTCCAGTGTTTTTTGTTTGTTTGTTTTTTTATTTGTTTGTTTATTTTTTATTCATTTATTGTTTATTTGTTTATTTCTTAAAAGTTTTGATCTCCTCTTGTGTTTAAATGACTGTAGCTACAATCTTCACAATCGGAGCCTTAAGCTAAAAAGCTTACAGCGCCTAGTGTTCCCTGGCAGTCTCAATTCCAAGTATTAACTAAGCGCACAAGCTCGGGATTCCTAAGAGTGCTACGGCCATAAGCAATGACTGTTGGCTGTAGAAGACTATTTGTAATGCCTGTTCTAAGAGTAACTCTTGTTACAGAGCTGCTTGTAACCTAAAAAGCCTCAAAACTCAAAATAAATGACTGGCTTTCCAGTGTTTTTTGTTTATTTGTTTTTTTACTTGTTTGTTTATTTTTAATTCATTTATTGTTTATTTGTTTATTTTTTAAAAGTTTTGATCTCCTCTTGTGTTTAAATGACTGTAGCTCCAATCTTCACAATCGGAGCCTTAAGCTCAATGGCTTACAGCGCCTAGTGTTCCCTGGCAGTCTCCATTCCAAGTATTAACTTAGCGCACAAGCTCGGGATTCCTAAGAGTGCTATGGCCATAAGCAATGACTGTTGGCTGTAGAAGACAATTTGTAATGACTGTTCTAAGAGCAACTCTTGCTGCTTGTGAACTAAAAAGCCTCACAACTCAAAATAAATGACTGGCTTTCCAGTGTTTTTTGTTTGTTTGTTTTTTTATTTGTTTGTTTATTTTTTATTCATTTATTGTTTATTTGTTTATTTCTTAAAAGTTTTGATCTCCTCTTGTGTTTAAATGACTGTAGCTACAATCTTCACAATCGGAGCCTTAAGCTAAAAAGCTTACAGCGCCTAGTGTTCCCTGGCAGTCTCAATTCCAAGTATTAACTAAGCGCACAAGCTCGGGATTCCTAAGAGTGCTACGGCCATAAGCAATGACTGTTGGCTGTAGAAGACTATTTGTAATGCCTGTTCTAAGAGTAACTCTTGTTACAGAGCTGCTTGTAAACTAAAAAGCCTCAACACTCAAAATAAATGACTGGCTTTCCAGTGTTTTTTGTTTATTTGTTTTTTTATTTGTTTGTTTATTTTTTATTCATTTATTGTTTATTTGTTTATTTCTTAAAAGTTTTGATCTCCTCTTGTGTTTAAATGACTGTAGCTACAATCTTCACAATCGGAGCCTTAAGCTAAAAAGCTTACAGCGCCTAGTGTTCCCTGGCAGTCTCAATTCCAAGTATTAACTAAGCGCACAAGCTCGGGATTCCTAAGAGTGCTATGGCCATAAGCAATGACTGTTGGCTGTAGAAGACAATTTGTAATGACTGTTCTAAGAGCAACTCTTGCTGCTTGTGAACTAAAAAGCCTCACAACTCAAAATAAATGACTGGCTTTCCAGTGTTTTTTGTTTGTTTGTTTTTTTATTTGTTTGTTTATTTTTTATTCATTTATTGTTTATTTGTTTATTTCTTAAAAGTTTTGATCTCCTCTTGTGTTTAAATGACTGTAGCTACAATCTTCACAATCGGAGCCTTAAGCTAAAAAGCTTACAGCGCCTAGTGTTCCCTGGCAGTCTCAATTCCAAGTATTAACTAAGCGCACAAGCTCGGGATTCCTAAGAGTGCTACGGCCATAAGCAATGACTGTTGGCTGTAGAAGACTATTTGTAATGCCTGTTCTAAGAGTAACTCTTGTTACAGAGCTGCTTGTAAACTAAAAAGCCTCAAAACTCAAAATAAATGACTGGCTTTCCAGTGTTTTTTGTTTATTTGTTTTTTTACTTGTTTGTTTATTTTTAATTCATTTATTGTTTATTTGTTTATTTTTTAAAAGTTTTGATCTCCTCTTGTGTTTAAATGACTGTAGCTCCAATCTTCACAATCGGAGCCTTAAGCTCAATGGCTTACAGCGCCTAGTGTTCCCTGGCAGTCTCCATTCCAAGTATTAACTAAGCGCACAAGCTCGGGATTCCTAAGAGTGCTATGGCCATAAGCAATGACTGTTGGCTGTAGAAGACAATTTGTAATGACTGTTCTAAGAGCAACTCTTGCTGCTTGTGAACTAAAAAGCCTCACAACTCAAAATAAATGACTGGCTTTCCAGTGTTTTTTGTTTGTTTGTTTTTTTATTTGTTTGTTTATTTTTTATTCATTTATTGTTTATTTGTTTATTTCTTAAAAGTTTTGATCTCCTCTTGTGTTTAAATGACTGTAGCTACAATCTTCACAATCGGAGCCTTAAGCTAAAAAGCTTACAGCGCCTAGTGTTCCCTGGCAGTCTCAATTCCAAGTATTAACTAAGCGCACAAGCTCGGGATTCCTAAGAGTGCTACGGCCATAAGCAATGACTGTTGGCTGTAGAAGACTATTTGTAATGCCTGTTCTAAGAGTAACTCTTGTTACAGAGCTGCTTGTAAACTAAAAAGCCTCAACACTCAAAATAAATGACTGGCTTTCCAGTGTTTTTTGTTTATTTGTTTTTTTATTTGTTTGTTTATTTTTTATTCATTTATTGTTTATTTGTTTATTTTTTTAAAGTTTTGATCTCCTCTTGTGTTTAAATGACTGTAGCTCCAATCTTCACAATCGGAGCCTTAAGCTCAATGGCTTACAGCGCCTAGTGTTCCCTGGCAGTCTCCATTCCAAGTATTAACTAAGCGCACAAGCTCGGGATTCCTAAGAGTGCTATGGCCATAAGCAATGACTGTTGGCTGTAGAAGACAATTTGTAATGACTGTTCTAAGAGCAACTCTTGCTGCTTGTGAACTAAAAAGCCTCACAACTCAAAATAAATGACTGGCTTTCCAGTGTTTTTTGTTTGTTTGTTTGTTTATTTGTTTGTTTATTTTTTATTCATTTATTGTTTATTTGTTTATTTCTTAAAAGTTTTGATCTCCTCTTGTGTTTAAATGACTGTAGCTACAATCTTCACAATCGGAGCCTTAAGCTAAAAAGCTTACAGCGCCTAGTGTTCCCTGGCAGTCTCAATTCCAAGTATTAACTAAGCGCACAAGCTCGGGATTCCTAAGAGTGCTACGGCCATAAGCAATGACTGTTGGCTGTAGAAGACTATTTGTAATGCCTGTTCTAAGAGTAACTCTTGTTACAGAGCTGCTTGTAAACTAAAAAGCCTCAAAACTCAAAATAAATGACTGGCTTTCCAGTGTTTTTTGTTTATTTGTTTTTTTACTTGTTTGTTTATTTTTAATTCATTTATTGTTTATTTGTTTATTTTTTAAAAGTTTTGATCTCCTCTTGTGTTTAAATGACTGTAGCTCCAATCTTCACAATCGGAGCCTTAAGCTCAATGGCTTACAGCGCCTAGTGTTCCCTGGCAGTCTCCATTCCAAGTATTAACTAAGCGCACAAGCTCGGGATTCCTAAGAGTGCTATGGCCATAAGCAATGACTGTTGGCTGTAGAAGACAATTTGTAATGACTGTTCTAAGAGCAACTCTTGCTGCTTGTGAACTAAAAAGCCTCACAACTCAAAATAAATGACTGGCTTTCCAGTGTTTTTTGTTTGTTTGTTTTTTTATTTGTTTGTTTATTTTTTATTCATTTATTGTTTATTTGTTTATTTCTTAAAAGTTTTGATCTCCTCTTGTGTTTAAATGACTGTAGCTACAATCTTCACAATCGGAGCCTTAAGCTAAAAAGCTTACAGCGCCTAGTGTTCCCTGGCAGTCTCAATTCCAAGTATTAACTAAGCGCACAAGCTCGGGATTCCTAAGAGTGCTACGGCCATAAGCAATGACTGTTGGCTGTAGAAGACTATTTGTAATGCCTGTTCTAAGAGTAACTCTTGTTACAGAGCTGCTTGTAAACTAAAAAGCCTCAACACTCAAAATAAATGACTGGCTTTCCAGTGTTTTTTGTTTATTTGTTTTTTTATTTGTTTGTTTATTTTTTATTCATTTATTGTTTATTTGTTTATTTTTTTTAAGTTTTGATCTCCTCTTGTGTTTAAATGACTGTAGCTCCAATCTTCACAATCGGAGCCTTAAGCTCAATGGCTTACAGCGCCTAGTGTTCCCTGGCAGTCTCCATTCCAAGTATTAACTAAGCGCACAAGCTCTGGATTCCTAAGAGTGCTATGGCCATAAGCAATGACTGTTGGCTGTAGAAGACAATTTGTAATGACTGTTCTAAGAGCAACTCTTGCTGCTTGTGAACTAAAAAGCCTCACAACTCAAAATAAATGACTGGCTTTCCAGTGTTTTTTGTTTGTTTGTTTTTTTATTTGTTTGTTTATTTTTTATTCATTTATTGTTTATTTGTTTATTTCTTAAAAGTTTTGATCTCCTCTTGTGTTTAAATGACTGTAGCTACAATCTTCACAATCGGAGCCTTAAGCTAAAAAGCTTACAGCGCCTAGTGTTCCCTGGCAGTCTCAATTCCAAGTATTAACTAAGCGCACAAGCTCGTGATTCCTAAGAGTGCTACGGCCATAAGCAATGACTGTTGGCTGTAGAAGACTATTTGTAATGCCTGTTCTAAGAGTAACTCTTGTTACAGAGCTGCTTGTAAACTAAAAAGCCTCAAAACTCAAAATAAATGACTGGCTTTCCAGTGTTTTTTGTTTATTTGTTTTTTTATTTGTTTGTTTATTTTTTATTCATTTATTGTTTATTTGTTTATTTTTTTTAAGTTTTGATCTCCTCTTGTGTTTAAATGACTGTAGCTCCAATCTTCACAATCGGAGCCTTAAGCTCAATGGCTTACAGCGCCTAGTGTTCCCTGGCAGTCTCCATTCCAAGTATTAACTAAGCGCACAAGCTCGGGATTCCTAAGAGTGCTATGGCCATAAGCAATGACTGTTGGCTGTAGAAGACAATTTGTAATGACTGTTCTAAGAGCAACTCTTGCTGCTTGTGAACTAAAAAGCCTCACAACTCAAAATAAATGACTGGCTTTCCAGTGTTTTTTGTTTGTTTGTTTTTTTATTTGTTTGTTTATTTTTTATTCATTTATTGTTTATTTGTTTATTTCTTAAAAGTTTTGATCTCCTCTTGTGTTTAAATGACTGTAGCTACAATCTTCACAATCGGAGCCTTAAGCTAAAAAGCTTACAGCGCCTAGTGTTCCCTGGCAGTCTCAATTCCAAGTATTAACTAAGCGCACAAGCTCGTGATTCCTAAGAGTGCTACGGCCATAAGCAATGACTGTTGGCTGTAGAAGACTATTTGTAATGCCTGTTCTAAGAGTAACTCTTGTTACAGAGCTGCTTGTAAACTAAAAAGCCTCAAAACTCAAAATAAATGACTGGCTTTCCAGTGTTTTTTGTTTATTTGTTTTTTTATTTGTTTGTTTATTTTTTATTCATTTATTGTTTATTTGTTTATTTTTTTTAAGTTTTGATCTCCTCTTGTGTTTAAATGACTGTAGCTCCAATCTTCACAATCGGAGCCTTAAGCTCAATGGCTTACAGCGCCTAGTGTTCCCTGGCAGTCTCCATTCCAAGTATTAACTAAGCGCACAAGCTCGGGATTCCTAAGAGTGCTATGGCCATAAGCAATGACTGTTGGCTGTAGAAGACAATTTGTAATGACTGTTCTAAGAGCAACTCTTGCTGCTTGTGAACTAAAAAGCCTCACAACTCAAAATAAATGACTGGCTTTCCAGTGTTTTTTGTTTGTTTGTTTTTTTATTTGTTTGTTTATTTTTTATTCATTTATTGTTTATTTGTTTATTTCTTAAAAGTTTTGATCTCCTCTTGTGTTTAAATGACTGTAGCTACAATCTTCACAATCGGAGCCTTAAGCTCAATGGCTTACAGCGCCTAGTGTTCCCTGGCAGTCTCCATTCCAAGTATTAACTAAGCGCACAAGCTCGGGATTCCTAAGAGTGCTATGGCCATAAGCAATGACTGTTGGCTGTAGAAGACTATTTGTAATGCCTGTTCTAAGAGTAACTCTTGTTACAGAGCTGCTTGTAAACTAAAAAGCCTCAAAACTCAAAATAAATGACTGGCTTTCCAGTGTTTTTTGTTTATTTGTTTTTTTATTTGTTTGTTTATTTTTTATTCATTTATTGTTTATTTGTTTATTTTTTAAAAGTTTTGATCTCCTCTTGTGTTTAAATGACTGTAGCTACAATCTTCACAATCGGAGCCTTAAGCTCAATGGCTTACAGCGCCTAGTGTTCCCTGGCAGTCTCCATTCCAAGTATTAACTAAGCGCACAAGCTCGGGATTCCTAAGAGTGCTATGGCCATAAGCAATGACTGTTGGCTGTAGAGGACAATTTGTAATGACTGTTCTAAGAGCAACTCTTGCTGCTTGTGAACTAAAAAGCCTCACAACTCAAAATAAATGACTGGCTTTCCAGTGTTTTTTTTTTGTTTGTTTTTTTATTTGTTTGTTTATTTTTTATTCATTTATTGTTTATTTGTTTATTTTTTAAAAGTTTTGATCTCCTCTTGTGTTTAAATGACTGTAGCTACAATCTTCACAATCGGAGCCTTAAGCTAAAAAGCTTACAGCGCCTAGTGTTCCCTGGCAGTCTCAATTCCAAGTATTAACTAAGCGCACAAGCTCGGGATTCCTAAGAGTGCTACGGCCATAAGCAATGACTGTTGGCTGTAGAAGACTATTTGTAATGCCTGTTCTAAGAGTAACTCTTGTTACAGAGCTGCTTGTAAACTAAAAAGCCTCAAAACTCAAAATAAATGACTGGCTTTCCAGTGTTTTTTGCTTATTTGTTTTTTTATTTGTTTGTTTATTTCTATTCATTTATTGTTTATTTGTTTATTTTTTTTTAAGTTTTGATCTCCTCTTGTGTTTAAATGACTGTAGCTACAATCTTCACAATCGGAGCCTTAAGCTCAATGGCTTACAGCGCCTAGTGTTCCCTGGCAGTCTCCATTCCAAGTATTAACTAAGCGCACAAGCTCGGGATTCCTAAGAGTGCTATGGCCATAAGCAATGACTGTTGGCTGTAGAAGACAATTTGTAATGACTGTTCTAAGAGCAACTCTTGCTGCTTGTGAACTAAAAAGCCTCACAACTCAAAATAAATGACTGGCTTTCCAGTGTTTTTTGTTTGTTTGTTTTTTTATTTGTTTGTTTATTTTTTATTCATTTATTGTTTATTTGTTTATTTCTTAAAAGTTTTGATCTCCTCTTGTGTTTAAATGACTGTAGCTACAATCTTCACAATCGGAGCCTTAAGCTAAAAAGCTTACAGCGCCTAGTGTTCCCTGGCAGTCTCAATTCCAAGTATTAACTAAGCGCACAAGCTCGGGATTCCTAAGAGTGCTACGGCCATAAGCAATGACTGTTGGCTGTAGAAGACTATTTGTAATGCCTGTTCTAAGAGTAACTCTTGTTACAGAGCTGCTTGTAAACTAAAAAGCCTCAAAACTCAAAATAAATGACTGGCTTTCCAGTGTTTTTTGTTTATTTGTTTTTTTACTTGTTTGTTTATTTTTAATTCATTTATTGTTTATTTGTTTTTTTTTTAAAAGTTTTGATCTCCTCTTGTGTTTAAATGACTGTAGCTCCAATCTTCACAATCGGAGCCTTAAGCTCAATGGCTTACAGCGCCTAGTGTTCCCTGGCAGTCTCCATTCCAAGTATTAACTAAGCGCACAAGCTCGGGATTCCTAAGAGTGCTATGGCCATAAGCAATGACTGTTGGCTGTAGAAGACAATTTGTAATGACTGTTCTAAGAGCAACTCTTGCTGCTTGTGAACTAAAAAGCCTCACAACTCAAAATAAATGACTGGCTTTCCAGTGTTTTTTGTTTGTTTGTTTTTTTATTTGTTTGTTTATTTTTTATTCATTTATTGTTTATTTGTTTATTTCTTAAAAGTTTTGATCTCCTCTTGTGTTTAAATGACTGTAGCTACAATCTTCACAATCGGAGCCTTAAGCTAAAAAGCTTACAGCGCCTAGTGTTCCCTGGCAGTCTCAATTCCAAGTATTAACTAAGCGCACAAGCTCGGGATTCCTAAGAGTGCTACGGCCATAAGCAATGACTGTTGGCTGTAGAAGACTATTTGTAATGCCTGTTCTAAGAGTAACTCTTGTTACAGAGCTGCTTGTAAACTAAAAAGCCTCAACACTCAAAATAAATGACTGGCTTTCCAGTGTTTTTTGTTTATTTGTTTTTTTATTTGTTTGTTTATTTTTAATTCATTTATTGTTTATTTGTTTATTTTTTTAAAGTTTTGATCTCCTCTTGTGTTTAAATGACTGTAGCTCCAATCTTCACAATCGGAGCCTTAAGCTCAATGGCTTACAGCGCCTAGTGTTCCCTGGCAGTCTCCATTCCAAGTATTAACTAAGCGCACAAGCTCGGGATTCCTAAGAGTGCTATGGCCATAAGCAATGACTGTTGGCTGTAGAAGACAATTTGTAATGACTGTTCTAAGAGCAACTCTTGCTGCTTGTGAACTAAAAAGCCTCACAACTCAAAATAAATGACTGGCTTTCCAGTGTTTTTTGTTTGTTTGTTTTTTTATTTGTTTGTTTATTTTTTATTCATTTATTGTTTATTTGTTTATTTCTTAAAAGTTTTGATCTCCTCTTGTGTTTAAATGACTGTAGCTCCAATCTTCACAATCGGAGCCTTAAGCTCAATGGCTTACAGCGCCTAGTGTTCCCTGGCAGTCTCCATTCCAAGTATTAACTAAGCGCACAAGCTCGGGATTCCTAAGAGTGCTATGGCCATAAGCAATGACTGTTGGCTGTAGAAGACTATTTGTAATGCCTGTTCTAAGAGTAACTCTTGTTACAGAGCTGCTTGTAAACTAAAAAGCCTCAAAACTCAAAATAAATGACTGGCTTTCCAGTGTTTTTTGTTTATTTGTTTTTTTATTTGTTTGTTTATTTTTTATTCATTTATTGTTTATTTGTTTATTTTTTAAAAGTTTTGATCTCCTCTTGTGTTTAAATGACTGTAGCTACAATCTTCACAATCGGAGCCTTAAGCTCAATGGCTTACAGCGCCTAGTGTTCCCTGGCAGTCTCCATTCCAAGTATTAACTAAGCGCACAAGCTCGGGATTCCTAAGAGTGCTATGGCCATAAGCAATGACTGTTGGCTGTAGAGGACAATTTGTAATGACTGTTCTAAGAGCAACTCTTGCTGCTTGTGAACTAAAAAGCCTCACAACTCAAAATAAATGACTGGCTTTCCAGTGTTTTTTTTTTGTTTGTTTTTTTATTTGTTTGTTTATTTTTTATTCATTTATTGTTTATTTGTTTATTTTTTAAAAGTTTTGATCTCCTCTTGTGTTTAAATGACTGTAGCTACAATCTTCACAATCGGAGCCTTAAGCTAAAAAGCTTACAGCGCCTAGTGTTCCCTGGCAGTCTCAATTCCAAGTATTAACTAAGCGCACAAGCTCGGGATTCCTAAGAGTGCTACGGCCATAAGCAATGACTGTTGGCTGTAGAAGACTATTTGTAATGCCTGTTCTAAGAGTAACTCTTGTTACAGAGCTGCTTGTAAACTAAAAAGCCTCAACACTCAAAATAAATGACTGGCTTTCCAGTGTTTTTTGTTTATTTGTTTTTTTATTTGTTTGTTTATTTTTTATTCATTTATTGTTTATTTGTTTATTTTTTAAAAGTTTTGATCTCCTCTTGTGTTTAAATGACTGTAGCTACAATCTTCACAATCGGAGCCTTAAGCTCAATGGCTTACAGCGCCTAGTGTTCCCTGGCAGTCTCCATTCCAAGTATTAACTAAGCGCACAAGCTCGGGATTCCTAAGAGTGCTATGGCCATAAGCAATGACTGTTGGCTGTAGAAGACAATTTGTAATGACTGTTCTAAGAGCAACTCTTGCTGCTTGTGAACTAAAAAGCCTCACAACTCAAAATAAATGACTGGCTTTCCAGTGTTTTTTGTTTGTTTGTTTTTTTATTTGTTTGTTTATTTTTTATTCATTTATTGTTTATTTGTTTATTTCTTAAAAGTTTTGATCTCCTCTTGTGTTTAAATGACTGTAGCTACAATCTTCACAATCGGAGCCTTAAGCTCAATGGCTTACAGCGCCTAGTGTTCCCTGGCAGTCTCCATTCCAAGTATTAACTAAGCGCACAAGCTCGGGATTCCTAAGAGTGCTATGGCCATAAGCAATGACTGTTGGCTGTAGAAGACTATTTGTAATGCCTGTTCTAAGAGTAACTCTTGTTACAGAGCTGCTTGTAAACTACAAAGCCTCAAAACTCAAAATAAATGACTGGCTTTCCAGTGTTTTTTGTTTATTTGTTTTTTTATTTGTTTGTTTATTTTTTATTCATTTATTGTTTATTTGTTTATTTTTTAAAAGTTTTGATCTCCTCTTGTGTTTAAATGACTGTAGCTACAATCTTCACAATCGGAGCCTTAAGCTCAATGGCTTACAGCGCCTAGTGTTCCCTGGCAGTCTCCATTCCAAGTATTAACTAAGCGCACAAGCTCGGGATTCCTAAGAGTGCTATGGCCATAAGCAATGACTGTTGGCTGTAGAGGACAATTTGTAATGACTGTTCTAAGAGCAACTCTTGCTGCTTGTGAACTAAAAAGCCTCACAACTCAAAATAAATGACTGGCTGTCCAGTGTTTTTTTTTTTGTTTGTTTTTTTATTTGTTTGTTTATTTTTTATTCATTTATTGTTTATTTGTTTATTTTTTAAAAGTTTTGATCTCCTCTTGTGTTTAAATGACTGTAGCTACAATCTTCACAATCGGAGCCTTAAGCTAAAAAGCTTACAGCGCCTAGTGTTCCCTGGCAGTCTCCATTCCAAGTATTAACTAAGCGCACAAGCTCGGGATTCCTAAGAGTGCTATGGCCATAAGCAATGACTGTTGGCTGTAGAAGACAATTTGTAATGACTGTTCTAAGAGCAACTCTTGCTGCTTGTGAACTAAAAAGCCTCACAACTCAAAATAAATGACTGGCTTTCCAGTGTTTTTTGTTTGTTTGTTTTTTTATTTGTTTGTTTATTTTTTATTCATTTATTGTTTATTTGTTTATTTCTTAAAAGTTTTGATCTCCTCTTGTGTTTAAATGACTGTAGCTACAATCTTCACAATCGGAGCCTTAAGCTAAAAAGCTTACAGCGCCTAGTGTTCCCTGGCAGTCTCAATTCCAAGTATTAACTAAGCGCACAAGCTCGGGATTCCTAAGAGTGCTACGGCCATAAGCAATGACTGTTGGCTGTAGAAGACTATTTGTAATGCCTGTTCTAAGAGTAACTCTTGTTACAGAGCTGCTTGTAAACTAAAAAGCCTCAAAACTCAAAATAAATGACTGGCTTTCCAGTGTTTTTTGTTTATTTGTTTTTTTACTTGTTTGTTTATTTTTAATTCATTTATTGTTTATTTGTTTATTTTTTAAAAGTTTTGATCTCCTCTTGTGTTTAAATGACTGTAGCTCCAATCTTCACAATCGGAGCCTTAAGCTCAATGGCTTACAGCGCCTAGTGTTCCCTGGCAGTCTCCATTCCAAGTATTAACTAAGCGCACAAGCTCGGGATTCCTAAGAGTGCTATGGCCATAAGCAATGACTGTTGGCTGTAGAAGACAATTTGTAATGACTGTTCTAAGAGCAACTCTTGCTGCTTGTGAACTAAAAAGCCTCACAACTCAAAATAAATGACTGGCTTTCCAGTGTTTTTTGTTTGTTTGTTTTTTTATTTGTTTGTTTATTTTTTATTCATTTATTGTTTATTTGTTTATTTCTTAAAAGTTTTGATCTCCTCTTGTGTTTAAATGACTGTAGCTACAATCTTCACAATCGGAGCCTTAAGCTAAAAAGCTTACAGCGCCTAGTGTTCCCTGGCAGTCTCAATTCCAAGTATTAACTAAGCGCACAAGCTCGGGATTCCTAAGAGTGCTACGGCCATAAGCAATGACTGTTGGCTGTAGAAGACTATTTGTAATGCCTGTTCTAAGAGTAACTCTTGTTACAGAGCTGCTTGTAAACTAAAAAGCCTCAACACTCAAAATAAATGACTGGCTTTCCAGTGTTTTTTGTTTATTTGTTTTTTTATTTGTTTGTTTATTTTTTATTCATTTATTGTTTATTTGTTTATTTTTTTAAAGTTTTGATCTCCTCTTGTGTTTAAATGACTGTAGCTCCAATCTTCACAATCGGAGCCTTAAGCTCAATGGCTTACAGCGCCTAGTGTTCCCTGGCAGTCTCCATTCCAAGTATTAACTAAGCGCACAAGCTCGGGATTCCTAAGAGTGCTATGGCCATAAGCAATGACTGTTGGCTGTAGAAGACAATTTGTAATGACTGTTCTAAGAGCAACTCTTGCTGCTTGTGAACTAAAAAGCCTCACAACTCAAAATAAATGACTGGCTTTCCAGTGTTTTTTGTTTGTTTGTTTTTTTATTTGTTTGTTTATTTTTTATTCATTTATTGTTTATTTGTTTATTTCTTAAAAGTTTTGATCTCCTCTTGTGTTTAAATGACTGTAGCTACAATCTTCACAATCGGAGCCTTAAGCTCAATGGCTTACAGCGCCTAGTGTTCCCTGGCAGTCTCCATTCCAAGTATTAACTAAGCGCACAAGCTCGGGATTCCTAAGAGTGCTATGGCCATAAGCAATGACTGTTGGCTGTAGAAGACTATTTGTAATGCCTGTTCTAAGAGTAACTCTTGTTACAGAGCTGCTTGTAAACTACAAAGCCTCAAAACTCAAAATAAATGACTGGCTTTCCAGTGTTTTTTGTTTATTTGTTTTTTTATTTGTTTGTTTATTTTTTATTCATTTATTGTTTATTTGTTTATTTTTTAAAAGTTTTGATCTCCTCTTGTGTTTAAATGACTGTAGCTACAATCTTCACAATCGGAGCCTTAAGCTCAATGGCTTACAGCGCCTAGTGTTCCCTGGCAGTCTCCATTCCAAGTATTAACTAAGCGCACAAGCTCGGGATTCCTAAGAGTGCTATGGCCATAAGCAATGACTGTTGGCTGTAGAGGACAATTTGTAATGACTGTTCTAAGAGCAACTCTTGCTGCTTGTGAACTAAAAAGCCTCACAACTCAAAATAAATGACTGGCTGTCCAGTGTTTTTTTTTTTGTTTGTTTTTTTATTTGTTTGTTTATTTTTTATTCATTTATTGTTTATTTGTTTATTTTTTAAAAGTTTTGATCTCCTCTTGTGTTTAAATGACTGTAGCTACAATCTTCACAATCGGAGCCTTAAGCTAAAAAGCTTACAGCGCCTAGTGTTCCCTGGCAGTCTCCATTCCAAGTATTAACTAAGCGCACAAGCTCGGGATTCCTAAGAGTGCTATGGCCATAAGCAATGACTGTTGGCTGTAGAAGACAATTTGTAATGACTGTTCTAAGAGCAACTCTTGCTGCTTGTGAACTAAAAAGCCTCACAACTCAAAATAAATGACTGGCTTTCCAGTGTTTTTTGTTTGTTTGTTTTTTTATTTGTTTGTTTATTTTTTATTCATTTATTGTTTATTTGTTTATTTCTTAAAAGTTTTGATCTCCTCTTGTGTTTAAATGACTGTAGCTACAATCTTCACAATCGGAGCCTTAAGCTAAAAAGCTTACAGCGCCTAGTGTTCCCTGGCAGTCTCAATTCCAAGTATTAACTAAGCGCACAAGCTCGGGATTCCTAAGAGTGCTACGGCCATAAGCAATGACTGTTGGCTGTAGAAGACTATTTGTAATGCCTGTTCTAAGAGTAACTCTTGTTACAGAGCTGCTTGTAAACTAAAAAGCCTCAAAACTCAAAATAAATGACTGGCTTTCCAGTGTTTTTTGTTTATTTGTTTTTTTACTTGTTTGTTTATTTTTAATTCATTTATTGTTTATTTGTTTATTTTTTAAAAGTTTTGATCTCCTCTTGTGTTTAAATGACTGTAGCTCCAATCTTCACAATCGGAGCCTTAAGCTCAATGGCTTACAGCGCCTAGTGTTCCCTGGCAGTCTCCATTCCAAGTATTAACTAAGCGCACAAGCTCGGGATTCCTAAGAGTGCTATGGCCATAAGCAATGACTGTTGGCTGTAGAAGACAATTTGTAATGACTGTTCTAAGAGCAACTCTTGCTGCTTGTGAACTAAAAAGCCTCACAACTCAAAATAAATGACTGGCTTTCCAGTGTTTTTTGTTTGTTTGTTTTTTTATTTGTTTGTTTATTTTTTATTCATTTATTGTTTATTTGTTTATTTCTTAAAAGTTTTGATCTCCTCTTGTGTTTAAATGACTGTAGCTACAATCTTCACAATCGGAGCCTTAAGCTAAAAAGCTTACAGCGCCTAGTGTTCCCTGGCAGTCTCAATTCCAAGTATTAACTAAGCGCACAAGCTCGGGATTCCTAAGAGTGCTACGGCCATAAGCAATGACTGTTGGCTGTAGAAGACTATTTGTAATGCCTGTTCTAAGAGTAACTCTTGTTACAGAGCTGCTTGTAAACTAAAAAGCCTCAACACTCAAAATAAATGACTGGCTTTCCAGTGTTTTTTGTTTATTTGTTTTTTTATTTGTTTGTTTATTTTTTATTCATTTATTGTTTATTTGTTTATTTTTTTAAAGTTTTGATCTCCTCTTGTGTTTAAATGACTGTAGCTCCAATCTTCACAATCGGAGCCTTAAGCTCAATGGCTTACAGCGCCTAGTGTTCCCTGGCAGTCTCCATTCCAAGTATTAACTAAGCGCACAAGCTCGGGATTCCTAAGAGTGCTATGGCCATAAGCAATGACTGTTGGCTGTAGAAGACAATTTGTAATGACTGTTCTAAGAGCAACTCTTGCTGCTTGTGAACTAAAAAGCCTCACAACTCAAAATAAATGACTGGCTTTCCAGTGTTTTTTGTTTGTTTGTTTTTTTATTTGTTTGTTTATTTTTATTCATTTATTGTTTATTTGTTTATTTTTTTTTAAGTTTTGATCTCCTCTTGTGTTTAAATGACTGTAGCTACAATCTTCACAATCGGAGCCTTAAGCTCAATGGCTTACAGCGCCTAGTGTTCCCTGGCAGTCTCCATTCCAAGTATTAACTAAGCGCACAAGCTCGGGATTCCTAAGAGTGCTATGGCCATAAGCAATGACTGTTGGCTGTAGAAGACAATTTGTAATGACTGTTCTAAGAGCAACTCTTGCTGCTTGTGAACTAAAAAGCCTCACAACTCAAAATAAATGACTGGCTTTCCAGTGTTTTTTGTTTGTTTGTTTTTTTATTTGTTTGTTTATTTTTTATTCATTTATTGTTTATTTGTTTATTTCTTAAAAGTTTTGATCTCCTCTTGTGTTTAAATGACTGTAGCTACAATCTTCACAATCGGAGCCTTAAGCTCAATGGCTTACAGCGCCTAGTGTTCCCTGGCAGTCTCCATTCCAAGTATTAACTAAGCGCACAAGCTCGGGATTCCTAAGAGTGCTATGGCCATAAGCAATGACTGTTGGCTGTAGAAGACTATTTGTAATGCCTGTTCTAAGAGTAACTCTTGTTACAGAGCTGCTTGTAAACTAAAAAGCCTCAACACTCAAAATAAATGACTGGCTTTCCAGTGTTTTTTGTTTGTTTGTTTTTTTATTTGTTTGTTTATTTTTTATTCATTTATTGTTTATTTGTTTATTTCTTAAAAGTTTTGATCTCCTCTTGTGTTTAAATGACTGTAGCTCCAATCTTCACAATCGGAGCCTTAAGCTCAATGGCTTACAGCGCCTAGTGTTCCCTGGCAGTCTCCATTCCAAGTATTAACTAAGCGCACAAGCTCGGGATTCCTAAGAGTGCTATGGCCATAAGCAATGACTGTTGGCTGTAGAAGACTATTTGTAATGCCTGTTCTAAGAGTAACTCTTGTTACAGAGCTGCTTGTAAACTAAAAAGCCTCAAAACTCAAAATAAATGACTGGCTTTCCAGTGTTTTTTGTTTATTTGTTTTTTTATTTGTTTGTTTATTTTTTATTCATTTATTGTTTATTTGTTTATTTTTTAAAAGTTTTGATCTCCTCTTGTGTTTAAATGACTGTAGCTACAATCTTCACAATCGGAGCCTTAAGCTCAATGGCTTACAGCGCCTAGTGTTCCCTGGCAGTCTCCATTCCAAGTATTAACTAAGCGCACAAGCTCGGGATTCCTAAGAGTGCTATGGCCATAAGCAATGACTGTTGGCTGTAGAGGACAATTTGTAATGACTGTTCTAAGAGCAACTCTTGCTGCTTGTGAACTAAAAAGCCTCACAACTCAAAATAAATGACTGGCTTTCCAGTGTTTTTTTTTTGTTTGTTTTTTTATTTGTTTGTTTATTTTTTATTCATTTATTGTTTATTTGTTTATTTTTTAAAAGTTTTGATCTCCTCTTGTGTTTAAATGACTGTAGCTACAATCTTCACAATCGGAGCCTTAAGCTAAAAAGCTTACAGCGCCTAGTGTTCCCTGGCAGTCTCAATTCCAAGTATTAACTAAGCGCACAAGCTCGGGATTCCTAAGAGTGCTACGGCCATAAGCAATGACTGTTGGCTGTAGAAGACTATTTGTAATGCCTGTTCTAAGAGTAACTCTTGTTACAGAGCTGCTTGTAAACTAAAAAGCCTCAACACTCAAAATAAATGACTGGCTTTCCAGTGTTTTTTGTTTATTTGTTTTTTTATTTGTTTGTTTATTTTTTATTCATTTATTGTTTATTTGTTTATTTTTTAAAAGTTTTGATCTCCTCTTGTGTTTAAATGACTGTAGCTACAATCTTCACAATCGGAGCCTTAAGCTCAATGGCTTACAGCGCCTAGTGTTCCCTGGCAGTCTCCATTCCAAGTATTAACTAAGCGCACAAGCTCGGGATTCCTAAGAGTGCTATGGCCATAAGCAATGACTGTTGGCTGTAGAAGACAATTTGTAATGACTGTTCTAAGAGCAACTCTTGCTGCTTGTGAACTAAAAAGCCTCACAACTCAAAATAAATGACTGGCTTTCCAGTGTTTTTTGTTTGTTTGTTTTTTTATTTGTTTGTTTATTTTTTATTCATTTATTGTTTATTTGTTTATTTCTTAAAAGTTTTGATCTCCTCTTGTGTTTAAATGACTGTAGCTACAATCTTCACAATCGGAGCCTTAAGCTCAATGGCTTACAGCGCCTAGTGTTCCCTGGCAGTCTCCATTCCAAGTATTAACTAAGCGCACAAGCTCGGGATTCCTAAGAGTGCTATGGCCATAAGCAATGACTGTTGGCTGTAGAAGACTATTTGTAATGCCTGTTCTAAGAGTAACTCTTGTTACAGAGCTGCTTGTAAACTACAAAGCCTCAAAACTCAAAATAAATGACTGGCTTTCCAGTGTTTTTTGTTTATTTGTTTTTTTATTTGTTTGTTTATTTTTTATTCATTTATTGTTTATTTGTTTATTTTTTAAAAGTTTTGATCTCCTCTTGTGTTTAAATGACTGTAGCTACAATCTTCACAATCGGAGCCTTAAGCTCAATGGCTTACAGCGCCTAGTGTTCCCTGGCAGTCTCCATTCCAAGTATTAACTAAGCGCACAAGCTCGGGATTCCTAAGAGTGCTATGGCCATAAGCAATGACTGTTGGCTGTAGAGGACAATTTGTAATGACTGTTCTAAGAGCAACTCTTGCTGCTTGTGAACTAAAAAGCCTCACAACTCAAAATAAATGACTGGCTGTCCAGTGTTTTTTTTTTTGTTTGTTTTTTTATTTGTTTGTTTATTTTTTATTCATTTATTGTTTATTTGTTTATTTTTTAAAAGTTTTGATCTCCTCTTGTGTTTAAATGACTGTAGCTACAATCTTCACAATCGGAGCCTTAAGCTAAAAAGCTTACAGCGCCTAGTGTTCCCTGGCAGTCTCCATTCCAAGTATTAACTAAGCGCACAAGCTCGGGATTCCTAAGAGTGCTATGGCCATAAGCAATGACTGTTGGCTGTAGAAGACAATTTGTAATGACTGTTCTAAGAGCAACTCTTGCTGCTTGTGAACTAAAAAGCCTCACAACTCAAAATAAATGACTGGCTTTCCAGTGTTTTTTGTTTGTTTGTTTTTTTATTTGTTTGTTTATTTTTTATTCATTTATTGTTTATTTGTTTATTTCTTAAAAGTTTTGATCTCCTCTTGTGTTTAAATGACTGTAGCTACAATCTTCACAATCGGAGCCTTAAGCTAAAAAGCTTACAGCGCCTAGTGTTCCCTGGCAGTCTCAATTCCAAGTATTAACTAAGCGCACAAGCTCGGGATTCCTAAGAGTGCTACGGCCATAAGCAATGACTGTTGGCTGTAGAAGACTATTTGTAATGCCTGTTCTAAGAGTAACTCTTGTTACAGAGCTGCTTGTAAACTAAAAAGCCTCAAAACTCAAAATAAATGACTGGCTTTCCAGTGTTTTTTGTTTATTTGTTTTTTTACTTGTTTGTTTATTTTTAATTCATTTATTGTTTATTTGTTTATTTTTTAAAAGTTTTGATCTCCTCTTGTGTTTAAATGACTGTAGCTCCAATCTTCACAATCGGAGCCTTAAGCTCAATGGCTTACAGCGCCTAGTGTTCCCTGGCAGTCTCCATTCCAAGTATTAACTAAGCGCACAAGCTCGGGATTCCTAAGAGTGCTATGGCCATAAGCAATGACTGTTGGCTGTAGAAGACAATTTGTAATGACTGTTCTAAGAGCAACTCTTGCTGCTTGTGAACTAAAAAGCCTCACAACTCAAAATAAATGACTGGCTTTCCAGTGTTTTTTGTTTGTTTGTTTTTTTATTTGTTTGTTTATTTTTTATTCATTTATTGTTTATTTGTTTATTTCTTAAAAGTTTTGATCTCCTCTTGTGTTTAAATGACTGTAGCTACAATCTTCACAATCGGAGCCTTAAGCTAAAAAGCTTACAGCGCCTAGTGTTCCCTGGCAGTCTCAATTCCAAGTATTAACTAAGCGCACAAGCTCGGGATTCCTAAGAGTGCTACGGCCATAAGCAATGACTGTTGGCTGTAGAAGACTATTTGTAATGCCTGTTCTAAGAGTAACTCTTGTTACAGAGCTGCTTGTAAACTAAAAAGCCTCAACACTCAAAATAAATGACTGGCTTTCCAGTGTTTTTTGTTTATTTGTTTTTTTATTTGTTTGTTTATTTTTTATTCATTTATTGTTTATTTGTTTATTTTTTTAAAGTTTTGATCTCCTCTTGTGTTTAAATGACTGTAGCTCCAATCTTCACAATCGGAGCCTTAAGCTCAATGGCTTACAGCGCCTAGTGTTCCCTGGCAGTCTCCATTCCAAGTATTAACTAAGCGCACAAGCTCGGGATTCCTAAGAGTGCTATGGCCATAAGCAATGACTGTTGGCTGTAGAAGACAATTTGTAATGACTGTTCTAAGAGCAACTCTTGCTGCTTGTGAACTAAAAAGCCTCACAACTCAAAATAAATGACTGGCTTTCCAGTGTTTTTTGTTTGTTTGTTTTTTTATTTGTTTGTTTATTTTTATTCATTTATTGTTTATTTGTTTATTTTTTTTTAAGTTTTGATCTCCTCTTGTGTTTAAATGACTGTAGCTACAATCTTCACAATCGGAGCCTTAAGCTCAATGGCTTACAGCGCCTAGTGTTCCCTGGCAGTCTCCATTCCAAGTATTAACTAAGCGCACAAGCTCAGGATTCCTAAGAGTGCTATGGCCATAAGCAATGACTGTTGGCTGTAGAAGACAATTTGTAATGACTGTTCTAAGAGCAACTCTTGCTGCTTGTGAACTAAAAAGCCTCACAACTCAAAATAAATGACTGGCTTTCCAGTGTTTTTTGTTTGTTTGTTTTTTTATTTGTTTGTTTATTTTTTATTCATTTATTGTTTATTTGTTTATTTCTTAAAAGTTTTGATCTCCTCTTGTGTTTAAATGACTGTAGCTACAATCTTCACAATCGGAGCCTTAAGCTCAATGGCTTACAGCGCCTAGTGTTCCCTGGCAGTCTCCATTCCAAGTATTAACTAAGCGCACAAGCTCGGGATTCCTAAGAGTGCTATGGCCATAAGCAATGACTGTTGGCTGTAGAAGACTATTTGTAATGCCTGTTCTAAGAGTAACTCTTGTTACAGAGCTGCTTGTAAACTAAAAAGCCTCAAAACTCAAAATAAATGACTGGCTTTCCAGTGTTTTTTGTTTATTTGTTTTTTTATTTGTTTGTTTATTTTTTATTCATTTATTGTTTATTTGTTTATTTTTTAAAAGTTTTGATCTCCTCTTGTGTTTAAATGACTGTAGCTACAATCTTCACAATCGGAGCCTTAAGCTCAATGGCTTACAGCGCCTAGTGTTCCCTGGCAGTCTCCATTCCAAGTATTAACTAAGCGCACAAGCTCGGGATTCCTAAGAGTGCTATGGCCATAAGCAATGACTGTTGGCTGTAGAAGACAATTTGTAATGACTGTTCTAAGAGCAACTCTTGCTGCTTGTGAACTAAAAAGCCTCACAACTCAAAATAAATGACTGGCTTTCCAGTGTTTTTTGTTTGTTTGTTTTTTTATTTGTTTGTTTATTTTTTATTCATTTATTGTTTATTTGTTTATTTCTTAAAAGTTTTGATCTCCTCTTGTGTTTAAATGACTGTAGCTACAATCTTCACAATCGGAGCCTTAAGCTCAATGGCTTACAGCGCCTAGTGTTCCCTGGCAGTCTCCATTCCAAGTATTAACTAAGCGCACAAGCTCGGGATTCCTAAGAGTGCTATGGCCATAAGCAATGACTGTTGGCTGTAGAAGACTATTTGTAATGCCTGTTCTAAGAGTAACTCTTGTTACAGAGCTGCTTGTAAACTAAAAAGCCTCAAAACTCAAAATAAATGACTGGCTTTCCAGTGTTTTTTGTTTATTTGTTTTTTTATTTGTTTGTTTATTTTTTATTCATTTATTGTTTATTTGTTTATTTTTTAAAAGTTTTGATCTCCTCTTGTGTTTAAATGACTGTAGCTACAATCTTCACAATCGGAGCCTTAAGCTCAATGGCTTACAGCGCCTAGTGTTCCCTGGCAGTCTCCATTCCAAGTATTAACTAAGCGCACAAGCTCGGGATTCCTAAGAGTGCTATGGCCATAAGCAATGACTGTTGGCTGTAGAAGACAATTTGTAATGACTGTTCTAAGAGCAACTCTTGCTGCTTGTGAACTAAAAAGCCTCACAACTCAAAATAAATGACTGGCTTTCCAGTGTTTTTTGTTTGTTTGTTTTTTTATTTGTTTGTTTATTTTTTATTCATTTATTGTTTATTTGTTTATTTCTTAAAAGTTTTGATCTCCTCTTGTGTTTAAATGACTGTAGCTACAATCTTCACAATCGGAGCCTTAAGCTCAATGGCTTACAGCGCCTAGTGTTCCCTGGCAGTCTCCATTCCAAGTATTAACTAAGCGCACAAGCTCGGGATTCCTAAGAGTGCTATGGCCATAAGCAATGACTGTTGGCTGTAGAAGACAATTTGTAATGACTGTTCTAAGAGCAACTCTTGCTGCTTGTGAACTAAAAAGCCTCACAACTCAAAATAAATGACTGGCTTTCCAGTGTTTTTTGTTTGTTTGTTTTTTTATTTGTTTGTTTATTTTTTATTCATTTATTGTTTATTTGTTTATTTCTTAAAAGTTTTGATCTCCTCTTGTGTTTAAATGACTGTAGCTACAATCTTCACAATCGGAGCCTTAAGCTCAATGGCTTACAGCGCCTAGTGTTCCCTGGCAGTCTCCATTCCAAGTATTAACTAAGCGCACAAGCTCGGGATTCCTAAGAGTGCTATGGCCATAAGCAATGACTGTTGGCTGTAGAAGACTATTTGTAATGCCTGTTCTAAGAGTAACTCTTGTTACAGAGCTGCTTGTAAACTAAAAAGCCTCAAAACTCAAAATAAATGACTGGCTTTCCAGTGTTTTTTGTTTATTTGTTTTTTTATTTGTTTGTTTATTTTTTATTCATTTATTGTTTATTTGTTTATTTTTTAAAAGTTTTGATCTCCTCTTGTGTTTAAATGACTGTAGCTACAATCTTCACAATCGGAGCCTTAAGCTCAATGGCTTACAGCGCCTAGTGTTCCCTGGCAGTCTCCATTCCAAGTATTAACTAAGCGCACAAGCTCGGGATTCCTAAGAGTGCTATGGCCATAAGCAATGACTGTTGGCTGTAGAAGACAATTTGTAATGACTGTTCTAAGAGCAACTCTTGCTGCTTGTGAACTAAAAAGCCTCACAACTCAAAATAAATGACTGGCTTTCCAGTGTTTTTTGTTTGTTTGTTTTTTTATTTGTTTGTTTATTTTTTATTCATTTATTGTTTATTTGTTTATTTCTTAAAAGTTTTGATCTCCTCTTGTGTTTAAATGACTGTAGCTACAATCTTCACAATCGGAGCCTTAAGCTAAAAAGCTTACAGCGCCTAGTGTTCCCTGGCAGTCTCAATTCCAAGTATTAACTAAGCGCACAAGCTCGGGATTCCTAAGAGTGCTACGGCCATAAGCAATGACTGTTGGCTGTAGAAGACTATTTGTAATGCCTGTTCTAAGAGTAACTCTTGTTACAGAGCTGCTTGTAAACTAAAAAGCCTCAAAACTCAAAATAAATGACTGGCTTTCCAGTGTTTTTTGTTTATTTGTTTTTTTATTTGTTTGTTTATTTTTATTCATTTATTGTTTATTTGTTTATTTTTTTTTTAGTTTTGATCTCCTCTTGTGTTTAAATGACTGTAGCTACAATCTTCACAATCGGAGCCTTAAGCTCAATGGCTTACAGCGCCTAGTGTTCCCTGGCAGTCTCCATTCCAAGTATTAACTAAGCGCACAAGCTCGGGATTCCTAAGAGTGCTATGGCCATAAGCAATGACTGTTGGCTGTAGAAGACAATTTGTAATGACTGTTCTAAGAGCAACTCTTGCTGCTTGTGAACTAAAAAGCCTCACAACTCAAAATAAATGACTGGCTTTCCAGTGTTTTTTGTTTGTTTGTTTTTTTATTTGTTTGTTTATTTTTTATTCATTTATTGTTTATTTGTTTATTTCTTAAAAGTTTTGATCTCCTCTTGTGTTTAAATGACTGTAGCTACAATCTTCACAATCGGAGCCTTAAGCTCAATGGCTTACAGCGCCTAGTGTTCCCTGGCAGTCTCCATTCCAAGTATTAACTAAGCGCACAAGCTCGGGATTCCTAAGAGTGCTATGGCCATAAGCAATGACTGTTGGCTGTAGAAGACTATTTGTAATGCCTGTTCTAAGAGTAACTCTTGTTACAGAGCTGCTTGTAAACTAAAAAGCCTCAAAACTCAAAATAAATGACTGGCTTTCCAGTGTTTTTTGTTTATTTGTTTTTTTATTTGTTTGTTTATTTTTTATTCATTTATTGTTTATTTGTTTATTTTTTAAAAGTTTTGATCTCCTCTTGTGTTTAAATGACTGTAGCTACAATCTTCACAATCGGAGCCTTAAGCTCAATGGCTTACAGCGCCTAGTGTTCCCTGGCAGTCTCCATTCCAAGTATTAACTAAGCGCACAAGCTCGGGATTCCTAAGAGTGCTATGGCCATAAGCAATGACTGTTGGCTGTAGAAGACTATTTGTAATGCCTGTTCTAAGAGTAACTCTTGTTACAGAGCTGCTTGTAAACTAAAAAGCCTCAAAACTCAAAATAAATGACTGGCTTTCCAGTGTTTTTTGTTTATTTGTTTTTTTATTTGTTTGTTTATTTTTTATTCATTTATTGTTTATTTGTTTATTTTTTAAAAGTTTTGATCTCCTCTTGTGTTTAAATGACTGTAGCTACAATCTTCACAATCGGAGCCTTAAGCTCAATGGCTTACAGCGCCTAGTGTTCCCTGGCAGTCTCCATTCCAAGTATTAACTAAGCGCACAAGCTCGGGATTCCTAAGAGTGCTATGGCCATAAGCAATGACTGTTGGCTGTAGAAGACAATTTGTAATGACTGTTCTAAGAGCAACTCTTGCTGCTTGTGAACTAAAAAGCCTCACAACTCAAAATAAATGACTGGCTTTCCAGTGTTTTTTGTTTGTTTGTTTTTTTATTTGTTTGTTTATTTTTTATTCATTTATTGTTTATTTGTTTATTTCTTAAAAGTTTTGATCTCCTCTTGTGTTTAAATGACTGTAGCTACAATCTTCACAATCGGAGCCTTAAGCTAAAAAGCTTACAGCGCCTAGTGTTCCCTGGCAGTCTCAATTCCAAGTATTAACTAAGCGCACAAGCTCGGGATTCCTAAGAGTGCTACGGCCATAAGCAATGACTGTTGGCTGTAGAAGACTATTTGTAATGCCTGTTCTAAGAGTAACTCTTGTTACAGAGCTGCTTGTAAACTAAAAAGCCTCAAAACTCAAAATAAATGACTGGCTTTCCAGTGTTTTTTGTTTATTTGTTTTTTTATTTGTTTGTTTATTTTTATTCATTTATTGTTTATT
Organism: Hoplias malabaricus; assembly: GCF_029633855.1. Lineage (NCBI taxonomy): Eukaryota > Metazoa > Chordata > Actinopteri > Characiformes > Erythrinidae > Hoplias > Hoplias malabaricus. The sequence goes on along the minus strand of NC_089802.1, from coordinate 24,361,593 downwards.
TGTTTATTTTTTTTTAAGTTTTGATCTCCTCTTGTGTTTAAATGACTGTAGCTACAATCTTCACAATCGGAGCCTTAAGCTCAATGGCTTACAGCGCCTAGTGTTCCCTGGCAGTCTCCATTCCAAGTATTAACTAAGCGCACAAGCTCGGGATTCCTAAGAGTGCTATGGCCATAAGCAATGACTGTTGGCTGTAGAAGACAATTTGTAATGACTGTTCTAAGAGCAACTCTTGCTGCTTGTGAACTAAAAAGCCTCACAACTCAAAATAAATGACTGGCTTTCCAGTGTTTTTTGTTTGTTTGTTTTTTTATTTGTTTGTTTATTTTTTATTCATTTATTGTTTATTTGTTTATTTCTTAAAAGTTTTGATCTCCTCTTGTGTTTAAATGACTGTAGCTACAATCTTCACAATCGGAGCCTTAAGCTCAATGGCTTACAGCGCCTAGTGTTCCCTGGCAGTCTCCATTCCAAGTATTAACTAAGCGCACAAGCTCGGGATTCCTAAGAGTGCTATGGCCATAAGCAATGACTGTTGGCTGTAGAAGACTATTTGTAATGCCTGTTCTAAGAGTAACTCTTGTTACAGAGCTGCTTGTAAACTAAAAAGCCTCAAAACTCAAAATAAATGACTGGCTTTCCAGTGTTTTTTGTTTGTTTGTTTTTTTATTTGTTTGTTTATTTTTTATTCATTTATTGTTTATTTGTTTATTTCTTAAAAGTTTTGATCTCCTCTTGTGTTTAAATGACTGTAGCTACAATCTTCACAATCGGAGCCTTAAGCTCAATGGCTTACAGCGCCTAGTGTTCCCTGGCAGTCTCCATTCCAAGTATTAACTAAGCGCACAAGCTCGGGATTCCTAAGAGTGCTATGGCCATAAGCAATGACTGTTGGCTGTAGAAGACAATTTGTAATGACTGTTCTAAGAGCAACTCTTGCTGCTTGTGAACTAAAAAGCCTCACAACTCAAAATAAATGACTGGCTTTCCAGTGTTTTTTGTTTGTTTGTTTTTTTATTTGTTTGTTTATTTTTTATTCATTTATTGTTTATTTGTTTATTTCTTAAAAGTTTTGATCTCCTCTTGTGTTTAAATGACTGTAGCTACAATCTTCACAATCGGAGCCTTAAGCTCAATGGCTTACAGCGCCTAGTGTTCCCTGGCAGTCTCCATTCCAAGTATTAACTAAGCGCACAAGCTCGGGATTCCTAAGAGTGCTATGGCCATAAGCAATGACTGTTGGCTGTAGAAGACAATTTGTAATGACTGTTCTAAGAGCAACTCTTGCTGCTTGTGAACTAAAAAGCCTCACAACTCAAAATAAATGACTGGCTTTCCAGTGTTTTTTGTTTGTTTGTTTTTTTATTTGTTTGTTTATTTTTTATTCATTTATTGTTTATTTGTTTATTTCTTAAAAGTTTTGATCTCCTCTTGTGTTTAAATGACTGTAGCTACAATCTTCACAATCGGAGCCTTAAGCTCAATGGCTTACAGCGCCTAGTGTTCCCTGGCAGTCTCCATTCCAAGTATTAACTAAGCGCACAAGCTCGGGATTCCTAAGAGTGCTATGGCCATAAGCAATGACTGTTGGCTGTAGAAGACTATTTGTAATGCCTGTTCTAAGAGTAACTCTTGTTACAGAGCTGCTTGTAAACTAAAAAGCCTCAAAACTCAAAATAAATGACTGGCTTTCCAGTGTTTTTTGTTCATTTGTTTTTTTACTTGTTTGTTTATTTTTAATTCATTTATTGTTTATTTGTTTATTTTTTAAAAGTTTTGATCTCCTCTTGTGTTTAAATGACTGTAGCTCCAATCTTCACAATCGGAGCCTTAAGCTCAATGGCTTACAGCGCCTAGTGTTCCCTGGCAGTCTCCATTCCAAGTATTAACTAAGCGCACAAGCTCGGGATTCCTAAGAGTGCTATGGCCATAAGCAATGACTGTTGGCTGTAGAAGACAATTTGTAATGACTGTTCTAAGAGCAACTCTTGCTGCTTGTGAACTAAAAAGCCTCACAACTCAAAATAAATGACTGGCTTTCCAGTGTTTTTTGTTTGTTTGTTTTTTTATTTGTTTGTTTATTTTTTATTCATTTATTGTTTATTTGTTTATTTCTTAAAAGTTTTGATCTCCTCTTGTGTTTAAATGACTGTAGCTACAATCTTCACAATCGGAGCCTTAAGCTAAAAAGCTTACAGCGCCTAGTGTTCCCTGGCAGTCTCAATTCCAAGTATTAACTAAGCGCACAAGCTCGGGATTCCTAAGAGTGCTACGGCCATAAGCAATGACTGTTGGCTGTAGAAGACTATTTGTAATGCCTGTTCTAAGAGTAACTCTTGTTACAGAGCTGCTTGTAAACTAAAAAGCCTCAAAACTCAAAATAAATGACTGGCTTTCCAGTGTTTTTTGTTTATTTGTTTTTTTATTTGTTTGTTTATTTTTATTCATTTATTGTTTATTTGTTTATTTTTTTTTAAGTTTTGATCTCCTCTTGTGTTTAAATGACTGTAGCTACAATCTTCACAATCGGAGCCTTAAGCTCAATGGCTTACAGCGCCTAGTGTTCCCTGGCAGTCTCCATTCCAAGTATTAACTAAGCGCACAAGCTCGGGATTCCTAAGAGTGCTATGGCCATAAGCAATGACTGTTGGCTGTAGAAGACAATTTGTAATGACTGTTCTAAGAGCAACTCTTGCTGCTTGTGAACTAAAAAGCCTCACAACTCAAAATAAATGACTGGCTTTCCAGTGTTTTTTGTTTGTTTGTTTTTTTATTTGTTTGTTTATTTTTTATTCATTTATTGTTTATTTGTTTATTTCTTAAAAGTTTTGATCTCCTCTTGTGTTTAAATGACTGTAGCTACAATCTTCACAATCGGAGCCTTAAGCTCAATGGCTTACAGCGCCTAGTGTTCCCTGGCAGTCTCCATTCCAAGTATTAACTAAGCGCACAAGCTCGGGATTCCTAAGAGTGCTATGGCCATAAGCAATGACTGTTGGCTGTAGAAGACTATTTGTAATGCCTGTTCTAAGAGTAACTCTTGTTACAGAGCTGCTTGTAAACTAAAAAGCCTCAAAACTCAAAATAAATGACTGGCTTTCCAGTGTTTTTTGTTTGTTTGTTTTTTTATTTGTTTGTTTATTTTTTATTCATTTATTGTTTATTTGTTTATTTCTTAAAAGTTTTGATCTCCTCTTGTGTTTAAATGACTGTAGCTACAATCTTCACAATCGGAGCCTTAAGCTCAATGGCTTACAGCGCCTAGTGTTCCCTGGCAGTCTCCATTCCAAGTATTAACTAAGCGCACAAGCTCGGGATTCCTAAGAGTGCTATGGCCATAAGCAATGACTGTTGGCTGTAGAAGACAATTTGTAATGACTGTTCTAAGAGCAACTCTTGCTGCTTGTGAACTAAAAAGCCTCACAACTCAAAATAAATGACTGGCTTTCCAGTGTTTTTTGTTTGTTTGTTTTTTTATTTGTTTGTTTATTTTTTATTCATTTATTGTTTATTTGTTTATTTCTTAAAAGTTTTGATCTCCTCTTGTGTTTAAATGACTGTAGCTACAATCTTCACAATCGGAGCCTTAAGCTCAATGGCTTACAGCGCCTAGTGTTCCCTGGCAGTCTCCATTCCAAGTATTAACTAAGCGCACAAGCTCGGGATTCCTAAGAGTGCTATGGCCATAAGCAATGACTGTTGGCTGTAGAAGACAATTTGTAATGACTGTTCTAAGAGCAACTCTTGCTGCTTGTGAACTAAAAAGCCTCACAACTCAAAATAAATGACTGGCTTTCCAGTGTTTTTTGTTTGTTTGTTTTTTTATTTGTTTGTTTATTTTTTATTCATTTATTGTTTATTTGTTTATTTCTTAAAAGTTTTGATCTCCTCTTGTGTTTAAATGACTGTAGCTACAATCTTCACAATCGGAGCCTTAAGCTCAATGGCTTACAGCGCCTAGTGTTCCCTGGCAGTCTCCATTCCAAGTATTAACTAAGCGCACAAGCTCGGGATTCCTAAGAGTGCTATGGCCATAAGCAATGACTGTTGGCTGTAGAAGACTATTTGTAATGCCTGTTCTAAGAGTAACTCTTGTTACAGAGCTGCTTGTAAACTAAAAAGCCTCAAAACTCAAAATAAATGACTGGCTTTCCAGTGTTTTTTGTTCATTTGTTTTTTTACTTGTTTGTTTATTTTTAATTCATTTATTGTTTATTTGTTTATTTTTTAAAAGTTTTGATCTCCTCTTGTGTTTAAATGACTGTAGCTCCAATCTTCACAATCGGAGCCTTAAGCTCAATGGCTTACAGCGCCTAGTGTTCCCTGGCAGTCTCCATTCCAAGTATTAACTAAGCGCACAAGCTCGGGATTCCTAAGAGTGCTATGGCCATAAGCAATGACTGTTGGCTGTAGAAGACAATTTGTAATGACTGTTCTAAGAGCAACTCTTGCTGCTTGTGAACTAAAAAGCCTCACAACTCAAAATAAATGACTGGCTTTCCAGTGTTTTTTGTTTGTTTGTTTTTTTATTTGTTTGTTTATTTTTTATTCATTTATTGTTTATTTGTTTATTTCTTAAAAGTTTTGATCTCCTCTTGTGTTTAAATGACTGTAGCTACAATCTTCACAATCGGAGCCTTAAGCTCAATGGCTTACAGCGCCTAGTGTTCCCTGGCAGTCTCCATTCCAAGTATTAACTAAGCGCACAAGCTCGGGATTCCTAAGAGTGCTATGGCCATAAGCAATGACTGTTGGCTGTAGAAGACTATTTGTAATGCCTGTTCTAAGAGTAACTCTTGTTACAGAGCTGCTTGTAAACTAAAAAGCCTCAAAACTCAAAATAAATGACTGGCTTTCCAGTGTTTTTTGTTTATTTGTTTTTTTATTTGTTTGTTTATTTTTTATTCATTTATTGTTTATTTGTTTATTTTTTAAAAGTTTTGATCTCCTCTTGTGTTTAAATGACTGTAGCTCCAATCTTCACAATCGGAGCCTTAAGCTCAATGGCTTACAGCGCCTAGTGTTCCCTGGCAGTCTCCATTCCAAGTATTAACTAAGCGCACAAGCTCGGGATTCCTAAGAGTGCTATGGCCATAAGCAATGACTGTTGGCTGTAGAAGACAATTTGTAATGACTGTTCTAAGAGCAACTCTTGCTGCTTGTGAACTAAAAAGCCTCACAACTCAAAATAAATGACTGGCTTTCCAGTGTTTTTTGTTTGTTTGTTTTTTTATTTGTTTGTTTATTTTTTATTCATTTATTGTTTATTTGTTTATTTCTTAAAAGTTTTGATCTCCTCTTGTGTTTAAATGACTGTAGCTACAATCTTCACAATCGGAGCCTTAAGCTCAATGGCTTACAGCGCCTAGTGTTCCCTGGCAGTCTCCATTCCAAGTATTAACTAAGCGCACAAGCTCGGGATTCCTAAGAGTGCTATGGCCATAAGCAATGACTGTTGGCTGTAGAAGACTATTTGTAATGCCTGTTCTAAGAGTAACTCTTGTTACAGAGCTGCTTGTAAACTAAAAAGCCTCAAAACTCAAAATAAATGACTGGCTTTCCAGTGTTTTTTGTTCATTTGTTTTTTTACTTGTTTGTTTATTTTTAATTCATTTATTGTTTATTTGTTTATTTTTTAAAAGTTTTGATCTCCTCTTGTGTTTAAATGACTGTAGCTCCAATCTTCACAATCGGAGCCTTAAGCTCAATGGCTTACAGCGCCTAGTGTTCCCTGGCAGTCTCCATTCCAAGTATTAACTAAGCGCACAAGCTCGGGATTCCTAAGAGTGCTATGGCCATAAGCAATGACTGTTGGCTGTAGAAGACAATTTGTAATGACTGTTCTAAGAGCAACTCTTGCTGCTTGTGAACTAAAAAGCCTCACAACTCAAAATAAATGACTGGCTTTCCAGTGTTTTTTGTTTGTTTGTTTTTTTATTTGTTTGTTTATTTTTTATTCATTTATTGTTTATTTGTTTATTTCTTAAAAGTTTTGATCTCCTCTTGTGTTTAAATGACTGTAGCTACAATCTTCACAATCGGAGCCTTAAGCTCAATGGCTTACAGCGCCTAGTGTTCCCTGGCAGTCTCCATTCCAAGTATTAACTAAGCGCACAAGCTCGGGATTCCTAAGAGTGCTATGGCCATAAGCAATGACTGTTGGCTGTAGAAGACTATTTGTAATGCCTGTTCTAAGAGTAACTCTTGTTACAGAGCTGCTTGTAAACTAAAAAGCCTCAAAACTCAAAATAAATGACTGGCTTTCCAGTGTTTTTTGTTTATTTGTTTTTTTACTTGTTTGTTTATTTTTAATTCATTTATTGTTTATTTGTTTATTTTTTAAAAGTTTTGATCTCCTCTTGTGTTTAAATGACTGTAGCTCCAATCTTCACAATCGGAGCCTTAAGCTCAATGGCTTACAGCGCCTAGTGTTCCCTGGCAGTCTCCATTCCAAGTATTAACTAAGCGCACAAGCTCGGGATTCCTAAGAGTGCTATGGCCATAAGCAATGACTGTTGGCTGTAGAAGACAATTTGTAATGACTGTTCTAAGAGCAACTCTTGCTGCTTGTGAACTAAAAAGCCTCACAACTCAAAATAAATGACTGGCTTTCCAGTGTTTTTTGTTTGTTTGTTTTTTTATTTGTTTGTTTATTTTTTATTCATTTATTGTTTATTTGTTTATTTCTTAAAAGTTTTGATCTCCTCTTGTGTTTAAATGACTGTAGCTACAATCTTCACAATCGGAGCCTTAAGCTAAAAAGCTTACAGCGCCTAGTGTTCCCTGGCAGTCTCAATTCCAAGTATTAACTAAGCGCACAAGCTCGGGATTCCTAAGAGTGCTACGGCCATAAGCAATGACTGTTGGCTGTAGAAGACTATTTGTAATGCCTGTTCTAAGAGTAACTCTTGTTACAGAGCTGCTTGTAACCTAAAAAGCCTCAAAACTCAAAATAAATGACTGGCTTTCCAGTGTTTTTTGTTTATTTGTTTTTTTACTTGTTTGTTTATTTTTAATTCATTTATTGTTTATTTGTTTATTTTTTAAAAGTTTTGATCTCCTCTTGTGTTTAAATGACTGTAGCTCCAATCTTCACAATCGGAGCCTTAAGCTCAATGGCTTACAGCGCCTAGTGTTCCCTGGCAGTCTCCATTCCAAGTATTAACTAAGCGCACAAGCTCGGGATTCCTAAGAGTGCTATGGCCATAAGCAATGACTGTTGGCTGTAGAAGACAATTTGTAATGACTGTTCTAAGAGCAACTCTTGCTGCTTGTGAACTAAAAAGCCTCACAACTCAAAATAAATGACTGGCTTTCCAGTGTTTTTTGTTTGTTTGTTTTTTTATTTGTTTGTTTATTTTTTATTCATTTATTGTTTATTTGTTTATTTCTTAAAAGTTTTGATCTCCTCTTGTGTTTAAATGACTGTAGCTACAATCTTCACAATCGGAGCCTTAAGCTAAAAAGCTTACAGCGCCTAGTGTTCCCTGGCAGTCTCAATTCCAAGTATTAACTAAGCGCACAAGCTCGGGATTCCTAAGAGTGCTACGGCCATAAGCAATGACTGTTGGCTGTAGAAGACTATTTGTAATGCCTGCTCTAAGAGTAACTCTTGTTACAGAGCTGCTTGTAACCTAAAAAGCCTCAAAACTCAAAATAAATGACTGGCTTTCCAGTGTTTTTTGTTTATTTGTTTTTTTACTTGTTTGTTTATTTTTAATTCATTTATTGTTTATTTGTTTATTTTTTAAAAGTTTTGATCTCCTCTTGTGTTTAAATGACTGTAGCTCCAATCTTCACAATCGGAGCCTTAAGCTCAATGGCTTACAGCGCCTAGTGTTCCCTGGCAGTCTCCATTCCAAGTATTAACTAAGCGCACAAGCTCGGGATTCCTAAGAGTGCTATGGCCATAAGCAATGACTGTTGGCTGTAGAAGACAATTTGTAATGACTGTTCTAAGAGCAACTCTTGCTGCTTGTGAACTAAAAAGCCTCACAACTCAAAATAAATGACTGGCTTTCCAGTGTTTTTTGTTTGTTTGTTTTTTTATTTGTTTGTTTATTTTTTATTCATTTATTGTTTATTTGTTTATTTCTTAAAAGTTTTGATCTCCTCTTGTGTTTAAATGACTGTAGCTACAATCTTCACAATCGGAGCCTTAAGCTAAAAAGCTTACAGCGCCTAGTGTTCCCTGGCAGTCTCAATTCCAAGTATTAACTAAGCGCACAAGCTCGGGATTCCTAAGAGTGCTACGGCCATAAGCAATGACTGTTGGCTGTAGAAGACTATTTGTAATGCCTGTTCTAAGAGTAACTCTTGTTACAGAGCTGCTTGTAAACTAAAAAGCCTCAACACTCAAAATAAATGACTGGCTTTCCAGTGTTTTTTGTTTATTTGTTTTTTTATTTGTTTGTTTATTTTTTATTCATTTATTGTTTATTTGTTTATTTCTTAAAAGTTTTGATCTCCTCTTGTGTTTAAATGACTGTAGCTACAATCTTCACAATCGGAGCCTTAAGCTAAAAAGCTTACAGCGCCTAGTGTTCCCTGGCAGTCTCAATTCCAAGTATTAACTAAGCGCACAAGCTCGGGATTCCTAAGAGTGCTATGGCCATAAGCAATGACTGTTGGCTGTAGAAGACAATTTGTAATGACTGTTCTAAGAGCAACTCTTGCTGCTTGTGAACTAAAAAGCCTCACAACTCAAAATAAATGACTGGCTTTCCAGTGTTTTTTGTTTGTTTGTTTTTTTATTTGTTTGTTTATTTTTTATTCATTTATTGTTTATTTGTTTATTTCTTAAAAGTTTTGATCTCCTCTTGTGTTTAAATGACTGTAGCTACAATCTTCACAATCGGAGCCTTAAGCTAAAAAGCTTACAGCGCCTAGTGTTCCCTGGCAGTCTCAATTCCAAGTATTAACTAAGCGCACAAGCTCGGGATTCCTAAGAGTGCTACGGCCATAAGCAATGACTGTTGGCTGTAGAAGACTATTTGTAATGCCTGTTCTAAGAGTAACTCTTGTTACAGAGCTGCTTGTAAACTAAAAAGCCTCAAAACTCAAAATAAATGACTGGCTTTCCAGTGTTTTTTGTTTATTTGTTTTTTTACTTGTTTGTTTATTTTTAATTCATTTATTGTTTATTTGTTTATTTTTTAAAAGTTTTGATCTCCTCTTGTGTTTAAATGACTGTAGCTCCAATCTTCACAATCGGAGCCTTAAGCTCAATGGCTTACAGCGCCTAGTGTTCCCTGGCAGTCTCCATTCCAAGTATTAACTAAGCGCACAAGCTCGGGATTCCTAAGAGTGCTATGGCCATAAGCAATGACTGTTGGCTGTAGAAGACAATTTGTAATGACTGTTCTAAGAGCAACTCTTGCTGCTTGTGAACTAAAAAGCCTCACAACTCAAAATAAATGACTGGCTTTCCAGTGTTTTTTGTTTGTTTGTTTTTTTATTTGTTTGTTTATTTTTTATTCATTTATTGTTTATTTGTTTATTTCTTAAAAGTTTTGATCTCCTCTTGTGTTTAAATGACTGTAGCTACAATCTTCACAATCGGAGCCTTAAGCTAAAAAGCTTACAGCGCCTAGTGTTCCCTGGCAGTCTCAATTCCAAGTATTAACTAAGCGCACAAGCTCGGGATTCCTAAGAGTGCTACGGCCATAAGCAATGACTGTTGGCTGTAGAAGACTATTTGTAATGCCTGTTCTAAGAGTAACTCTTGTTACAGAGCTGCTTGTAAACTAAAAAGCCTCAAAACTCAAAATAAATGACTGGCTTTCCAGTGTTTTTTGTTTATTTGTTTTTTTACTTGTTTGTTTATTTTTAATTCATTTATTGTTTATTTGTTTATTTTTTAAAAGTTTTGATCTCCTCTTGTGTTTAAATGACTGTAGCTCCAATCTTCACAATCGGAGCCTTAAGCTCAATGGCTTACAGCGCCTAGTGTTCCCTGGCAGTCTCCATTCCAAGTATTAACTAAGCGCACAAGCTCGGGATTCCTAAGAGTGCTATGGCCATAAGCAATGACTGTTGGCTGTAGAAGACAATTTGTAATGACTGTTCTAAGAGCAACTCTTGCTGCTTGTGAACTAAAAAGCCTCACAACTCAAAATAAATGACTGGCTTTCCAGTGTTTTTTGTTTGTTTGTTTTTTTATTTGTTTGTTTATTTTTTATTCATTTATTGTTTATTTGTTTATTTCTTAAAAGTTTTGATCTCCTCTTGTGTTTAAATGACTGTAGCTACAATCTTCACAATCGGAGCCTTAAGCTAAAAAGCTTACAGCGCCTAGTGTTCCCTGGCAGTCTCAATTCCAAGTATTAACTAAGCGCACAAGCTCGGGATTCCTAAGAGTGCTACGGCCATAAGCAATGACTGTTGGCTGTAGAAGACTATTTGTAATGCCTGTTCTAAGAGTAACTCTTGTTACAGAGCTGCTTGTAAACTAAAAAGCCTCAACACTCAAAATAAATGACTGGCTTTCCAGTGTTTTTTGTTTATTTGTTTTTTTATTTGTTTGTTTATTTTTTATTCATTTATTGTTTATTTGTTTATTTTTTTAAAGTTTTGATCTCCTCTTGTGTTTAAATGACTGTAGCTCCAATCTTCACAATCGGAGCCTTAAGCTCAATGGCTTACAGCGCCTAGTGTTCCCTGGCAGTCTCCATTCCAAGTATTAACTAAGCGCACAAGCTCGGGATTCCTAAGAGTGCTATGGCCATAAGCAATGACTGTTGGCTGTAGAAGACAATTTGTAATGACTGTTCTAAGAGCAACTCTTGCTGCTTGTGAACTAAAAAGCCTCACAACTCAAAATAAATGACTGGCTTTCCAGTGTTTTTTGTTTGTTTGTTTTTTTATTTGTTTGTTTATTTTTTATTCATTTATTGTTTATTTGTTTATTTTTTTTAAGTTTTGATCTCCTCTTGTGTTTAAATGACTGTAGCTCCAATCTTCACAATCGGAGCCTTAAGCTCAATGGCTTACAGCGCCTAGTGTTCCCTGGCAGTCTCCATTCCAAGTATTAACTAAGCGCACAAGCTCGGGATTCCTAAGAGTGCTATGGCCATAAGCAATGACTGTTGGCTGTAGAAGACAATTTGTAATGACTGTTCTAAGAGCAACTCTTGCTGCTTGTGAACTAAAAAGCCTCACAACTCAAAATAAATGACTGGCTTTCCAGTGTTTTTTGTTTGTTTGTTTTTTTATTTGTTTGTTTATTTTTTATTCATTTATTGTTTATTTGTTTATTTCTTAAAAGTTTTGATCTCCTCTTGTGTTTAAATGACTGTAGCTACAATCTTCACAATCGGAGCCTTAAGCTAAAAAGCTTACAGCGCCTAGTGTTCCCTGGCAGTCTCAATTCCAAGTATTAACTAAGCGCACAAGCTCGTGATTCCTAAGAGTGCTACGGCCATAAGCAATGACTGTTGGCTGTAGAAGACTATTTGTAATGCCTGTTCTAAGAGTAACTCTTGTTACAGAGCTGCTTGTAAACTAAAAAGCCTCAAAACTCAAAATAAATGACTGGCTTTCCAGTGTTTTTTGTTTATTTGTTTTTTTATTTGTTTGTTTATTTTTTATTCATTTATTGTTTATTTGTTTATTTTTTTTAAGTTTTGATCTCCTCTTGTGTTTAAATGACTGTAGCTCCAATCTTCACAATCGGAGCCTTAAGCTCAATGGCTTACAGCGCCTAGTGTTCCCTGGCAGTCTCCATTCCAAGTATTAACTAAGCGCACAAGCTCGGGATTCCTAAGAGTGCTATGGCCATAAGCAATGACTGTTGGCTGTAGAAGACAATTTGTAATGACTGTTCTAAGAGCAACTCTTGCTGCTTGTGAACTAAAAAGCCTCACAACTCAAAATAAATGACTGGCTTTCCAGTGTTTTTTGTTTGTTTGTTTTTTTATTTGTTTGTTTATTTTTTATTCATTTATTGTTTATTTGTTTATTTCTTAAAAGTTTTGATCTCCTCTTGTGTTTAAATGACTGTAGCTACAATCTTCACAATCGGAGCCTTAAGCTCAATGGCTTACAGCGCCTAGTGTTCCCTGGCAGTCTCCATTCCAAGTATTAACTAAGCGCACAAGCTCGGGATTCCTAAGAGTGCTATGGCCATAAGCAATGACTGTTGGCTGTAGAAGACTATTTGTAATGCCTGTTCTAAGAGTAACTCTTGTTACAGAGCTGCTTGTAAACTAAAAAGCCTCAAAACTCAAAATAAATGACTGGCTTTCCAGTGTTTTTTGTTTATTTGTTTTTTTATTTGTTTGTTTATTTTTTATTCATTTATTGTTTATTTGTTTATTTTTTAAAAGTTTTGATCTCCTCTTGTGTTTAAATGACTGTAGCTACAATCTTCACAATCGGAGCCTTAAGCTCAATGGCTTACAGCGCCTAGTGTTCCCTGGCAGTCTCCATTCCAAGTATTAACTAAGCGCACAAGCTCGGGATTCCTAAGAGTGCTATGGCCATAAGCAATGACTGTTGGCTGTAGAGGACAATTTGTAATGACTGTTCTAAGAGCAACTCTTGCTGCTTGTGAACTAAAAAGCCTCACAACTCAAAATAAATGACTGGCTTTCCAGTGTTTTTTTTTTGTTTGTTTTTTTATTTGTTTGTTTATTTTTTATTCATTTATTGTTTATTTGTTTATTTTTTAAAAGTTTTGATCTCCTCTTGTGTTTAAATGACTGTAGCTACAATCTTCACAATCGGAGCCTTAAGCTAAAAAGCTTACAGCGCCTAGTGTTCCCTGGCAGTCTCAATTCCAAGTATTAACTAAGCGCACAAGCTCGGGATTCCTAAGAGTGCTACGGCCATAAGCAATGACTGTTGGCTGTAGAAGACTATTTGTAATGCCTGTTCTAAGAGTAACTCTTGTTACAGAGCTGCTTGTAAACTAAAAAGCCTCAAAACTCAAAATAAATGACTGGCTTTCCAGTGTTTTTTGCTTATTTGTTTTTTTATTTGTTTGTTTATTTCTATTCATTTATTGTTTATTTGTTTATTTTTTTTTAAGTTTTGATCTCCTCTTGTGTTTAAATGACTGTAGCTACAATCTTCACAATCGGAGCCTTAAGCTCAATGGCTTACAGCGCCTAGTGTTCCCTGGCAGTCTCCATTCCAAGTATTAACTAAGCGCACAAGCTCGGGATTCCTAAGAGTGCTATGGCCATAAGCAATGACTGTTGGCTGTAGAAGACAATTTGTAATGACTGTTCTAAGAGCAACTCTTGCTGCTTATGAACTAAAAAGCCTCACAACTCAAAATAAATGACTGGCTTTCCAGTGTTTTTTGTTTGTTTGTTTTTTTATTTGTTTGTTTATTTTTTATTCATTTATTGTTTATTTGTTTATTTCTTAAAAGTTTTGATCTCCTCTTGTGTTTAAATGACTGTAGCTACAATCTTCACAATCGGAGCCTTAAGCTAAAAAGCTTACAGCGCCTAGTGTTCCCTGGCAGTCTCAATTCCAAGTATTAACTAAGCGCACAAGCTCGGGATTCCTAAGAGTGCTATGGCCATAAGCAATGACTGTTGGCTGTAGAAGACAATTTGTAATGACTGTTCTAAGAGCAACTCTTGCTGCTTGTGAACTAAAAAGCCTCACAACTCAAAATAAATGACTGGCTTTCCAGTGTTTTTTGTTTGTTTGTTTTTTTATTTGTTTGTTTATTTTTTATTCATTTATTGTTTATTTGTTTATTTCTTAAAAGTTTTGATCTCCTCTTGTGTTTAAATGACTGTAGCTACAATCTTCACAATCGGAGCCTTAAGCTAAAAAGCTTACAGCGCCTAGTGTTCCCTGGCAGTCTCAATTCCAAGTATTAACTAAGCGCACAAGCTCGGGATTCCTAAGAGTGCTACGGCCATAAGCAATGACTGTTGGCTGTAGAAGACTATTTGTAATGCCTGTTCTAAGAGTAACTCTTGTTACAGAGCTGCTTGTAAACTAAAAAGCCTCACAACTCAAAATAAATGACTGGCTTTCCAGTGTTTTTTGTTTGTTTGTTTTTTTATTTGTTTGTTTATTTTTTATTCATTTATTGTTTATTTGTTTATTTCTTAAAAGTTTTGATCTCCTCTTGTGTTTAAATGACTGTAGCTACAATCTTCACAATCGGAGCCTTAAGCTAAAAAGCTTACAGCGCCTAGTGTTCCCTGGCAGTCTCAATTCCAAGTATTAACTAAGCGCACAAGCTCGGGATTCCTAAGAGTGCTACGGCCATAAGCAATGACTGTTGGCTGTAGAAGACTATTTGTAATGCCTGTTCTAAGAGTAACTCTTGTTACAGAGCTGCTTGTAACCTAAAAAGCCTCAAAACTCAAAATAAATGACTGGCTTTCCAGTGTTTTTTGTTTATTTGTTTTTTTACTTGTTTGTTTATTTTTAATTCATTTATTGTTTATTTGTTTATTTTTTAAAAGTTTTGATCTCCTCTTGTGTTTAAATGACTGTAGCTCCAATCTTCACAATCGGAGCCTTAAGCTCAATGGCTTACAGCGCCTAGTGTTCCCTGGCAGTCTCCATTCCAAGTATTAACTAAGCGCACAAGCTCGGGATTCCTAAGAGTGCTATGGCCATAAGCAATGACTGTTGGCTGTAGAAGACAATTTGTAATGACTGTTCTAAGAGCAACTCTTGCTGCTTGTGAACTAAAAAGCCTCACAACTCAAAATAAATGACTGGCTTTCCAGTGTTTTTTGTTTGTTTGTTTTTTTATTTGTTTGTTTATTTTTTATTCATTTATTGTTTATTTGTTTATTTCTTAAAAGTTTTGATCTCCTCTTGTGTTTAAATGACTGTAGCTACAATCTTCACAATCGGAGCCTTAAGCTAAAAAGCTTACAGCGCCTAGTGTTCCCTGGCAGTCTCAATTCCAAGTATTAACTAAGCGCACAAGCTCGGGATTCCTAAGAGTGCTACGGCCATAAGCAATGACTGTTGGCTGTAGAAGACTATTTGTAATGCCTGTTCTAAGAGTAACTCTTGTTACAGAGCTGCTTGTAAACTAAAAAGCCTCAAAACTCAAAATAAATGACTGGCTTTCCAGTGTTTTTTGTTTATTTGTTTTTTTACTTGTTTGTTTATTTTTAATTCATTTATTGTTTATTTGTTTATTTTTTAAAAGTTTTGATCTCCTCTTGTGTTTAAATGACTGTAGCTCCAATCTTCACAATCGGAGCCTTAAGCTCAATGGCTTACAGCGCCTAGTGTTCCCTGGCAGTCTCCATTCCAAGTATTAACTAAGCGCACAAGCTCGGGATTCCTAAGAGTGCTATGGCCATAAGCAATGACTGTTGGCTGTAGAAGACAATTTGTAATGACTGTTCTAAGAGCAACTCTTGCTGCTTGTGAACTAAAAAGCCTCACAACTCAAAATAAATGACTGGCTTTCCAGTGTTTTTTGTTTGTTTGTTTTTTTATTTGTTTGTTTATTTTTTATTCATTTATTGTTTATTTGTTTATTTCTTAAAAGTTTTGATCTCCTCTTGTGTTTAAATGACTGTAGCTACAATCTTCACAATCGGAGCCTTAAGCTAAAAAGCTTACAGCGCCTAGTGTTCCCTGGCAGTCTCAATTCCAAGTATTAACTAAGCGCACAAGCTCGGGATTCCTAAGAGTGCTACGGCCATAAGCAATGACTGTTGGCTGTAGAAGACTATTTGTAATGCCTGTTCTAAGAGTAACTCTTGTTACAGAGCTGCTTGTAAACTAAAAAGCCTCAACACTCAAAATAAATGACTGGCTTTCCAGTGTTTTTTGTTTATTTGTTTTTTTATTTGTTTGTTTATTTTTTATTCATTTATTGTTTATTTGTTTATTTTTTTAAAGTTTTGATCTCCTCTTGTGTTTAAATGACTGTAGCTCCAATCTTCACAATCGGAGCCTTAAGCTCAATGGCTTACAGCGCCTAGTGTTCCCTGGCAGTCTCCATTCCAAGTATTAACTAAGCGCACAAGCTCGGGATTCCTAAGAGTGCTATGGCCATAAGCAATGACTGTTGGCTGTAGAAGACAATTTGTAATGACTGTTCTAAGAGCAACTCTTGCTGCTTGTGAACTAAAAAGCCTCACAACTCAAAATAAATGACTGGCTTTCCAGTGTTTTTTGTTTGTTTGTTTGTTTATTTGTTTGTTTATTTTTTATTCATTTATTGTTTATTTGTTTATTTCTTAAAAGTTTTGATCTCCTCTTGTGTTTAAATGACTGTAGCTACAATCTTCACAATCGGAGCCTTAAGCTAAAAAGCTTACAGCGCCTAGTGTTCCCTGGCAGTCTCAATTCCAAGTATTAACTAAGCGCACAAGCTCGGGATTCCTAAGAGTGCTACGGCCATAAGCAATGACTGTTGGCTGTAGAAGACTATTTGTAATGCCTGTTCTAAGAGTAACTCTTGTTACAGAGCTGCTTGTAAACTAAAAAGCCTCAACACTCAAAATAAATGACTGGCTTTCCAGTGTTTTTTGTTTATTTGTTTTTTTATTTGTTTGTTTATTTTTTATTCATTTATTGTTTATTTGTTTATTTTTTTTAAGTTTTGATCTCCTCTTGTGTTTAAATGACTGTAGCTCCAATCTTCACAATCGGAGCCTTAAGCTCAATGGCTTACAGCGCCTAGTGTTCCCTGGCAGTCTCCATTCCAAGTATTAACTAAGCGCACAAGCTCGGGATTCCTAAGAGTGCTATGGCCATAAGCAATGACTGTTGGCTGTAGAAGACAATTTGTAATGACTGTTCTAAGAGCAACTCTTGCTGCTTGTGAACTAAAAAGCCTCACAACTCAAAATAAATGACTGGCTTTCCAGTGTTTTTTGTTTGTTTGTTTTTTTATTTGTTTGTTTATTTTTTATTCATTTATTGTTTATTTGTTTATTTCTTAAAAGTTTTGATCTCCTCTTGTGTTTAAATGACTGTAGCTACAATCTTCACAATCGGAGCCTTAAGCTAAAAAGCTTACAGCGCCTAGTGTTCCCTGGCAGTCTCAATTCCAAGTATTAACTAAGCGCACAAGCTCGTGATTCCTAAGAGTGCTACGGCCATAAGCAATGACTGTTGGCTGTAGAAGACTATTTGTAATGCCTGTTCTAAGAGTAACTCTTGTTACAGAGCTGCTTGTAAACTAAAAAGCCTCAAAACTCAAAATAAATGACTGGCTTTCCAGTGTTTTTTGTTTATTTGTTTTTTTATTTGTTTGTTTATTTTTTATTCATTTATTGTTTATTTGTTTATTTTTTTTAAGTTTTGATCTCCTCTTGTGTTTAAATGACTGTAGCTCCAATCTTCACAATCGGAGCCTTAAGCTCAATGGCTTACAGCGCCTAGTGTTCCCTGGCAGTCTCCATTCCAAGTATTAACTAAGCGCACAAGCTCGGGATTCCTAAGAGTGCTATGGCCATAAGCAATGACTGTTGGCTGTAGAAGACAATTTGTAATGACTGTTCTAAGAGCAACTCTTGCTGCTTGTGAACTAAAAAGCCTCACAACTCAAAATAAATGACTGGCTTTCCAGTGTTTTTTGTTTATTTGTTTTTTTATTTGTTTGTTTATTTTTTATTCATTTATTGTTTATTTGTTTATTTTTTAAAAGTTTTGATCTCCTCTTGTGTTTAAATGACTGTAGCTACAATCTTCACAATCGGAGCCTTAAGCTCAATGGCTTACAGCGCCTAGTGTTCCCTGGCAGTCTCCATTCCAAGTATTAACTAAGCGCACAAGCTCGGGATTCCTAAGAGTGCTATGGCCATAAGCAATGACTGTTGGCTGTAGAGGACAATTTGTAATGACTGTTCTAAGAGCAACTCTTGCTGCTTGTGAACTAAAAAGCCTCACAACTCAAAATAAATGACTGGCTTTCCAGTGTTTTTTTTTTGTTTGTTTTTTTATTTGTTTGTTTATTTTTTATTCATTTATTGTTTATTTGTTTATTTTTTAAAAGTTTTGATCTCCTCTTGTGTTTAAATGACTGTAGCTACAATCTTCACAATCGGAGCCTTAAGCTAAAAAGCTTACAGCGCCTAGTGTTCCCTGGCAGTCTCAATTCCAAGTATTAACTAAGCGCACAAGCTCGGGATTCCTAAGAGTGCTACGGCCATAAGCAATGACTGTTGGCTGTAGAAGACTATTTGTAATGCCTGTTCTAAGAGTAACTCTTGTTACAGAGCTGCTTGTAAACTAAAAAGCCTCAAAACTCAAAATAAATGACTGGCTTTCCAGTGTTTTTTGCTTATTTGTTTTTTTATTTGTTTGTTTATTTCTATTCATTTATTGTTTATTTGTTTATTTTTTTTTAAGTTTTGATCTCCTCTTGTGTTTAAATGACTGTAGCTACAATCTTCACAATCGGAGCCTTAAGCTCAATGGCTTACAGCGCCTAGTGTTCCCTGGCAGTCTCCATTCCAAGTATTAACTAAGCGCACAAGCTCGGGATTCCTAAGAGTGCTATGGCCATAAGCAATGACTGTTGGCTGTAGAAGACAATTTGTAATGACTGTTCTAAGAGCAACTCTTGCTGCTTGTGAACTAAAAAGCCTCACAACTCAAAATAAATGACTGGCTTTCCAGTGTTTTTTGTTTGTTTGTTTTTTTATTTGTTTGTTTATTTTTTATTCATTTATTGTTTATTTGTTTATTTCTTAAAAGTTTTGATCTCCTCTTGTGTTTAAATGACTGTAGCTACAATCTTCACAATCGGAGCCTTAAGCTCAATGGCTTACAGCGCCTAGTGTTCCCTGGCAGTCTCCATTCCAAGTATTAACTAAGCGCACAAGCTCGGGATTCCTAAGAGTGCTATGGCCATAAGCAATGACTGTTGGCTGTAGAAGACTATTTGTAATGCCTGTTCTAAGAGTAACTCTTGTTACAGAGCTGCTTGTAAACTAAAAAGCCTCAAAACTCAAAATAAATGACTGGCTTTCCAGTGTTTTTTGTTTATTTGTTTTTTTATTTGTTTGTTTATTTTTTATTCATTTATTGTTTATTTGTTTATTTTTTAAAAGTTTTGATCTCCTCTTGTGTTTAAATGACTGTAGCTACAATCTTCACAATCGGAGCCTTAAGCTCAATGGCTTACAGCGCCTAGTGTTCCCTGGCAGTCTCCATTCCAAGTATTAACTAAGCGCACAAGCTCGGGATTCCTAAGAGTGCTATGGCCATAAGCAATGACTGTTGGCTGTAGAGGACAATTTGTAATGACTGTTCTAAGAGCAACTCTTGCTGCTTGTGAACTAAAAAGCCTCACAACTCAAAATAAATGACTGGCTTTCCAGTGTTTTTTTTTTGTTTGTTTTTTTATTTGTTTGTTTATTTTTTATTCATTTATTGTTTATTTGTTTATTTTTTAAAAGTTTTGATCTCCTCTTGTGTTTAAATGACTGTAGCTACAATCTTCACAATCGGAGCCTTAAGCTAAAAAGCTTACAGCGCCTAGTGTTCCCTGGCAGTCTCAATTCCAAGTATTAACTAAGCGCACAAGCTCGGGATTCCTAAGAGTGCTACGGCCATAAGCAATGACTGTTGGCTGTAGAAGACTATTTGTAATGCCTGTTCTAAGAGTAACTCTTGTTACAGAGCTGCTTGTAAACTAAAAAGCCTCAACACTCAAAATAAATGACTGGCTTTCCAGTGTTTTTTGTTTATTTGTTTTTTTATTTGTTTGTTTATTTTTTATTCATTTATTGTTTATTTGTTTATTTTTTAAAAGTTTTGATCTCCTCTTGTGTTTAAATGACTGTAGCTACAATCTTCACAATCGGAGCCTTAAGCTCAATGGCTTACAGCGCCTAGTGTTCCCTGGCAGTCTCCATTCCAAGTATTAACTAAGCGCACAAGCTCGGGATTCCTAAGAGTGCTATGGCCATAAGCAATGACTGTTGGCTGTAGAAGACAATTTGTAATGACTGTTCTAAGAGCAACTCTTGCTGCTTGTGAACTAAAAAGCCTCACAACTCAAAATAAATGACTGGCTTTCCAGTGTTTTTTGTTTGTTTGTTTTTTTATTTGTTTGTTTATTTTTTATTCATTTATTGTTTATTTGTTTATTTCTTAAAAGTTTTGATCTCCTCTTGTGTTTAAATGACTGTAGCTACAATCTTCACAATCGGAGCCTTAAGCTCAATGGCTTACAGCGCCTAGTGTTCCCTGGCAGTCTCCATTCCAAGTATTAACTAAGCGCACAAGCTCGGGATTCCTAAGAGTGCTATGGCCATAAGCAATGACTGTTGGCTGTAGAAGACTATTTGTAATGCCTGTTCTAAGAGTAACTCTTGTTACAGAGCTGCTTGTAAACTAAAAAGCCTCAAAACTCAAAATAAATGACTGGCTTTCCAGTGTTTTTTGTTTATTTGTTTTTTTATTTGTTTGTTTATTTTTTATTCATTTATTGTTTATTTGTTTATTTTTTAAAAGTTTTGATCTCCTCTTGTGTTTAAATGACTGTAGCTACAATCTTCACAATCGGAGCCTTAAGCTCAATGGCTTACAGCGCCTAGTGTTCCCTGGCAGTCTCCATTCCAAGTATTAACTAAGCGCACAAGCTCGGGATTCCTAAGAGTGCTATGGCCATAAGCAATGACTGTTGGCTGTAGAGGACAATTTGTAATGACTGTTCTAAGAGCAACTCTTGCTGCTTGTGAACTAAAAAGCCTCACAACTCAAAATAAATGACTGGCTGTCCAGTGTTTTTTTTTTGTTTGTTTTTTTATTTGTTTGTTTATTTTTTATTCATTTATTGTTTATTTGTTTATTTTTTAAAAGTTTTGATCTCCTCTTGTGTTTAAATGACTGTAGCTACAATCTTCACAATCGGAGCCTTAAGCTAAAAAGCTTACAGCGCCTAGTGTTCCCTGGCAGTCTCCATTCCAAGTATTAACTAAGCGCACAAGCTCGGGATTCCTAAGAGTGCTATGGCCATAAGCAATGACTGTTGGCTGTAGAAGACAATTTGTAATGACTGTTCTAAGAGCAACTCTTGCTGCTTGTGAACTAAAAAGCCTCACAACTCAAAATAAATGACTGGCTTTCCAGTGTTTTTTGTTTGTTTGTTTTTTTATTTGTTTGTTTATTTTTTATTCATTTATTGTTTATTTGTTTATTTCTTAAAAGTTTTGATCTCCTCTTGTGTTTAAATGACTGTAGCTACAATCTTCACAATCGGAGCCTTAAGCTAAAAAGCTTACAGCGCCTAGTGTTCCCTGGCAGTCTCAATTCCAAGTATTAACTAAGCGCACAAGCTCGGGATTCCTAAGAGTGCTACGGCCATAAGCAATGACTGTTGGCTGTAGAAGACTATTTGTAATGCCTGTTCTAAGAGTAACTCTTGTTACAGAGCTGCTTGTAAACTAAAAAGCCTCAAAACTCAAAATAAATGACTGGCTTTCCAGTGTTTTTTGTTTATTTGTTTTTTTACTTGTTTGTTTATTTTTAATTCATTTATTGTTTATTTGTTTATTTTTTAAAAGTTTTGATCTCCTCTTGTGTTTAAATGACTGTAGCTCCAATCTTCACAATCGGAGCCTTAAGCTCAATGGCTTACAGCGCCTAGTGTTCCCTGGCAGTCTCCATTCCAAGTATTAACTAAGCGCACAAGCTCGGGATTCCTAAGAGTGCTATGGCCATAAGCAATGACTGTTGGCTGTAGAAGACAATTTGTAATGACTGTTCTAAGAGCAACTCTTGCTGCTTGTGAACTAAAAAGCCTCACAACTCAAAATAAATGACTGGCTTTCCAGTGTTTTTTGTTTGTTTGTTTTTTTATTTGTTTGTTTATTTTTTATTCATTTATTGTTTATTTGTTTATTTCTTAAAAGTTTTGATCTCCTCTTGTGTTTAAATGACTGTAGCTACAATCTTCACAATCGGAGCCTTAAGCTAAAAAGCTTACAGCGCCTAGTGTTCCCTGGCAGTCTCAATTCCAAGTATTAACTAAGCGCACAAGCTCGGGATTCCTAAGAGTGCTACGGCCATAAGCAATGACTGTTGGCTGTAGAAGACTATTTGTAATGCCTGTTCTAAGAGTAACTCTTGTTACAGAGCTGCTTGTAAACTAAAAAGCCTCAACACTCAAAATAAATGACTGGCTTTCCAGTGTTTTTTGTTTATTTGTTTTTTTATTTGTTTGTTTATTTTTTATTCATTTATTGTTTATTTGTTTATTTTTTTAAAGTTTTGATCTCCTCTTGTGTTTAAATGACTGTAGCTCCAATCTTCACAATCGGAGCCTTAAGCTCAATGGCTTACAGCGCCTAGTGTTCCCTGGCAGTCTCCATTCCAAGTATTAACTAAGCGCACAAGCTCGGGATTCCTAAGAGTGCTATGGCCATAAGCAATGACTGTTGGCTGTAGAAGACAATTTGTAATGACTGTTCTAAGAGCAACTCTTGCTGCTTGTGAACTAAAAAGCCTCACAACTCAAAATAAATGACTGGCTTTCCAGTGTTTTTTGTTTGTTTGTTTTTTTATTTGTTTGTTTATTTTTATTCATTTATTGTTTATTTGTTTATTTTTTTTTAAGTTTTGATCTCCTCTTGTGTTTAAATGACTGTAGCTACAATCTTCACAATCGGAGCCTTAAGCTCAATGGCTTACAGCGCCTAGTGTTCCCTGGCAGTCTCCATTCCAAGTATTAACTAAGCGCACAAGCTCGGGATTCCTAAGAGTGCTATGGCCATAAGCAATGACTGTTGGCTGTAGAAGACAATTTGTAATGACTGTTCTAAGAGCAACTCTTGCTGCTTGTGAACTAAAAAGCCTCACAACTCAAAATAAATGACTGGCTTTCCAGTGTTTTTTGTTTGTTTGTTTTTTTATTTGTTTGTTTATTTTTTATTCATTTATTGTTTATTTGTTTATTTCTTAAAAGTTTTGATCTCCTCTTGTGTTTAAATGACTGTAGCTACAATCTTCACAATCGGAGCCTTAAGCTCAATGGCTTACAGCGCCTAGTGTTCCCTGGCAGTCTCCATTCCAAGTATTAACTAAGCGCACAAGCTCGGGATTCCTAAGAGTGCTATGGCCATAAGCAATGACTGTTGGCTGTAGAAGACTATTTGTAATGCCTGTTCTAAGAGTAACTCTTGTTACAGAGCTGCTTGTAAACTAAAAAGCCTCAAAACTCAAAATAAATGACTGGCTTTCCAGTGTTTTTTGTTTATTTGTTTTTTTATTTGTTTGTTTATTTTTTATTCATTTATTGTTTATTTGTTTATTTTTTAAAAGTTTTGATCTCCTCTTGTGTTTAAATGACTGTAGCTACAATCTTCACAATCGGAGCCTTAAGCTCAATGGCTTACAGCGCCTAGTGTTCCCTGGCAGTCTCCATTCCAAGTATTAACTAAGCGCACAAGCTCGGGATTCCTAAGAGTGCTATGGCCATAAGCAATGACTGTTGGCTGTAGAAGACAATTTGTAATGACTGTTCTAAGAGCAACTCTTGCTGCTTGTGAACTAAAAAGCCTCACAACTCAAAATAAATGACTGGCTTTCCAGTGTTTTTTGTTTGTTTGTTTTTTTATTTGTTTGTTTATTTTTTATTCATTTATTGTTTATTTGTTTATTTCTTAAAAGTTTTGATCTCCTCTTGTGTTTAAATGACTGTAGCTACAATCTTCACAATCGGAGCCTTAAGCTCAATGGCTTACAGCGCCTAGTGTTCCCTGGCAGTCTCCATTCCAAGTATTAACTAAGCGCACAAGCTCGGGATTCCTAAGAGTGCTATGGCCATAAGCAATGACTGTTGGCTGTAGAAGACTATTTGTAATGCCTGTTCTAAGAGTAACTCTTGTTACAGAGCTGCTTGTAAACTAAAAAGCCTCAAAACTCAAAATAAATGACTGGCTTTCCAGTGTTTTTTGTTTATTTGTTTTTTTATTTGTTTGTTTATTTTTTATTCATTTATTGTTTATTTGTTTATTTTTTAAAAGTTTTGATCTCCTCTTGTGTTTAAATGACTGTAGCTACAATCTTCACAATCGGAGCCTTAAGCTCAATGGCTTACAGCGCCTAGTGTTCCCTGGCAGTCTCCATTCCAAGTATTAACTAAGCGCACAAGCTCGGGATTCCTAAGAGTGCTATGGCCATAAGCAATGACTGTTGGCTGTAGAAGACAATTTGCAATGACTGTTCTAAGAGCAACTCTTGCTGCTTGTGAACTAAAAAGCCTCACAACTCAAAATAAATGACTGGCTTTCCAGTGTTTTTTGTTTGTTTGTTTTTTTATTTGTTTGTTTATTTTTTATTCATTTATTGTTTATTTGTTTATTTCTTAAAAGTTTTGATCTCCTCTTGTGTTTAAATGACTGTAGCTACAATCTTCACAATCGGAGCCTTAAGCTCAATGGCTTACAGCGCCTAGTGTTCCCTGGCAGTCTCCATTCCAAGTATTAACTAAGCGCACAAGCTCGGGATTCCTAAGAGTGCTATGGCCATAAGCAATGACTGTTGGCTGTAGAAGACAATTTGTAATGACTGTTCTAAGAGCAACTCTTGCTGCTTGTGAACTAAAAAGCCTCACAACTCAAAATAAATGACTGGCTTTCCAGTGTTTTTTGTTTGTTTGTTTTTTTATTTGTTTGTTTATTTTTTATTCATTTATTGTTTATTTGTTTATTTCTTAAAAGTTTTGATCTCCTCTTGTGTTTAAATGACTGTAGCTACAATCTTCACAATCGGAGCCTTAAGCTCAATGGCTTACAGCGCCTAGTGTTCCCTGGCAGTCTCCATTCCAAGTATTAACTAAGCGCACAAGCTCGGGATTCCTAAGAGTGCTATGGCCATAAGCAATGACTGTTGGCTGTAGAAGACTATTTGTAATGCCTGTTCTAAGAGTAACTCTTGTTACAGAGCTGCTTGTAAACTAAAAAGCCTCAAAACTCAAAATAAATGACTGGCTTTCCAGTGTTTTTTGTTTATTTGTTTTTTTATTTGTTTGTTTATTTTTTATTCATTTATTGTTTATTTGTTTATTTTTTAAAAGTTTTGATCTCCTCTTGTGTTTAAATGACTGTAGCTACAATCTTCACAATCGGAGCCTTAAGCTCAATGGCTTACAGCGCCTAGTGTTCCCTGGCAGTCTCCATTCCAAGTATTAACTAAGCGCACAAGCTCGGGATTCCTAAGAGTGCTATGGCCATAAGCAATGACTGTTGGCTGTAGAAGACAATTTGTAATGACTGTTCTAAGAGCAACTCTTGCTGCTTGTGAACTAAAAAGCCTCACAACTCAAAATAAATGACTGGCTTTCCAGTGTTTTTTGTTTGTTTGTTTTTTTATTTGTTTGTTTATTTTTTATTCATTTATTGTTTATTTGTTTATTTCTTAAAAGTTTTGATCTCCTCTTGTGTTTAAATGACTGTAGCTACAATCTTCACAATCGGAGCCTTAAGCTCAATGGCTTACAGCGCCTAGTGTTCCCTGGCAGTCTCCATTCCAAGTATTAACTAAGCGCACAAGCTCGGGATTCCTAAGAGTGCTATGGCCATAAGCAATGACTGTTGGCTGTAGAAGACAATTTGTAATGACTGTTCTAAGAGCAACTCTTGCTGCTTGTGAACTAAAAAGCCTCACAACTCAAAATAAATGACTGGCTTTCCAGTGTTTTTTGTTTGTTTGTTTTTTTATTTGTTTGTTTATTTTTTATTCATTTATTGTTTATTTGTTTATTTCTTAAAAGTTTTGATCTCCTCTTGTGTTTAAATGACTGTAGCTACAATCTTCACAATCGGAGCCTTAAGCTCAATGGCTTACAGCGCCTAGTGTTCCCTGGCAGTCTCCATTCCAAGTATTAACTAAGCGCACAAGCTCGGGATTCCTAAGAGTGCTATGGCCATAAGCAATGACTGTTGGCTGTAGAAGACTATTTGTAATGCCTGTTCTAAGAGTAACTCTTGTTACAGAGCTGCTTGTAAACTAAAAAGCCTCAAAACTCAAAATAAATGACTGGCTTTCCAGTGTTTTTTGTTTATTTGTTTTTTTATTTGTTTGTTTATTTTTTATTCATTTATTGTTTATTTGTTTATTTTTTAAAAGTTTTGATCTCCTCTTGTGTTTAAATGACTGTAGCTCCAATCTTCACAATCGGAGCCTTAAGCTCAATGGCTTACAGCGCCTAGTGTTCCCTGGCAGTCTCCATTCCAAGTATTAACTAAGCGCACAAGCTCGGGATTCCTAAGAGTGCTATGGCCATAAGCAATGACTGTTGGCTGTAGAAGACTATTTGTAATGCCTGTTCTAAGAGTAACTCTTGTTACAGAGCTGCTTGTAAACTAAAAAGCCTCAAAACTCAAAATAAATGACTGGCTTTCCAGTGTTTTTTGTTTATTTGTTTTTTTATTTGTTTGTTTATTTTTTATTCATTTATTGTTTATTTGTTTATTTTTTAAAAGTTTTGATCTCCTCTTGTGTTTAAATGACTGTAGCTCCAATCTTCACAATCGGAGCCTTAAGCTCAATGGCTTACAGCGCCTAGTGTTCCCTGGCAGTCTCCATTCCAAGTATTAACTAAGCGCACAAGCTCGGGATTCCTAAGAGTGCTATGGCCATAAGCAATGACTGTTGGCTGTAGAAGACAATTTGTAATGACTGTTCTAAGAGCAACTCTTGCTGCTTGTGAACTAAAAAGCCTCACAACTCAAAATAAATGACTGGCTTTCCAGTGTTTTTTGTTTGTTTGTTTTTTTATTTGTTTGTTTATTTTTTATTCATTTATTGTTTATTTGTTTATTTCTTAAAAGTTTTGATCTCCTCTTGTGTTTAAATGACTGTAGCTACAATCTTCACAATCGGAGCCTTAAGCTAAAAAGCTTACAGCGCCTAGTGTTCCCTGGCAGTCTCAATTCCAAGTATTAACTAAGCGCACAAGCTCGGGATTCCTAAGAGTGCTACGGCCATAAGCAATGACTGTTGGCTGTAGAAGACTATTTGTAATGCCTGTTCTAAGAGTAACTCTTGTTACAGAGCTGCTTGTAAACTAAAAAGCCTCAAAACTCAAAATAAATGACTGGCTTTCCAGTGTTTTTTGTTTATTTGTTTTTTTATTTGTTTGTTTATTTTTATTCATTTATTGTTTATTTGTTTATTTTTTTTAAGTTTTGATCTCCTCTTGTGTTTAAATGACTGTAGCTCCAATCTTCACAATCGGAGCCTTAAGCTCAATGGCTTACAGCGCCTAGTGTTCCCTGGCAGTCTCCATTCCAAGTATTAACTAAGCGCACAAGCTCGGGATTCCTAAGAGTGCTATGGCCATAAGCAATGACTGTTGGCTGTAGAAGACAATTTGTAATGACTGTTCTAAGAGCAACTCTTGCTGCTTGTGAACTAAAAAGCCTCACAACTCAAAATAAATGACTGGCTTTCCAGTGTTTTTTGTTTGTTTGTTTTTTTATTTGTTTGTTTATTTTTTATTCATTTATTGTTTATTTGTTTATTTCTTAAAAGTTTTGATCTCCTCTTGTGTTTAAATGACTGTAGCTACAATCTTCACAATCGGAGTCTTAAGCTCAATGGCTTACAGCGCCTAGTGTTCCCTGGCAGTCTCCATTCCAAGTATTAACTAAGCGCACAAGCTCGGGATTCCTAAGAGTGCTATGGCCATAAGCAATGACTGTTGGCTATAGAAGACAATTTGTAATGACTGTTCTAAGAGCAACTCTTGCTGCTTGTGAACTAAAAAGCCTCACAACTCAAAATAAATGACTGGCTTTCCAGTGTTTTTTGTTTGTTTGTTTTTTTATTTGTTTGTTTATTTTTATTCATTTATTGTTTATTTGTTTATTTTTTTTTAAGTTTTGATCTCCTCTTGTGTTTAAATGACTGTAGCTACAATCTTCACAATCGGAGCCTTAAGCTCAATGGCTTACAGCGCCTAGTGTTCCCTGGCAGTCTCCATTCCAAGTATTAACTAAGCGCACAAGCTCGGGATTCCTAAGAGTGCTATGGCCATAAGCAATGACTGTTGGCTGTAGAAGACAATTTGTAATGACTGTTCTAAGAGCAACTCTTGCTGCTTGTGAACTAAAAAGCCTCACAACTCAAAATAAATGACTGGCTTTCCAGTGTTTTTTGTTTGTTTGTTTTTTTATTTGTTTGTTTATTTTTATTCATTTATTGTTTATTTGTTTATTTTTTTTTAAGTTTTGATCTCCTCTTGTGTTTAAATGACTGTAGCTACAATCTTCACAATCGGAGCCTTAAGCTCAATGGCTTACAGCGCCTAGTGTTCCCTGGCAGTCTCCATTCCAAGTATTAACTAAGCGCACAAGCTCGGGATTCCTAAGAGTGCTATGGCCATAAGCAATGACTGTTGGCTGTAGAAGACAATTTGTAATGACTGTTCTAAGAGCAACTCTTGCTGCTTGTGAACTAAAAAGCCTCACAACTCAAAATAAATGACTGGCTTTCCAGTGTTTTTTGTTTGTTTGTTTTTTTATTTGTTTGTTTATTTTTTATTCATTTATTGTTTATTTGTTTATTTCTTAAAAGTTTTGATCTCCTCTTGTGTTTAAATGACTGTAGCTACAATCTTCACAATCGGAGCCTTAAGCTCAATGGCTTACAGCGCCTAGTGTTCCCTGGCAGTCTCCATTCCAAGTATTAACTAAGCGCACAAGCTCGGGATTCCTAAGAGTGCTATGGCCATAAGCAATGACTGTTGGCTGTAGAAGACTATTTGTAATGCCTGTTCTAAGAGTAACTCTTGTTACAGAGCTGCTTGTAAACTAAAAAGCCTCAAAACTCAAAATAAATGACTGGCTTTCCAGTGTTTTTTGTTTATTTGTTTTTTTATTTGTTTGTTTATTTTTTATTCATTTATTGTTTATTTGTTTATTTTTTAAAAGTTTTGATCTCCTCTTGTGTTTAAATGACTGTAGCTACAATCTTCACAATCGGAGTCTTAAGCTCAATGGCTTACAGCGCCTAGTGTTCCCTGGCAGTCTCCATTCCAAGTATTAACTAAGCGCACAAGCTCGGGATTCCTAAGAGTGCTATGGCCATAAGCAATGACTGTTGGCTATAGAAGACAATTTGTAATGACTGTTCTAAGAGCAACTCTTGCTGCTTGTGAACTAAAAAGCCTCACAACTCAAAATAAATGACTGGCTTTCCAGTGTTTTTTGTTTGTTTGTTTTTTTATTTGTTTGTTTATTTTTATTCATTTATTGTTTATTTGTTTATTTTTTTTTAAGTTTTGATCTCCTCTTGTGTTTAAATGACTGTAGCTACAATCTTCACAATCGGAGCCTTAAGCTCAATGGCTTACAGCGCCTAGTGTTCCCTGGCAGTCTCCATTCCAAGTATTAACTAAGCGCACAAGCTCGGGATTCCTAAGAGTGCTATGGCCATAAGCAATGACTGTTGGCTGTAGAAGACAATTTGTAATGACTGTTCTAAGAGCAACTCTTGCTGCTTGTGAACTAAAAAGCCTCACAACTCAAAATAAATGACTGGCTTTCCAGTGTTTTTTGTTTGTTTGTTTTTTTATTTGTTTGTTTATTTTTTATTCATTTATTGTTTATTTGTTTATTTCTTAAAAGTTTTGATCTCCTCTTGTGTTTAAATGACTGTAGCTACAATCTTCACAATCGGAGCCTTAAGCTCAATGGCTTACAGCGCCTAGTGTTCCCTGGCAGTCTCCATTCCAAGTATTAACTAAGCGCACAAGCTCGGGATTCCTAAGAGTGCTATGGCCATAAGCAATGACTGTTGGCTGTAGAAGACTATTTGTAATGCCTGTTCTAAGAGTAACTCTTGTTACAGAGCTGCTTGTAAACTAAAAAGCCTCAACACTCAAAATAAATGACTGGCTTTCCAGTGTTTTTTGTTTATTTGTTTTTTTATTTGTTTGTTTATTTTTTATTCATTTATTGTTTATTTGTTTATTTTTTTAAAGTTTTGATCTCCTCTTGTGTTTAAATGACTGTAGCTCCAATCTTCACAATCGGAGCCTTAAGCTCAATGGCTTACAGCGCCTAGTGTTCCCTGGCAGTCTCCATTCCAAGTATTAACTAAGCGCACAAGCTCGGGATTCCTAAGAGTGCTATGGCCATAAGCAATGACTGTTGGCTGTAGAAGACAATTTGTAATGACTGTTCTAAGAGCAACTCTTGCTGCTTGTGAACTAAAAAGCCTCACAACTCAAAATAAATGACTGGCTTTCCAGTGTTTTTTGTTTGTTTGTTTTTTTATTTGTTTGTTTATTTTTTATTCATTTATTGTTTATTTGTTTATTTCTTAAAAGTTTTGATCTCCTCTTGTGTTTAAATGACTGTAGCTACAATCTTCACAATCGGAGCCTTAAGCTCAATGGCTTACAGCGCCTAGTGTTCCCTGGCAGTCTCCATTCCAAGTATTAACTAAGCGCACAAGCTCGGGATTCCTAAGAGTGCTATGGCCATAAGCAATGACTGTTGGCTGTAGAAGACTATTTGTAATGCCTGTTCTAAGAGTAACTCTTGTTACAGAGCTGCTTGTAAACTAAAAAGCCTCAAAACTCAAAATAAATGACTGGCTTTCCAGTGTTTTTTGTTTATTTGTTTTTTTATTTGTTTGTTTATTTTTTATTCATTTATTGTTTATTTGTTTATTTTTTAAAAGTTTTGATCTCCTCTTGTGTTTAAATGACTGTAGCCACAATCTTCACAATCGGAGCCTTAAGCTCAATGGCTTACAGCGCCTAGTGTTCCCTGGCAGTCTCCATTCCAAGTATTAACTAAGCGCACAAGCTCGGGATTCCTAAGAGTGCTATGGCCATAAGCAATGACTGTTGGCTGTAGAAGACAATTTGTAATGACTGTTCTAAGAGCAACTCTTGCTGCTTGTGAACTAAAAAGCCTCACAACTCAAAATAAATGACTGGCTTTCCAGTGTTTTTTGTTTGTTTGTTTTTTTATTTGTTTGTTTATTTTTTATTCATTTATTGTTTATTTGTTTATTTCTTAAAAGTTTTGATCTCCTCTTGTGTTTAAATGACTGTAGCTACAATCTTCACAATCGGAGCCTTAAGCTAAAAAGCTTACAGCGCCTAGTGTTCCCTGGCAGTCTCAATTCCAAGTATTAACTAAGCGCACAAGCTCGGGATTCCTAAGAGTGCTACGGCCGTAAGCAATGACTGTTGGCTGTAGAAGACTATTTGTAATGCCTGTTCTAAGAGTAACTCTTGTTACAGAGCTGCTTGTAAACTAAAAAGCCTCAAAACTCAAAATAAATGACTGGCTTTCCAGTGTTTTTTGTTTATTTGTTTTTTTATTTGTTTGTTTATTTTTATTCATTTATTGTTTATTTGTTTATTTTTTTTTAAGTTTTGATCTCCTCTTGTGTTTAAATGACTGTAGCTACAATCTTCACAATCGGAGCCTTAAGCTCAATGGCTTACAGCGCCTAGTGTTCCCTGGCAGTCTCCATTCCAAGTATTAACTAAGCGCACAAGCTCGGGATTCCTAAGAGTGCTATGGCCATAAGCAATGACTGTTGGCTGTAGAAGACAATTTGTAATGACTGTTCTAAGAGCAACTCTTGCTGCTTGTGAACTAAAAAGCCTC
This sequence comes from Hoplias malabaricus, assembly GCF_029633855.1. Classification (NCBI taxonomy): domain Eukaryota; kingdom Metazoa; phylum Chordata; class Actinopteri; order Characiformes; family Erythrinidae; genus Hoplias; species Hoplias malabaricus. Next base: position 24,330,052 of record NC_089802.1, on the reverse strand, counting down.
ACAACTCAAAATAAATGACTGGCTTTCCAGTGTTTTTTGTTTGTTTGTTTTTTTATTTGTTTGTTTATTTTTTATTCATTTATTGTTTATTTGTTTATTTCTTAAAAGTTTTGATCTCCTCTTGTGTTTAAATGACTGTAGCTACAATCTTCACAATCGGAGCCTTAAGCTCAATGGCTTACAGCGCCTAGTGTTCCCTGGCAGTCTCCATTCCAAGTATTAACTAAGCGCACAAGCTCGGGATTCCTAAGAGTGCTATGGCCATAAGCAATGACTGTTGGCTGTAGAAGACTATTTGTAATGCCTGTTCTAAGAGTAACTCTTGTTACAGAGCTGCTTGTAAACTAAAAAGCCTCAAAACTCAAAATAAATGACTGGCTTTCCAGTGTTTTTTGTTTATTTGTTTTTTTATTTGTTTGTTTATTTTTTATTCATTTATTGTTTATTTGTTTATTTTTTAAAAGTTTTGATCTCCTCTTGTGTTTAAATGACTGTAGCTACAATCTTCACAATCGGAGTCTTAAGCTCAATGGCTTACAGCGCCTAGTGTTCCCTGGCAGTCTCCATTCCAAGTATTAACTAAGCGCACAAGCTCGGGATTCCTAAGAGTGCTATGGCCATAAGCAATGACTGTTGGCTATAGAAGACAATTTGTAATGACTGTTCTAAGAGCAACTCTTGCTGCTTGTGAACTAAAAAGCCTCACAACTCAAAATAAATGACTGGCTTTCCAGTGTTTTTTGTTTGTTTGTTTTTTTATTTGTTTGTTTATTTTTATTCATTTATTGTTTATTTGTTTATTTTTTTTTAAGTTTTGATCTCCTCTTGTGTTTAAATGACTGTAGCTACAATCTTCACAATCGGAGCCTTAAGCTCAATGGCTTACAGCGCCTAGTGTTCCCTGGCAGTCTCCATTCCAAGTATTAACTAAGCGCACAAGCTCGGGATTCCTAAGAGTGCTATGGCCATAAGCAATGACTGTTGGCTGTAGAAGACAATTTGTAATGACTGTTCTAAGAGCAACTCTTGCTGCTTGTGAACTAAAAAGCCTCACAACTCAAAATAAATGACTGGCTTTCCAGTGTTTTTTGTTTGTTTGTTTTTTTATTTGTTTGTTTATTTTTTATTCATTTATTGTTTATTTGTTTATTTCTTAAAAGTTTTGATCTCCTCTTGTGTTTAAATGACTGTAGCTACAATCTTCACAATCGGAGCCTTAAGCTCAATGGCTTACAGCGCCTAGTGTTCCCTGGCAGTCTCCATTCCAAGTATTAACTAAGCGCACAAGCTCGGGATTCCTAAGAGTGCTATGGCCATAAGCAATGACTGTTGGCTGTAGAAGACTATTTGTAATGCCTGTTCTAAGAGTAACTCTTGTTACAGAGCTGCTTGTAAACTAAAAAGCCTCAAAACTCAAAATAAATGACTGGCTTTCCAGTGTTTTTTGTTTATTTGTTTTTTTATTTGTTTGTTTATTTTTTATTCATTTATTGTTTATTTGTTTATTTTTTAAAAGTTTTGATCTCCTCTTGTGTTTAAATGACTGTAGCTACAATCTTCACAATCGGAGCCTTAAGCTCAATGGCTTACAGCGCCTAGTGTTCCCTGGCAGTCTCCATTCCAAGTATTAACTAAGCGCACAAGCTCGGGATTCCTAAGAGTGCTATGGCCATAAGCAATGACTGTTGGCTGTAGAAGACAATTTGTAATGACTGTTCTAAGAGCAACTCTTGCTGCTTGTGAACTAAAAAGCCTCACAACTCAAAATAAATGACTGGCTTTCCAGTGTTTTTTGTTTGTTTGTTTTTTTATTTGTTTGTTTATTTTTTATTCATTTATTGTTTATTTGTTTATTTCTTAAAAGTTTTGATCTCCTCTTGTGTTTAAATGACTGTAGCTACAATCTTCACAATCGGAGCCTTAAGCTAAAAAGCTTACAGCGCCTAGTGTTCCCTGGCAGTCTCAATTCCAAGTATTAACTAAGCGCACAAGCTCGGGATTCCTAAGAGTGCTACGGCCATAAGCAATGACTGTTGGCTGTAGAAGACTATTTGTAATGCCTGTTCTAAGAGTAACTCTTGTTACAGAGCTGCTTGTAAACTAAAAAGCCTCAAAACTCAAAATAAATGACTGGCTTTCCAGTGTTTTTTGTTTATTTGTTTTTTTATTTGTTTGTTTATTTTTATTCATTTATTGTTTATTTGTTTATTTTTTTTAAGTTTTGATCTCCTCTTGTGTTTAAATGACTGTAGCTCCAATCTTCACAATCGGAGCCTTAAGCTCAATGGCTTACAGCGCCTAGTGTTCCCTGGCAGTCTCCATTCCAAGTATTAACTAAGCGCACAAGCTCGGGATTCCTAAGAGTGCTATGGCCATAAGCAATGACTGTTGGCTGTAGAAGACAATTTGTAATGACTGTTCTAAGAGCAACTCTTGCTGCTTGTGAACTAAAAAGCCTCACAACTCAAAATAAATGACTGGCTTTCCAGTGTTTTTTGTTTGTTTGTTTTTTTATTTGTTTGTTTATTTTTTATTCATTTATTGTTTATTTGTTTATTTCTTAAAAGTTTTGATCTCCTCTTGTGTTTAAATGACTGTAGCTACAATCTTCACAATCGGAGTCTTAAGCTCAATGGCTTACAGCGCCTAGTGTTCCCTGGCAGTCTCCATTCCAAGTATTAACTAAGCGCACAAGCTCGGGATTCCTAAGAGTGCTATGGCCATAAGCAATGACTGTTGGCTATAGAAGACAATTTGTAATGACTGTTCTAAGAGCAACTCTTGCTGCTTGTGAACTAAAAAGCCTCACAACTCAAAATAAATGACTGGCTTTCCAGTGTTTTTTGTTTGTTTGTTTTTTTATTTGTTTGTTTATTTTTATTCATTTATTGTTTATTTGTTTATTTTTTTTTAAGTTTTGATCTCCTCTTGTGTTTAAATGACTGTAGCTACAATCTTCACAATCGGAGCCTTAAGCTCAATGGCTTACAGCGCCTAGTGTTCCCTGGCAGTCTCCATTCCAAGTATTAACTAAGCGCACAAGCTCGGGATTCCTAAGAGTGCTATGGCCATAAGCAATGACTGTTGGCTGTAGAAGACAATTTGTAATGACTGTTCTAAGAGCAACTCTTGCTGCTTGTGAACTAAAAAGCCTCACAACTCAAAATAAATGACTGGCTTTCCAGTGTTTTTTGTTTGTTTGTTTTTTTATTTGTTTGTTTATTTTTATTCATTTATTGTTTATTTGTTTATTTTTTTTTAAGTTTTGATCTCCTCTTGTGTTTAAATGACTGTAGCTACAATCTTCACAATCGGAGCCTTAAGCTCAATGGCTTACAGCGCCTAGTGTTCCCTGGCAGTCTCCATTCCAAGTATTAACTAAGCGCACAAGCTCGGGATTCCTAAGAGTGCTATGGCCATAAGCAATGACTGTTGGCTGTAGAAGACAATTTGTAATGACTGTTCTAAGAGCAACTCTTGCTGCTTGTGAACTAAAAAGCCTCACAACTCAAAATAAATGACTGGCTTTCCAGTGTTTTTTGTTTGTTTGTTTTTTTATTTGTTTGTTTATTTTTATTCATTTATTGTTTATTTGTTTATTTTTTTTTAAGTTTTGATCTCCTCTTGTGTTTAAATGACTGTAGCTACAATCTTCACAATCGGAGCCTTAAGCTCAATGGCTTACAGCGCCTAGTGTTCCCTGGCAGTCTCCATTCCAAGTATTAACTAAGCGCACAAGCTCGGGATTCCTAAGAGTGCTATGGCCATAAGCAATGACTGTTGGCTGTAGAAGACAATTTGTAATGACTGTTCTAAGAGCAACTCTTGCTGCTTGTGAACTAAAAAGCCTCACAACTCAAAATAAATGACTGGCTTTCCAGTGTTTTTTGTTTGTTTGTTTTTTTATTTGTTTGTTTATTTTTTATTCATTTATTGTTTATTTGTTTATTTCTTAAAAGTTTTGATCTCCTCTTGTGTTTAAATGACTGTAGCTACAATCTTCACAATCGGAGCCTTAAGCTAAAAAGCTTACAGCGCCTAGTGTTCCCTGGCAGTCTCAATTCCAAGTATTAACTAAGCGCACAAGCTCGGGATTCCTAAGAGTGCTACGGCCATAAGCAATGACTGTTGGCTGTAGAAGACTATTTGTAATGCCTGTTCTAAGAGTAACTCTTGTTACAGAGCTGCTTGTAAACTAAAAAGCCTCAAAACTCAAAATAAATGACTGGCTTTCCAGTGTTTTTTGTTTATTTGTTTTTTTATTTGTTTGTTTATTTTTATTCATTTATTGTTTATTTGTTTATTTTTTTTAAGTTTTGATCTCCTCTTGTGTTTAAATGACTGTAGCTCCAATCTTCACAATCGGAGCCTTAAGCTCAATGGCTTACAGCGCCTAGTGTTCCCTGGCAGTCTCCATTCCAAGTATTAACTAAGCGCACAAGCTCGGGATTCCTAAGAGTGCTATGGCCATAAGCAATGACTGTTGGCTGTAGAAGACAATTTGTAATGACTGTTCTAAGAGCAACTCTTGCTGCTTGTGAACTAAAAAGCCTCACAACTCAAAATAAATGACTGGCTTTCCAGTGTTTTTTGTTTGTTTGTTTTTTTATTTGTTTGTTTATTTTTTATTCATTTATTGTTTATTTGTTTATTTCTTAAAAGTTTTGATCTCCTCTTGTGTTTAAATGACTGTAGCTACAATCTTCACAATCGGAGTCTTAAGCTCAATGGCTTACAGCGCCTAGTGTTCCCTGGCAGTCTCCATTCCAAGTATTAACTAAGCGCACAAGCTCGGGATTCCTAAGAGTGCTATGGCCATAAGCAATGACTGTTGGCTATAGAAGACAATTTGTAATGACTGTTCTAAGAGCAACTCTTGCTGCTTGTGAACTAAAAAGCCTCACAACTCAAAATAAATGACTGGCTTTCCAGTGTTTTTTGTTTGTTTGTTTTTTTATTTGTTTGTTTATTTTTATTCATTTATTGTTTATTTGTTTATTTTTTTTTAAGTTTTGATCTCCTCTTGTGTTTAAATGACTGTAGCTACAATCTTCACAATCGGAGCCTTAAGCTCAATGGCTTACAGCGCCTAGTGTTCCCTGGCAGTCTCCATTCCAAGTATTAACTAAGCGCACAAGCTCGGGATTCCTAAGAGTGCTATGGCCATAAGCAATGACTGTTGGCTGTAGAAGACAATTTGTAATGACTGTTCTAAGAGCAACTCTTGCTGCTTGTGAACTAAAAAGCCTCACAACTCAAAATAAATGACTGGCTTTCCAGTGTTTTTTGTTTGTTTGTTTTTTTATTTGTTTGTTTATTTTTATTCATTTATTGTTTATTTGTTTATTTTTTTTTAAGTTTTGATCTCCTCTTGTGTTTAAATGACTGTAGCTACAATCTTCACAATCGGAGCCTTAAGCTCAATGGCTTACAGCGCCTAGTGTTCCCTGGCAGTCTCCATTCCAAGTATTAACTAAGCGCACAAGCTCGGGATTCCTAAGAGTGCTATGGCCATAAGCAATGACTGTTGGCTGTAGAAGACAATTTGTAATGACTGTTCTAAGAGCAACTCTTGCTGCTTGTGAACTAAAAAGCCTCACAACTCAAAATAAATGACTGGCTTTCCAGTGTTTTTTGTTTGTTTGTTTTTTTATTTGTTTGTTTATTTTTTATTCATTTATTGTTTATTTGTTTATTTCTTAAAAGTTTTGATCTCCTCTTGTGTTTAAATGACTGTAGCTACAATCTTCACAATCGGAGCCTTAAGCTCAATGGCTTACAGCGCCTAGTGTTCCCTGGCAGTCTCCATTCCAAGTATTAACTAAGCGCACAAGCTCGGGATTCCTAAGAGTGCTATGGCCATAAGCAATGACTGTTGGCTGTAGAAGACTATTTGTAATGCCTGTTCTAAGAGTAACTCTTGTTACAGAGCTGCTTGTAAACTAAAAAGCCTCAAAACTCAAAATAAATGACTGGCTTTCCAGTGTTTTTTGTTTATTTGTTTTTTTATTTGTTTGTTTATTTTTTATTCATTTATTGTTTATTTGTTTATTTTTTAAAAGTTTTGATCTCCTCTTGTGTTTAAATGACTGTAGCTACAATCTTCACAATCGGAGTCTTAAGCTCAATGGCTTACAGCGCCTAGTGTTCCCTGGCAGTCTCCATTCCAAGTATTAACTAAGCGCACAAGCTCGGGATTCCTAAGAGTGCTATGGCCATAAGCAATGACTGTTGGCTATAGAAGACAATTTGTAATGACTGTTCTAAGAGCAACTCTTGCTGCTTGTGAACTAAAAAGCCTCACAACTCAAAATAAATGACTGGCTTTCCAGTGTTTTTTGTTTGTTTGTTTTTTTATTTGTTTGTTTATTTTTATTCATTTATTGTTTATTTGTTTATTTTTTTTTAAGTTTTGATCTCCTCTTGTGTTTAAATGACTGTAGCTACAATCTTCACAATCGGAGCCTTAAGCTCAATGGCTTACAGCGCCTAGTGTTCCCTGGCAGTCTCCATTCCAAGTATTAACTAAGCGCACAAGCTCGGGATTCCTAAGAGTGCTATGGCCATAAGCAATGACTGTTGGCTGTAGAAGACAATTTGTAATGACTGTTCTAAGAGCAACTCTTGCTGCTTGTGAACTAAAAAGCCTCACAACTCAAAATAAATGACTGGCTTTCCAGTGTTTTTTGTTTGTTTGTTTTTTTATTTGTTTGTTTATTTTTTATTCATTTATTGTTTATTTGTTTATTTCTTAAAAGTTTTGATCTCCTCTTGTGTTTAAATGACTGTAGCTACAATCTTCACAATCGGAGCCTTAAGCTCAATGGCTTACAGCGCCTAGTGTTCCCTGGCAGTCTCCATTCCAAGTATTAACTAAGCGCACAAGCTCGGGATTCCTAAGAGTGCTATGGCCATAAGCAATGACTGTTGGCTGTAGAAGACTATTTGTAATGCCTGTTCTAAGAGTAACTCTTGTTACAGAGCTGCTTGTAAACTAAAAAGCCTCAACACTCAAAATAAATGACTGGCTTTCCAGTGTTTTTTGTTTATTTGTTTTTTTATTTGTTTGTTTATTTTTTATTCATTTATTGTTTATTTGTTTATTTTTTTAAAGTTTTGATCTCCTCTTGTGTTTAAATGACTGTAGCTCCAATCTTCACAATCGGAGCCTTAAGCTCAATGGCTTACAGCGCCTAGTGTTCCCTGGCAGTCTCCATTCCAAGTATTAACTAAGCGCACAAGCTCGGGATTCCTAAGAGTGCTATGGCCATAAGCAATGACTGTTGGCTGTAGAAGACAATTTGTAATGACTGTTCTAAGAGCAACTCTTGCTGCTTGTGAACTAAAAAGCCTCACAACTCAAAATAAATGACTGGCTTTCCAGTGTTTTTTGTTTGTTTGTTTTTTTATTTGTTTGTTTATTTTTTATTCATTTATTGTTTATTTGTTTATTTCTTAAAAGTTTTGATCTCCTCTTGTGTTTAAATGACTGTAGCTACAATCTTCACAATCGGAGCCTTAAGCTCAATGGCTTACAGCGCCTAGTGTTCCCTGGCAGTCTCCATTCCAAGTATTAACTAAGCGCACAAGCTCGGGATTCCTAAGAGTGCTATGGCCATAAGCAATGACTGTTGGCTGTAGAAGACTATTTGTAATGCCTGTTCTAAGAGTAACTCTTGTTACAGAGCTGCTTGTAAACTAAAAAGCCTCAAAACTCAAAATAAATGACTGGCTTTCCAGTGTTTTTTGTTTATTTGTTTTTTTATTTGTTTGTTTATTTTTTATTCATTTATTGTTTATTTGTTTATTTTTTAAAAGTTTTGATCTCCTCTTGTGTTTAAATGACTGTAGCCACAATCTTCACAATCGGAGCCTTAAGCTCAATGGCTTACAGCGCCTAGTGTTCCCTGGCAGTCTCCATTCCAAGTATTAACTAAGCGCACAAGCTCGGGATTCCTAAGAGTGCTATGGCCATAAGCAATGACTGTTGGCTGTAGAAGACAATTTGTAATGACTGTTCTAAGAGCAACTCTTGCTGCTTGTGAACTAAAAAGCCTCACAACTCAAAATAAATGACTGGCTTTCCAGTGTTTTTTGTTTGTTTGTTTTTTTATTTGTTTGTTTATTTTTTATTCATTTATTGTTTATTTGTTTATTTCTTAAAAGTTTTGATCTCCTCTTGTGTTTAAATGACTGTAGCTACAATCTTCACAATCGGAGCCTTAAGCTAAAAAGCTTACAGCGCCTAGTGTTCCCTGGCAGTCTCAATTCCAAGTATTAACTAAGCGCACAAGCTCGGGATTCCTAAGAGTGCTACGGCCGTAAGCAATGACTGTTGGCTGTAGAAGACTATTTGTAATGCCTGTTCTAAGAGTAACTCTTGTTACAGAGCTGCTTGTAAACTAAAAAGCCTCAAAACTCAAAATAAATGACTGGCTTTCCAGTGTTTTTTGTTTATTTGTTTTTTTATTTGTTTGTTTATTTTTATTCATTTATTGTTTATTTGTTTATTTTTTTTTAAGTTTTGATCTCCTCTTGTGTTTAAATGACTGTAGCTACAATCTTCACAATCGGAGCCTTAAGCTCAATGGCTTACAGCGCCTAGTGTTCCCTGGCAGTCTCCATTCCAAGTATTAACTAAGCGCACAAGCTCGGGATTCCTAAGAGTGCTATGGCCATAAGCAATGACTGTTGGCTGTAGAAGACAATTTGTAATGACTGTTCTAAGAGCAACTCTTGCTGCTTGTGAACTAAAAAGCCTCACAACTCAAAATAAATGACTGGCTTTCCAGTGTTTTTTGTTTGTTTGTTTTTTTATTTGTTTGTTTATTTTTTATTCATTTATTGTTTATTTGTTTATTTCTTAAAAGTTTTGATCTCCTCTTGTGTTTAAATGACTGTAGCTACAATCTTCACAATCGGAGCCTTAAGCTCAATGGCTTACAGCGCCTAGTGTTCCCTGGCAGTCTCCATTCCAAGTATTAACTAAGCGCACAAGCTCGGGATTCCTAAGAGTGCTATGGCCATAAGCAATGACTGTTGGCTGTAGAAGACTATTTGTAATGCCTGTTCTAAGAGTAACTCTTGTTACAGAGCTGCTTGTAAACTAAAAAGCCTCAAAACTCAAAATAAATGACTGGCTTTCCAGTGTTTTTTGTTTATTTGTTTTTTTATTTGTTTGTTTATTTTTTATTCATTTATTGTTTATTTGTTTATTTTTTAAAAGTTTTGATCTCCTCTTGTGTTTAAATGACTGTAGCTACAATCTTCACAATCGGAGTCTTAAGCTCAATGGCTTACAGCGCCTAGTGTTCCCTGGCAGTCTCCATTCCAAGTATTAACTAAGCGCACAAGCTCGGGATTCCTAAGAGTGCTATGGCCATAAGCAATGACTGTTGGCTATAGAAGACAATTTGTAATGACTGTTCTAAGAGCAACTCTTGCTGCTTGTGAACTAAAAAGCCTCACAACTCAAAATAAATGACTGGCTTTCCAGTGTTTTTTGTTTGTTTGTTTTTTTATTTGTTTGTTTATTTTTATTCATTTATTGTTTATTTGTTTATTTTTTTTTAAGTTTTGATCTCCTCTTGTGTTTAAATGACTGTAGCTACAATCTTCACAATCGGAGCCTTAAGCTCAATGGCTTACAGCGCCTAGTGTTCCCTGGCAGTCTCCATTCCAAGTATTAACTAAGCGCACAAGCTCGGGATTCCTAAGAGTGCTATGGCCATAAGCAATGACTGTTGGCTGTAGAAGACAATTTGTAATGACTGTTCTAAGAGCAACTCTTGCTGCTTGTGAACTAAAAAGCCTCACAACTCAAAATAAATGACTGGCTTTCCAGTGTTTTTTGTTTGTTTGTTTTTTTATTTGTTTGTTTATTTTTTATTCATTTATTGTTTATTTGTTTATTTCTTAAAAGTTTTGATCTCCTCTTGTGTTTAAATGACTGTAGCTACAATCTTCACAATCGGAGCCTTAAGCTCAATGGCTTACAGCGCCTAGTGTTCCCTGGCAGTCTCCATTCCAAGTATTAACTAAGCGCACAAGCTCGGGATTCCTAAGAGTGCTATGGCCATAAGCAATGACTGTTGGCTGTAGAAGACAATTTGTAATGACTGTTCTAAGAGCAACTCTTGCTGCTTGTGAACTAAAAAGCCTCACAACTCAAAATAAATGACTGGCTTTCCAGTGTTTTTTGTTTGTTTGTTTTTTTATTTGTTTGTTTATTTTTTATTCATTTATTGTTTATTTGTTTATTTCTTAAAAGTTTTGATCTCCTCTTGTGTTTAAATGACTGTAGCTACAATCTTCACAATCGGAGCCTTAAGCTAAAAAGCTTACAGCGCCTAGTGTTCCCTGGCAGTCTCAATTCCAAGTATTAACTAAGCGCACAAGCTCGGGATTCCTAAGAGTGCTACGGCCATAAGCAATGACTGTTGGCTGTAGAAGACTATTTGTAATGCCTGTTCTAAGAGTAACTCTTGTTACAGAGCTGCTTGTAAACTAAAAAGCCTCAAAACTCAAAATAAATGACTGGCTTTCCAGTGTTTTTTGTTTATTTGTTTTTTTATTTGTTTGTTTATTTTTATTCATTTATTGTTTATTTGTTTATTTTTTTTAAGTTTTGATCTCCTCTTGTGTTTAAATGACTGTAGCTCCAATCTTCACAATCGGAGCCTTAAGCTCAATGGCTTACAGCGCCTAGTGTTCCCTGGCAGTCTCCATTCCAAGTATTAACTAAGCGCACAAGCTCGGGATTCCTAAGAGTGCTATGGCCATAAGCAATGACTGTTGGCTGTAGAAGACAATTTGTAATGACTGTTCTAAGAGCAACTCTTGCTGCTTGTGAACTAAAAAGCCTCACAACTCAAAATAAATGACTGGCTTTCCAGTGTTTTTTGTTTGTTTGTTTTTTTATTTGTTTGTTTATTTTTTATTCATTTATTGTTTATTTGTTTATTTCTTAAAAGTTTTGATCTCCTCTTGTGTTTAAATGACTGTAGCTACAATCTTCACAATCGGAGTCTTAAGCTCAATGGCTTACAGCGCCTAGTGTTCCCTGGCAGTCTCCATTCCAAGTATTAACTAAGCGCACAAGCTCGGGATTCCTAAGAGTGCTATGGCCATAAGCAATGACTGTTGGCTATAGAAGACAATTTGTAATGACTGTTCTAAGAGCAACTCTTGCTGCTTGTGAACTAAAAAGCCTCACAACTCAAAATAAATGACTGGCTTTCCAGTGTTTTTTGTTTGTTTGTTTTTTTATTTGTTTGTTTATTTTTATTCATTTATTGTTTATTTGTTTATTTTTTTTAAGTTTTGATCTCCTCTTGTGTTTAAATGACTGTAGCTACAATCTTCACAATCGGAGCCTTAAGCTCAATGGCTTACAGCGCCTAGTGTTCCCTGGCAGTCTCCATTCCAAGTATTAACTAAGCGCACAAGCTCGGGATTCCTAAGAGTGCTATGGCCATAAGCAATGACTGTTGGCTGTAGAAGACAATTTGTAATGACTGTTCTAAGAGCAACTCTTGCTGCTTGTGAACTAAAAAGCCTCACAACTCAAAATAAATGACTGGCTTTCCAGTGTTTTTTGTTTGTTTGTTTTTTTATTTGTTTGTTTATTTTTATTCATTTATTGTTTATTTGTTTATTTTTTTTTAAGTTTTGATCTCCTCTTGTGTTTAAATGACTGTAGCTACAATCTTCACAATCGGAGCCTTAAGCTCAATGGCTTACAGCGCCTAGTGTTCCCTGGCAGTCTCCATTCCAAGTATTAACTAAGCGCACAAGCTCGGGATTCCTAAGAGTGCTATGGCCATAAGCAATGACTGTTGGCTGTAGAAGACAATTTGTAATGACTGTTCTAAGAGCAACTCTTGCTGCTTGTGAACTAAAAAGCCTCACAACTCAAAATAAATGACTGGCTTTCCAGTGTTTTTTGTTTGTTTGTTTTTTTATTTGTTTGTTTATTTTTTATTCATTTATTGTTTATTTGTTTATTTCTTAAAAGTTTTGATCTCCTCTTGTGTTTAAATGACTGTAGCTACAATCTTCACAATCGGAGCCTTAAGCTCAATGGCTTACAGCGCCTAGTGTTCCCTGGCAGTCTCCATTCCAAGTATTAACTAAGCGCACAAGCTCGGGATTCCTAAGAGTGCTATGGCCATAAGCAATGACTGTTGGCTGTAGAAGACTATTTGTAATGCCTGTTCTAAGAGTAACTCTTGTTACAGAGCTGCTTGTAAACTAAAAAGCCTCAAAACTCAAAATAAATGACTGGCTTTCCAGTGTTTTTTGTTTATTTGTTTTTTTATTTGTTTGTTTATTTTTTATTCATTTATTGTTTATTTGTTTATTTTTTAAAAGTTTTGATCTCCTCTTGTGTTTAAATGACTGTAGCTACAATCTTCACAATCGGAGTCTTAAGCTCAATGGCTTACAGCGCCTAGTGTTCCCTGGCAGTCTCCATTCCAAGTATTAACTAAGCGCACAAGCTCGGGATTCCTAAGAGTGCTATGGCCATAAGCAATGACTGTTGGCTATAGAAGACAATTTGTAATGACTGTTCTAAGAGCAACTCTTGCTGCTTGTGAACTAAAAAGCCTCACAACTCAAAATAAATGACTGGCTTTCCAGTGTTTTTTGTTTGTTTGTTTTTTTATTTGTTTGTTTATTTTTATTCATTTATTGTTTATTTGTTTATTTTTTTTTAAGTTTTGATCTCCTCTTGTGTTTAAATGACTGTAGCTACAATCTTCACAATCGGAGCCTTAAGCTCAATGGCTTACAGCGCCTAGTGTTCCCTGGCAGTCTCCATTCCAAGTATTAACTAAGCGCACAAGCTCGGGATTCCTAAGAGTGCTATGGCCATAAGCAATGACTGTTGGCTGTAGAAGACAATTTGTAATGACTGTTCTAAGAGCAACTCTTGCTGCTTGTGAACTAAAAAGCCTCACAACTCAAAATAAATGACTGGCTTTCCAGTGTTTTTTGTTTGTTTGTTTTTTTATTTGTTTGTTTATTTTTTATTCATTTATTGTTTATTTGTTTATTTCTTAAAAGTTTTGATCTCCTCTTGTGTTTAAATGACTGTAGCTACAATCTTCACAATCGGAGCCTTAAGCTCAATGGCTTACAGCGCCTAGTGTTCCCTGGCAGTCTCCATTCCAAGTATTAACTAAGCGCACAAGCTCGGGATTCCTAAGAGTGCTATGGCCATAAGCAATGACTGTTGGCTGTAGAAGACTATTTGTAATGCCTGTTCTAAGAGTAACTCTTGTTACAGAGCTGCTTGTAAACTAAAAAGCCTCAACACTCAAAATAAATGACTGGCTTTCCAGTGTTTTTTGTTTATTTGTTTTTTTATTTGTTTGTTTATTTTTTATTCATTTATTGTTTATTTGTTTATTTTTTTAAAGTTTTGATCTCCTCTTGTGTTTAAATGACTGTAGCTCCAATCTTCACAATCGGAGCCTTAAGCTCAATGGCTTACAGCGCCTAGTGTTCCCTGGCAGTCTCCATTCCAAGTATTAACTAAGCGCACAAGCTCGGGATTCCTAAGAGTGCTATGGCCATAAGCAATGACTGTTGGCTGTAGAAGACAATTTGTAATGACTGTTCTAAGAGCAACTCTTGCTGCTTGTGAACTAAAAAGCCTCACAACTCAAAATAAATGACTGGCTTTCCAGTGTTTTTTGTTTGTTTGTTTTTTTATTTGTTTGTTTATTTTTTATTCATTTATTGTTTATTTGTTTATTTCTTAAAAGTTTTGATCTCCTCTTGTGTTTAAATGACTGTAGCTACAATCTTCACAATCGGAGCCTTAAGCTCAATGGCTTACAGCGCCTAGTGTTCCCTGGCAGTCTCCATTCCAAGTATTAACTAAGCGCACAAGCTCGGGATTCCTAAGAGTGCTATGGCCATAAGCAATGACTGTTGGCTGTAGAAGACTATTTGTAATGCCTGTTCTAAGAGTAACTCTTGTTACAGAGCTGCTTGTAAACTAAAAAGCCTCAAAACTCAAAATAAATGACTGGCTTTCCAGTGTTTTTTGTTTATTTGTTTTTTTATTTGTTTGTTTATTTTTTATTCATTTATTGTTTATTTGTTTATTTTTTAAAAGTTTTGATCTCCTCTTGTGTTTAAATGACTGTAGCCACAATCTTCACAATCGGAGCCTTAAGCTCAATGGCTTACAGCGCCTAGTGTTCCCTGGCAGTCTCCATTCCAAGTATTAACTAAGCGCACAAGCTCGGGATTCCTAAGAGTGCTATGGCCATAAGCAATGACTGTTGGCTGTAGAAGACAATTTGTAATGACTGTTCTAAGAGCAACTCTTGCTGCTTGTGAACTAAAAAGCCTCACAACTCAAAATAAATGACTGGCTTTCCAGTGTTTTTTGTTTGTTTGTTTTTTTATTTGTTTGTTTATTTTTTATTCATTTATTGTTTATTTGTTTATTTCTTAAAAGTTTTGATCTCCTCTTGTGTTTAAATGACTGTAGCTACAATCTTCACAATCGGAGCCTTAAGCTAAAAAGCTTACAGCGCCTAGTGTTCCCTGGCAGTCTCAATTCCAAGTATTAACTAAGCGCACAAGCTCGGGATTCCTAAGAGTGCTACGGCCGTAAGCAATGACTGTTGGCTGTAGAAGACTATTTGTAATGCCTGTTCTAAGAGTAACTCTTGTTACAGAGCTGCTTGTAAACTAAAAAGCCTCAAAACTCAAAATAAATGACTGGCTTTCCAGTGTTTTTTGTTTATTTGTTTTTTTATTTGTTTGTTTATTTTTATTCATTTATTGTTTATTTGTTTATTTTTTTTTAAGTTTTGATCTCCTCTTGTGTTTAAATGACTGTAGCTACAATCTTCACAATCGGAGCCTTAAGCTCAATGGCTTACAGCGCCTAGTGTTCCCTGGCAGTCTCCATTCCAAGTATTAACTAAGCGCACAAGCTCGGGATTCCTAAGAGTGCTATGGCCATAAGCAATGACTGTTGGCTGTAGAAGACAATTTGTAATGACTGTTCTAAGAGCAACTCTTGCTGCTTGTGAACTAAAAAGCCTCACAACTCAAAATAAATGACTGGCTTTCCAGTGTTTTTTGTTTGTTTGTTTTTTTATTTGTTTGTTTATTTTTTATTCATTTATTGTTTATTTGTTTATTTCTTAAAAGTTTTGATCTCCTCTTGTGTTTAAATGACTGTAGCTACAATCTTCACAATCGGAGCCTTAAGCTCAATGGCTTACAGCGCCTAGTGTTCCCTGGCAGTCTCCATTCCAAGTATTAACTAAGCGCACAAGCTCGGGATTCCTAAGAGTGCTATGGCCATAAGCAATGACTGTTGGCTGTAGAAGACTATTTGTAATGCCTGTTCTAAGAGTAACTCTTGTTACAGAGCTGCTTGTAAACTAAAAAGCCTCAAAACTCAAAATAAATGACTGGCTTTCCAGTGTTTTTTGTTTATTTGTTTTTTTATTTGTTTGTTTATTTTTTATTCATTTATTGTTTATTTGTTTATTTTTTAAAAGTTTTGATCTCCTCTTGTGTTTAAATGACTGTAGCTACAATCTTCACAATCGGAGTCTTAAGCTCAATGGCTTACAGCGCCTAGTGTTCCCTGGCAGTCTCCATTCCAAGTATTAACTAAGCGCACAAGCTCGGGATTCCTAAGAGTGCTATGGCCATAAGCAATGACTGTTGGCTATAGAAGACAATTTGTAATGACTGTTCTAAGAGCAACTCTTGCTGCTTGTGAACTAAAAAGCCTCACAACTCAAAATAAATGACTGGCTTTCCAGTGTTTTTTGTTTGTTTGTTTTTTTATTTGTTTGTTTATTTTTATTCATTTATTGTTTATTTGTTTATTTTTTTTTAAGTTTTGATCTCCTCTTGTGTTTAAATGACTGTAGCTACAATCTTCACAATCGGAGCCTTAAGCTCAATGGCTTACAGCGCCTAGTGTTCCCTGGCAGTCTCCATTCCAAGTATTAACTAAGCGCACAAGCTCGGGATTCCTAAGAGTGCTATGGCCATAAGCAATGACTGTTGGCTGTAGAAGACAATTTGTAATGACTGTTCTAAGAGCAACTCTTGCTGCTTGTGAACTAAAAAGCCTCACAACTCAAAATAAATGACTGGCTTTCCAGTGTTTTTTGTTTGTTTGTTTTTTTATTTGTTTGTTTATTTTTTATTCATTTATTGTTTATTTGTTTATTTCTTAAAAGTTTTGATCTCCTCTTGTGTTTAAATGACTGTAGCTACAATCTTCACAATCGGAGCCTTAAGCTCAATGGCTTACAGCGCCTAGTGTTCCCTGGCAGTCTCCATTCCAAGTATTAACTAAGCGCACAAGCTCGGGATTCCTAAGAGTGCTATGGCCATAAGCAATGACTGTTGGCTGTAGAAGACTATTTGTAATGCCTGTTCTAAGAGTAACTCTTGTTACAGAGCTGCTTGTAAACTAAAAAGCCTCAACACTCAAAATAAATGACTGGCTTTCCAGTGTTTTTTGTTTATTTGTTTTTTTATTTGTTTGTTTATTTTTTATTCATTTATTGTTTATTTGTTTATTTTTTTAAAGTTTTGATCTCCTCTTGTGTTTAAATGACTGTAGCTCCAATCTTCACAATCGGAGCCTTAAGCTCAATGGCTTACAGCGCCTAGTGTTCCCTGGCAGTCTCCATTCCAAGTATTAACTAAGCGCACAAGCTCGGGATTCCTAAGAGTGCTATGGCCATAAGCAATGACTGTTGGCTGTAGAAGACAATTTGTAATGACTGTTCTAAGAGCAACTCTTGCTGCTTGTGAACTAAAAAGCCTCACAACTCAAAATAAATGACTGGCTTTCCAGTGTTTTTTGTTTGTTTGTTTTTTTATTTGTTTGTTTATTTTTTATTCATTTATTGTTTATTTGTTTATTTCTTAAAAGTTTTGATCTCCTCTTGTGTTTAAATGACTGTAGCTACAATCTTCACAATCGGAGCCTTAAGCTAAAAAGCTTACAGCGCCTAGTGTTCCCTGGCAGTCTCAATTCCAAGTATTAACTAAGCGCACAAGCTCGGGATTCCTAAGAGTGCTACGGCCGTAAGCAATGACTGTTGGCTGTAGAAGACTATTTGTAATGCCTGTTCTAAGAGTAACTCTTGTTACAGAGCTGCTTGTAAACTAAAAAGCCTCAAAACTCAAAATAAATGACTGGCTTTCCAGTGTTTTTTGTTTATTTGTTTTTTTATTTGTTTGTTTATTTTTATTCATTTATTGTTTATTTGTTTATTTTTTTTTAAGTTTTGATCTCCTCTTGTGTTTAAATGACTGTAGCTACAATCTTCACAATCGGAGCCTTAAGCTCAATGGCTTACAGCGCCTAGTGTTCCCTGGCAGTCTCCATTCCAAGTATTAACTAAGCGCACAAGCTCGGGATTCCTAAGAGTGCTATGGCCATAAGCAATGACTGTTGGCTGTAGAAGACAATTTGTAATGACTGTTCTAAGAGCAACTCTTGCTGCTTGTGAACTAAAAAGCCTCACAACTCAAAATAAATGACTGGCTTTCCAGTGTTTTTTGTTTGTTTGTTTTTTTATTTGTTTGTTTATTTTTTATTCATTTATTGTTTATTTGTTTATTTCTTAAAAGTTTTGATCTCCTCTTGTGTTTAAATGACTGTAGCTACAATCTTCACAATCGGAGCCTTAAGCTCAATGGCTTACAGCGCCTAGTGTTCCCTGGCAGTCTCCATTCCAAGTATTAACTAAGCGCACAAGCTCGGGATTCCTAAGAGTGCTATGGCCATAAGCAATGACTGTTGGCTGTAGAAGACTATTTGTAATGCCTGTTCTAAGAGTAACTCTTGTTACAGAGCTGCTTGTAAACTAAAAAGCCTCAAAACTCAAAATAAATGACTGGCTTTCCAGTGTTTTTTGTTTATTTGTTTTTTTATTTGTTTGTTTATTTTTTATTCATTTATTGTTTATTTGTTTATTTTTTAAAAGTTTTGATCTCCTCTTGTGTTTAAATGACTGTAGCTACAATCTTCACAATCGGAGTCTTAAGCTCAATGGCTTACAGCGCCTAGTGTTCCCTGGCAGTCTCCATTCCAAGTATTAACTAAGCGCACAAGCTCGGGATTCCTAAGAGTGCTATGGCCATAAGCAATGACTGTTGGCTATAGAAGACAATTTGTAATGACTGTTCTAAGAGCAACTCTTGCTGCTTGTGAACTAAAAAGCCTCACAACTCAAAATAAATGACTGGCTTTCCAGTGTTTTTTGTTTGTTTGTTTTTTTATTTGTTTGTTTATTTTTATTCATTTATTGTTTATTTGTTTATTTTTTTTTAAGTTTTGATCTCCTCTTGTGTTTAAATGACTGTAGCTACAATCTTCACAATCGGAGCCTTAAGCTCAATGGCTTACAGCGCCTAGTGTTCCCTGGCAGTCTCCATTCCAAGTATTAACTAAGCGCACAAGCTCGGGATTCCTAAGAGTGCTATGGCCATAAGCAATGACTGTTGGCTGTAGAAGACAATTTGTAATGACTGTTCTAAGAGCAACTCTTGCTGCTTGTGAACTAAAAAGCCTCACAACTCAAAATAAATGACTGGCTTTCCAGTGTTTTTTGTTTGTTTGTTTTTTTATTTGTTTGTTTATTTTTTATTCATTTATTGTTTATTTGTTTATTTCTTAAAAGTTTTGATCTCCTCTTGTGTTTAAATGACTGTAGCTACAATCTTCACAATCGGAGCCTTAAGCTCAATGGCTTACAGCGCCTAGTGTTCCCTGGCAGTCTCCATTCCAAGTATTAACTAAGCGCACAAGCTCGGGATTCCTAAGAGTGCTATGGCCATAAGCAATGACTGTTGGCTGTAGAAGACTATTTGTAATGCCTGTTCTAAGAGTAACTCTTGTTACAGAGCTGCTTGTAAACTAAAAAGCCTCAACACTCAAAATAAATGACTGGCTTTCCAGTGTTTTTTGTTTATTTGTTTTTTTATTTGTTTGTTTATTTTTTATTCATTTATTGTTTATTTGTTTATTTTTTTAAAGTTTTGATCTCCTCTTGTGTTTAAATGACTGTAGCTCCAATCTTCACAATCGGAGCCTTAAGCTCAATGGCTTACAGCGCCTAGTGTTCCCTGGCAGTCTCCATTCCAAGTATTAACTAAGCGCACAAGCTCGGGATTCCTAAGAGTGCTATGGCCATAAGCAATGACTGTTGGCTGTAGAAGACAATTTGTAATGACTGTTCTAAGAGCAACTCTTGCTGCTTGTGAACTAAAAAGCCTCACAACTCAAAATAAATGACTGGCTTTCCAGTGTTTTTTGTTTGTTTGTTTTTTTATTTGTTTGTTTATTTTTTATTCATTTATTGTTTATTTGTTTATTTCTTAAAAGTTTTGATCTCCTCTTGTGTTTAAATGACTGTAGCTACAATCTTCACAATCGGAGCCTTAAGCTCAATGGCTTACAGCGCCTAGTGTTCCCTGGCAGTCTCCATTCCAAGTATTAACTAAGCGCACAAGCTCGGGATTCCTAAGAGTGCTATGGCCATAAGCAATGACTGTTGGCTGTAGAAGACTATTTGTAATGCCTGTTCTAAGAGTAACTCTTGTTACAGAGCTGCTTGTAAACTAAAAAGCCTCAAAACTCAAAATAAATGACTGGCTTTCCAGTGTTTTTTGTTTATTTGTTTTTTTATTTGTTTGTTTATTTTTTATTCATTTATTGTTTATTTGTTTATTTTTTAAAAGTTTTGATCTCCTCTTGTGTTTAAATGACTGTAGCCACAATCTTCACAATCGGAGCCTTAAGCTCAATGGCTTACAGCGCCTAGTGTTCCCTGGCAGTCTCCATTCCAAGTATTAACTAAGCGCACAAGCTCGGGATTCCTAAGAGTGCTATGGCCATAAGCAATGACTGTTGGCTGTAGAAGACAATTTGTAATGACTGTTCTAAGAGCAACTCTTGCTGCTTGTGAACTAAAAAGCCTCACAACTCAAAATAAATGACTGGCTTTCCAGTGTTTTTTGTTTATTTGTTTTTTTATTTGTTTGTTTATTTTTTATTCATTTATTGTTTATTTGTTTATTTCTTAAAAGTTTTGATCTCCTCTTGTGTTTAAATGACTGTAGCTACAATCTTCACAATCGGAGCCTTAAGCTAAAAAGCTTACAGCGCCTAGTGTTCCCTGGCAGTCTCAATTCCAAGTATTAACTAAGCGCACAAGCTCGGGATTCCTAAGAGTGCTACGGCCGTAAGCAATGACTGTTGGCTGTAGAAGACTATTTGTAATGCCTGTTCTAAGAGTAACTCTTGTTACAGAGCTGCTTGTAAACTAAAAAGCCTCAAAACTCAAAATAAATGACTGGCTTTCCAGTGTTTTTTGTTTATTTGTTTTTTTATTTGTTTGTTTATTTTTATTCATTTATTGTTTATTTGTTTATTTTTTTTTAAGTTTTGATCTCCTCTTGTGTTTAAATGACTGTAGCTACAATCTTCACAATCGGAGCCTTAAGCTCAATGGCTTACAGCGCCTAGTGTTCCCTGGCAGTCTCCATTCCAAGTATTAACTAAGCGCACAAGCTCGGGATTCCTAAGAGTGCTATGGCCATAAGCAATGACTGTTGGCTGTAGAAGACAATTTGTAATGACTGTTCTAAGAGCAACTCTTGCTGCTTGTGAACTAAAAAGCCTCACAACTCAAAATAAATGACTGGCTTTCCAGTGTTTTTTGTTTGTTTGTTTTTTTATTTGTTTGTTTATTTTTTATTCATTTATTGTTTATTTGTTTATTTCTTAAAAGTTTTGATCTCCTCTTGTGTTTAAATGACTGTAGCTACAATCTTCACAATCGGAGCCTTAAGCTCAATGGCTTACAGCGCCTAGTGTTCCCTGGCAGTCTCCATTCCAAGTATTAACTAAGCGCACAAGCTCGGGATTCCTAAGAGTGCTATGGCCATAAGCAATGACTGTTGGCTGTAGAAGACAATTTGTAATGACTGTTCTAAGAGCAACTCTTGCTGCTTGTGAACTAAAAAGCCTCACAACTCAAAATAAATGACTGGCTTTCCAGTGTTTTTTGTTTGTTTGTTTTTTTATTTGTTTGTTTATTTTTTATTCATTTATTGTTTATTTGTTTATTTTTTAAAAGTTTTGATCTCCTCTTGTGTTTAAATGACTGTAGCTACAATCTTCACAATTGGAGCCTTAAGCTCAATGGCTTACAGCGCCTAGTGTTCCCTGGCAGTCTCCATTCCAAGTATTAACTAAGCGCACAAGCTCGGGATTCCTAAGAGTGCTATGGCCATAAGCAATGACTGTTGGCTGTAGAAGACTATTTGTAATGCCTGTTCTAAGAGTAACTCTTGTTACAGAGCTGCTTGTAAACTAAAAAGCCTCAAAACTCAAAATAAATGACTGGCTTTCCAGTGTTTTTTGTTTATTTGTTTTTTTATTTGTTTGTTTATTTTTTATTCATTTATTGTTTATTTGTTTATTTTTTAAAAGTTTTGATCTCCTCTTGTGTTTAAATGACTGTAGCTACAATCTTCACAATCGGAGCCTTAAGCTCAATGGCTTACAGCGCCTAGTGTTCCCTGGCAGTCTCCATTCCAAGTATTAACTAAGCGCACAAGCTCGGGATTCCTAAGAGTGCTATGGCCATAAGCAATGACTGTTGGCTGTAGAAGACAATTTGTAATGACTGTTCTAAGAGCAACTCTTGCTGCTTGTGAACTAAAAAGCCTCACAACTCAAAATAAATGACTGGCTTTCCAGTGTTTTTTGTTTGTTTGTTTTTTTATTTGTTTGTTTATTTTTTATTCATTTATTGTTTATTTGTTTATTTCTTAAAAGTTTTGATCTCCTCTTGTGTTTAAATGACTGTAGCTACAATCTTCACAATCGGAGCCTTAAGCTAAAAAGCTTACAGCGCCTAGTGTTCCCTGGCAGTCTCAATTCCAAGTATTAACTAAGCGCACAAGCTCGGGATTCCTAAGAGTGCTACGGCCATAAGCAATGACTGTTGGCTGTAGAAGACTATTTGTAATGCCTGTTCTAAGAGTAACTCTTGTTACAGAGCTGCTTGTAAACTAAAAAGCCTCAAAACTCAAAATAAATGACTGGCTTTCCAGTGTTTTTTGTTTATTTGTTTTTTTATTTGTTTGTTTATTTTTATTCATTTATTGTTTATTTGTTTATTTTTTTTTAAGTTTTGATCTCCTCTTGTGTTTAAATGACTGTAGCTACAATCTTCACAATCGGAGCCTTAAGCTCAATGGCTTACAGCGCCTAGTGTTCCCTGGCAGTCTCCATTCCAAGTATTAACTAAGCGCACAAGCTCGGGATTCCTAAGAGTGCTACGGCCATAAGCAATGACTGTTGGCTGTAGAAGACTATTTGTAATGCCTGTTCTAAGAGTAACTCTTGTTACAGAGCTGCTTGTAAACTAAAAAGCCTCAAAACTCAAAATAAATGACTGGCTTTCCAGTGTTTTTTGTTTATTTGTTTTTTTACTTGTTTGTTTATTTTTAATTCATTTATTGTTTATTTGTTTATTTTTTAAAAGTTTTGATCTCCTCTTGTGTTTAAATGACTGTAGCTCCAATCTTCACAATCGGAGCCTTAAGCTCAATGGCTTACAGCGCCTAGTGTTCCCTGGCAGTCTCCATTCCAAGTATTAACTAAGCGCACAAGCTCGGGATTCCTAAGAGTGCTATGGCCATAAGCAATGACTGTTGGCTGTAGAAGACAATTTGTAATGACTGTTCTAAGAGCAACTCTTGCTGCTTGTGAACTAAAAAGCCTCACAACTCAAAATAAATGACTGGCTTTCCAGTGTTTTTTGTTTGTTTGTTTTTTTATTTGTTTGTTTATTTTTTATTCATTTATTGTTTATTTGTTTATTTCTTAAAAGTTTTGATCTCCTCTTGTGTTTAAATGACTGTAGCTACAATCTTCACAATCGGAGCCTTAAGCTAAAAAGCTTACAGCGCCTAGTGTTCCCTGGCAGTCTCAATTCCAAGTATTAACTAAGCGCACAAGCTCGGGATTCCTAAGAGTGCTACGGCCATAAGCAATGACTGTTGGCTGTAGAAGACTATTTGTAATGCCTGTTCTAAGAGTAACTCTTGTTACAGAGCTGCTTGTAAACTAAAAAGCCTCAAAACTCAAAATAAATGACTGGCTTTCCAGTGTTTTTTGTTTATTTGTTTTTTTACTTGTTTGTTTATTTTTAATTCATTTATTGTTTATTTGTTTATTTTTTAAAAGTTTTGATCTCCTCTTGTGTTTAAATGACTGTAGCTCCAATCTTCACAATCGGAGCCTTAAGCTCAATGGCTTACAGCGCCTAGTGTTCCCTGGCAGTCTCCATTCCAAGTATTAACTAAGCGCACAAGCTCGGGATTCCTAAGAGTGCTATGGCCATAAGCAATGACTGTTGGCTGTAGAAGACAATTTGTAATGACTGTTCTAAGAGCAACTCTTGCTGCTTGTGAACTAAAAAGCCTCACAACTCAAAATAAATGACTGGCTTTCCAGTGTTTTTTGTTTGTTTGTTTTTTTATTTGTTTGTTTATTTTTTATTCATTTATTGTTTATTTGTTTATTTCTTAAAAGTTTTGATCTCCTCTTGTGTTTAAATGACTGTAGCTACAATCTTCACAATCGGAGCCTTAAGCTAAAAAGCTTACAGCGCCTAGTGTTCCCTGGCAGTCTCAATTCCAAGTATTAACTAAGCGCACAAGCTCGGGATTCCTAAGAGTGCTACGGCCATAAGCAATGACTGTTGGCTGTAGAAGACTATTTGTAATGCCTGTTCTAAGAGTAACTCTTGTTACAGAGCTGCTTGTAAACTAAAAAGCCTCAACACTCAAAATAAATGACTGGCTTTCCAGTGTTTTTTGTTTATTTGTTTTTTATTTGTTTGTTTATTTTTAATTCATTTATTGTTTATTTGTTTATTTTTTAAAAGTTTTGATCTCCTCTTGTGTTTAAATGACTGTAGCTCCAATCTTCACAATCGGAGCCTTAAGCTCAATGGCTTACAGCGCCTAGTGTTCCCTGGCAGTCTCCATTCCAAGTATTAACTAAGCGCACAAGCTCGGGATTCCTAAGAGTGCTATGGCCATAAGCAATGACTGTTGGCTGTAGAAGACAATTTGTAATGACTGTTCTAAGAGCAACTCTTGCTGCTTGTGAACTAAAAAGCCTCACAACTCAAAATAAATGACTGGCTTTCCAGTGTTTTTTGTTTGTTTGTTTTTTTATTTGTTTGTTTATTTTTTATTCATTTATTGTTTATTTGTTTATTTCTTAAAAGTTTTGATCTCCTCTTGTGTTTAAATGACTGTAGCTACAATCTTCACAATCGGAGCCTTAAGCTAAAAAGCTTACAGCGCCTAGTGTTCCCTGGCAGTCTCAATTCCAAGTATTAACTAAGCGCACAAGCTCGGGATTCCTAAGAGTGCTACGGCCATAAGCAATGACTGTTGGCTGTAGAAGACTATTTGTAATGCCTGTTCTAAGAGTAACTCTTGTTACAGAGCTGCTTGTAAACTAAAAAGCCTCAACACTCAAAATAAATGACTGGCTTTCCAGTGTTTTTTGTTTATTTGTTTTTTATTTGTTTGTTTATTTTTAATTCATTTATTGTTTATTTGTTTATTTTTTTAAAGTTTTGATCTCCTCTTGTGTTTAAATGACTGTAGCTCCAATCTTCACAATCGGAGCCTTAAGCTCAATGGCTTACAGCGCCTAGTGTTCCCTGGCAGTCTCCATTCCAAGTATTAACTAAGCGCACAAGCTCGGGATTCCTAAGAGTGCTATGGCCATAAGCAATGACTGTTGGCTGTAGAAGACAATTTGTAATGACTGTTCTAAGAGCAACTCTTGCTGCTTGTGAACTAAAAAGCCTCACAACTCAAAATAAATGACTGGCTTTCCAGTGTTTTTTGTTTGTTTGTTTTTTTATTTGTTTGTTTATTTTTTATTCATTTATTGTTTATTTGTTTATTTCTTAAAAGTTTTGATCTCCTCTTGTGTTTAAATGACTGTAGCTACAATCTTCACAATCGGAGCCTTAAGCTAAAAAGCTTACAGCGCCTAGTGTTCCCTGGCAGTCTCAATTCCAAGTATTAACTAAGCGCACAAGCTCGTGATTCCTAAGAGTGCTACGGCCATAAGCAATGACTGTTGGCTGTAGAAGACTATTTGTAATGCCTGTTCTAAGAGTAACTCTTGTTACAGAGCTGCTTGTAAACTAAAAAGCCTCAAAACTCAAAATAAATGACTGGCTTTCCAGTGTTTTTTGTTTATTTGTTTTTTTATTTGTTTGTTTATTTTTTATTCATTTATTGTTTATTTGTTTATTTTTTTTAAGTTTTGATCTCCTCTTGTGTTTAAATGACTGTAGCTCCAATCTTCACAATCGGAGCCTTAAGCTCAATGGCTTACAGCGCCTAGTGTTCCCTGGCAGTCTCCATTCCAAGTATTAACTAAGCGCACAAGCTCGGGATTCCTAAGAGTGCTATGGCCATAAGCAATGACTGTTGGCTGTAGAAGACAATTTGTAATGACTGTTCTAAGAGCAACTCTTGCTGCTTGTGAACTAAAAAGCCTCACAACTCAAAATAAATGACTGGCTTTCCAGTGTTTTTTGTTTGTTTGTTTTTTTATTTGTTTGTTTATTTTTTATTCATTTATTGTTTATTTGTTTATTTTTTAAAAGTTTTGATCTCCTCTTGTGTTTAAATGACTGTAGCTACAATCTTCACAATCGGAGCCTTAAGCTCAATGGCTTACAGCGCCTAGTGTTCCCTGGCAGTCTCCATTCCAAGTATTAACTAAGCGCACAAGCTCGGGATTCCTAAGAGTGCTATGGCCATAAGCAATGACTGTTGGCTGTAGAAGACTATTTGTAATGCCTGTTCTAAGAGTAACTCTTGTTACAGAGCTGCTTGTAAACTAAAAAGCCTCAAAACTCAAAATAAATGACTGGCTTTCCAGTGTTTTTTGTTTATTTGTTTTTTTATTTGTTTGTTTATTTTTTATTCATTTATTGTTTATTTGTTTATTTTTTAAAAGTTTTGATCTCCTCTTGTGTTTAAATGACTGTAGCTACAATCTTCACAATCGGAGCCTTAAGCTCAATGGCTTACAGCGCCTAGTGTTCCCTGGCAGTCTCCATTCCAAGTATTAACTAAGCGCACAAGCTCGGGATTCCTAAGAGTGCTATGGCCATAAGCAATGACTGTTGGCTGTAGAAGACAATTTGTAATGACTGTTCTAAGAGCAACTCTTGCTGCTTGTGAACTAAAAAGCCTCACAACTCAAAATAAATGACTGGCTTTCCAGTGTTTTTTGTTTGTTTGTTTTTTTATTTGTTTGTTTATTTTTTATTCATTTATTGTTTATTTGTTTATTTCTTAAAAGTTTTGATCTCCTCTTGTGTTTAAATGACTGTAGCTACAATCTTCACAATCGGAGCCTTAAGCTAAAAAGCTTACAGCGCCTAGTGTTCCCTGGCAGTCTCAATTCCAAGTATTAACTAAGCGCACAAGCTCGGGATTCCTAAGAGTGCTACGGCCATAAGCAATGACTGTTGGCTGTAGAAGACTATTTGTAATGCCTGTTCTAAGAGTAACTCTTGTTACAGAGCTGCTTGTAAACTAAAAAGCCTCAAAACTCAAAATAAATGACTGGCTTTCCAGTGTTTTTTGTTTATTTGTTTTTTTATTTGTTTGTTTATTTTTATTCATTTATTGTTTATTTGTTTATTTTTTTTTAAGTTTTGATCTCCTCTTGTGTTTAAATGACTGTAGCTACAATCTTCACAATCGGAGCCTTAAGCTCAATGGCTTACAGCGCCTAGTGTTCCCTGGCAGTCTCCATTCCAAGTATTAACTAAGCGCACAAGCTCGGGATTCCTAAGAGTGCTACGGCCATAAGCAATGACTGTTGGCTGTAGAAGACTATTTGTAATGCCTGTTCTAAGAGTAACTCTTGTTACAGAGCTGCTTGTAAACTAAAAAGCCTCAAAACTCAAAATAAATGACTGGCTTTCCAGTGTTTTTTGTTTATTTGTTTTTTTACTTGTTTGTTTATTTTTAATTCATTTATTGTTTATTTGTTTATTTTTTAAAAGTTTTGATCTCCTCTTGTGTTTAAATGACTGTAGCTCCAATCTTCACAATCGGAGCCTTAAGCTCAATGGCTTACAGCGCCTAGTGTTCCCTGGCAGTCTCCATTCCAAGTATTAACTAAGCGCACAAGCTCGGGATTCCTAAGAGTGCTATGGCCATAAGCAATGACTGTTGGCTGTAGAAGACAATTTGTAATGACTGTTCTAAGAGCAACTCTTGCTGCTTGTGAACTAAAAAGCCTCACAACTCAAAATAAATGACTGGCTTTCCAGTGTTTTTTGTTTGTTTGTTTTTTTATTTGTTTGTTTATTTTTTATTCATTTATTGTTTATTTGTTTATTTCTTAAAAGTTTTGATCTCCTCTTGTGTTTAAATGACTGTAGCTACAATCTTCACAATCGGAGCCTTAAGCTAAAAAGCTTACAGCGCCTAGTGTTCCCTGGCAGTCTCAATTCCAAGTATTAACTAAGCGCACAAGCTCGGGATTCCTAAGAGTGCTACGGCCATAAGCAATGACTGTTGGCTGTAGAAGACTATTTGTAATGCCTGTTCTAAGAGTAACTCTTGTTACAGAGCTGCTTGTAAACTAAAAAGCCTCAAAACTCAAAATAAATGACTGGCTTTCCAGTGTTTTTTGTTTATTTGTTTTTTTACTTGTTTGTTTATTTTTAATTCATTTATTGTTTATTTGTTTATTTTTTAAAAGTTTCGATCTCCTCTTGTGTTTAAATGACTGTAGCTCCAATCTTCACAATCGGAGCCTTAAGCTCAATGGCTTACAGCGCCTAGTGTTCCCTGGCAGTCTCCATTCCAAGTATTAACTAAGCGCACAAGCTCGGGATTCCTAAGAGTGCTATGGCCATAAGCAATGACTGTTGGCTGTAGAAGACAATTTGTAATGACTGTTCTAAGAGCAACTCTTGCTGCTTGTGAACTAAAAAGCCTCACAACTCAAAATAAATGACTGGCTTTCCAGTGTTTTTTGTTTGTTTGTTTTTTTATTTGTTTGTTTATTTTTTATTCATTTATTGTTTATTTGTTTATTTCTTAAAAGTTTTGATCTCCTCTTGTGTTTAAATGACTGTAGCTACAATCTTCACAATTGCAGCCTTAAGCTAAAAAGCTTACAGCGCCTAGTGTTCCCTGGCAGTCTCAATTCCAAGTATTAACTAAGCGCACAAGCTCGGGATTCCTAAGAGTGCTACGGCCATAAGCAATGACTGTTGGCTGTAGAAGACTATTTGTAATGCCTGTTCTAAGAGTAACTCTTGTTACAGAGCTGCTTGTAAACTAAAAAGCCTCAACACTCAAAATAAATGACTGGCTTTCCAGTGTTTTTTGTTTATTTGTTTTTTATTTGTTTGTTTATTTTTAATTCATTTATTGTTTATTTGTTTATTTTTTAAAAGTTTTGATCTCCTCTTGTGTTTAAATGACTGTAGCTCCAATCTTCACAATCGGAGCCTTAAGCTCAATGGCTTACAGCGCCTAGTGTTCCCTGGCAGTCTCCATTCCAAGTATTAACTAAGCGCACAAGCTCGGGATTCCTAAGAGTGCTATGGCCATAAGCAATGACTGTTGGCTGTAGAAGACAATTTGTAATGACTGTTCTAAGAGCAACTCTTGCTGCTTGTGAACTAAAAAGCCTCACAACTCAAAATAAATGACTGGCTTTCCAGTGTTTTTTGTTTGTTTGTTTTTTTATTTGTTTGTTTATTTTTTATTCATTTATTGTTTATTTGTTTATTTCTTAAAAGTTTTGATCTCCTCTTGTGTTTAAATGACTGTAGCTACAATCTTCACAATCGGAGCCTTAAGCTAAAAAGCTTACAGCGCCTAGTGTTCCCTGGCAGTCTCAATTCCAAGTATTAACTAAGCGCACAAGCTCGGGATTCCTAAGAGTGCTACGGCCATAAGCAATGACTGTTGGCTGTAGAAGACTATTTGTAATGCCTGTTCTAAGAGTAACTCTTGTTACAGAGCTGCTTGTAAACTAAAAAGCCTCAACACTCAAAATAAATGACTGGCTTTCCAGTGTTTTTTGTTTATTTGTTTTTTATTTGTTTGTTTATTTTTAATTCATTTATTGTTTATTTGTTTATTTTTTTAAAGTTTTGATCTCCTCTTGTGTTTAAATGACTGTAGCTCCAATCTTCACAATCGGAGCCTTAAGCTCAATGGCTTACAGCGCCTAGTGTTCCCTGGCAGTCTCCATTCCAAGTATTAACTAAGCGCACAAGCTCGGGATTCCTAAGAGTGCTATGGCCATAAGCAATGACTGTTGGCTGTAGAAGACAATTTGTAATGACTGTTCTAAGAGCAACTCTTGCTGCTTGTGAACTAAAAAGCCTCACAACTCAAAATAAATGACTGGCTTTCCAGTGTTTTTTGTTTGTTTGTTTTTTTATTTGTTTGTTTATTTTTTATTCATTTATTGTTTATTTGTTTATTTCTTAAAAGTTTTGATCTCCTCTTGTGTTTAAATGACTGTAGCTACAATCTTCACAATCGGAGCCTTAAGCTAAAAAGCTTACAGCGCCTAGTGTTCCCTGGCAGTCTCAATTCCAAGTATTAACTAAGCGCACAAGCTCGGGATTCCTAAGAGTGCTACGGCCATAAGCAATGACTGTTGGCTGTAGAAGACTATTTGTAATGCCTGTTCTAAGAGTAACTCTTGTTACAGAGCTGCTTGTAAACTAAAAAGCCTCAAAACTCAAAATAAATGACTGGCTTTCCAGTGTTTTTTGTTTATTTGTTTTTTTATTTGTTTGTTTATTTTTATTCATTTATTGTTTATTTGTTTATTTTTTTTTAAGTTTTGATCTCCTCTTGTGTTTAAATGACTGTAGCTACAATCTTCACAATCGGAGCCTTAAGCTCAATGGCTTACAGCGCCTAGTGTTCCCTGGCAGTCTCCATTCCAAGTATTAACTAAGCGCACAAGCTCGGGATTCCTAAGAGTGCTACGGCCATAAGCAATGACTGTTGGCTGTAGAAGACTATTTGTAATGCCTGTTCTAAGAGTAACTCTTGTTACAGAGCTGCTTGTAAACTAAAAAGCCTCAAAACTCAAAATAAATGACTGGCTTTCCAGTGTTTTTTGTTTATTTGTTTTTTTACTTGTTTGTTTATTTTTAATTCATTTATTGTTTATTTGTTTATTTTTTAAAAGTTTTGATCTCCTCTTGTGTTTAAATGACTGTAGCTCCAATCTTCACAATCGGAGCCTTAAGCTCAATGGCTTACAGCGCCTAGTGTTCCCTGGCAGTCTCCATTCCAAGTATTAACTAAGCGCACAAGCTCGGGATTCCTAAGAGTGCTATGGCCATAAGCAATGACTGTTGGCTGTAGAAGACAATTTGTAATGACTGTTCTAAGAGCAACTCTTGCTGCTTGTGAACTAAAAAGCCTCACAACTCAAAATAAATGACTGGCTTTCCAGTGTTTTTTGTTTGTTTGTTTTTTTATTTGTTTGTTTATTTTTTATTCATTTATTGTTTATTTGTTTATTTCTTAAAAGTTTTGATCTCCTCTTGTGTTTAAATGACTGTAGCTACAATCTTCACAATCGGAGCCTTAAGCTAAAAAGCTTACAGCGCCTAGTGTTCCCTGGCAGTCTCAATTCCAAGTATTAACTAAGCGCACAAGCTCGGGATTCCTAAGAGTGCTACGGCCATAAGCAATGACTGTTGGCTGTAGAAGACTATTTGTAATGCCTGTTCTAAGAGTAACTCTTTTTACAGAGCTGCTTGTAAACTAAAAAGCCTCAAAACTCAAAATAAATGACTGGCTTTCCAGTGTTTTTTGTTTATTTGTTTTTTTACTTGTTTGTTTATTTTTAATTCATTTATTGTTTATTTGTTTATTTTTTAAAAGTTTTGATCTCCTCTTGTGTTTAAATGACTGTAGCTCCAATCTTCACAATCGGAGCCTTAAGCTCAATGGCTTACAGCGCCTAGTGTTCCCTGGCAGTCTCCATTCCAAGTATTAACTAAGCGCACAAGCTCGGGATTCCTAAGAGTGCTATGGCCATAAGCAATGACTGTTGGCTGTAGAAGACAATTTGTAATGACTGTTCTAAGAGCAACTCTTGCTGCTTGTGAACTAAAAAGCCTCACAACTCAAAATAAATGACTGGCTTTCCAGTGTTTTTTGTTTGTTTGTTTTTTTATTTGTTTGTTTATTTTTTATTCATTTATTGTTTATTTGTTTATTTCTTAAAAGTTTTGATCTCCTCTTGTGTTTAAATGACTGTAGCTACAATCTTCACAATCGGAGCCTTAAGCTAAAAAGCTTACAGCGCCTAGTGTTCCCTGGCAGTCTCAATTCCAAGTATTAACTAAGCGCACAAGCTCGGGATTCCTAAGAGTGCTACGGCCATAAGCAATGACTGTTGGCTGTAGAAGACTATTTGTAATGCCTGTTCTAAGAGTAACTCTTGTTACAGAGCTGCTTGTAAACTAAAAAGCCTCAACACTCAAAATAAATGACTGGCTTTCCAGTGTTTTTTGTTTATTTGTTTTTTATTTGTTTGTTTATTTTTAATTCATTTATTGTTTATTTGTTTATTTTTTTAAAGTTTTGATCTCCTCTTGTGTTTAAATGACTGTAGCTCCAATCTTCACAATCGGAGCCTTAAGCTCAATGGCTTACAGCGCCTAGTGTTCCCTGGCAGTCTCCATTCCAAGTATTAACTAAGCGCACAAGCTCGGGATTCCTAAGAGTGCTATGGCCATAAGCAATGACTGTTGGCTGTAGAAGACAATTTGTAATGACTGTTCTAAGAGCAACTCTTGCTGCTTGTGAACTAAAAAGCCTCACAACTCAAAATAAATGACTGGCTTTCCAGTGTTTTTTGTTTGTTTGTTTTTTTATTTGTTTGTTTATTTTTTATTCATTTATTGTTTATTTGTTTATTTCTTAAAAGTTTTGATCTCCTCTTGTGTTTAAATGACTGTAGCTACAATCTTCACAATCGGAGCCTTAAGCTAAAAAGCTTACAGCGCCTAGTGTTCCCTGGCAGTCTCAATTCCAAGTATTAACTAAGCGCACAAGCTCGTGATTCCTAAGAGTGCTACGGCCATAAGCAATGACTGTTGGCTGTAGAAGACTATTTGTAATGCCTGTTCTAAGAGTAACTCTTGTTACAGAGCTGCTTGTAAACTAAAAAGCCTCAAAACTCAAAATAAATGACTGGCTTTCCAGTGTTTTTTGTTTATTTGTTTTTTTATTTGTTTGTTTATTTTTTATTCATTTATTGTTTATTTGTTTATTTTTTTTAAGTTTTGATCTCCTCTTGTGTTTAAATGACTGTAGCTCCAATCTTCACAATCGGAGCCTTAAGCTCAATGGCTTACAGCGCCTAGTGTTCCCTGGCAGTCTCCATTCCAAGTATTAACTAAGCGCACAAGCTCGGGATTCCTAAGAGTGCTATGGCCATAAGCAATGACTGTTGGCTGTAGAAGACAATTTGTAATGACTGTTCTAAGAGCAACTCTTGCTGCTTGTGAACTAAAAAGCCTCACAACTCAAAATAAATGACTGGCTTTCCAGTGTTTTTTGTTTGTTTGTTTTTTTATTTGTTTGTTTATTTTTTATTCATTTATTGTTTATTTGTTTATTTTTTAAAAGTTTTGATCTCCTCTTGTGTTTAAATGACTGTAGCTACAATCTTCACAATCGGAGCCTTAAGCTCAATGGCTTACAGCGCCTAGTGTTCCCTGGCAGTCTCCATTCCAAGTATTAACTAAGCGCACAAGCTCGGGATTCCTAAGAGTGCTATGGCCATAAGCAATGACTGTTGGCTGTAGAAGACTATTTGTAATGCCTGTTCTAAGAGTAACTCTTGTTACAGAGCTGCTTGTAAACTAAAAAGCCTCAAAACTCAAAATAAATGACTGGCTTTCCAGTGTTTTTTGTTTATTTGTTTTTTTATTTGTTTGTTTATTTTTTATTCATTTATTGTTTATTTGTTTATTTTTTAAAAGTTTTGATCTCCTCTTGTGTTTAAATGACTGTAGCTACAATCTTCACAATCGGAGCCTTAAGCTCAATGGCTTACAGCGCCTAGTGTTCCCTGGCAGTCTCCATTCCAAGTATTAACTAAGCGCACAAGCTCGGGATTCCTAAGAGTGCTATGGCCATAAGCAATGACTGTTGGCTGTAGAAGACAATTTGTAATGACTGTTCTAAGAGCAACTCTTGCTGCTTGTGAACTAAAAAGCCTCACAACTCAAAATAAATGACTGGCTTTCCAGTGTTTTTTGTTTGTTTGTTTTTTTATTTGTTTGTTTATTTTTTATTCATTTATTGTTTATTTGTTTATTTCTTAAAAGTTTTGATCTCCTCTTGTGTTTAAATGACTGTAGCTACAATCTTCACAATCGGAGCCTTAAGCTAAAAAGCTTACAGCGCCTAGTGTTCCCTGGCAGTCTCAATTCCAAGTATTAACTAAGCGCACAAGCTCGGGATTCCTAAGAGTGCTACGGCCATAAGCAATGACTGTTGGCTGTAGAAGACTATTTGTAATGCCTGTTCTAAGAGTAACTCTTGTTACAGAGCTGCTTGTAAACTAAAAAGCCTCAAAACTCAAAATAAATGACTGGCTTTCCAGTGTTTTTTGTTTATTTGTTTTTTTATTTGTTTGTTTATTTTTATTCATTTATTGTTTATTTGTTTATTTTTTTTTAAGTTTTGATCTCCTCTTGTGTTTAAATGACTGTAGCTACAATCTTCACAATCGGAGCCTTAAGCTCAATGGCTTACAGCGCCTAGTGTTCCCTGGCAGTCTCCATTCCAAGTATTAACTAAGCGCACAAGCTCGGGATTCCTAAGAGTGCTACGGCCATAAGCAATGACTGTTGGCTGTAGAAGACTATTTGTAATGCCTGTTCTAAGAGTAACTCTTGTTACAGAGCTGCTTGTAAACTAAAAAGCCTCAAAACTCAAAATAAATGACTGGCTTTCCAGTGTTTTTTGTTTATTTGTTTTTTTACTTGTTTGTTTATTTTTAATTCATTTATTGTTTATTTGTTTATTTTTTAAAAGTTTTGATCTCCTCTTGTGTTTAAATGACTGTAGCTCCAATCTTCACAATCGGAGCCTTAAGCTCAATGGCTTACAGCGCCTAGTGTTCCCTGGCAGTCTCCATTCCAAGTATTAACTAAGCGCACAAGCTCGGGATTCCTAAGAGTGCTATGGCCATAAGCAATGACTGTTGGCTGTAGAAGACAATTTGTAATGACTGTTCTAAGAGCAACTCTTGCTGCTTGTGAACTAAAAAGCCTCACAACTCAAAATAAATGACTGGCTTTCCAGTGTTTTTTGTTTGTTTGTTTTTTTATTTGTTTGTTTATTTTTTATTCATTTATTGTTTATTTGTTTATTTCTTAAAAGTTTTGATCTCCTCTTGTGTTTAAATGACTGTAGCTACAATCTTCACAATTGCAGCCTTAAGCTAAAAAGCTTACAGCGCCTAGTGTTCCCTGGCAGTCTCAATTCCAAGTATTAACTAAGCGCACAAGCTCGGGATTCCTAAGAGTGCTACGGCCATAAGCAATGACTGTTGGCTGTAGAAGACTATTTGTAATGCCTGTTCTAAGAGTAACTCTTGTTACAGAGCTGCTTGTAAACTAAAAAGCCTCAACACTCAAAATAAATGACTGGCTTTCCAGTGTTTTTTGTTTATTTGTTTTTTATTTGTTTGTTTATTTTTAATTCATTTATTGTTTATTTGTTTATTTTTTAAAAGTTTTGATCTCCTCTTGTGTTTAAATGACTGTAGCTCCAATCTTCACAATCGGAGCCTTAAGCTCAATGGCTTACAGCGCCTAGTGTTCCCTGGCAGTCTCCATTCCAAGTATTAACTAAGCGCACAAGCTCGGGATTCCTAAGAGTGCTATGGCCATAAGCAATGACTGTTGGCTGTAGAAGACAATTTGTAATGACTGTTCTAAGAGCAACTCTTGCTGCTTGTGAACTAAAAAGCCTCACAACTCAAAATAAATGACTGGCTTTCCAGTGTTTTTTGTTTGTTTGTTTTTTTATTTGTTTGTTTATTTTTTATTCATTTATTGTTTATTTGTTTATTTCTTAAAAGTTTTGATCTCCTCTTGTGTTTAAATGACTGTAGCTACAATCTTCACAATCGGAGCCTTAAGCTAAAAAGCTTACAGCGCCTAGTGTTCCCTGGCAGTCTCAATTCCAAGTATTAACTAAGCGCACAAGCTCGGGATTCCTAAGAGTGCTACGGCCATAAGCAATGACTGTTGGCTGTAGAAGACTATTTGTAATGCCTGTTCTAAGAGTAACTCTTGTTACAGAGCTGCTTGTAAACTAAAAAGCCTCAACACTCAAAATAAATGACTGGCTTTCCAGTGTTTTTTGTTTATTTGTTTTTTATTTGTTTGTTTATTTTTAATTCATTTATTGTTTATTTGTTTATTTTTTTAAAGTTTTGATCTCCTCTTGTGTTTAAATGACTGTAGCTCCAATCTTCACAATCGGAGCCTTAAGCTCAATGGCTTACAGCGCCTAGTGTTCCCTGGCAGTCTCCATTCCAAGTATTAACTAAGCGCACAAGCTCGGGATTCCTAAGAGTGCTATGGCCATAAGCAATGACTGTTGGCTGTAGAAGACAATTTGTAATGACTGTTCTAAGAGCAACTCTTGCTGCTTGTGAACTAAAAAGCCTCACAACTCAAAATAAATGACTGGCTTTCCAGTGTTTTTTGTTTGTTTGTTTTTTTATTTGTTTGTTTATTTTTTATTCATTTATTGTTTATTTGTTTATTTCTTAAAAGTTTTGATCTCCTCTTGTGTTTAAATGACTGTAGCTACAATCTTCACAATCGGAGCCTTAAGCTAAAAAGCTTACAGCGCCTAGTGTTCCCTGGCAGTCTCAATTCCAAGTATTAACTAAGCGCACAAGCTCGGGATTCCTAAGAGTGCTACGGCCATAAGCAATGACTGTTGGCTGTAGAAGACTATTTGTAATGCCTGTTCTAAGAGTAACTCTTGTTACAGAGCTGCTTGTAAACTAAAAAGCCTCAAAACTCAAAATAAATGACTGGCTTTCCAGTGTTTTTTGTTTATTTGTTTTTTTATTTGTTTGTTTATTTTTATTCATTTATTGTTTATTTGTTTATTTTTTTTTAAGTTTTGATCTCCTCTTGTGTTTAAATGACTGTAGCTACAATCTTCACAATCGGAGCCTTAAGCTCAATGGCTTACAGCGCCTAGTGTTCCCTGGCAGTCTCCATTCCAAGTATTAACTAAGCGCACAAGCTCGGGATTCCTAAGAGTGCTACGGCCATAAGCAATGACTGTTGGCTGTAGAAGACTATTTGTAATGCCTGTTCTAAGAGTAACTCTTGTTACAGAGCTGCTTGTAAACTAAAAAGCCTCAAAACTCAAAATAAATGACTGGCTTTCCAGTGTTTTTTGTTTATTTGTTTTTTTACTTGTTTGTTTATTTTTAATTCATTTATTGTTTATTTGTTTATTTTTTAAAAGTTTTGATCTCCTCTTGTGTTTAAATGACTGTAGCTCCAATCTTCACAATCGGAGCCTTAAGCTCAATGGCTTACAGCGCCTAGTGTTCCCTGGCAGTCTCCATTCCAAGTATTAACTAAGCGCACAAGCTCGGGATTCCTAAGAGTGCTATGGCCATAAGCAATGACTGTTGGCTGTAGAAGACAATTTGTAATGACTGTTCTAAGAGCAACTCTTGCTGCTTGTGAACTAAAAAGCCTCACAACTCAAAATAAATGACTGGCTTTCCAGTGTTTTTTGTTTGTTTGTTTTTTTATTTGTTTGTTTATTTTTTATTCATTTATTGTTTATTTGTTTATTTCTTAAAAGTTTTGATCTCCTCTTGTGTTTAAATGACTGTAGCTACAATCTTCACAATCGGAGCCTTAAGCTAAAAAGCTTACAGCGCCTAGTGTTCCCTGGCAGTCTCAATTCCAAGTATTAACTAAGCGCACAAGCTCGGGATTCCTAAGAGTGCTACGGCCATAAGCAATGACTGTTGGCTGTAGAAGACTATTTGTAATGCCTGTTCTAAGAGTAACTCTTTTTACAGAGCTGCTTGTAAACTAAAAAGCCTCAAAACTCAAAATAAATGACTGGCTTTCCAGTGTTTTTTGTTTATTTGTTTTTTTACTTGTTTGTTTATTTTTAATTCATTTATTGTTTATTTGTTTATTTTTTAAAAGTTTTGATCTCCTCTTGTGTTTAAATGACTGTAGCTCCAATCTTCACAATCGGAGCCTTAAGCTCAATGGCTTACAGCGCCTAGTGTTCCCTGGCAGTCTCCATTCCAAGTATTAACTAAGCGCACAAGCTCGGGATTCCTAAGAGTGCTATGGCCATAAGCAATGACTGTTGGCTGTAGAAGACAATTTGTAATGACTGTTCTAAGAGCAACTCTTGCTGCTTGTGAACTAAAAAGCCTCACAACTCAAAATAAATGACTGGCTTTCCAGTGTTTTTTGTTTGTTTGTTTTTTTATTTGTTTGTTTATTTTTTATTCATTTATTGTTTATTTGTTTATTTCTTAAAAGTTTTGATCTCCTCTTGTGTTTAAATGACTGTAGCTACAATCTTCACAATCGGAGCCTTAAGCTAAAAAGCTTACAGCGCCTAGTGTTCCCTGGCAGTCTCAATTCCAAGTATTAACTAAGCGCACAAGCTCGGGATTCCTAAGAGTGCTACGGCCATAAGCAATGACTGTTGGCTGTAGAAGACTATTTGTAATGCCTGTTCTAAGAGTAACTCTTGTTACAGAGCTGCTTGTAAACTAAAAAGCCTCAACACTCAAAATAAATGACTGGCTTTCCAGTGTTTTTTGTTTATTTGTTTTTTATTTGTTTGTTTATTTTTAATTCATTTATTGTTTATTTGTTTATTTTTTTAAAGTTTTGATCTCCTCTTGTGTTTAAATGACTGTAGCTCCAATCTTCACAATCGGAGCCTTAAGCTCAATGGCTTACAGCGCCTAGTGTTCCCTGGCAGTCTCCATTCCAAGTATTAACTAAGCGCACAAGCTCGGGATTCCTAAGAGTGCTATGGCCATAAGCAATGACTGTTGGCTGTAGAAGACAATTTGTAATGACTGTTCTAAGAGCAACTCTTGCTGCTTGTGAACTAAAAAGCCTCACAACTCAAAATAAATGACTGGCTTTCCAGTGTTTTTTGTTTGTTTGTTTTTTTATTTGTTTGTTTATTTTTTATTCATTTATTGTTTATTTGTTTATTTCTTAAAAGTTTTGATCTCCTCTTGTGTTTAAATGACTGTAGCTACAATCTTCACAATCGGAGCCTTAAGCTAAAAAGCTTACAGCGCCTAGTGTTCCCTGGCAGTCTCAATTCCAAGTATTAACTAAGCGCACAAGCTCGTGATTCCTAAGAGTGCTACGGCCATAAGCAATGACTGTTGGCTGTAGAAGACTATTTGTAATGCCTGTTCTAAGAGTAACTCTTGTTACAGAGCTGCTTGTAAACTAAAAAGCCTCAAAACTCAAAATAAATGACTGGCTTTCCAGTGTTTTTTGTTTATTTGTTTTTTTATTTGTTTGTTTATTTTTTATTCATTTATTGTTTATTTGTTTATTTTTTTTAAGTTTTGATCTCCTCTTGTGTTTAAATGACTGTAGCTCCAATCTTCACAATCGGAGCCTTAAGCTCAATGGCTTACAGCGCCTAGTGTTCCCTGGCAGTCTCCATTCCAAGTATTAACTAAGCGCACAAGCTCGGGATTCCTAAGAGTGCTATGGCCATAAGCAATGACTGTTGGCTGTAGAAGACAATTTGTAATGACTGTTCTAAGAGCAACTCTTGCTGCTTGTGAACTAAAAAGCCTCACAACTCAAAATAAATGACTGGCTTTCCAGTGTTTTTTGTTTGTTTGTTTTTTTATTTGTTTGTTTATTTTTTATTCATTTATTGTTTATTTGTTTATTTTTTAAAAGTTTTGATCTCCTCTTGTGTTTAAATGACTGTAGCTACAATCTTCACAATCGGAGCCTTAAGCTCAATGGCTTACAGCGCCTAGTGTTCCCTGGCAGTCTCCATTCCAAGTATTAACTAAGCGCACAAGCTCGGGATTCCTAAGAGTGCTATGGCCATAAGCAATGACTGTTGGCTGTAGAAGACTATTTGTAATGCCTGTTCTAAGAGTAACTCTTGTTACAGAGCTGCTTGTAAACTAAAAAGCCTCAAAACTCAAAATAAATGACTGGCTTTC
Source organism: Hoplias malabaricus (assembly GCF_029633855.1). Lineage (NCBI taxonomy): Eukaryota > Metazoa > Chordata > Actinopteri > Characiformes > Erythrinidae > Hoplias > Hoplias malabaricus. The sequence goes on along the minus strand of NC_089802.1, from coordinate 24,290,661 downwards.
CAGTGTTTTTTGTTTATTTGTTTTTTTATTTGTTTGTTTATTTTTTATTCATTTATTGTTTATTTGTTTATTTTTTAAAAGTTTTGATCTCCTCTTGTGTTTAAATGACTGTAGCTACAATCTTCACAATCGGAGCCTTAAGCTCAATGGCTTACAGCGCCTAGTGTTCCCTGGCAGTCTCCATTCCAAGTATTAACTAAGCGCACAAGCTCGGGATTCCTAAGAGTGCTATGGCCATAAGCAATGACTGTTGGCTGTAGAAGACAATTTGTAATGACTGTTCTAAGAGCAACTCTTGCTGCTTGTGAACTAAAAAGCCTCACAACTCAAAATAAATGACTGGCTTTCCAGTGTTTTTTGTTTGTTTGTTTTTTTATTTGTTTGTTTATTTTTTATTCATTTATTGTTTATTTGTTTATTTCTTAAAAGTTTTGATCTCCTCTTGTGTTTAAATGACTGTAGCTACAATCTTCACAATCGGAGCCTTAAGCTAAAAAGCTTACAGCGCCTAGTGTTCCCTGGCAGTCTCAATTCCAAGTATTAACTAAGCGCACAAGCTCGGGATTCCTAAGAGTGCTACGGCCATAAGCAATGACTGTTGGCTGTAGAAGACTATTTGTAATGCCTGTTCTAAGAGTAACTCTTGTTACAGAGCTGCTTGTAAACTAAAAAGCCTCAAAACTCAAAATAAATGACTGGCTTTCCAGTGTTTTTTGTTTATTTGTTTTTTTATTTGTTTGTTTATTTTTATTCATTTATTGTTTATTTGTTTATTTTTTTTTAAGTTTTGATCTCCTCTTGTGTTTAAATGACTGTAGCTACAATCTTCACAATCGGAGCCTTAAGCTCAATGGCTTACAGCGCCTAGTGTTCCCTGGCAGTCTCCATTCCAAGTATTAACTAAGCGCACAAGCTCGGGATTCCTAAGAGTGCTACGGCCATAAGCAATGACTGTTGGCTGTAGAAGACTATTTGTAATGCCTGTTCTAAGAGTAACTCTTGTTACAGAGCTGCTTGTAAACTAAAAAGCCTCAAAACTCAAAATAAATGACTGGCTTTCCAGTGTTTTTTGTTTATTTGTTTTTTTACTTGTTTGTTTATTTTTAATTCATTTATTGTTTATTTGTTTATTTTTTAAAAGTTTTGATCTCCTCTTGTGTTTAAATGACTGTAGCTCCAATCTTCACAATCGGAGCCTTAAGCTCAATGGCTTACAGCGCCTAGTGTTCCCTGGCAGTCTCCATTCCAAGTATTAACTAAGCGCACAAGCTCGGGATTCCTAAGAGTGCTATGGCCATAAGCAATGACTGTTGGCTGTAGAAGACAATTTGTAATGACTGTTCTAAGAGCAACTCTTGCTGCTTGTGAACTAAAAAGCCTCACAACTCAAAATAAATGACTGGCTTTCCAGTGTTTTTTGTTTGTTTGTTTTTTTATTTGTTTGTTTATTTTTTATTCATTTATTGTTTATTTGTTTATTTTTTTAAAGTTTTGATCTCCTCTTGTGTTTAAATGACTGTAGCTACAATCTTCACAATCGGAGCCTTAAGCTCAATGGCTTACAGCGCCTAGTGTTCCCTGGCAGTCTCCATTCCAAGTATTAACTAAGCGCACAAGCTCGGGATTCCTAAGAGTGCTATGGCCATAAGCAATGACTGTTGGCTGTAGAAGACTATTTGTAATGCCTGTTCTAAGAGTAACTCTTGTTACAGAGCTGCTTGTAAACTAAAAAGCCTCAAAACTCAAAATAAATGACTGGCTTTCCAGTGTTTTTTGTTTATTTGTTTTTTTATTTGTTTGTTTATTTTTTATTCATTTATTGTTTATTTGTTTATTTTTTAAAAGTTTTGATCTCCTCTTGTGTTTAAATGACTGTAGCTACAATCTTCACAATCGGAGCCTTAAGCTCAATGGCTTACAGCGCCTAGTGTTCCCTGGCAGTCTCCATTCCAAGTATTAACTAAGCGCACAAGCTCGGGATTCCTAAGAGTGCTATGGCCATAAGCAATGACTGTTGGCTGTAGAAGACAATTTGTAATGACTGTTCTAAGAGCAACTCTTGCTGCTTGTGAACTAAAAAGCCTCACAACTCAAAATAAATGACTGGCTTTCCAGTGTTTTTTGTTTGTTTGTTTTTTTATTTGTTTGTTTATTTTTTATTCATTTATTGTTTATTTGTTTATTTCTTAAAAGTTTTGATCTCCTCTTGTGTTTAAATGACTGTAGCTACAATCTTCACAATCGGAGCCTTAAGCTAAAAAGCTTACAGCGCCTAGTGTTCCCTGGCAGTCTCAATTCCAAGTATTAACTAAGCGCACAAGCTCGGGATTCCTAAGAGTGCTACGGCCATAAGCAATGACTGTTGGCTGTAGAAGACTATTTGTAATGCCTGTTCTAAGAGTAACTCTTGTTACAGAGCTGCTTGTAAACTAAAAAGCCTCAAAACTCAAAATAAATGACTGGCTTTCCAGTGTTTTTTGTTTATTTGTTTTTTTATTTGTTTGTTTATTTTTATTCATTTATTGTTTATTTGTTTATTTTTTTTTAAGTTTTGATCTCCTCTTGTGTTTAAATGACTGTAGCTACAATCTTCACAATCGGAGCCTTAAGCTCAATGGCTTACAGCGCCTAGTGTTCCCTGGCAGTCTCCATTCCAAGTATTAACTAAGCGCACAAGCTCGGGATTCCTAAGAGTGCTACGGCCATAAGCAATGACTGTTGGCTGTAGAAGACTATTTGTAATGCCTGTTCTAAGAGTAACTCTTGTTACAGAGCTGCTTGTAAACTAAAAAGCCTCAAAACTCAAAATAAATGACTGGCTTTCCAGTGTTTTTTGTTTATTTGTTTTTTTACTTGTTTGTTTATTTTTAATTCATTTATTGTTTATTTGTTTATTTTTTAAAAGTTTTGATCTCCTCTTGTGTTTAAATGACTGTAGCTCCAATCTTCACAATCGGAGCCTTAAGCTCAATGGCTTACAGCGCCTAGTGTTCCCTGGCAGTCTCCATTCCAAGTATTAACTAAGCGCACAAGCTCGGGATTCCTAAGAGTGCTATGGCCATAAGCAATGACTGTTGGCTGTAGAAGACAATTTGTAATGACTGTTCTAAGAGCAACTCTTGCTGCTTGTGAACTAAAAAGCCTCACAACTCAAAATAAATGACTGGCTTTCCAGTGTTTTTTGTTTGTTTGTTTTTTTATTTGTTTGTTTATTTTTTATTCATTTATTGTTTATTTGTTTATTTCTTAAAAGTTTTGATCTCCTCTTGTGTTTAAATGACTGTAGCTACAATCTTCACAATTGCAGCCTTAAGCTAAAAAGCTTACAGCGCCTAGTGTTCCCTGGCAGTCTCAATTCCAAGTATTAACTAAGCGCACAAGCTCGGGATTCCTAAGAGTGCTACGGCCATAAGCAATGACTGTTGGCTGTAGAAGACTATTTGTAATGCCTGTTCTAAGAGTAACTCTTGTTACAGAGCTGCTTGTAAACTAAAAAGCCTCAACACTCAAAATAAATGACTGGCTTTCCAGTGTTTTTTGTTTATTTGTTTTTTATTTGTTTGTTTATTTTTAATTCATTTATTGTTTATTTGTTTATTTTTTAAAAGTTTTGATCTCCTCTTGTGTTTAAATGACTGTAGCTCCAATCTTCACAATCGGAGCCTTAAGCTCAATGGCTTACAGCGCCTAGTGTTCCCTGGCAGTCTCCATTCCAAGTATTAACTAAGCGCACAAGCTCGGGATTCCTAAGAGTGCTATGGCCATAAGCAATGACTGTTGGCTGTAGAAGACAATTTGTAATGACTGTTCTAAGAGCAACTCTTGCTGCTTGTGAACTAAAAAGCCTCACAACTCAAAATAAATGACTGGCTTTCCAGTGTTTTTTGTTTGTTTGTTTTTTTATTTGTTTGTTTATTTTTTATTCATTTATTGTTTATTTGTTTATTTCTTAAAAGTTTTGATCTCCTCTTGTGTTTAAATGACTGTAGCTACAATCTTCACAATCGGAGCCTTAAGCTAAAAAGCTTACAGCGCCTAGTGTTCCCTGGCAGTCTCAATTCCAAGTATTAACTAAGCGCACAAGCTCGGGATTCCTAAGAGTGCTACGGCCATAAGCAATGACTGTTGGCTGTAGAAGACTATTTGTAATGCCTGTTCTAAGAGTAACTCTTGTTACAGAGCTGCTTGTAAACTAAAAAGCCTCAACACTCAAAATAAATGACTGGCTTTCCAGTGTTTTTTGTTTATTTGTTTTTTATTTGTTTGTTTATTTTTAATTCATTTATTGTTTATTTGTTTATTTTTTTAAAGTTTTGATCTCCTCTTGTGTTTAAATGACTGTAGCTCCAATCTTCACAATCGGAGCCTTAAGCTCAATGGCTTACAGCGCCTAGTGTTCCCTGGCAGTCTCCATTCCAAGTATTAACTAAGCGCACAAGCTCGGGATTCCTAAGAGTGCTATGGCCATAAGCAATGACTGTTGGCTGTAGAAGACAATTTGTAATGACTGTTCTAAGAGCAACTCTTGCTGCTTGTGAACTAAAAAGCCTCACAACTCAAAATAAATGACTGGCTTTCCAGTGTTTTTTGTTTGTTTGTTTTTTTATTTGTTTGTTTATTTTTTATTCATTTATTGTTTATTTGTTTATTTCTTAAAAGTTTTGATCTCCTCTTGTGTTTAAATGACTGTAGCTACAATCTTCACAATCGGAGCCTTAAGCTAAAAAGCTTACAGCGCCTAGTGTTCCCTGGCAGTCTCAATTCCAAGTATTAACTAAGCGCACAAGCTCGGGATTCCTAAGAGTGCTACGGCCATAAGCAATGACTGTTGGCTGTAGAAGACTATTTGTAATGCCTGTTCTAAGAGTAACTCTTGTTACAGAGCTGCTTGTAAACTAAAAAGCCTCAAAACTCAAAATAAATGACTGGCTTTCCAGTGTTTTTTGTTTATTTGTTTTTTTATTTGTTTGTTTATTTTTATTCATTTATTGTTTATTTGTTTATTTTTTTTTAAGTTTTGATCTCCTCTTGTGTTTAAATGACTGTAGCTACAATCTTCACAATCGGAGCCTTAAGCTCAATGGCTTACAGCGCCTAGTGTTCCCTGGCAGTCTCCATTCCAAGTATTAACTAAGCGCACAAGCTCGGGATTCCTAAGAGTGCTACGGCCATAAGCAATGACTGTTGGCTGTAGAAGACTATTTGTAATGCCTGTTCTAAGAGTAACTCTTGTTACAGAGCTGCTTGTAAACTAAAAAGCCTCAAAACTCAAAATAAATGACTGGCTTTCCAGTGTTTTTTGTTTATTTGTTTTTTTACTTGTTTGTTTATTTTTAATTCATTTATTGTTTATTTGTTTATTTTTTAAAAGTTTTGATCTCCTCTTGTGTTTAAATGACTGTAGCTCCAATCTTCACAATCGGAGCCTTAAGCTCAATGGCTTACAGCGCCTAGTGTTCCCTGGCAGTCTCCATTCCAAGTATTAACTAAGCGCACAAGCTCGGGATTCCTAAGAGTGCTATGGCCATAAGCAATGACTGTTGGCTGTAGAAGACAATTTGTAATGACTGTTCTAAGAGCAACTCTTGCTGCTTGTGAACTAAAAAGCCTCACAACTCAAAATAAATGACTGGCTTTCCAGTGTTTTTTGTTTGTTTGTTTTTTTATTTGTTTGTTTATTTTTTATTCATTTATTGTTTATTTGTTTATTTCTTAAAAGTTTTGATCTCCTCTTGTGTTTAAATGACTGTAGCTACAATCTTCACAATCGGAGCCTTAAGCTAAAAAGCTTACAGCGCCTAGTGTTCCCTGGCAGTCTCAATTCCAAGTATTAACTAAGCGCACAAGCTCGGGATTCCTAAGAGTGCTACGGCCATAAGCAATGACTGTTGGCTGTAGAAGACTATTTGTAATGCCTGTTCTAAGAGTAACTCTTTTTACAGAGCTGCTTGTAAACTAAAAAGCCTCAAAACTCAAAATAAATGACTGGCTTTCCAGTGTTTTTTGTTTATTTGTTTTTTTACTTGTTTGTTTATTTTTAATTCATTTATTGTTTATTTGTTTATTTTTTAAAAGTTTTGATCTCCTCTTGTGTTTAAATGACTGTAGCTCCAATCTTCACAATCGGAGCCTTAAGCTCAATGGCTTACAGCGCCTAGTGTTCCCTGGCAGTCTCCATTCCAAGTATTAACTAAGCGCACAAGCTCGGGATTCCTAAGAGTGCTATGGCCATAAGCAATGACTGTTGGCTGTAGAAGACAATTTGTAATGACTGTTCTAAGAGCAACTCTTGCTGCTTGTGAACTAAAAAGCCTCACAACTCAAAATAAATGACTGGCTTTCCAGTGTTTTTTGTTTGTTTGTTTTTTTATTTGTTTGTTTATTTTTTATTCATTTATTGTTTATTTGTTTATTTCTTAAAAGTTTTGATCTCCTCTTGTGTTTAAATGACTGTAGCTACAATCTTCACAATCGGAGCCTTAAGCTAAAAAGCTTACAGCGCCTAGTGTTCCCTGGCAGTCTCAATTCCAAGTATTAACTAAGCGCACAAGCTCGGGATTCCTAAGAGTGCTACGGCCATAAGCAATGACTGTTGGCTGTAGAAGACTATTTGTAATGCCTGTTCTAAGAGTAACTCTTGTTACAGAGCTGCTTGTAAACTAAAAAGCCTCAACACTCAAAATAAATGACTGGCTTTCCAGTGTTTTTTGTTTATTTGTTTTTTATTTGTTTGTTTATTTTTAATTCATTTATTGTTTATTTGTTTATTTTTTTAAAGTTTTGATCTCCTCTTGTGTTTAAATGACTGTAGCTCCAATCTTCACAATCGGAGCCTTAAGCTCAATGGCTTACAGCGCCTAGTGTTCCCTGGCAGTCTCCATTCCAAGTATTAACTAAGCGCACAAGCTCGGGATTCCTAAGAGTGCTATGGCCATAAGCAATGACTGTTGGCTGTAGAAGACAATTTGTAATGACTGTTCTAAGAGCAACTCTTGCTGCTTGTGAACTAAAAAGCCTCACAACTCAAAATAAATGACTGGCTTTCCAGTGTTTTTTGTTTGTTTGTTTTTTTATTTGTTTGTTTATTTTTTATTCATTTATTGTTTATTTGTTTATTTCTTAAAAGTTTTGATCTCCTCTTGTGTTTAAATGACTGTAGCTACAATCTTCACAATCGGAGCCTTAAGCTAAAAAGCTTACAGCGCCTAGTGTTCCCTGGCAGTCTCAATTCCAAGTATTAACTAAGCGCACAAGCTCGTGATTCCTAAGAGTGCTACGGCCATAAGCAATGACTGTTGGCTGTAGAAGACTATTTGTAATGCCTGTTCTAAGAGTAACTCTTGTTACAGAGCTGCTTGTAAACTAAAAAGCCTCAAAACTCAAAATAAATGACTGGCTTTCCAGTGTTTTTTGTTTATTTGTTTTTTTATTTGTTTGTTTATTTTTTATTCATTTATTGTTTATTTGTTTATTTTTTTTAAGTTTTGATCTCCTCTTGTGTTTAAATGACTGTAGCTCCAATCTTCACAATCGGAGCCTTAAGCTCAATGGCTTACAGCGCCTAGTGTTCCCTGGCAGTCTCCATTCCAAGTATTAACTAAGCGCACAAGCTCGGGATTCCTAAGAGTGCTATGGCCATAAGCAATGACTGTTGGCTGTAGAAGACAATTTGTAATGACTGTTCTAAGAGCAACTCTTGCTGCTTGTGAACTAAAAAGCCTCACAACTCAAAATAAATGACTGGCTTTCCAGTGTTTTTTGTTTGTTTGTTTTTTTATTTGTTTATTTTTTATTCATTTATTGTTTATTTGTTTATTTTTTAAAAGTTTTGATCTCCTCTTGTGTTTAAATGACTGTAGCTACAATCTTCACAATCGGAGCCTTAAGCTCAATGGCTTACAGCGCCTAGTGTTCCCTGGCAGTCTCCATTCCAAGTATTAACTAAGCGCACAAGCTCGGGATTCCTAAGAGTGCTATGGCCATAAGCAATGACTGTTGGCTGTAGAAGACTATTTGTAATGCCTGTTCTAAGAGTAACTCTTGTTACAGAGCTGCTTGTAAACTAAAAAGCCTCAAAACTCAAAATAAATGACTGGCTTTCCAGTGTTTTTTGTTTATTTGTTTTTTTATTTGTTTGTTTATTTTTTATTCATTTATTGTTTATTTGTTTATTTTTTAAAAGTTTTGATCTCCTCTTGTGTTTAAATGACTGTAGCTACAATCTTCACAATCGGAGCCTTAAGCTCAATGGCTTACAGCGCCTAGTGTTCCCTGGCAGTCTCCATTCCAAGTATTAACTAAGCGCACAAGCTCGGGATTCCTAAGAGTGCTATGGCCATAAGCAATGACTGTTGGCTGTAGAAGACAATTTGTAATGACTGTTCTAAGAGCAACTCTTGCTGCTTGTGAACTAAAAAGCCTCACAACTCAAAATAAATGACTGGCTTTCCAGTGTTTTTTGTTTGTTTGTTTTTTTATTTGTTTGTTTATTTTTTATTCATTTATTGTTTATTTGTTTATTTCTTAAAAGTTTTGATCTCCTCTTGTGTTTAAATGACTGTAGCTACAATCTTCACAATCGGAGCCTTAAGCTAAAAAGCTTACAGCGCCTAGTGTTCCCTGGCAGTCTCAATTCCAAGTATTAACTAAGCGCACAAGCTCGGGATTCCTAAGAGTGCTACGGCCATAAGCAATGACTGTTGGCTGTAGAAGACTATTTGTAATGCCTGTTCTAAGAGTAACTCTTGTTACAGAGCTGCTTGTAAACTAAAAAGCCTCAAAACTCAAAATAAATGACTGGCTTTCCAGTGTTTTTTGTTTATTTGTTTTTTTATTTGTTTGTTTATTTTTATTCATTTATTGTTTATTTGTTTATTTTTTTTTAAGTTTTGATCTCCTCTTGTGTTTAAATGACTGTAGCTACAATCTTCACAATCGGAGCCTTAAGCTCAATGGCTTACAGCGCCTAGTGTTCCCTGGCAGTCTCCATTCCAAGTATTAACTAAGCGCACAAGCTCGGGATTCCTAAGAGTGCTACGGCCATAAGCAATGACTGTTGGCTGTAGAAGACTATTTGTAATGCCTGTTCTAAGAGTAACTCTTGTTACAGAGCTGCTTGTAAACTAAAAAGCCTCAAAACTCAAAATAAATGACTGGCTTTCCAGTGTTTTTTGTTTATTTGTTTTTTTACTTGTTTGTTTATTTTTAATTCATTTATTGTTTATTTGTTTATTTTTTAAAAGTTTTGATCTCCTCTTGTGTTTAAATGACTGTAGCTCCAATCTTCACAATCGGAGCCTTAAGCTCAATGGCTTACAGCGCCTAGTGTTCCCTGGCAGTCTCCATTCCAAGTATTAACTAAGCGCACAAGCTCGGGATTCCTAAGAGTGCTATGGCCATAAGCAATGACTGTTGGCTGTAGAAGACAATTTGTAATGACTGTTCTAAGAGCAACTCTTGCTGCTTGTGAACTAAAAAGCCTCACAACTCAAAATAAATGACTGGCTTTCCAGTGTTTTTTGTTTGTTTGTTTTTTTATTTGTTTGTTTATTTTTTATTCATTTATTGTTTATTTGTTTATTTCTTAAAAGTTTTGATCTCCTCTTGTGTTTAAATGACTGTAGCTACAATCTTCACAATCGGAGCCTTAAGCTAAAAAGCTTACAGCGCCTAGTGTTCCCTGGCAGTCTCAATTCCAAGTATTAACTAAGCGCACAAGCTCGTGATTCCTAAGAGTGCTACGGCCATAAGCAATGACTGTTGGCTGTAGAAGACTATTTGTAATGCCTGTTCTAAGAGTAACTCTTGTTACAGAGCTGCTTGTAAACTAAAAAGCCTCAAAACTCAAAATAAATGACTGGCTTTCCAGTGTTTTTTGTTTATTTGTTTTTTTATTTGTTTGTTTATTTTTTATTCATTTATTGTTTATTTGTTTATTTTTTTTAAGTTTTGATCTCCTCTTGTGTTTAAATGACTGTAGCTCCAATCTTCACAATCGGAGCCTTAAGCTCAATGGCTTACAGCGCCTAGTGTTCCCTGGCAGTCTCCATTCCAAGTATTAACTAAGCGCACAAGCTCGGGATTCCTAAGAGTGCTATGGCCATAAGCAATGACTGTTGGCTGTAGAAGACAATTTGTAATGACTGTTCTAAGAGCAACTCTTGCTGCTTGTGAACTAAAAAGCCTCACAACTCAAAATAAATGACTGGCTTTCCAGTGTTTTTTGTTTGTTTGTTTTTTTATTTGTTTGTTTATTTTTTATTCATTTATTGTTTATTTGTTTATTTTTTAAAAGTTTTGATCTCCTCTTGTGTTTAAATGACTGTAGCTACAATCTTCACAATCGGAGCCTTAAGCTCAATGGCTTACAGCGCCTAGTGTTCCCTGGCAGTCTCCATTCCAAGTATTAACTAAGCGCACAAGCTCGGGATTCCTAAGAGTGCTATGGCCATAAGCAATGACTGTTGGCTGTAGAAGACTATTTGTAATGCCTGTTCTAAGAGTAACTCTTGTTACAGAGCTGCTTGTAAACTAAAAAGCCTCAAAACTCAAAATAAATGACTGGCTTTCCAGTGTTTTTTGTTTATTTGTTTTTTTATTTGTTTGTTTATTTTTTATTCATTTATTGTTTATTTGTTTATTTTTTAAAAGTTTTGATCTCCTCTTGTGTTTAAATGACTGTAGCTACAATCTTCACAATCGGAGCCTTAAGCTCAATGGCTTACAGCGCCTAGTGTTCCCTGGCAGTCTCCATTCCAAGTATTAACTAAGCGCACAAGCTCGGGATTCCTAAGAGTGCTATGGCCATAAGCAATGACTGTTGGCTGTAGAAGACAATTTGTAATGACTGTTCTAAGAGCAACTCTTGCTGCTTGTGAACTAAAAAGCCTCACAACTCAAAATAAATGACTGGCTTTCCAGTGTTTTTTGTTTGTTTGTTTTTTTATTTGTTTGTTTATTTTTTATTCATTTATTGTTTATTTGTTTATTTCTTAAAAGTTTTGATCTCCTCTTGTGTTTAAATGACTGTAGCTACAATCTTCACAATCGGAGCCTTAAGCTAAAAAGCTTACAGCGCCTAGTGTTCCCTGGCAGTCTCAATTCCAAGTATTAACTAAGCGCACAAGCTCGGGATTCCTAAGAGTGCTACGGCCATAAGCAATGACTGTTGGCTGTAGAAGACTATTTGTAATGCCTGTTCTAAGAGTAACTCTTGTTACAGAGCTGCTTGTAAACTAAAAAGCCTCAAAACTCAAAATAAATGACTGGCTTTCCAGTGTTTTTTGTTTATTTGTTTTTTTATTTGTTTGTTTATTTTTATTCATTTATTGTTTATTTGTTTATTTTTTTTTAAGTTTTGATCTCCTCTTGTGTTTAAATGACTGTAGCTACAATCTTCACAATCGGAGCCTTAAGCTCAATGGCTTACAGCGCCTAGTGTTCCCTGGCAGTCTCCATTCCAAGTATTAACTAAGCGCACAAGCTCGGGATTCCTAAGAGTGCTACGGCCATAAGCAATGACTGTTGGCTGTAGAAGACTATTTGTAATGCCTGTTCTAAGAGTAACTCTTGTTACAGAGCTGCTTGTAAACTAAAAAGCCTCAAAACTCAAAATAAATGACTGGCTTTCCAGTGTTTTTTGTTTATTTGTTTTTTTACTTGTTTGTTTATTTTTAATTCATTTATTGTTTATTTGTTTATTTTTTAAAAGTTTTGATCTCCTCTTGTGTTTAAATGACTGTAGCTCCAATCTTCACAATCGGAGCCTTAAGCTCAATGGCTTACAGCGCCTAGTGTTCCCTGGCAGTCTCCATTCCAAGTATTAACTAAGCGCACAAGCTCGGGATTCCTAAGAGTGCTATGGCCATAAGCAATGACTGTTGGCTGTAGAAGACAATTTGTAATGACTGTTCTAAGAGCAACTCTTGCTGCTTGTGAACTAAAAAGCCTCACAACTCAAAATAAATGACTGGCTTTCCAGTGTTTTTTGTTTGTTTGTTTTTTAATTTGTTTGTTTATTTTTTATTCATTTATTGTTTATTTGTTTATTTCTTAAAAGTTTTGATCTCCTCTTGTGTTTAAATGACTGTAGCTACAATCTTCACAATCGGAGCCTTAAGCTAAAAAGCTTACAGCGCCTAGTGTTCCCTGGCAGTCTCAATTCCAAGTATTAACTAAGCGCACAAGCTCGGGATTCCTAAGAGTGCTACGGCCATAAGCAATGACTGTTGGCTGTAGAAGACTATTTGTAATGCCTGTTCTAAGAGTAACTCTTGTTACAGAGCTGCTTGTAAACTAAAAAGCCTCAACACTCAAAATAAATGACTGGCTTTCCAGTGTTTTTTGTTTATTTGTTTTTTATTTGTTTGTTTATTTTTAATTCATTTATTGTTTATTTGTTTATTTTTTTAAAGTTTTGATCTCCTCTTGTGTTTAAATGACTGTAGCTCCAATCTTCACAATCGGAGCCTTAAGCTCAATGGCTTACAGCGCCTAGTGTTCCCTGGCAGTCTCCATTCCAAGTATTAACTAAGCGCACAAGCTCGGGATTCCTAAGAGTGCTATGGCCATAAGCAATGACTGTTGGCTGTAGAAGACAATTTGTAATGACTGTTCTAAGAGCAACTCTTGCTGCTTGTGAACTAAAAAGCCTCACAACTCAAAATAAATGACTGGCTTTCCAGTGTTTTTTGTTTGTTTGTTTTTTTATTTGTTTGTTTATTTTTTATTCATTTATTGTTTATTTGTTTATTTCTTAAAAGTTTTGATCTCCTCTTGTGTTTAAATGACTGTAGCTACAATCTTCACAATCGGAGCCTTAAGCTAAAAAGCTTACAGCGCCTAGTGTTCCCTGGCAGTCTCAATTCCAAGTATTAACTAAGCGCACAAGCTCGTGATTCCTAAGAGTGCTACGGCCATAAGCAATGACTGTTGGCTGTAGAAGACTATTTGTAATGCCTGTTCTAAGAGTAACTCTTGTTACAGAGCTGCTTGTAAACTAAAAAGCCTCAAAACTCAAAATAAATGACTGGCTTTCCAGTGTTTTTTGTTTATTTGTTTTTTTATTTGTTTGTTTATTTTTTATTCATTTATTGTTTATTTGTTTATTTTTTTTAAGTTTTGATCTCCTCTTGTGTTTAAATGACTGTAGCTCCAATCTTCACAATCGGAGCCTTAAGCTCAATGGCTTACAGCGCCTAGTGTTCCCTGGCAGTCTCCATTCCAAGTATTAACTAAGCGCACAAGCTCGGGATTCCTAAGAGTGCTATGGCCATAAGCAATGACTGTTGGCTGTAGAAGACAATTTGTAATGACTGTTCTAAGAGCAACTCTTGCTGCTTGTGAACTAAAAAGCCTCACAACTCAAAATAAATGACTGGCTTTCCAGTGTTTTTTGTTTGTTTGTTTTTTTATTTGTTTGTTTATTTTTTATTCATTTATTGTTTATTTGTTTATTTCTTAAAAGTTTTGATCTCCTCTTGTGTTTAAATGACTGTAGCTACAATCTTCACAATCGGAGCCTTAAGCTCAATGGCTTACAGCGCCTAGTGTTCCCTGGCAGTCTCCATTCCAAGTATTAACTAAGCGCACAAGCTCGGGATTCCTAAGAGTGCTATGGCCATAAGCAATGACTGTTGGCTGTAGAAGACTATTTGTAATGCCTGTTCTAAGAGTAACTCTTGTTACAGAGCTGCTTGTAAACTAAAAAGCCTCAAAACTCAAAATAAATGACTGGCTTTCCAGTGTTTTTTGTTTATTTGTTTTTTTATTTGTTTGTTTATTTTTTATTCATTTATTGTTTATTTGTTTATTTTTTAAAAGTTTTGATCTCCTCTTGTGTTTAAATGACTGTAGCTACAATCTTCACAATCGGAGCCTTAAGCTCAATGGCTTACAGCGCCTAGTGTTCCCTGGCAGTCTCCATTCCAAGTATTAACTAAGCGCACAAGCTCGGGATTCCTAAGAGTGCTATGGCCATAAGCAATGACTGTTGGCTGTAGAAGACAATTTGTAATGACTGTTCTAAGAGCAACTCTTGCTGCTTGTGAACTAAAAAGCCTCACAACTCAAAATAAATGACTGGCTTTCCAGTGTTTTTTGTTTGTTTGTTTTTTTATTTGTTTGTTTATTTTTTATTCATTTATTGTTTATTTGTTTATTTCTTAAAAGTTTTGATCTCCTCTTGTGTTTAAATGACTGTAGCTACAATCTTCACAATCGGAGCCTTAAGCTAAAAAGCTTACAGCGCCTAGTGTTCCCTGGCAGTCTCAATTCCAAGTATTAACTAAGCGCACAAGCTCGTGATTCCTAAGAGTGCTACGGCCATAAGCAATGACTGTTGGCTGTAGAAGACTATTTGTAATGCCTGTTCTAAGAGTAACTCTTGTTACAGAGCTGCTTGTAAACTAAAAAGCCTCAAAACTCAAAATAAATGACTGGCTTTCCAGTGTTTTTTGTTTATTTGTTTTTTTATTTGTTTGTTTATTTTTTATTCATTTATTGTTTATTTGTTTATTTTTTTTAAGTTTTGATCTCCTCTTGTGTTTAAATGACTGTAGCTCCAATCTTCACAATCGGAGCCTTAAGCTCAATGGCTTACAGCGCCTAGTGTTCCCTGGCAGTCTCCATTCCAAGTATTAACTAAGCGCACAAGTTCGGGATTCCTAAGAGTGCTATGGCCATAAGCAATGACTGTTGGCTGTAGAAGACAATTTGTAATGACTGTTCTAAGAGCAACTCTTGCTGCTTGTGAACTAAAAAGCCTCACAACTCAAAATAAATGACTGGCTTTCCAGTGTTTTTTGTTTGTTTGTTTTTTTATTTGTTTGTTTATTTTTTATTCATTTATTGTTTATTTGTTTATTTCTTAAAAGTTTTGATCTCCTCTTGTGTTTAAATGACTGTAGCTACAATCTTCACAATCGGAGCCTTAAGCTCAATGGCTTACAGCGCCTAGTGTTCCCTGGCAGTCTCCATTCCAAGTATTAACTAAGCGCACAAGCTCGGGATTCCTAAGAGTGCTATGGCCATAAGCAATGACTGTTGGCTGTAGAAGACAATTTGTAATGACTGTTCTAAGAGCAACTCTTGCTGCTTGTGAACTAAAAAGCCTCACAACTCAAAATAAATGACTGGCTTTCCAGTGTTTTTTGTTTGTTTGTTTTTTTATTTGTTTGTTTATTTTTTATTCATTTATTGTTTATTTGTTTATTTCTTAAAAGTTTTGATCTCCTCTTGTGTTTAAATGACTGTAGCTACAATCTTCACAATCGGAGCCTTAAGCTCAATGGCTTACAGCGCCTAGTGTTCCCTGGCAGTCTCCATTCCAAGTATTAACTAAGCGCACAAGCTCGGGATTCCTAAGAGTGCTATGGCCATAAGCAATGACTGTTGGCTGTAGAAGACTATTTGTAATGCCTGTTCTAAGAGTAACTCTTGTTACAGAGCTGCTTGTAAACTAAAAAGCCTCAACACTCAAAATAAATGACTGGCTTTCCAGTGTTTTTTGTTTATTTGTTTTTTTATTTGTTTGTTTATTTTTTATTCATTTATTGTTTATTTGTTTATTTTTTTAAAGTTTTGATCTCCTCTTGTGTTTAAATGACTGTAGCTCCAATCTTCACAATCGGAGCCTTAAGCTCAATGGCTTACAGCGCCTAGTGTTCCCTGGCAGTCTCCATTCCAAGTATTAACTAAGCGCACAAGCTCGGGATTCCTAAGAGTGCTATGGCCATAAGCAATGACTGTTGGCTGTAGAAGACAATTTGTAATGACTGTTCTAAGAGCAACTCTTGCTGCTTGTGAACTAAAAAGCCTCACAACTCAAAATAAATGACTGGCTTTCCAGTGTTTTTTGTTTGTTTGTTTTTTTATTTGTTTGTTTATTTTTTATTCATTTATTGTTTATTTGTTTATTTCTTAAAAGTTTTGATCTCCTCTTGTGTTTAAATGACTGTAGCTACAATCTTCACAATCGGAGCCTTAAGCTCAATGGCTTACAGCGCCTAGTGTTCCCTGGCAGTCTCCATTCCAAGTATTAACTAAGCGCACAAGCTCGGGATTCCTAAGAGTGCTATGGCCATAAGCAATGACTGTTGGCTGTAGAAGACTATTTGTAATGCCTGTTCTAAGAGTAACTCTTGTTACAGAGCTGCTTGTAAACTAAAAAGCCTCAACACTCAAAATAAATGACTGGCTTTCCAGTGTTTTTTGTTTATTTGTTTTTTTATTTGTTTGTTTATTTTTTATTCATTTATTGTTTATTTGTTTATTTTTTTAAAGTTTTGATCTCCTCTTGTGTTTAAATGACTGTAGCTCCAAACTTCACAATCGGAGCCTTAAGCTCAATGGCTTACAGCGCCTAGTGTTCCCTGGCAGTCTCCATTCCAAGTATTAACTAAGCGCACAAGCTCGGGATTCCTAAGAGTGCTATGGCCATAAGCAATGACTGTTGGCTGTAGAAGACAATTTGTAATGACTGTTCTAAGAGCAACTCTTGCTGCTTGTGAACTAAAAAGCCTCACAACTCAAAATAAATGACTGGCTTTCCAGTGTTTTTTGTTTGTTTGTTTTTTTATTTGTTTGTTTATTTTTTATTCATTTATTGTTTATTTGTTTATTTCTTAAAAGTTTTGATCTCTTCTTGTGTTTAAATGACTGTAGCTCCAATCTTCACAATCGGAGCCTTAAGCTCAATGGCTTACAGCGCCTAGTGTTCCCTGGCAGTCTCCATTCCAAGTATTAACTAAGCGCACAAGCTCGGGATTCCTAAGAGTGCTATGGCCATAAGCAATGACTGTTGGCTGTAGAAGACAATTTGTAATGACTGTTCTAAGAGCAACTCTTGCTGCTTGTGAACTAAAAAGCCTCACAACTCAAAATAAATGACTGGCTTTCCAGTGTTTTTTGTTTGTTTGTTTTTTTATTTGTTTGTTTATTTTTTATTCATTTATTGTTTATTTGTTTATTTCTTAAAAGTTTTGATCTCCTCTTGTGTTTAAATGACTGTAGCTACAATCTTCACAATCGGAGCCTTAAGCTAAAAAGCTTACAGCGCCTAGTGTTCCCTGGCAGTCTCAATTCCAAGTATTAACTAAGCGCACAAGCTCGGGATTCCTAAGAGTGCTACGGCCATAAGCAATGACTGTTGGCTGTAGAAGACTATTTGTAATGCCTGTTCTAAGAGTAACTCTTGTTACAGAGCTGCTTGTAAACTAAAAAGCCTCAACACTCAAAATAAATGACTGGCTTTCCAGTGTTTTTTGTTTATTTGTTTTTTTATTTGTTTGTTTATTTTTTATTCATTTATTGTTTATTTGTTTATTTTTTTAAAGTTTTGATCTCCTCTTGTGTTTAAATGACTGTAGCTCCAATCTTCACAATCGGAGCCTTAAGCTCAATGGCTTACAGCGCCTAGTGTTCCCTGGCAGTCTCCATTCCAAGTATTAACTAAGCGCACAAGCTCGGGATTCCTAAGAGTGCTATGGCCATAAGCAATGACTGTTGGCTGTAGAAGACAATTTGTAATGACTGTTCTAAGAGCAACTCTTGCTGCTTGTGAACTAAAAAGCCTCACAACTCAAAATAAATGACTGGCTTTCCAGTGTTTTTTGTTTGTTTGTTTTTTTATTTGTTTGTTTATTTTTATTCATTTATTGTTTATTTGTTTATTTTTTTTTAAGTTTTGATCTCCTCTTGTGTTTAAATGACTGTAGCTACAATCTTCACAATCGGAGCCTTAAGCTCAATGGCTTACAGCGCCTAGTGTTCCCTGGCAGTCTCCATTCCAAGTATTAACTAAGCGCACAAGCTCGGGATTCCTAAGAGTGCTATGGCCATAAGCAATGACTGTTGGCTGTAGAAGACAATTTGTAATGACTGTTCTAAGAGCAACTCTTGCTGCTTGTGAACTAAAAAGCCTCACAACTCAAAATAAATGACTGGCTTTCCAGTGTTTTTTGTTTGTTTGTTTTTTTATTTGTTTGTTTATTTTTTATTCATTTATTGTTTATTTGTTTATTTCTTAAAAGTTTTGATCTCCTCTTGTGTTTAAATGACTGTAGCTACAATCTTCACAATCGGAGCCTTAAGCTCAATGGTTTACAGCGCCTAGTGTTCCCTGGCAGTCTCCATTCCAAGTATTAACTAAGCGCACAAGCTCGGGATTCCTAAGAGTGCTATGGCCATAAGCAATGACTGTTGGCTGTAGAAGACTATTTGTAATGCCTGTTCTAAGAGTAACTCTTGTTACAGAGCTGCTTGTAAACTAAAAAGCCTCAACACTCAAAATAAATGACTGGCTTTCCAGTGTTTTTTGTTTATTTGTTTTTTTATTTGTTTGTTTATTTTTTATTCATTTATTGTTTATTTGTTTATTTTTTTAAAGTTTTGATCTCCTCTTGTGTTTAAATGACTGTAGCTCCAATCTTCACAATCGGAGCCTTAAGCTCAATGGCTTACAGCGCCTAGTGTTCCCTGGCAGTCTCCATTCCAAGTATTAACTAAGCGCACAAGCTCGGGATTCCTAAGAGTGCTATGGCCATAAGCAATGACTGTTGGCTGTAGAAGACAATTTGTAATGACTGTTCTAAGAGCAACTCTTGCTGCTTGTGAACTAAAAAGCCTCACAACTCAAAATAAATGACTGGCTTTCCAGTGTTTTTTGTTTGTTTGTTTTTTTATTTGTTTGTTTATTTTTTATTCATTTATTGTTTATTTGTTTATTTCTTAAAAGTTTTGATCTCCTCATGTGTTTAAATGACTGTAGCTACAATCTTCACAATCGGAGCCTTAAGCTCAATGGCTTACAGCGCCTAGTGTTCCCTGGCAGTCTCCATTCCAAGTATTAACTAAGCGCACAAGCTCGGGATTCCTAAGAGTGCTATGGCCATAAGCAATGACTGTTGGCTGTAGAAGACTATTTGTAATGCCTGTTCTAAGAGTAACTCTTGTTACAGAGCTGCTTGTAAACTAAAAAGCCTCAAAACTCAAAATAAATGACTGGCTTTCCAGTGTTTTTTGTTTATTTGTTTTTTTATTTGTTTGTTTATTTTTTATTCATTTATTGTTTATTTGTTTATTTTTTAAAAGTTTTGATCTCCTCTTGTGTTTAAATGACTGTAGCTACAATCTTCACAATCGGAGCCTTAAGCTCAATGGCTTACAGCGCCTAGTGTTCCCTGGCAGTCTCCATTCCAAGTATTAACTAAGCGCACAAGCTCGGGATTCCTAAGAGTGCTATGGCCATAAGCAATGACTGTTGGCTGTAGAAGACTATTTGTAATGCCTGTTCTAAGAGTAACTCTTGTTACAGAGCTGCTTGTAAACTAAAAAGCCTCAACACTCAAAATAAATGACTGGCTTTCCAGTGTTTTTTGTTTATTTGTTTTTTTATTTGTTTGTTTATTTTTTATTCATTTATTGTTTATTTGTTTATTTTTTTAAAGTTTTGATCTCCTCTTGTGTTTAAATGACTGTAGCTCCAAACTTCACAATCGGAGCCTTAAGCTCAATGGCTTACAGCGCCTAGTGTTCCCTGGCAGTCTCCATTCCAAGTATTAACTAAGCGCACAAGCTCGGGATTCCTAAGAGTGCTATGGCCATAAGCAATGACTGTTGGCTGTAGAAGACAATTTGTAATGACTGTTCTAAGAGCAACTCTTGCTGCTTGTGAACTAAAAAGCCTCACAACTCAAAATAAATGACTGGCTTTCCAGTGTTTTTTGTTTGTTTGTTTTTTTATTTGTTTGTTTATTTTTTATTCATTTATTGTTTATTTGTTTATTTCTTAAAAGTTTTGATCTCTTCTTGTGTTTAAATGACTGTAGCTCCAATCTTCACAATCGGAGCCTTAAGCTCAATGGCTTACAGCGCCTAGTGTTCCCTGGCAGTCTCCATTCCAAGTATTAACTAAGCGCACAAGCTCGGGATTCCTAAGAGTGCTATGGCCATAAGCAATGACTGTTGGCTGTAGAAGACAATTTGTAATGACTGTTCTAAGAGCAACTCTTGCTGCTTGTGAACTAAAAAGCCTCACAACTCAAAATAAATGACTGGCTTTCCAGTGTTTTTTGTTTGTTTGTTTTTTTATTTGTTTGTTTATTTTTTATTCATTTATTGTTTATTTGTTTATTTCTTAAAAGTTTTGATCTCCTCTTGTGTTTAAATGACTGTAGCTACAATCTTCACAATCGGAGCCTTAAGCTAAAAAGCTTACAGCGCCTAGTGTTCCCTGGCAGTCTCAATTCCAAGTATTAACTAAGCGCACAAGCTCGGGATTCCTAAGAGTGCTACGGCCATAAGCAATGACTGTTGGCTGTAGAAGACTATTTGTAATGCCTGTTCTAAGAGTAACTCTTGTTACAGAGCTGCTTGTAAACTAAAAAGCCTCAACACTCAAAATAAATGACTGGCTTTCCAGTGTTTTTTGTTTATTTGTTTTTTTATTTGTTTGTTTATTTTTTATTCATTTATTGTTTATTTGTTTATTTTTTTAAAGTTTTGATCTCCTCTTGTGTTTAAATGACTGTAGCTCCAATCTTCACAATCGGAGCCTTAAGCTCAATGGCTTACAGCGCCTAGTGTTCCCTGGCAGTCTCCATTCCAAGTATTAACTAAGCGCACAAGCTCGGGATTCCTAAGAGTGCTATGGCCATAAGCAATGACTGTTGGCTGTAGAAGACAATTTGTAATGACTGTTCTAAGAGCAACTCTTGCTGCTTGTGAACTAAAAAGCCTCACAACTCAAAATAAATGACTGGCTTTCCAGTGTTTTTTGTTTGTTTGTTTTTTTATTTGTTTGTTTATTTTTATTCATTTATTGTTTATTTGTTTATTTTTTTTTAAGTTTTGATCTCCTCTTGTGTTTAAATGACTGTAGCTACAATCTTCACAATCGGAGCCTTAAGCTCAATGGCTTACAGCGCCTAGTGTTCCCTGGCAGTCTCCATTCCAAGTATTAACTAAGCGCACAAGCTCGGGATTCCTAAGAGTGCTATGGCCATAAGCAATGACTGTTGGCTGTAGAAGACAATTTGTAATGACTGTTCTAAGAGCAACTCTTGCTGCTTGTGAACTAAAAAGCCTCACAACTCAAAATAAATGACTGGCTTTCCAGTGTTTTTTGTTTGTTTGTTTTTTTATTTGTTTGTTTATTTTTTATTCATTTATTGTTTATTTGTTTATTTCTTAAAAGTTTTGATCTCCTCTTGTGTTTAAATGACTGTAGCTACAATCTTCACAATCGGAGCCTTAAGCTCAATGGTTTACAGCGCCTAGTGTTCCCTGGCAGTCTCCATTCCAAGTATTAACTAAGCGCACAAGCTCGGGATTCCTAAGAGTGCTATGGCCATAAGCAATGACTGTTGGCTGTAGAAGACTATTTGTAATGCCTGTTCTAAGAGTAACTCTTGTTACAGAGCTGCTTGTAAACTAAAAAGCCTCAACACTCAAAATAAATGACTGGCTTTCCAGTGTTTTTTGTTTATTTGTTTTTTTATTTGTTTGTTTATTTTTTATTCATTTATTGTTTATTTGTTTATTTTTTTAAAGTTTTGATCTCCTCTTGTGTTTAAATGACTGTAGCTCCAATCTTCACAATCGGAGCCTTAAGCTCAATGGCTTACAGCGCCTAGTGTTCCCTGGCAGTCTCCATTCCAAGTATTAACTAAGCGCACAAGCTCGGGATTCCTAAGAGTGCTATGGCCATAAGCAATGACTGTTGGCTGTAGAAGACAATTTGTAATGACTGTTCTAAGAGCAACTCTTGCTGCTTGTGAACTAAAAAGCCTCACAACTCAAAATAAATGACTGGCTTTCCAGTGTTTTTTGTTTGTTTGTTTTTTTATTTGTTTGTTTATTTTTTATTCATTTATTGTTTATTTGTTTATTTCTTAAAAGTTTTGATCTCCTCATGTGTTTAAATGACTGTAGCTACAATCTTCACAATCGGAGCCTTAAGCTCAATGGCTTACAGCGCCTAGTGTTCCCTGGCAGTCTCCATTCCAAGTATTAACTAAGCGCACAAGCTCGGGATTCCTAAGAGTGCTATGGCCATAAGCAATGACTGTTGGCTGTAGAAGACTATTTGTAATGCCTGTTCTAAGAGTAACTCTTGTTACAGAGCTGCTTGTAAACTAAAAAGCCTCAAAACTCAAAATAAATGACTGGCTTTCCAGTGTTTTTTGTTTATTTGTTTTTTTATTTGTTTGTTTATTTTTTATTCATTTATTGTTTATTTGTTTATTTTTTAAAAGTTTTGATCTCCTCTTGTGTTTAAATGACTGTAGCTACAATCTTCACAATCGGAGCCTTAAGCTCAATGGCTTACAGCGCCTAGTGTTCCCTGGCAGTCTCCATTCCAAGTATTAACTAAGCGCACAAGCTCGGGATTCCTAAGAGTGCTATGGCCATAAGCAATGACTGTTGGCTGTAGAAGACAATTTGTAATGACTGTTCTAAGAGCAACTCTTGCTGCTTGTGAACTAAAAAGCCTCACAACTCAAAATAAATGACTGGCTTTCCAGTGTTTTTTGTTTGTTTGTTTTTTTATTTGTTTGTTTATTTTTTATTCATTTATTGTTTATTTGTTTATTTCTTAAAAGTTTTGATCTCCTCTTGTGTTTAAATGACTGTAGCTACAATCTTCACAATCGGAGCCTTAAGCTAAAAAGCTTACAGCGCCTAGTGTTCCCTGGCAGTCTCAATTCCAAGTATTAACTAAGCGCACAAGCTCGGGATTCCTAAGAGTGCTACGGCCATAAGCAATGACTGTTGGCTGTAGAAGACTATTTGTAATGCCTGTTCTAAGAGTAACTCTTGTTACAGAGCTGCTTGTAAACTAAAAAGCCTCAAAACTCAAAATAAATGACTGGCTTTCCAGTGTTTTTTGTTTATTTGTTTTTTTACTTGTTTGTTTATTTTTAATTCATTTATTGTTTATTTGTTTATTTTTTAAAAGTTTTGATCTCTTCTTGTGTTTAAATGACTGTAGCTCCAATCTTCACAATCGGAGCCTTAAGCTCAATGGCTTACAGCGCCTAGTGTTCCCTGGCAGTCTCCATTCCAAGTATTAACTAAGCGCACAAGCTCGGGATTCCTAAGAGTGCTATGGCCATAAGCAATGACTGTTGGCTGTAGAAGACAATTTGTAATGACTGTTCTAAGAGCAACTCTTGCTGCTTGTGAACTAAAAAGCCTCACAACTCAAAATAAATGACTGGCTTTCCAGTGTTTTTTGTTTGTTTGTTTTTTTATTTGTTTGTTTATTTTTTATTCATTTATTGTTTATTTGTTTATTTCTTAAAAGTTTTGATCTCCTCTTGTGTTTAAATGACTGTAGCTACAATCTTCACAATCGGAGCCTTAAGCTAAAAAGCTTACAGCGCCTAGTGTTCCCTGGCAGTCTCAATTCCAAGTATTAACTAAGCGCACAAGCTCGGGATTCCTAAGAGTGCTACGGCCATAAGCAATGACTGTTGGCTGTAGAAGACTATTTGTAATGCCTGTTCTAAGAGTAACTCTTGTTACAGAGCTGCTTGTAAACTAAAAAGCCTCAACACTCAAAATAAATGACTGGCTTTCCAGTGTTTTTTGTTTATTTGTTTTTTTACTTGTTTGTTTATTTTTAATTCATTTATTGTTTATTTGTTTATTTTTTAAAAGTTTTGATCTCTTCTTGTGTTTAAATGACTGTAGCTCCAATCTTCACAATCGGAGCCTTAAGCTCAATGGCTTACAGCGCCTAGTGTTCCCTGGCAGTCTCCATTCCAAGTATTAACTAAGCGCACAAGCTCGGGATTCCTAAGAGTGCTATGGCCATAAGCAATGACTGTTGGCTGTAGAAGACAATTTGTAATGACTGTTCTAAGAGCAACTCTTGCTGCTTGTGAACTAAAAAGCCTCACAACTCAAAATAAATGACTGGCTTTCCAGTGTTTTTTGTTTGTTTGTTTTTTTATTTGTTTGTTTATTTTTTATTCATTTATTGTTTATTTGTTTATTTCTTAAAAGTTTTGATCTCCTCTTGTGTTTAAATGACTGTAGCTACAATCTTCACAATCGGAGCCTTAAGCTAAAAAGCTTACAGCGCCTAGTGTTCCCTGGCAGTCTCAATTCCAAGTATTAACTAAGCGCACAAGCTCGGGATTCCTAAGAGTGCTACGGCCATAAGCAATGACTGTTGGCTGTAGAAGACTATTTGTAATGCCTGTTCTAAGAGTAACTCTTGTTACAGAGCTGCTTGTAAACTAAAAAGCCTCAACACTCAAAATAAATGACTGGCTTTCCAGTGTTTTTTGTTTATTTGTTTTTTTTATTTGTTTGTTTATTTTTTATTCATTTATTGTTTATTTGTTTATTTTTTTAAAGTTTTGATCTCCTCTTGTGTTTAAATGACTGTAGCTCCAATCTTCACAATCGGAGCCTTAAGCTCAATGGCTTACAGCGCCTAGTGTTCCCTGGCAGTCTCCATTCCAAGTATTAACTAAGCGCACAAGCTCGGGATTCCTAAGAGTGCTATGGCCATAAGCAATGACTGTTGGCTGTAGAAGACAATTTGTAATGACTGTTCTAAGAGCAACTCTTGCTGCTTGTGAACTAAAAAGCCTCACAACTCAAAATAAATGACTGGCTTTCCAGTGTTTTTTGTTTGTTTGTTTTTTTATTTGTTTGTTTATTTTTATTCATTTATTGTTTATTTGTTTATTTTTTTTTAAGTTTTGATCTCCTCTTGTGTTTAAATGACTGTAGCTACAATCTTCACAATCGGAGCCTTAAGCTCAATGGCTTACAGCGCCTAGTGTTCCCTGGCAGTCTCCATTCCAAGTATTAACTAAGCGCACAAGCTCGGGATTCCTAAGAGTGCTATGGCCATAAGCAATGACTGTTGGCTGTAGAAGACAATTTGTAATGACTGTTCTAAGAGCAACTCTTGCTGCTTGTGAACTAAAAAGCCTCACAACTCAAAATAAATGACTGGCTTTCCAGTGTTTTTTGTTTGTTTGTTTTTTTATTTGTTTGTTTATTTTTATTCATTTATTGTTTATTTGTTTATTTTTTTTTAAGTTTTGATCTCCTCTTGTGTTTAAATGACTGTAGCTACAATCTTCACAATCGGAGCCTTAAGCTCAATGGCTTACAGCGCCTAGTGTTCCCTGGCAGTCTCCATTCCAAGTATTAACTAAGCGCACAAGCTCGGGATTCCTAAGAGTGCTATGGCCATAAGCAATGACTGTTGGCTGTAGAAGACAATTTGTAATGACTGTTCTAAGAGCAACTCTTGCTGCTTGTGAACTAAAAAGCCTCACAACTCAAAATAAATGACTGGCTTTCCAGTGTTTTTTGTTTGTTTGTTTTTTTATTTGTTTGTTTATTTTTATTCATTTATTGTTTATTTGTTTATTTTTTTTAAGTTTTGATCTCCTCTTGTGTTTAAATGACTGTAGCTACAATCTTCACAATCGGAGCCTTAAGCTCAATGGCTTACAGCGCCTAGTGTTCCCTGGCAGTCTCCATTCCAAGTATTAACTAAGCGCACAAGCTCGGGATTCCTAAGAGTGCTATGGCCATAAGCAATGACTGTTGGCTGTAGAAGACAATTTGTAATGACTGTTCTAAGAGCAACTCTTGCTGCTTGTGAACTAAAAAGCCTCACAACTCAAAATAAATGACTGGCTTTCCAGTGTTTTTTGTTTGTTTGTTTTTTTATTTGTTTGTTTATTTTTTATTCATTTATTGTTTATTTGTTTATTTCTTAAAAGTTTTGATCTCCTCTTGTGTTTAAATGACTGTAGCTCCAATCTTCACAATCGGAGCCTTAAGCTCAATGGCTTACAGCGCCTAGTGTTCCCTGGCAGTCTCCATTCCAAGTATTAACTAAGCGCACAAGCTCGGGATTCCTAAGAGTGCTATGGCCATAAGCAATGACTGTTGGCTGTAGAAGACAATTTGTAATGACTGTTCTAAGAGCAACTCTTGCTGCTTGTGAACTAAAAAGCCTCACAACTCAAAATAAATGACTGGCTTTCCAGTGTTTTTTGTTTGTTTGTTTTTTTATTTGTTTGTTTATTTTTTATTCATTTATTGTTTATTTGTTTATTTCTTAAAAGTTTTGATCTCCTCTTGTGTTTAAATGACTGTAGCTACAATCTTCACAATCGGAGCCTTAAGCTCAATGGCTTACAGCGCCTAGTGTTCCCTGGCAGTCTCCATTCCAAGTATTAACTAAGCGCACAAGCTCGGGATTCCTAAGAGTGCTATGGCCATAAGCAATGACTGTTGGCTGTAGAAGACTATTTGTAATGCCTGTTCTAAGAGTAACTCTTGTTACAGAGCTGCTTGTAAACTAAAAAGCCTCAAAACTCAAAATAAATGACTGGCTTTCCAGTGTTTTTTGTTTATTTGTTTTTTTATTTGTTTGTTTATTTTTTATTCATTTATTGTTTATTTGTTTATTTTTTAAAAGTTTTGATCTCCTCTTGTGTTTAAATGACTGTAGCTACAATCTTCACAATCGGAGCCTTAAGCTCAATGGCTTACAGCGCCTAGTGTTCCCTGGCAGTCTCCATTCCAAGTATTAACTAAGCGCACAAGCTCGGGATTCCTAAGAGTGCTATGGCCATAAGCAATGACTGTTGGCTGTAGAAGACAATTTGTAATGACTGTTCTAAGAGCAACTCTTGCTGCTTGTGAACTAAAAAGCCTCACAACTCAAAATAAATGACTGGCTTTCCAGTGTTTTTTGTTTGTTTGTTTTTTTATTTGTTTGTTTATTTTTTATTCATTTATTGTTTATTTGTTTATTTCTTAAAAGTTTTGATCTCCTCTTGTGTTTAAATGACTGTAGCTACAATCTTCACAATCGGAGCCTTAAGCTAAAAAGCTTACAGCGCCTAGTGTTCCCTGGCAGTCTCAATTCCAAGTATTAACTAAGCGCACAAGCTCGGGATTCCTAAGAGTGCTACGGCCATAAGCAATGACTGTTGGCTGTAGAAGACTATTTGTAATGCCTGTTCTAAGAGTAACTCTTGTTACAGAGCTGCTTGTAAACTAAAAAGCCTCAAAACTCAAAATAAATGACTGGCTTTCCAGTGTTTTTTGTTTATTTGTTTTTTTATTTGTTTGTTTATTTTTATTCATTTATTGTTTATTTGTTTATTTTTTTTTAAGTTTTGATCTCCTCTTGTGTTTAAATGACTGTAGCTACAATCTTCACAATCGGAGCCTTAAGCTCAATGGCTTACAGCGCCTAGTGTTCCCTGGCAGTCTCCATTCCAAGTATTAACTAAGCGCACAAGCTCGGGATTCCTAAGAGTGCTACGGCCATAAGCAATGACTGTTGGCTGTAGAAGACTATTTGTAATGCCTGTTCTAAGAGTAACTCTTGTTACAGAGCTGCTTGTAAACTAAAAAGCCTCAAAACTCAAAATAAATGACTGGCTTTCCAGTGTTTTTTGTTTATTTGTTTTTTTACTTGTTTGTTTATTTTTAATTCATTTATTGTTTATTTGTTTATTTTTTAAAAGTTTTGATCTCCTCTTGTGTTTAAATGACTGTAGCTCCAATCTTCACAATCGGAGCCTTAAGCTCAATGGCTTACAGCGCCTAGTGTTCCCTGGCAGTCTCCATTCCAAGTATTAACTAAGCGCACAAGCTCGGGATTCCTAAGAGTGCTATGGCCATAAGCAATGACTGTTGGCTGTAGAAGACAATTTGTAATGACTGTTCTAAGAGCAACTCTTGCTGCTTGTGAACTAAAAAGCCTCACAACTCAAAATAAATGACTGGCTTTCCAGTGTTTTTTGTTTGTTTGTTTTTTTATTTGTTTGTTTATTTTTTATTCATTTATTGTTTATTTGTTTATTTCTTAAAAGTTTTGATCTCCTCTTGTGTTTAAATGACTGTAGCTACAATCTTCACAATCGGAGCCTTAAGCTAAAAAGCTTACAGCGCCTAGTGTTCCCTGGCAGTCTCAATTCCAAGTATTAACTAAGCGCACAAGCTCGGGATTCCTAAGAGTGCTACGGCCATAAGCAATGACTGTTGGCTGTAGAAGACTATTTGTAATGCCTGTTCTAAGAGTAACTCTTGTTACAGAGCTGCTTGTAAACTAAAAAGCCTCAAAACTCAAAATAAATGACTGGCTTTCCAGTGTTTTTTGTTTATTTGTTTTTTTACTTGTTTGTTTATTTTTAATTCATTTATTGTTTATTTGTTTATTTTTTAAAAGTTTTGATCTCCTCTTGTGTTTAAATGACTGTAGCTCCAATCTTCACAATCGGAGCCTTAAGCTCAATGGCTTACAGCGCCTAGTGTTCCCTGGCAGTCTCCATTCCAAGTATTAACTAAGCGCACAAGCTCGGGATTCCTAAGAGTGCTATGGCCATAAGCAATGACTGTTGGCTGTAGAAGACAATTTGTAATGACTGTTCTAAGAGCAACTCTTGCTGCTTGTGAACTAAAAAGCCTCACAACTCAAAATAAATGACTGGCTTTCCAGTGTTTTTTGTTTGTTTGTTTTTTTATTTGTTTGTTTATTTTTTATTCATTTATTGTTTATTTGTTTATTTCTTAAAAGTTTTGATCTCCTCTTGTGTTTAAATGACTGTAGCTACAATCTTCACAATCGGAGCCTTAAGCTAAAAAGCTTACAGCGCCTAGTGTTCCCTGGCAGTCTCAATTCCAAGTATTAACTAAGCGCACAAGCTCGGGATTCCTAAGAGTGCTACGGCCATAAGCAATGACTGTTGGCTGTAGAAGACTATTTGTAATGCCTGTTCTAAGAGTAACTCTTGTTACAGAGCTGCTTGTAAACTAAAAAGCCTCAACACTCAAAATAAATGACTGGCTTTCCAGTGTTTTTTGTTTATTTGTTTTTTATTTGTTTGTTTATTTTTAATTCATTTATTGTTTATTTGTTTATTTTTTAAAAGTTTTGATCTCCTCTTGTGTTTAAATGACTGTAGCTCCAATCTTCACAATCGGGGCCTTAAGCTCAATGGCTTACAGCGCCTAGTGTTCCCTGGCAGTCTCCATTCCAAGTATTAACTAAGCGCACAAGCTCGGGATTCCTAAGAGTGCTATGGCCATAAGCAATGACTGTTGGCTGTAGAAGACAATTTGTAATGACTGTTCTAAGAGCAACTCTTGCTGCTTGTGAACTAAAAAGCCTCACAACTCAAAATAAATGACTGGCTTTCCAGTGTTTTTTGTTTGTTTGTTTTTTTATTTGTTTGTTTATTTTTTATTCATTTATTGTTTATTTGTTTATTTCTTAAAAGTTTTGATCTCCTCTTGTGTTTAAATGACTGTAGCTACAATCTTCACAATCGGAGCCTTAAGCTAAAAAGCTTACAGCGCCTAGTGTTCCCTGGCAGTCTCAATTCCAAGTATTAACTAAGCGCACAAGCTCGTGATTCCTAAGAGTGCTACGGCCATAAGCAATGACTGTTGGCTGTAGAAGACTATTTGTAATGCCTGTTCTAAGAGTAACTCTTGTTACAGAGCTGCTTGTAAACTAAAAAGCCTCAAAACTCAAAATAAATGACTGGCTTTCCAGTGTTTTTTGTTTATTTGTTTTTTTATTTGTTTGTTTATTTTTTATTCATTTATTGTTTATTTGTTTATTTTTTTAAAGTTTTGATCTCCTCTTGTGTTTAAATGACTGTAGCTCCAATCTTCACAATCGGAGCCTTAAGCTCAATGGCTTACAGCGCCTAGTGTTCCCTGGCAGTCTCCATTCCAAGTATTAACTAAGCGCACAAGCTCGGGATTCCTAAGAGTGCTATGGCCATAAGCAATGACTGTTGGCTGTAGAAGACAATTTGTAATGACTGTTCTAAGAGCAACTCTTGCTGCTTGTGAACTAAAAAGCCTCACAACTCAAAATAAATGACTGGCTTTCCAGTGTTTTTTGTTTGTTTGTTTTTTTATTTGTTTGTTTATTTTTTATTCATTTATTGTTTATTTGTTTATTTCTTAAAAGTTTTGATCTCCTCTTGTGTTTAAATGACTGTAGCTACAATCTTCACAATCGGAGTCTTAAGCTCAATGGCTTACAGCGCCTAGTGTTCCCTGGCAGTCTCCATTCCAAGTATTAACTAAGCGCACAAGCTCGGGATTCCTAAGAGTGCTATGGCCATAAGCAATGACTGTTGGCTATAGAAGACAATTTGTAATGACTGTTCTAAGAGCAACTCTTGCTGCTTGTGAACTAAAAAGCCTCACAACTCAAAATAAATGACTGGCTTTCCAGTGTTTTTTGTTTGTTTGTTTTTTTATTTGTTTGTTTATTTTTATTCATTTATTGTTTATTTGTTTATTTTTTTTTAAGTTTTGATCTCCTCTTGTGTTTAAATGACTGTAGCTACAATCTTCACAATCGGAGCCTTAAGCTCAATGGCTTACAGCGCCTAGTGTTCCCTGGCAGTCTCCATTCCAAGTATTAACTAAGCGCACAAGCTCGGGATTCCTAAGAGTGCTATGGCCATAAGCAATGACTGTTGGCTGTAGAAGACAATTTGTAATGACTGTTCTAAGAGCAACTCTTGCTGCTTGTGAACTAAAAAGCCTCACAACTCAAAATAAATGACTGGCTTTCCAGTGTTTTTTGTTTGTTTGTTTTTTTATTTGTTTGTTTATTTTTATTCATTTATTGTTTATTTGTTTATTTTTTTTTAAGTTTTGATCTCCTCTTGTGTTTAAATGACTGTAGCTACAATCTTCACAATCGGAGCCTTAAGCTCAATGGCTTACAGCGCCTAGTGTTCCCTGGCAGTCTCCATTCCAAGTATTAACTAAGCGCACAAGCTCGGGATTCCTAAGAGTGCTATGGCCATAAGCAATGACTGTTGGCTGTAGAAGACAATTTGTAATGACTGTTCTAAGAGCAACTCTTGCTGCTTGTGAACTAAAAAGCCTCACAACTCAAAATAAATGACTGGCTTTCCAGTGTTTTTTGTTTGTTTGTTTTTTTATTTGTTTGTTTATTTTTTATTCATTTATTGTTTATTTGTTTATTTCTTAAAAGTTTTGATCTCCTCTTGTGTTTAAATGACTGTAGCTACAATCTTCACAATCGGAGCCTTAAGCTCAATGGCTTACAGCGCCTAGTGTTCCCTGGCAGTCTCCATTCCAAGTATTAACTAAGCGCACAAGCTCGGGATTCCTAAGAGTGCTATGGCCATAAGCAATGACTGTTGGCTGTAGAAGACTATTTGTAATGCCTGTTCTAAGAGTAACTCTTGTTACAGAGCTGCTTGTAAACTAAAAAGCCTCAACACTCAAAATAAATGACTGGCTTTCCAGTGTTTTTTGTTTATTTGTTTTTTTATTTGTTTGTTTATTTTTTATTCATTTATTGTTTATTTGTTTATTTTTTTAAAGTTTTGATCTCCTCTTGTGTTTAAATGACTGTAGCTCCAATCTTCACAATCGGAGCCTTAAGCTCAATGGCTTACAGCGCCTAGTGTTCCCTGGCAGTCTCCATTCCAAGTATTAACTAAGCGCACAAGCTCGGGATTCCTAAGAGTGCTATGGCCATAAGCAATGACTGTTGGCTGTAGAAGACAATTTGTAATGACTGTTCTAAGAGCAACTCTTGCTGCTTGTGAACTAAAAAGCCTCACAACTCAAAATAAATGACTGGCTTTCCAGTGTTTTTTGTTTGTTTGTTTTTTTATTTGTTTGTTTATTTTTTATTCATTTATTGTTTATTTGTTTATTTCTTAAAAGTTTTGATCTCCTCTTGTGTTTAAATGACTGTAGCTACAATCTTCACAATCGGAGCCTTAAGCTCAATGGCTTACAGCGCCTAGTGTTCCCTGGCAGTCTCCATTCCAAGTATTAACTAAGCGCACAAGCTCGGGATTCCTAAGAGTGCTATGGCTATAAGCAATGACTGTTGGCTGTAGAAGACTATTTGTAATGCCTGTTCTAAGAGTAACTCTTGTTACAGAGCTGCTTGTAAACTAAAAAGCCTCAAAACTCAAAATAAATGACTGGCTTTCCAGTGTTTTTTGTTTATTTGTTTTTTTATTTGTTTGTTTATTTTTTATTCATTTATTGTTTATTTGTTTATTTTTTAAAAGTTTTGATCTCCTCTTGTGTTTAAATGACTGTAGCCACAATCTTCACAATCGGAGCCTTAAGCTCAATGGCTTACAGCGCCTAGTGTTCCCTGGCAGTCTCCATTCCAAGTATTAACTAAGCGCACAAGCTCGGGATTCCTAAGAGTGCTATGGCCATAAGCAATGACTGTTGGCTGTAGAAGACAATTTGTAATGACTGTTCTAAGAGCAACTCTTGCTGCTTGTGAACTAAAAAGCCTCACAACTCAAAATAAATGACTGGCTTTCCAGTGTTTTTTGTTTGTTTGTTTTTTTATTTGTTTGTTTATTTTTTATTCATTTATTGTTTATTTGTTTATTTCTTAAAAGTTTTGATCTCCTCTTGTGTTTAAATGACTGTAGCTACAATCTTCACAATCGGAGCCTTAAGCTAAAAAGCTTACAGCGCCTAGTGTTCCCTGGCAGTCTCAATTCCAAGTATTAACTAAGCGCACAAGCTCGGGATTCCTAAGAGTGCTACGGCCATAAGCAATGACTGTTGGCTGTAGAAGACTATTTGTAATGCCTGTTCTAAGAGTAACTCTTGTTACAGAGCTGCTTGTAAACTAAAAAGCCTCAAAACTCAAAATAAATGACTGGCTTTCCAGTGTTTTTTGTTTATTTGTTTTTTTATTTGTTTGTTTATTTTTTATTCATTTATTGTTTATTTGTTTTTTTTTTTTTAAGTTTTGATCTCCTCTTGTGTTTAAATGACTGTAGCTACAATCTTCACAATCGGAGCCTTAAGCTCAATGGCTTACAGCGCCTAGTGTTCCCTGGCAGTCTCCATTCCAAGTATTAACTAAGCGCACAAGCTCGGGATTCCTAAGAGTGCTATGGCCATAAGCAATGACTGTTGGCTGTAGAAGACAATTTGTAATGACTGTTCTAAGAGCAACTCTTGCTGCTTGTGAACTAAAAAGCCTCACAACTCAAAATAAATGACTGGCTTTCCAGTGTTTTTTGTTTGTTTGTTTTTTTATTTGTTTGTTTATTTTTTATTCATTTATTGTTTATTTGTTTATTTCTTAAAAGTTTTGATCTCCTCTTGTGTTTAAATGACTGTAGCTACAATCTTCACAATCGGAGCCTTAAGCTCAATGGCTTACAGCGCCTAGTGTTCCCTGGCAGTCTCCATTCCAAGTATTAACTAAGCGCACAAGCTCGGGATTCCTAAGAGTGCTATGGCCATAAGCAATGACTGTTGGCTGTAGAAGACAATTTGTAATGACTGTTCTAAGAGCAACTCTTGCTGCTTGTGAACTAAAAAGCCTCACAACTCAAAATAAATGACTGGCTTTCCAGTGTTTTTTGTTTGTTTGTTTTTTTATTTGTTTGTTTATTTTTTATTCATTTATTGTTTATTTGTTTATTTCTTAAAAGTTTTGATCTCCTCTTGTGTTTAAATGACTGTAGCTACAATCTTCACAATCGGAGCCTTAAGCTAAAAAGCTTACAGCGCCTAGTGTTCCCTGGCAGTCTCAATTCCAAGTATTAACTAAGCGCACAAGCTCGGGATTCCTAAGAGTGCTACGGCCATAAGCAATGACTGTTGGCTGTAGAAGACTATTTGTAATGCCTGTTCTAAGAGTAACTCTTGTTACAGAGCTGCTTGTAAACTAAAAAGCCTCAAAACTCAAAATAAATGACTGGCTTTCCAGTGTTTTTTGTTTATTTGTTTTTTTATTTGTTTGTTTATTTTTATTCATTTATTGTTTATTTGTTTATTTTTTTTTAAGTTTTGATCTCCTCTTGTGTTTAAATGACTGTAGCTACAATCTTCACAATCGGAGCCTTAAGCTCAATGGCTTACAGCGCCTAGTGTTCCCTGGCAGTCTCCATTCCAAGTATTAACTAAGCGCACAAGCTCGGGATTCCTAAGAGTGCTACGGCCATAAGCAATGACTGTTGGCTGTAGAAGACTATTTGTAATGCCTGTTCTAAGAGTAACTCTTGTTACAGAGCTGCTTGTAAACTAAAAAGCCTCAAAACTCAAAATAAATGACTGGCTTTCCAGTGTTTTTTGTTTATTTGTTTTTTTACTTGTTTGTTTATTTTTAATTCATTTATTGTTTATTTGTTTATTTTTTAAAAGTTTTGATCTCCTCTTGTGTTTAAATGACTGTAGCTCCAATCTTCACAATCGGAGCCTTAAGCTCAATGGCTTACAGCGCCTAGTGTTCCCTGGCAGTCTCCATTCCAAGTATTAACTAAGCGCACAAGCTCGGGATTCCTAAGAGTGCTATGGCCATAAGCAATGACTGTTGGCTGTAGAAGACAATTTGTAATGACTGTTCTAAGAGCAACTCTTGCTGCTTGTGAACTAAAAAGCCTCACAACTCAAAATAAATGACTGGCTTTCCAGTGTTTTTTGTTTGTTTGTTTTTTTATTTGTTTGTTTATTTTTTATTCATTTATTGTTTATTTGTTTATTTCTTAAAAGTTTTGATCTCCTCTTGTGTTTAAATGACTGTAGCTACAATCTTCACAATCGGAGCCTTAAGCTAAAAAGCTTACAGCGCCTAGTGTTCCCTGGCAGTCTCAATTCCAAGTATTAACTAAGCGCACAAGCTCGGGATTCCTAAGAGTGCTACGGCCATAAGCAATGACTGTTGGCTGTAGAAGACTATTTGTAATGCCTGTTCTAAGAGTAACTCTTGTTACAGAGCTGCTTGTAAACTAAAAAGCCTCAAAACTCAAAATAAATGACTGGCTTTCCAGTGTTTTTTGTTTATTTGTTTTTTTATTTGTTTGTTTATTTTTATTCATTTATTGTTTATTTGTTTATTTTTTTTTAAGTTTTGATCTCCTCTTGTGTTTAAATGACTGTAGCTACAATCTTCACAATCGGAGCCTTAAGCTCAATGGCTTACAGCGCCTAGTGTTCCCTGGCAGTCTCCATTCCAAGTATTAACTAAGCGCACAAGCTCGGGATTCCTAAGAGTGCTACGGCCATAAGCAATGACTGTTGGCTGTAGAAGACTATTTGTAATGCCTGTTCTAAGAGTAACTCTTGTTACAGAGCTGCTTGTAAACTAAAAAGCCTCAAAACTCAAAATAAATGACTGGCTTTCCAGTGTTTTTTGTTTATTTGTTTTTTTACTTGTTTGTTTATTTTTAATTCATTTATTGTTTATTTGTTTATTTTTTAAAAGTTTTGATCTCCTCTTGTGTTTAAATGACTGTAGCTCCAATCTTCACAATCGGAGCCTTAAGCTCAATGGCTTACAGCGCCTAGTGTTCCCTGGCAGTCTCCATTCCAAGTATTAACTAAGCGCACAAGCTCGGGATTCCTAAGAGTGCTATGGCCATAAGCAATGACTGTTGGCTGTAGAAGACAATTTGTAATGACTGTTCTAAGAGCAACTCTTGCTGCTTGTGAACTAAAAAGCCTCACAACTCAAAATAAATGACTGGCTTTCCAGTGTTTTTTGTTTGTTTGTTTTTTTATTTGTTTGTTTATTTTTTATTCATTTATTGTTTATTTGTTTATTTCTTAAAAGTTTTGATCTCCTCTTGTGTTTAAATGACTGTAGCTACAATCTTCACAATCGGAGCCTTAAGCTAAAAAGCTTACAGCGCCTAGTGTTCCCTGGCAGTCTCAATTCCAAGTATTAACTAAGCGCACAAGCTCGGGATTCCTAAGAGTGCTACGGCCATAAGCAATGACTGTTGGCTGTAGAAGACTATTTGTAATGCCTGTTCTAAGAGTAACTCTTGTTACAGAGCTGCTTGTAAACTAAAAAGCCTCAACACTCAAAATAAATGACTGGCTTTCCAGTGTTTTTTGTTTATTTGTTTTTTATTTGTTTGTTTATTTTTAATTCATTTATTGTTTATTTGTTTATTTTTTAAAAGTTTTGATCTCCTCTTGTGTTTAAATGACTGTAGCTCCAATCTTCACAATCGGAGCCTTAAGCTCAATGGCTTACAGCGCCTAGTGTTCCCTGGCAGTCTCCATTCCAAGTATTAACTAAGCGCACAAGCTCGGGATTCCTAAGAGTGCTATGGCCATAAGCAATGACTGTTGGCTGTAGAAGACAATTTGTAATGACTGTTCTAAGAGCAACTCTTGCTGCTTGTGAACTAAAAAGCCTCACAACTCAAAATAAATGACTGGCTTTCCAGTGTTTTTTGTTTGTTTGTTTTTTAATTTGTTTGTTTATTTTTTATTCATTTATTGTTTATTTGTTTATTTCTTAAAAGTTTTGATCTCCTCTTGTGTTTAAATGACTGTAGCTACAATCTTCACAATCGGAGCCTTAAGCTAAAAAGCTTACAGCGCCTAGTGTTCCCTGGCAGTCTCAATTCCAAGTATTAACTAAGCGCACAAGCTCGGGATTCCTAAGAGTGCTACGGCCATAAGCAATGACTGTTGGCTGTAGAAGACTATTTGTAATGCCTGTTCTAAGAGTAACTCTTGTTACAGAGCTGCTTGTAAACTAAAAAGCCTCAACACTCAAAATAAATGACTGGCTTTCCAGTGTTTTTTGTTTATTTGTTTTTTATTTGTTTGTTTATTTTTAATTCATTTATTGTTTATTTGTTTATTTTTTTAAAGTTTTGATCTCCTCTTGTGTTTAAATGACTGTAGCTCCAATCTTCACAATCGGAGCCTTAAGCTCAATGGCTTACAGCGCCTAGTGTTCCCTGGCAGTCTCCATTCCAAGTATTAACTAAGCGCACAAGCTCGGGATTCCTAAGAGTGCTATGGCCATAAGCAATGACTGTTGGCTGTAGAAGACAATTTGTAATGACTGTTCTAAGAGCAACTCTTGCTGCTTGTGAACTAAAAAGCCTCACAACTCAAAATAAATGACTGGCTTTCCAGTGTTTTTTGTTTGTTTGTTTTTTTATTTGTTTGTTTATTTTTTATTCATTTATTGTTTATTTGTTTATTTCTTAAAAGTTTTGATCTCCTCTTGTGTTTAAATGACTGTAGCTACAATCTTCACAATCGGAGCCTTAAGCTAAAAAGCTTACAGCGCCTAGTGTTCCCTGGCAGTCTCAATTCCAAGTATTAACTAAGCGCACAAGCTCGTGATTCCTAAGAGTGCTACGGCCATAAGCAATGACTGTTGGCTGTAGAAGACTATTTGTAATGCCTGTTCTAAGAGTAACTCTTGTTACAGAGCTGCTTGTAAACTAAAAAGCCTCAAAACTCAAAATAAATGACTGGCTTTCCAGTGTTTTTTGTTTATTTGTTTTTTTATTTGTTTGTTTATTTTTTATTCATTTATTGTTTATTTGTTTATTTTTTTTAAGTTTTGATCTCCTCTTGTGTTTAAATGACTGTAGCTCCAATCTTCACAATCGGAGCCTTAAGCTCAATGGCTTACAGCGCCTAGTGTTCCCTGGCAGTCTCCATTCCAAGTATTAACTAAGCGCACAAGCTCGGGATTCCTAAGAGTGCTATGGCCATAAGCAATGACTGTTGGCTGTAGAAGACAATTTGTAATGACTGTTCTAAGAGCAACTCTTGCTGCTTGTGAACTAAAAAGCCTCACAACTCAAAATAAATGACTGGCTTTCCAGTGTTTTTTGTTTGTTTGTTTTTTTATTTGTTTGTTTATTTTTTATTCATTTATTGTTTATTTGTTTATTTTTTAAAAGTTTTGATCTCCTCTTGTGTTTAAATGACTGTAGCTACAATCTTCACAATCGGAGCCTTAAGCTCAATGGCTTACAGCGCCTAGTGTTCCCTGGCAGTCTCCATTCCAAGTATTAACTAAGCGCACAAGCTCGGGATTCCTAAGAGTGCTATGGCCATAAGCAATGACTGTTGGCTGTAGAAGACTATTTGTAATGCCTGTTCTAAGAGTAACTCTTGTTACAGAGCTGCTTGTAAACTAAAAAGCCTCAAAACTCAAAATAAATGACTGGCTTTCCAGTGTTTTTTGTTTATTTGTTTTTTTATTTGTTTGTTTATTTTTTATTCATTTATTGTTTATTTGTTTATTTTTTAAAAGTTTTGATCTCCTCTTGTGTTTAAATGACTGTAGCTACAATCTTCACAATCGGAGCCTTAAGCTCAATGGCTTACAGCGCCTAGTGTTCCCTGGCAGTCTCCATTCCAAGTATTAACTAAGCGCACAAGCTCGGGATTCCTAAGAGTGCTATGGCCATAAGCAATGACTGTTGGCTGTAGAAGACAATTTGTAATGACTGTTCTAAGAGCAACTCTTGCTGCTTGTGAACTAAAAAGCCTCACAACTCAAAATAAATGACTGGCTTTCCAGTGTTTTTTGTTTGTTTGTTTTTTTATTTGTTTGTTTATTTTTTATTCATTTATTGTTTATTTGTTTATTTCTTAAAAGTTTTGATCTCCTCTTGTGTTTAAATGACTGTAGCTACAATCTTCACAATCGGAGCCTTAAGCTAAAAAGCTTACAGCGCCTAGTGTTCCCTGGCAGTCTCAATTCCAAGTATTAACTAAGCGCACAAGCTCGGGATTCCTAAGAGTGCTACGGCCATAAGCAATGACTGTTGGCTGTAGAAGACTATTTGTAATGCCTGTTCTAAGAGTAACTCTTGTTACAGAGCTGCTTGTAAACTAAAAAGCCTCAAAACTCAAAATAAATGACTGGCTTTCCAGTGTTTTTTGTTTATTTGTTTTTTTATTTGTTTGTTTATTTTTATTCATTTATTGTTTATTTGTTTATTTTTTTTTAAGTTTTGATCTCCTCTTGTGTTTAAATGACTGTAGCTACAATCTTCACAATCGGAGCCTTAAGCTCAATGGCTTACAGCGCCTAGTGTTCCCTGGCAGTCTCCATTCCAAGTATTAACTAAGCGCACAAGCTCGGGATTCCTAAGAGTGCTACGGCCATAAGCAATGACTGTTGGCTGTAGAAGACTATTTGTAATGCCTGTTCTAAGAGTAACTCTTGTTACAGAGCTGCTTGTAAACTAAAAAGCCTCAAAACTCAAAATAAATGACTGGCTTTCCAGTGTTTTTTGTTTATTTGTTTTTTTACTTGTTTGTTTATTTTTAATTCATTTATTGTTTATTTGTTTATTTTTTAAAAGTTTTGATCTCCTCTTGTGTTTAAATGACTGTAGCTCCAATCTTCACAATCGGAGCCTTAAGCTCAATGGCTTACAGCGCCTAGTG
Source organism: Hoplias malabaricus (assembly GCF_029633855.1). Classification (NCBI taxonomy): domain Eukaryota; kingdom Metazoa; phylum Chordata; class Actinopteri; order Characiformes; family Erythrinidae; genus Hoplias; species Hoplias malabaricus. Next base: position 24,251,445 of record NC_089802.1, on the reverse strand, counting down.
TTCCCTGGCAGTCTCCATTCCAAGTATTAACTAAGCGCACAAGCTCGGGATTCCTAAGAGTGCTATGGCCATAAGCAATGACTGTTGGCTGTAGAAGACAATTTGTAATGACTGTTCTAAGAGCAACTCTTGCTGCTTGTGAACTAAAAAGCCTCACAACTCAAAATAAATGACTGGCTTTCCAGTGTTTTTTGTTTGTTTGTTTTTTAATTTGTTTGTTTATTTTTTATTCATTTATTGTTTATTTGTTTATTTCTTAAAAGTTTTGATCTCCTCTTGTGTTTAAATGACTGTAGCTACAATCTTCACAATCGGAGCCTTAAGCTAAAAAGCTTACAGCGCCTAGTGTTCCCTGGCAGTCTCAATTCCAAGTATTAACTAAGCGCACAAGCTCGGGATTCCTAAGAGTGCTACGGCCATAAGCAATGACTGTTGGCTGTAGAAGACTATTTGTAATGCCTGTTCTAAGAGTAACTCTTGTTACAGAGCTGCTTGTAAACTAAAAAGCCTCAACACTCAAAATAAATGACTGGCTTTCCAGTGTTTTTTGTTTATTTGTTTTTTATTTGTTTGTTTATTTTTAATTCATTTATTGTTTATTTGTTTATTTTTTAAAAGTTTTGATCTCCTCTTGTGTTTAAATGACTGTAGCTCCAATCTTCACAATCGGAGCCTTAAGCTCAATGGCTTACAGCGCCTAGTGTTCCCTGGCAGTCTCCATTCCAAGTATTAACTAAGCGCACAAGCTCGGGATTCCTAAGAGTGCTATGGCCATAAGCAATGACTGTTGGCTGTAGAAGACAATTTGTAATGACTGTTCTAAGAGCAACTCTTGCTGCTTGTGAACTAAAAAGCCTCACAACTCAAAATAAATGACTGGCTTTCCAGTGTTTTTTGTTTGTTTGTTTTTTTATTTGTTTGTTTATTTTTTATTCATTTATTGTTTATTTGTTTATTTCTTAAAAGTTTTGATCTCCTCTTGTGTTTAAATGACTGTAGCTACAATCTTCACAATCGGAGCCTTAAGCTAAAAAGCTTACAGCGCCTAGTGTTCCCTGGCAGTCTCAATTCCAAGTATTAACTAAGCGCACAAGCTCGTGATTCCTAAGAGTGCTACGGCCATAAGCAATGACTGTTGGCTGTAGAAGACTATTTGTAATGCCTGTTCTAAGAGTAACTCTTGTTACAGAGCTGCTTGTAAACTAAAAAGCCTCAAAACTCAAAATAAATGACTGGCTTTCCAGTGTTTTTTGTTTATTTGTTTTTTTATTTGTTTGTTTATTTTTTATTCATTTATTGTTTATTTGTTTATTTTTTTTAAGTTTTGATCTCCTCTTGTGTTTAAATGACTGTAGCTCCAATCTTCACAATCGGAGCCTTAAGCTCAATGGCTTACAGCGCCTAGTGTTCCCTGGCAGTCTCCATTCCAAGTATTAACTAAGCGCACAAGCTCGGGATTCCTAAGAGTGCTATGGCCATAAGCAATGACTGTTGGCTGTAGAAGACAATTTGTAATGACTGTTCTAAGAGCAACTCTTGCTGCTTGTGAACTAAAAAGCCTCACAACTCAAAATAAATGACTGGCTTTCCAGTGTTTTTTGTTTGTTTGTTTTTTTATTTGTTTGTTTATTTTTTATTCATTTATTGTTTATTTGTTTATTTCTTAAAAGTTTTGATCTCCTCTTGTGTTTAAATGACTGTAGCTACAATCTTCACAATCGGAGCCTTAAGCTAAAAAGCTTACAGCGCCTAGTGTTCCCTGGCAGTCTCAATTCCAAGTATTAACTAAGCGCACAAGCTCGGGATTCCTAAGAGTGCTACGGCCATAAGCAATGACTGTTGGCTGTAGAAGACTATTTGTAATGCCTGTTCTAAGAGTAACTCTTGTTACAGAGCTGCTTGTAAACTAAAAAGCCTCAAAACTCAAAATAAATGACTGGCTTTCCAGTGTTTTTTGTTTATTTGTTTTTTTACTTGTTTGTTTATTTTTAATTCATTTATTGTTTATTTGTTTATTTTTTAAAAGTTTTGATCTCCTCTTGTGTTTAAATGACTGTAGCTCCAATCTTCACAATCGGAGCCTTAAGCTCAATGGCTTACAGCGCCTAGTGTTCCCTGGCAGTCTCCATTCCAAGTATTAACTAAGCGCACAAGCTCGGGATTCCTAAGAGTGCTATGGCCATAAGCAATGACTGTTGGCTGTAGAAGACAATTTGTAATGACTGTTCTAAGAGCAACTCTTGCTGCTTGTGAACTAAAAAGCCTCACAACTCAAAATAAATGACTGGCTTTCCAGTGTTTTTTGTTTGTTTGTTTTTTAATTTGTTTGTTTATTTTTTATTCATTTATTGTTTATTTGTTTATTTCTTAAAAGTTTTGATCTCCTCTTGTGTTTAAATGACTGTAGCTACAATCTTCACAATCGGAGCCTTAAGCTAAAAAGCTTACAGCGCCTAGTGTTCCCTGGCAGTCTCAATTCCAAGTATTAACTAAGCGCACAAGCTCGGGATTCCTAAGAGTGCTACGGCCATAAGCAATGACTGTTGGCTGTAGAAGACTATTTGTAATGCCTGTTCTAAGAGTAACTCTTGTTACAGAGCTGCTTGTAAACTAAAAAGCCTCAACACTCAAAATAAATGACTGGCTTTCCAGTGTTTTTTGTTTGTTTGTTTTTTTATTTGTTTGTTTATTTTTTATTCATTTATTGTTTATTTGTTTATTTCTTAAAAGTTTTGATCTCCTCTTGTGTTTAAATGACTGTAGCTACAATCTTCACAATCGGAGCCTTAAGCTAAAAAGCTTACAGCGCCTAGTGTTCCCTGGCAGTCTCAATTCCAAGTATTAACTAAGCGCACAAGCTCGTGATTCCTAAGAGTGCTACGGCCATAAGCAATGACTGTTGGCTGTAGAAGACTATTTGTAATGCCTGTTCTAAGAGTAACTCTTGTTACAGAGCTGCTTGTAAACTAAAAAGCCTCAAAACTCAAAATAAATGACTGGCTTTCCAGTGTTTTTTGTTTATTTGTTTTTTTATTTGTTTGTTTATTTTTTATTCATTTATTGTTTATTTGTTTATTTTTTTTAAGTTTTGATCTCCTCTTGTGTTTAAATGACTGTAGCTCCAATCTTCACAATCGGAGCCTTAAGCTCAATGGCTTACAGCGCCTAGTGTTCCCTGGCAGTCTCCATTCCAAGTATTAACTAAGCGCACAAGCTCGGGATTCCTAAGAGTGCTATGGCCATAAGCAATGACTGTTGGCTGTAGAAGACAATTTGTAATGACTGTTCTAAGAGCAACTCTTGCTGCTTGTGAACTAAAAAGCCTCACAACTCAAAATAAATGACTGGCTTTCCAGTGTTTTTTGTTTGTTTGTTTTTTTATTTGTTTGTTTATTTTTTATTCATTTATTGTTTATTTGTTTATTTCTTAAAAGTTTTGATCTCCTCTTGTGTTTAAATGACTGTAGCTACAATCTTCACAATCGGAGCCTTAAGCTCAATGGCTTACAGCGCCTAGTGTTCCCTGGCAGTCTCCATTCCAAGTATTAACTAAGCGCACAAGCTCGGGATTCCTAAGAGTGCTATGGCCATAAGCAATGACTGTTGGCTGTAGAAGACTATTTGTAATGCCTGTTCTAAGAGTAACTCTTGTTACAGAGCTGCTTGTAAACTAAAAAGCCTCAAAACTCAAAATAAATGACTGGCTTTCCAGTGTTTTTTGTTTATTTGTTTTTTTATTTGTTTGTTTATTTTTTATTCATTTATTGTTTATTTGTTTATTTTTTAAAAGTTTTGATCTCCTCTTGTGTTTAAATGACTGTAGCTACAATCTTCACAATCGGAGCCTTAAGCTCAATGGCTTACAGCGCCTAGTGTTCCCTGGCAGTCTCCATTCCAAGTATTAACTAAGCGCACAAGCTCGGGATTCCTAAGAGTGCTATGGCCATAAGCAATGACTGTTGGCTGTAGAGGACAATTTGTAATGACTGTTCTAAGAGCAACTCTTGCTGCTTGTGAACTAAAAAGCCTCACAACTCAAAATAAATGACTGGCTTTCCAGTGTTTTTTTTTTTGTTTGTTTTTTTATTTGTTTGTTTATTTTTTATTCATTTATTGTTTATTTGTTTATTTTTTAAAAGTTTTGATCTCCTCTTGTGTTTAAATGACTGTAGCTACAATCTTCACAATCGGAGCCTTAAGCTAAAAAGCTTACAGCGCCTAGTGTTCCCTGGCAGTCTCAATTCCAAGTATTAACTAAGCGCACAAGCTCGGGATTCCTAAGAGTGCTACGGCCATAAGCAATGACTGTTGGCTGTAGAAGACTATTTGTAATGCCTGTTCTAAGAGTAACTCTTGTTACAGAGCTGCTTGTAAACTAAAAAGCCTCAAAACTCAAAATAAATGACTGGCTTTCCAGTGTTTTTTGTTTATTTGTTTTTTTATTTGTTTGTTTATTTTTATTCATTTATTGTTTATTTGTTTATTTTTTTTTAAGTTTTGATCTCCTCTTGTGTTTAAATGACTGTAGCTCCAATCTTCACAATCGGAGCCTTAAGCTCAATGGCTTACAGCGCCTAGTGTTCCCTGGCAGTCTCCATTCCAAGTATTAACTAAGCGCACAAGCTCGGGATTCCTAAGAGTGCTATGGCCATAAGCAATGACTGTTGGCTGTAGAAGACAATTTGTAATGACTGTTCTAAGAGCAACTCTTGCTGCTTGTGAACTAAAAAGCCTCACAACTCAAAATAAATGACTGGCTTTCCAGTGTTTTTTGTTTGTTTGTTTTTTTATTTGTTTGTTTATTTTTTATTCATTTATTGTTTATTTGTTTATTTCTTAAAAGTTTTGATCTCCTCTTGTGTTTAAATGACTGTAGCTACAATCTTCACAATCGGAGCCTTAAGCTAAAAAGCTTACAGCGCCTAGTGTTCCCTGGCAGTCTCAATTCCAAGTATTAACTAAGCGCACAAGCTCGGGATTCCTAAGAGTGCTACGGCCATAAGCAATGACTGTTGGCTGTAGAAGACTATTTGTAATGCCTGTTCTAAGAGTAACTCTTGTTACAGAGCTGCTTGTAAACTAAAAAGCCTCAACACTCAAAATAAATGACTGGCTTTCCAGTGTTTTTTGTTTATTTGTTTTTTTATTTGTTTGTTTATTTTTTATTCATTTATTGTTTATTTGTTTATTTTTTTAAAGTTTTGATCTCCTCTTGTGTTTAAATGACTGTAGCTCCAATCTTCACAATCGGAGCCTTAAGCTCAATGGCTTACAGCGCCTAGTGTTCCCTGGCAGTCTCCATTCCAAGTATTAACTAAGCGCACAAGCTCGGGATTCCTAAGAGTGCTATGGCCATAAGCAATGACTGTTGGCTGTAGAAGACAATTTGTAATGACTGTTCTAAGAGCAACTCTTGCTGCTTGTGAACTAAAAAGCCTCACAACTCAAAATAAATGACTGGCTTTCCAGTGTTTTTTGTTTGTTTGTTTTTTTATTTGTTTGTTTATTTTTATTCATTTATTGTTTATTTGTTTATTTTTTTTTAAGTTTTGATCTCCTCTTGTGTTTAAATGACTGTAGCTACAATCTTCACAATCGGAGCCTTAAGCTCAATGGCTTACAGCGCCTAGTGTTCCCTGGCAGTCTCCATTCCAAGTATTAACTAAGCGCACAAGCTCGGGATTCCTAAGAGTGCTATGGCCATAAGCAATGACTGTTGGCTGTAGAAGACAATTTGTAATGACTGTTCTAAGAGCAACTCTTGCTGCTTGTGAACTAAAAAGCCTCACAACTCAAAATAAATGACTGGCTTTCCAGTGTTTTTTGTTTGTTTGTTTTTTTATTTGTTTGTTTATTTTTTATTCATTTATTGTTTATTTGTTTATTTCTTAAAAGTTTTGATCTCCTCTTGTGTTTAAATGACTGTAGCTACAATCTTCACAATCGGAGCCTTAAGCTCAATGGCTTACAGCGCCTAGTGTTCCCTGGCAGTCTCCATTCCAAGTATTAACTAAGCGCACAAGCTCGGGATTCCTAAGAGTGCTATGGCCATAAGCAATGACTGTTGGCTGTAGAAGACTATTTGTAATGCCTGTTCTAAGAGTAACTCTTGTTACAGAGCTGCTTGTAAACTAAAAAGCCTCAACACTCAAAATAAATGACTGGCTTTCCAGTGTTTTTTGTTTATTTGTTTTTTTATTTGTTTGTTTATTTTTTATTCATTTATTGTTTATTTGTTTATTTTTTTAAAGTTTTGATCTCCTCTTGTGTTTAAATGACTGTAGCTCCAATCTTCACAATCGGAGCCTTAAGCTCAATGGCTTACAGCGCCTAGTGTTCCCTGGCAGTCTCCATTCCAAGTATTAACTAAGCGCACAAGCTCGGGATTCCTAAGAGTGCTATGGCCATAAGCAATGACTGTTGGCTGTAGAAGACAATTTGTAATGACTGTTCTAAGAGCAACTCTTGCTGCTTGTGAACTAAAAAGCCTCACAACTCAAAATAAATGACTGGCTTTCCAGTGTTTTTTGTTTGTTTGTTTTTTTATTTGTTTGTTTATTTTTTATTCATTTATTGTTTATTTGTTTATTTCTTAAAAGTTTTGATCTCCTCTTGTGTTTAAATGACTGTAGCTCCAATCTTCACAATCGGAGCCTTAAGCTCAATGGCTTACAGCGCCTAGTGTTCCCTGGCAGTCTCCATTCCAAGTATTAACTAAGCGCACAAGCTCGGGATTCCTAAGAGTGCTATGGCCATAAGCAATGACTGTTGGCTGTAGAAGACAATTTGTAATGACTGTTCTAAGAGCAACTCTTGCTGCTTGTGAACTAAAAAGCCTCACAACTCAAAATAAATGACTGGCTTTCCAGTGTTTTTTGTTTGTTTGTTTTTTTATTTGTTTGTTTATTTTTTATTCATTTATTGTTTATTTGTTTATTTCTTAAAAGTTTTGATCTCCTCTTGTGTTTAAATGACTGTAGCTACAATCTTCACAATCGGAGCCTTAAGCTAAAAAGCTTACAGCGCCTAGTGTTCCCTGGCAGTCTCAATTCCAAGTATTAACTAAGCGCACAAGCTCGGGATTCCTAAGAGTGCTACGGCCATAAGCAATGACTGTTGGCTGTAGAAGACTATTTGTAATGCCTGTTCTAAGAGTAACTCTTGTTACAGAGCTGCTTGTAAACTAAAAAGCCTCAACACTCAAAATAAATGACTGGCTTTCCAGTGTTTTTTGTTTATTTGTTTTTTTATTTGTTTGTTTATTTTTTATTCATTTATTGTTTATTTGTTTATTTTTTTAAAGTTTTGATCTCCTCTTGTGTTTAAATGACTGTAGCTCCAATCTTCACAATCGGAGCCTTAAGCTCAATGGCTTACAGCGCCTAGTGTTCCCTGGCAGTCTCCATTCCAAGTATTAACTAAGCGCACAAGCTCGGGATTCCTAAGAGTGCTATGGCCATAAGCAATGACTGTTGGCTGTAGAAGACAATTTGTAATGACTGTTCTAAGAGCAACTCTTGCTGCTTGTGAACTAAAAAGCCTCACAACTCAAAATAAATGACTGGCTTTCCAGTGTTTTTTGTTTGTTTGTTTTTTTATTTGTTTGTTTATTTTTATTCATTTATTGTTTATTTGTTTATTTTTTTTTAAGTTTTGATCTCCTCTTGTGTTTAAATGACTGTAGCTACAATCTTCACAATCGGAGCCTTAAGCTCAATGGCTTACAGCGCCTAGTGTTCCCTGGCAGTCTCCATTCCAAGTATTAACTAAGCGCACAAGCTCGGGATTCCTAAGAGTGCTATGGCCATAAGCAATGACTGTTGGCTGTAGAAGACAATTTGTAATGACTGTTCTAAGAGCAACTCTTGCTGCTTGTGAACTAAAAAGCCTCACAACTCAAAATAAATGACTGGCTTTCCAGTGTTTTTTGTTTGTTTGTTTTTTTATTTGTTTGTTTATTTTTATTCATTTATTGTTTATTTGTTTATTTTTTTTTAAGTTTTGATCTCCTCTTGTGTTTAAATGACTGTAGCTACAATCTTCACAATCGGAGCCTTAAGCTCAATGGCTTACAGCGCCTAGTGTTCCCTGGCAGTCTCCATTCCAAGTATTAACTAAGCGCACAAGCTCGGGATTCCTAAGAGTGCTATGGCCATAAGCAATGACTGTTGGCTGTAGAAGACAATTTGTAATGACTGTTCTAAGAGCAACTCTTGCTGCTTGTGAACTAAAAAGCCTCACAACTCAAAATAAATGACTGGCTTTCCAGTGTTTTTTGTTTGTTTGTTTTTTTATTTGTTTGTTTATTTTTTATTCATTTATTGTTTATTTGTTTATTTCTTAAAAGTTTTGATCTCCTCTTGTGTTTAAATGACTGTAGCTACAATCTTCACAATCGGAGCCTTAAGCTCAATGGTTTACAGCGCCTAGTGTTCCCTGGCAGTCTCCATTCCAAGTATTAACTAAGCGCACAAGCTCGGGATTCCTAAGAGTGCTATGGCCATAAGCAATGACTGTTGGCTGTAGAAGACTATTTGTAATGCCTGTTCTAAGAGTAACTCTTGTTACAGAGCTGCTTGTAAACTAAAAAGCCTCAACACTCAAAATAAATGACTGGCTTTCCAGTGTTTTTTGTTTATTTGTTTTTTTATTTGTTTGTTTATTTTTTATTCATTTATTGTTTATTTGTTTATTTTTTTAAAGTTTTGATCTCCTCTTGTGTTTAAATGACTGTAGCTCCAATCTTCACAATCGGAGCCTTAAGCTCAATGGCTTACAGCGCCTAGTGTTCCCTGGCAGTCTCCATTCCAAGTATTAACTAAGCGCACAAGCTCGGGATTCCTAAGAGTGCTATGGCCATAAGCAATGACTGTTGGCTGTAGAAGACAATTTGTAATGACTGTTCTAAGAGCAACTCTTGCTGCTTGTGAACTAAAAAGCCTCACAACTCAAAATAAATGACTGGCTTTCCAGTGTTTTTTGTTTGTTTGTTTTTTTATTTGTTTGTTTATTTTTTATTCATTTATTGTTTATTTGTTTATTTCTTAAAAGTTTTGATCTCCTCTTGTGTTTAAATGACTGTAGCTACAATCTTCACAATCGGAGCCTTAAGCTCAATGGCTTACAGCGCCTAGTGTTCCCTGGCAGTCTCCATTCCAAGTATTAACTAAGCGCACAAGCTCGGGATTCCTAAGAGTGCTATGGCCATAAGCAATGACTGTTGGCTGTAGAAGACTATTTGTAATGCCTGTTCTAAGAGTAACTCTTGTTACAGAGCTGCTTGTAAACTAAAAAGCCTCAAAACTCAAAATAAATGACTGGCTTTCCAGTGTTTTTTGTTTATTTGTTTTTTTATTTGTTTGTTTATTTTTTATTCATTTATTGTTTATTTGTTTATTTTTTAAAAGTTTTGATCTCCTCTTGTGTTTAAATGACTGTAGCTACAATCTTCACAATCGGAGCCTTAAGCTCAATGGCTTACAGCGCCTAGTGTTCCCTGGCAGTCTCCATTCCAAGTATTAACTAAGCGCACAAGCTCGGGATTCCTAAGAGTGCTATGGCCATAAGCAATGACTGTTGGCTGTAGAAGACAATTTGTAATGACTGTTCTAAGAGCAACTCTTGCTGCTTGTGAACTAAAAAGCCTCACAACTCAAAATAAATGACTGGCTTTCCAGTGTTTTTTGTTTGTTTGTTTTTTTATTTGTTTGTTTATTTTTTATTCATTTATTGTTTATTTGTTTATTTCTTAAAAGTTTTGATCTCCTCTTGTGTTTAAATGACTGTAGCTACAATCTTCACAATCGGAGCCTTAAGCTAAAAAGCTTACAGCGCCTAGTGTTCCCTGGCAGTCTCAATTCCAAGTATTAACTAAGCGCACAAGCTCGGGATTCCTAAGAGTGCTACGGCCATAAGCAATGACTGTTGGCTGTAGAAGACTATTTGTAATGCCTGTTCTAAGAGTAACTCTTGTTACAGAGCTGCTTGTAAACTAAAAAGCCTCAAAACTCAAAATAAATGACTGGCTTTCCAGTGTTTTTTGTTTATTTGTTTTTTTACTTGTTTGTTTATTTTTAATTCATTTATTGTTTATTTGTTTATTTTTTAAAAGTTTTGATCTCTTCTTGTGTTTAAATGACTGTAGCTCCAATCTTCACAATCGGAGCCTTAAGCTCAATGGCTTACAGCGCCTAGTGTTCCCTGGCAGTCTCCATTCCAAGTATTAACTAAGCGCACAAGCTCGGGATTCCTAAGAGTGCTATGGCCATAAGCAATGACTGTTGGCTGTAGAAGACAATTTGTAATGACTGTTCTAAGAGCAACTCTTGCTGCTTGTGAACTAAAAAGCCTCACAACTCAAAATAAATGACTGGCTTTCCAGTGTTTTTTGTTTGTTTGTTTTTTTATTTGTTTGTTTATTTTTTATTCATTTATTGTTTATTTGTTTATTTCTTAAAAGTTTTGATCTCCTCTTGTGTTTAAATGACTGTAGCTACAATCTTCACAATCGGAGCCTTAAGCTAAAAAGCTTACAGCGCCTAGTGTTCCCTGGCAGTCTCAATTCCAAGTATTAACTAAGCGCACAAGCTCGGGATTCCTAAGAGTGCTACGGCCATAAGCAATGACTGTTGGCTGTAGAAGACTATTTGTAATGCCTGTTCTAAGAGTAACTCTTGTTACAGAGCTGCTTGTAAACTAAAAAGCCTCAACACTCAAAATAAATGACTGGCTTTCCAGTGTTTTTTGTTTATTTGTTTTTTTATTTGTTTGTTTATTTTTTATTCATTTATTGTTTATTTGTTTATTTTTTTAAAGTTTTGATCTCCTCTTGTGTTTAAATGACTGTAGCTCCAATCTTCACAATCGGAGCCTTAAGCTCAATGGCTTACAGCGCCTAGTGTTCCCTGGCAGTCTCCATTCCAAGTATTAACTAAGCGCACAAGCTCGGGATTCCTAAGAGTGCTATGGCCATAAGCAATGACTGTTGGCTGTAGAAGACAATTTGTAATGACTGTTCTAAGAGCAACTCTTGCTGCTTGTGAACTAAAAAGCCTCACAACTCAAAATAAATGACTGGCTTTCCAGTGTTTTTTGTTTGTTTGTTTTTTTATTTGTTTGTTTATTTTTATTCATTTATTGTTTATTTGTTTATTTTTTTTTAAGTTTTGATCTCCTCTTGTGTTTAAATGACTGTAGCTACAATCTTCACAATCGGAGCCTTAAGCTCAATGGCTTACAGCGCCTAGTGTTCCCTGGCAGTCTCCATTCCAAGTATTAACTAAGCGCACAAGCTCGGGATTCCTAAGAGTGCTATGGCCATAAGCAATGACTGTTGGCTGTAGAAGACAATTTGTAATGACTGTTCTAAGAGCAACTCTTGCTGCTTGTGAACTAAAAAGCCTCACAACTCAAAATAAATGACTGGCTTTCCAGTGTTTTTTGTTTGTTTGTTTTTTTATTTGTTTGTTTATTTTTTATTCATTTATTGTTTATTTGTTTATTTCTTAAAAGTTTTGATCTCCTCTTGTGTTTAAATGACTGTAGCTACAATCTTCACAATCGGAGCCTTAAGCTCAATGGTTTACAGCGCCTAGTGTTCCCTGGCAGTCTCCATTCCAAGTATTAACTAAGCGCACAAGCTCGGGATTCCTAAGAGTGCTATGGCCATAAGCAATGACTGTTGGCTGTAGAAGACTATTTGTAATGCCTGTTCTAAGAGTAACTCTTGTTACAGAGCTGCTTGTAAACTAAAAAGCCTCAACACTCAAAATAAATGACTGGCTTTCCAGTGTTTTTTGTTTATTTGTTTTTTTATTTGTTTGTTTATTTTTTATTCATTTATTGTTTATTTGTTTATTTTTTTAAAGTTTTGATCTCCTCTTGTGTTTAAATGACTGTAGCTCCAATCTTCACAATCGGAGCCTTAAGCTCAATGGCTTACAGCGCCTAGTGTTCCCTGGCAGTCTCCATTCCAAGTATTAACTAAGCGCACAAGCTCGGGATTCCTAAGAGTGCTATGGCCATAAGCAATGACTGTTGGCTGTAGAAGACAATTTGTAATGACTGTTCTAAGAGCAACTCTTGCTGCTTGTGAACTAAAAAGCCTCACAACTCAAAATAAATGACTGGCTTTCCAGTGTTTTTTGTTTGTTTGTTTTTTTATTTGTTTGTTTATTTTTTATTCATTTATTGTTTATTTGTTTATTTCTTAAAAGTTTTGATCTCCTCTTGTGTTTAAATGACTGTAGCTACAATCTTCACAATCGGAGCCTTAAGCTCAATGGCTTACAGCGCCTAGTGTTCCCTGGCAGTCTCCATTCCAAGTATTAACTAAGCGCACAAGCTCGGGATTCCTAAGAGTGCTATGGCCATAAGCAATGACTGTTGGCTGTAGAAGACTATTTGTAATGCCTGTTCTAAGAGTAACTCTTGTTACAGAGCTGCTTGTAAACTAAAAAGCCTCAAAACTCAAAATAAATGACTGGCTTTCCAGTGTTTTTTGTTTATTTGTTTTTTTATTTGTTTGTTTATTTTTTATTCATTTATTGTTTATTTGTTTATTTTTTAAAAGTTTTGATCTCCTCTTGTGTTTAAATGACTGTAGCTACAATCTTCACAATCGGAGCCTTAAGCTCAATGGCTTACAGCGCCTAGTGTTCCCTGGCAGTCTCCATTCCAAGTATTAACTAAGCGCACAAGCTCGGGATTCCTAAGAGTGCTATGGCCATAAGCAATGACTGTTGGCTGTAGAAGACAATTTGTAATGACTGTTCTAAGAGCAACTCTTGCTGCTTGTGAACTAAAAAGCCTCACAACTCAAAATAAATGACTGGCTTTCCAGTGTTTTTTGTTTGTTTGTTTTTTTATTTGTTTGTTTATTTTTTATTCATTTATTGTTTATTTGTTTATTTCTTAAAAGTTTTGATCTCCTCTTGTGTTTAAATGACTGTAGCTACAATCTTCACAATCGGAGCCTTAAGCTAAAAAGCTTACAGCGCCTAGTGTTCCCTGGCAGTCTCAATTCCAAGTATTAACTAAGCGCACAAGCTCGGGATTCCTAAGAGTGCTACGGCCATAAGCAATGACTGTTGGCTGTAGAAGACTATTTGTAATGCCTGTTCTAAGAGTAACTCTTGTTACAGAGCTGCTTGTAAACTAAAAAGCCTCAAAACTCAAAATAAATGACTGGCTTTCCAGTGTTTTTTGTTTATTTGTTTTTTTACTTGTTTGTTTATTTTTAATTCATTTATTGTTTATTTGTTTATTTTTTAAAAGTTTTGATCTCTTCTTGTGTTTAAATGACTGTAGCTCCAATCTTCACAATCGGAGCCTTAAGCTCAATGGCTTACAGCGCCTAGTGTTCCCTGGCAGTCTCCATTCCAAGTATTAACTAAGCGCACAAGCTCGGGATTCCTAAGAGTGCTATGGCCATAAGCAATGACTGTTGGCTGTAGAAGACAATTTGTAATGACTGTTCTAAGAGCAACTCTTGCTGCTTGTGAACTAAAAAGCCTCACAACTCAAAATAAATGACTGGCTTTCCAGTGTTTTTTGTTTGTTTGTTTTTTTATTTGTTTGTTTATTTTTTATTCATTTATTGTTTATTTGTTTATTTCTTAAAAGTTTTGATCTCCTCTTGTGTTTAAATGACTGTAGCTACAATCTTCACAATCGGAGCCTTAAGCTAAAAAGCTTACAGCGCCTAGTGTTCCCTGGCAGTCTCAATTCCAAGTATTAACTAAGCGCACAAGCTCGGGATTCCTAAGAGTGCTACGGCCATAAGCAATGACTGTTGGCTGTAGAAGACTATTTGTAATGCCTGTTCTAAGAGTAACTCTTGTTACAGAGCTGCTTGTAAACTAAAAAGCCTCAACACTCAAAATAAATGACTGGCTTTCCAGTGTTTTTTGTTTATTTGTTTTTTTACTTGTTTGTTTATTTTTAATTCATTTATTGTTTATTTGTTTATTTTTTAAAAGTTTTGATCTCTTCTTGTGTTTAAATGACTGTAGCTCCAATCTTCACAATCGGAGCCTTAAGCTCAATGGCTTACAGCGCCTAGTGTTCCCTGGCAGTCTCCATTCCAAGTATTAACTAAGCGCACAAGCTCGGGATTCCTAAGAGTGCTATGGCCATAAGCAATGACTGTTGGCTGTAGAAGACAATTTGTAATGACTGTTCTAAGAGCAACTCTTGCTGCTTGTGAACTAAAAAGCCTCACAACTCAAAATAAATGACTGGCTTTCCAGTGTTTTTTGTTTGTTTGTTTTTTTATTTGTTTGTTTATTTTTTATTCATTTATTGTTTATTTGTTTATTTCTTAAAAGTTTTGATCTCCTCTTGTGTTTAAATGACTGTAGCTACAATCTTCACAATCGGAGCCTTAAGCTAAAAAGCTTACAGCGCCTAGTGTTCCCTGGCAGTCTCAATTCCAAGTATTAACTAAGCGCACAAGCTCGGGATTCCTAAGAGTGCTACGGCCATAAGCAATGACTGTTGGCTGTAGAAGACTATTTGTAATGCCTGTTCTAAGAGTAACTCTTGTTACAGAGCTGCTTGTAAACTAAAAAGCCTCAACACTCAAAATAAATGACTGGCTTTCCAGTGTTTTTTGTTTATTTGTTTTTTTTATTTGTTTGTTTATTTTTTATTCATTTATTGTTTATTTGTTTATTTTTTTAAAGTTTTGATCTCCTCTTGTGTTTAAATGACTGTAGCTCCAATCTTCACAATCGGAGCCTTAAGCTCAATGGCTTACAGCGCCTAGTGTTCCCTGGCAGTCTCCATTCCAAGTATTAACTAAGCGCACAAGCTCGGGATTCCTAAGAGTGCTATGGCCATAAGCAATGACTGTTGGCTGTAGAAGACAATTTGTAATGACTGTTCTAAGAGCAACTCTTGCTGCTTGTGAACTAAAAAGCCTCACAACTCAAAATAAATGACTGGCTTTCCAGTGTTTTTTGTTTGTTTGTTTTTTTATTTGTTTGTTTATTTTTATTCATTTATTGTTTATTTGTTTATTTTTTTTTAAGTTTTGATCTCCTCTTGTGTTTAAATGACTGTAGCTACAATCTTCACAATCGGAGCCTTAAGCTCAATGGCTTACAGCGCCTAGTGTTCCCTGGCAGTCTCCATTCCAAGTATTAACTAAGCGCACAAGCTCGGGATTCCTAAGAGTGCTATGGCCATAAGCAATGACTGTTGGCTGTAGAAGACAATTTGTAATGACTGTTCTAAGAGCAACTCTTGCTGCTTGTGAACTAAAAAGCCTCACAACTCAAAATAAATGACTGGCTTTCCAGTGTTTTTTGTTTGTTTGTTTTTTTATTTGTTTGTTTATTTTTATTCATTTATTGTTTATTTGTTTATTTTTTTTTAAGTTTTGATCTCCTCTTGTGTTTAAATGACTGTAGCTACAATCTTCACAATCGGAGCCTTAAGCTCAATGGCTTACAGCGCCTAGTGTTCCCTGGCAGTCTCCATTCCAAGTATTAACTAAGCGCACAAGCTCGGGATTCCTAAGAGTGCTATGGCCATAAGCAATGACTGTTGGCTGTAGAAGACAATTTGTAATGACTGTTCTAAGAGCAACTCTTGCTGCTTGTGAACTAAAAAGCCTCACAACTCAAAATAAATGACTGGCTTTCCAGTGTTTTTTGTTTGTTTGTTTTTTTATTTGTTTGTTTATTTTTTATTCATTTATTGTTTATTTGTTTATTTCTTAAAAGTTTTGATCTCCTCTTGTGTTTAAATGACTGTAGCTACAATCTTCACAATCGGAGCCTTAAGCTCAATGGCTTACAGCGCCTAGTGTTCCCTGGCAGTCTCCATTCCAAGTATTAACTAAGCGCACAAGCTCGGGATTCCTAAGAGTGCTATGGCCATAAGCAATGACTGTTGGCTGTAGAAGACAATTTGTAATGACTGTTCTAAGAGCAACTCTTGCTGCTTGTGAACTAAAAAGCCTCACAACTCAAAATAAATGACTGGCTTTCCAGTGTTTTTTGTTTGTTTGTTTTTTTATTTGTTTGTTTATTTTTTATTCATTTATTGTTTATTTGTTTATTTTTTAAAAGTTTTGATCTCCTCTTGTGTTTAAATGACTGTAGCTACAATCTTCACAATCGGAGCCTTAAGCTCAATGGCTTACAGCGCCTAGTGTTCCCTGGCAGTCTCCATTCCAAGTATTAACTAAGCGCACAAGCTCGGGATTCCTAAGAGTGCTATGGCCATAAGCAATGACTGTTGGCTGTAGAAGACTATTTGTAATGCCTGTTCTAAGAGTAACTCTTGTTACAGAGCTGCTTGTAAACTAAAAAGCCTCAAAACTCAAAATAAATGACTGGCTTTCCAGTGTTTTTTGTTTATTTGTTTTTTTATTTGTTTGTTTATTTTTTATTCATTTATTGTTTATTTGTTTATTTTTTAAAAGTTTTGATCTCCTCTTGTGTTTAAATGACTGTAGCTACAATCTTCACAATCGGAGCCTTAAGCTCAATGGCTTACAGCGCCTAGTGTTCCCTGGCAGTCTCCATTCCAAGTATTAACTAAGCGCACAAGCTCGGGATTCCTAAGAGTGCTATGGCCATAAGCAATGACTGTTGGCTGTAGAAGACAATTTGTAATGACTGTTCTAAGAGCAACTCTTGCTGCTTGTGAACTAAAAAGCCTCACAACTCAAAATAAATGACTGGCTTTCCAGTGTTTTTTGTTTGTTTGTTTTTTTATTTGTTTGTTTATTTTTTATTCATTTATTGTTTATTTGTTTATTTCTTAAAAGTTTTGATCTCCTCTTGTGTTTAAATGACTGTAGCTACAATCTTCACAATCGGAGCCTTAAGCTAAAAAGCTTACAGCGCCTAGTGTTCCCTGGCAGTCTCAATTCCAAGTATTAACTAAGCGCACAAGCTCGGGATTCCTAAGAGTGCTACGGCCATAAGCAATGACTGTTGGCTGTAGAAGACTATTTGTAATGCCTGTTCTAAGAGTAACTCTTGTTACAGAGCTGCTTGTAAACTAAAAAGCCTCAAAACTCAAAATAAATGACTGGCTTTCCAGTGTTTTTTGTTTATTTGTTTTTTTACTTGTTTGTTTATTTTTAATTCATTTATTGTTTATTTGTTTATTTTTTAAAAGTTTTGATCTCCTCTTGTGTTTAAATGACTGTAGCTCCAATCTTCACAATCGGAGCCTTAAGCTCAATGGCTTACAGCGCCTAGTGTTCCCTGGCAGTCTCCATTCCAAGTATTAACTAAGCGCACAAGCTCGGGATTCCTAAGAGTGCTATGGCCATAAGCAATGACTGTTGGCTGTAGAAGACAATTTGTAATGACTGTTCTAAGAGCAACTCTTGCTGCTTGTGAACTAAAAAGCCTCACAACTCAAAATAAATGACTGGCTTTCCAGTGTTTTTTGTTTGTTTGTTTTTTTATTTGTTTGTTTATTTTTTATTCATTTATTGTTTATTTGTTTATTTCTTAAAAGTTTTGATCTCCTCTTGTGTTTAAATGACTGTAGCTACAATCTTCACAATCGGAGCCTTAAGCTAAAAAGCTTACAGCGCCTAGTGTTCCCTGGCAGTCTCAATTCCAAGTATTAACTAAGCGCACAAGCTCGGGATTCCTAAGAGTGCTACGGCCATAAGCAATGACTGTTGGCTGTAGAAGACTATTTGTAATGCCTGTTCTAAGAGTAACTCTTGTTACAGAGCTGCTTGTAAACTAAAAAGCCTCAACACTCAAAATAAATGACTGGCTTTCCAGTGTTTTTTGTTTATTTGTTTTTTATTTGTTTGTTTATTTTTAATTCATTTATTGTTTATTTGTTTATTTTTTAAAAGTTTTGATCTCCTCTTGTGTTTAAATGACTGTAGCTCCAATCTTCACAATCGGAGCCTTAAGCTCAATGGCTTACAGCGCCTAGTGTTCCCTGGCAGTCTCCATTCCAAGTATTAACTAAGCGCACAAGCTCGGGATTCCTAAGAGTGCTATGGCCATAAGCAATGACTGTTGGCTGTAGAAGACAATTTGTAATGACTGTTCTAAGAGCAACTCTTGCTGCTTGTGAACTAAAAAGCCTCACAACTCAAAATAAATGACTGGCTTTCCAGTGTTTTTTGTTTGTTTGTTTTTTTATTTGTTTGTTTATTTTTTATTCATTTATTGTTTATTTGTTTATTTCTTAAAAGTTTTGATCTCCTCTTGTGTTTAAATGACTGTAGCTACAATCTTCACAATCGGAGCCTTAAGCTAAAAAGCTTACAGCGCCTAGTGTTCCCTGGCAGTCTCAATTCCAAGTATTAACTAAGCGCACAAGCTCGGGATTCCTAAGAGTGCTACGGCCATAAGCAATGACTGTTGGCTGTAGAAGACTATTTGTAATGCCTGTTCTAAGAGTAACTCTTGTTACAGAGCTGCTTGTAAACTAAAAAGCCTCAAAACTCAAAATAAATGACTGGCTTTCCAGTGTTTTTTGTTTATTTGTTTTTTTACTTGTTTGTTTATTTTTAATTCATTTATTGTTTATTTGTTTATTTTTTAAAAGTTTTGATCTCCTCTTGTGTTTAAATGACTGTAGCTCCAATCTTCACAATCGGAGCCTTAAGCTCAATGGCTTACAGCGCCTAGTGTTCCCTGGCAGTCTCCATTCCAAGTATTAACTAAGCGCACAAGCTCGGGATTCCTAAGAGTGCTATGGCCATAAGCAATGACTGTTGGCTGTAGAAGACAATTTGTAATGACTGTTCTAAGAGCAACTCTTGCTGCTTGTGAACTAAAAAGCCTCACAACTCAAAATAAATGACTGGCTTTCCAGTGTTTTTTGTTTGTTTGTTTTTTTATTTGTTTGTTTATTTTTTATTCATTTATTGTTTATTTGTTTATTTCTTAAAAGTTTTGATCTCCTCTTGTGTTTAAATGACTGTAGCTACAATCTTCACAATCGGAGCCTTAAGCTAAAAAGCTTACAGCGCCTAGTGTTCCCTGGCAGTCTCAATTCCAAGTATTAACTAAGCGCACAAGCTCGGGATTCCTAAGAGTGCTACGGCCATAAGCAATGACTGTTGGCTGTAGAAGACTATTTGTAATGCCTGTTCTAAGAGTAACTCTTGTTACAGAGCTGCTTGTAAACTAAAAAGCCTCAACACTCAAAATAAATGACTGGCTTTCCAGTGTTTTTTGTTTATTTGTTTTTTATTTGTTTGTTTATTTTTAATTCATTTATTGTTTATTTGTTTATTTTTTAAAAGTTTTGATCTCCTCTTGTGTTTAAATGACTGTAGCTCCAATCTTCACAATCGGAGCCTTAAGCTCAATGGCTTACAGCGCCTAGTGTTCCCTGGCAGTCTCCATTCCAAGTATTAACTAAGCGCACAAGCTCGGGATTCCTAAGAGTGCTATGGCCATAAGCAATGACTGTTGGCTGTAGAAGACAATTTGTAATGACTGTTCTAAGAGCAACTCTTGCTGCTTGTGAACTAAAAAGCCTCACAACTCAAAATAAATGACTGGCTTTCCAGTGTTTTTTGTTTGTTTGTTTTTTTATTTGTTTGTTTATTTTTTATTCATTTATTGTTTATTTGTTTATTTCTTAAAAGTTTTGATCTCCTCTTGTGTTTAAATGACTGTAGCTACAATCTTCACAATCGGAGCCTTAAGCTAAAAAGCTTACAGCGCCTAGTGTTCCCTGGCAGTCTCAATTCCAAGTATTAACTAAGCGCACAAGCTCGGGATTCCTAAGAGTGCTACGGCCATAAGCAATGACTGTTGGCTGTAGAAGACTATTTGTAATGCCTGTTCTAAGAGTAACTCTTGTTACAGAGCTGCTTGTAAACTAAAAAGCCTCAACACTCAAAATAAATGACTGGCTTTCCAGTGTTTTTTGTTTATTTGTTTTTTATTTGTTTGTTTATTTTTAATTCATTTATTGTTTATTTGTTTATTTTTTTAAAGTTTTGATCTCCTCTTGTGTTTAAATGACTGTAGCTCCAATCTTCACAATCGGAGCCTTAAGCTCAATGGCTTACAGCGCCTAGTGTTCCCTGGCAGTCTCCATTCCAAGTATTAACTAAGCGCACAAGCTCGGGATTCCTAAGAGTGCTATGGCCATAAGCAATGACTGTTGGCTGTAGAAGACAATTTGTAATGACTGTTCTAAGAGCAACTCTTGCTGCTTGTGAACTAAAAAGCCTCACAACTCAAAATAAATGACTGGCTTTCCAGTGTTTTTTGTTTGTTTGTTTTTTTATTTGTTTGTTTATTTTTTATTCATTTATTGTTTATTTGTTTATTTCTTAAAAGTTTTGATCTCCTCTTGTGTTTAAATGACTGTAGCTACAATCTTCACAATCGGAGCCTTAAGCTAAAAAGCTTACAGCGCCTAGTGTTCCCTGGCAGTCTCAATTCCAAGTATTAACTAAGCGCACAAGCTCGTGATTCCTAAGAGTGCTACGGCCATAAGCAATGACTGTTGGCTGTAGAAGACTATTTGTAATGCCTGTTCTAAGAGTAACTCTTGTTACAGAGCTGCTTGTAAACTAAAAAGCCTCAAAACTCAAAATAAATGACTGGCTTTCCAGTGTTTTTTGTTTATTTGTTTTTTTATTTGTTTGTTTATTTTTTATTCATTTATTGTTTATTTGTTTATTTTTTTTAAGTTTTGATCTCCTCTTGTGTTTAAATGACTGTAGCTCCAATCTTCACAATCGGAGCCTTAAGCTCAATGGCTTACAGCGCCTAGTGTTCCCTGGCAGTCTCCATTCCAAGTATTAACTAAGCGCACAAGCTCGGGATTCCTAAGAGTGCTATGGCCATAAGCAATGACTGTTGGCTGTAGAAGACAATTTGTAATGACTGTTCTAAGAGCAACTCTTGCTGCTTGTGAACTAAAAAGCCTCACAACTCAAAATAAATGACTGGCTTTCCAGTGTTTTTTGTTTGTTTGTTTTTTTATTTGTTTGTTTATTTTTTATTCATTTATTGTTTATTTGTTTATTTCTTAAAAGTTTTGATCTCCTCTTGTGTTTAAATGACTGTAGCTACAATCTTCACAATCGGAGTCTTAAGCTCAATGGCTTACAGCGCCTAGTGTTCCCTGGCAGTCTCCATTCCAAGTATTAACTAAGCGCACAAGCTCGGGATTCCTAAGAGTGCTATGGCCATAAGCAATGACTGTTGGCTATAGAAGACAATTTGTAATGACTGTTCTAAGAGCAACTCTTGCTGCTTGTGAACTAAAAAGCCTCACAACTCAAAATAAATGACTGGCTTTCCAGTGTTTTTTGTTTGTTTGTTTTTTTATTTGTTTGTTTATTTTTATTCATTTATTGTTTATTTGTTTATTTTTTTTTAAGTTTTGATCTCCTCTTGTGTTTAAATGACTGTAGCTACAATCTTCACAATCGGAGCCTTAAGCTCAATGGCTTACAGCGCCTAGTGTTCCCTGGCAGTCTCCATTCCAAGTATTAACTAAGCGCACAAGCTCGGGATTCCTAAGAGTGCTATGGCCATAAGCAATGACTGTTGGCTGTAGAAGACAATTTGTAATGACTGTTCTAAGAGCAACTCTTGCTGCTTGTGAACTAAAAAGCCTCACAACTCAAAATAAATGACTGGCTTTCCAGTGTTTTTTGTTTGTTTGTTTTTTTATTTGTTTGTTTATTTTTATTCATTTATTGTTTATTTGTTTATTTTTTTTTAAGTTTTGATCTCCTCTTGTGTTTAAATGACTGTAGCTACAATCTTCACAATCGGAGCCTTAAGCTCAATGGCTTACAGCGCCTAGTGTTCCCTGGCAGTCTCCATTCCAAGTATTAACTAAGCGCACAAGCTCGGGATTCCTAAGAGTGCTATGGCCATAAGCAATGACTGTTGGCTGTAGAAGACAATTTGTAATGACTGTTCTAAGAGCAACTCTTGCTGCTTGTGAACTAAAAAGCCTCACAACTCAAAATAAATGACTGGCTTTCCAGTGTTTTTTGTTTGTTTGTTTTTTTATTTGTTTGTTTATTTTTTATTCATTTATTGTTTATTTGTTTATTTCTTAAAAGTTTTGATCTCCTCTTGTGTTTAAATGACTGTAGCTACAATCTTCACAATCGGAGCCTTAAGCTCAATGGCTTACAGCGCCTAGTGTTCCCTGGCAGTCTCCATTCCAAGTATTAACTAAGCGCACAAGCTCGGGATTCCTAAGAGTGCTATGGCCATAAGCAATGACTGTTGGCTGTAGAAGACTATTTGTAATGCCTGTTCTAAGAGTAACTCTTGTTACAGAGCTGCTTGTAAACTAAAAAGCCTCAACACTCAAAATAAATGACTGGCTTTCCAGTGTTTTTTGTTTATTTGTTTTTTTATTTGTTTGTTTATTTTTTATTCATTTATTGTTTATTTGTTTATTTTTTTAAAGTTTTGATCTCCTCTTGTGTTTAAATGACTGTAGCTCCAATCTTCACAATCGGAGCCTTAAGCTCAATGGCTTACAGCGCCTAGTGTTCCCTGGCAGTCTCCATTCCAAGTATTAACTAAGCGCACAAGCTCGGGATTCCTAAGAGTGCTATGGCCATAAGCAATGACTGTTGGCTGTAGAAGACAATTTGTAATGACTGTTCTAAGAGCAACTCTTGCTGCTTGTGAACTAAAAAGCCTCACAACTCAAAATAAATGACTGGCTTTCCAGTGTTTTTTGTTTGTTTGTTTTTTTATTTGTTTGTTTATTTTTTATTCATTTATTGTTTATTTGTTTATTTCTTAAAAGTTTTGATCTCCTCTTGTGTTTAAATGACTGTAGCTACAATCTTCACAATCGGAGCCTTAAGCTCAATGGCTTACAGCGCCTAGTGTTCCCTGGCAGTCTCCATTCCAAGTATTAACTAAGCGCACAAGCTCGGGATTCCTAAGAGTGCTATGGCCATAAGCAATGACTGTTGGCTGTAGAAGACTATTTGTAATGCCTGTTCTAAGAGTAACTCTTGTTACAGAGCTGCTTGTAAACTAAAAAGCCTCAAAACTCAAAATAAATGACTGGCTTTCCAGTGTTTTTTGTTTATTTGTTTTTTTATTTGTTTGTTTATTTTTTATTCATTTATTGTTTATTTGTTTATCTTTTAAAAGTTTTGATCTCCTCTTGTGTTTAAATGACTGTAGCCACAATCTTCACAATCGGAGCCTTAAGCTCAATGGCTTACAGCGCCTAGTGTTCCCTGGCAGTCTCCATTCCAAGTATTAACTAAGCGCACAAGCTCGGGATTCCTAAGAGTGCTATGGCCATAAGCAATGACTGTTGGCTGTAGAAGACAATTTGTAATGACTGTTCTAAGAGCAACTCTTGCTGCTTGTGAACTAAAAAGCCTCACAACTCAAAATAAATGACTGGCTTTCCAGTGTTTTTTGTTTGTTTGTTTTTTTATTTGTTTGTTTATTTTTTATTCATTTATTGTTTATTTGTTTATTTCTTAAAAGTTTTGATCTCCTCTTGTGTTTAAATGACTGTAGCTACAATCTTCACAATCGGAGCCTTAAGCTAAAAAGCTTACAGCGCCTAGTGTTCCCTGGCAGTCTCAATTCCAAGTATTAACTAAGCGCACAAGCTCGGGATTCCTAAGAGTGCTACGGCCATAAGCAATGACTGTTGGCTGTAGAAGACTATTTGTAATGCCTGTTCTAGGAGTAACTCTTGTTACAGAGCTGCTTGTAAACTAAAAAGCCTCAAAACTCAAAATAAATGACTGGCTTTCCAGTGTTTTTTGTTTATTTGTTTTTTTATTTGTTTGTTTATTTTTATTCATTTATTGTTTATTTGTTTTTTTTTTTTTAAGTTTTGATCTCCTCTTGTGTTTAAATGACTGTAGCTACAATCTTCACAATCGGAGCCTTAAGCTCAATGGCTTACAGCGCCTAGTGTTCCCTGGCAGTCTCCATTCCAAGTATTAACTAAGCGCACAAGCTCGGGATTCCTAAGAGTGCTATGGCCATAAGCAATGACTGTTGGCTGTAGAAGACAATTTGTAATGACTGTTCTAAGAGCAACTCTTGCTGCTTGTGAACTAAAAAGCCTCACAACTCAAAATAAATGACTGGCTTTCCAGTGTTTTTTGTTTGTTTGTTTTTTTATTTGTTTGTTTATTTTTTATTCATTTATTGTTTATTTGTTTATTTCTTAAAAGTTTTGATCTCCTCTTGTGTTTAAATGACTGTAGCTACAATCTTCACAATCGGAGCCTTAAGCTCAATGGCTTACAGCGCCTAGTGTTCCCTGGCAGTCTCCATTCCAAGTATTAACTAAGCGCACAAGCTCGGGATTCCTAAGAGTGCTATGGCCATAAGCAATGACTGTTGGCTGTAGAAGACTATTTGTAATGCCTGTTCTAAGAGTAACTCTTGTTACAGAGCTGCTTGTAAACTAAAAAGCCTCAAAACTCAAAATAAATGACTGGCTTTCCAGTGTTTTTTGTTTATTTGTTTTTTTATTTGTTTGTTTATTTTTTATTCATTTATTGTTTATTTGTTTATTTTTTAAAAGTTTTGATCTCCTCTTGTGTTTAAATGACTGTAGCTACAATCTTCACAATCGGAGCCTTAAGCTCAATGGCTTACAGCGCCTAGTGTTCCCTGGCAGTCTCCATTCCAAGTATTAACTAAGCGCACAAGCTCGGGATTCCTAAGAGTGCTATGGCCATAAGCAATGACTGTTGGCTGTAGAAGACAATTTGTAATGACTGTTCTAAGAGCAACTCTTGCTGCTTGTGAACTAAAAAGCCTCACAACTCAAAATAAATGACTGGCTTTCCAGTGTTTTTTGTTTGTTTGTTTTTTTATTTGTTTGTTTATTTTTTATTCATTTATTGTTTATTTGTTTATTTCTTAAAAGTTTTGATCTCCTCTTGTGTTTAAATGACTGTAGCTACAATCTTCACAATCGGAGCCTTAAGCTAAAAAGCTTACAGCGCCTAGTGTTCCCTGGCAGTCTCAATTCCAAGTATTAACTAAGCGCACAAGCTCGGGATTCCTAAGAGTGCTACGGCCATAAGCAATGACTGTTGGCTGTAGAAGACTATTTGTAATGCCTGTTCTAAGAGTAACTCTTGTTACAGAGCTGCTTGTAAACTAAAAAGCCTCAAAACTCAAAATAAATGACTGGCTTTCCAGTGTTTTTTGTTTATTTGTTTTTTTATTTGTTTGTTTATTTTTATTCATTTATTGTTTATTTGTTTATTTTTTTTTAAGTTTTGATCTCCTCTTGTGTTTAAATGACTGTAGCTACAATCTTCACAATCGGAGCCTTAAGCTCAATGGCTTACAGCGCCTAGTGTTCCCTGGCAGTCTCCATTCCAAGTATTAACTAAGCGCACAAGCTCGGGATTCCTAAGAGTGCTACGGCCATAAGCAATGACTGTTGGCTGTAGAAGACTATTTGTAATGCCTGTTCTAAGAGTAACTCTTGTTACAGAGCTGCTTGTAAACTAAAAAGCCTCAAAACTCAAAATAAATGACTGGCTTTCCAGTGTTTTTTGTTTATTTGTTTTTTTACTTGTTTGTTTATTTTTAATTCATTTATTGTTTATTTGTTTATTTTTTAAAAGTTTTGATCTCCTCTTGTGTTTAAATGACTGTAGCTCCAATCTTCACAATCGGAGCCTTAAGCTCAATGGCTTACAGCGCCTAGTGTTCCCTGGCAGTCTCCATTCCAAGTATTAACTAAGCGCACAAGCTCGGGATTCCTAAGAGTGCTATGGCCATAAGCAATGACTGTTGGCTGTAGAAGACAATTTGTAATGACTGTTCTAAGAGCAACTCTTGCTGCTTGTGAACTAAAAAGCCTCACAACTCAAAATAAATGACTGGCTTTCCAGTGTTTTTTGTTTGTTTGTTTTTTTATTTGTTTGTTTATTTTTTATTCATTTATTGTTTATTTGTTTATTTCTTAAAAGTTTTGATCTCCTCTTGTGTTTAAATGACTGTAGCTACAATCTTCACAATCGGAGCCTTAAGCTAAAAAGCTTACAGCGCCTAGTGTTCCCTGGCAGTCTCAATTCCAAGTATTAACTAAGCGCACAAGCTCGGGATTCCTAAGAGTGCTACGGCCATAAGCAATGACTGTTGGCTGTAGAAGACTATTTGTAATGCCTGTTCTAAGAGTAACTCTTGTTACAGAGCTGCTTGTAAACTAAAAAGCCTCAAAACTCAAAATAAATGACTGGCTTTCCAGTGTTTTTTGTTTATTTGTTTTTTTACTTGTTTGTTTATTTTTAATTCATTTATTGTTTATTTGTTTATTTTTTAAAAGTTTTGATCTCCTCTTGTGTTTAAATGACTGTAGCTCCAATCTTCACAATCGGAGCCTTAAGCTCAATGGCTTACAGCGCCTAGTGTTCCCTGGCAGTCTCCATTCCAAGTATTAACTAAGCGCACAAGCTCGGGATTCCTAAGAGTGCTATGGCCATAAGCAATGACTGTTGGCTGTAGAAGACAATTTGTAATGACTGTTCTAAGAGCAACTCTTGCTGCTTGTGAACTAAAAAGCCTCACAACTCAAAATAAATGACTGGCTTTCCAGTGTTTTTTGTTTGTTTGTTTTTTTATTTGTTTGTTTATTTTTTATTCATTTATTGTTTATTTGTTTATTTCTTAAAAGTTTTGATCTCCTCTTGTGTTTAAATGACTGTAGCTACAATCTTCACAATCGGAGCCTTAAGCTAAAAAGCTTACAGCGCCTAGTGTTCCCTGGCAGTCTCAATTCCAAGTATTAACTAAGCGCACAAGCTCGGGATTCCTAAGAGTGCTACGGCCATAAGCAATGACTGTTGGCTGTAGAAGACTATTTGTAATGCCTGTTCTAAGAGTAACTCTTGTTACAGAGCTGCTTGTAAACTAAAAAGCCTCAACACTCAAAATAAATGACTGGCTTTCCAGTGTTTTTTGTTTATTTGTTTTTTATTTGTTTGTTTATTTTTAATTCATTTATTGTTTATTTGTTTATTTTTTAAAAGTTTTGATCTCCTCTTGTGTTTAAATGACTGTAGCTCCAATCTTCACAATCGGAGCCTTAAGCTCAATGGCTTACAGCGCCTAGTGTTCCCTGGCAGTCTCCATTCCAAGTATTAACTAAGCGCACAAGCTCGGGATTCCTAAGAGTGCTATGGCCATAAGCAATGACTGTTGGCTGTAGAAGACAATTTGTAATGACTGTTCTAAGAGCAACTCTTGCTGCTTGTGAACTAAAAAGCCTCACAACTCAAAATAAATGACTGGCTTTCCAGTGTTTTTTGTTTGTTTGTTTTTTTATTTGTTTGTTTATTTTTTATTCATTTATTGTTTATTTGTTTATTTCTTAAAAGTTTTGATCTCCTCTTGTGTTTAAATGACTGTAGCTACAATCTTCACAATCGGAGCCTTAAGCTAAAAAGCTTACAGCGCCTAGTGTTCCCTGGCAGTCTCAATTCCAAGTATTAACTAAGCGCACAAGCTCGGGATTCCTAAGAGTGCTACGGCCATAAGCAATGACTGTTGGCTGTAGAAGACTATTTGTAATGCCTGTTCTAAGAGTAACTCTTGTTACAGAGCTGCTTGTAAACTAAAAAGCCTCAACACTCAAAATAAATGACTGGCTTTCCAGTGTTTTTTGTTTATTTGTTTTTTATTTGTTTGTTTATTTTTAATTCATTTATTGTTTATTTGTTTATTTTTTTAAAGTTTTGATCTCCTCTTGTGTTTAAATGACTGTAGCTCCAATCTTCACAATCGGAGCCTTAAGCTCAATGGCTTACAGCGCCTAGTGTTCCCTGGCAGTCTCCATTCCAAGTATTAACTAAGCGCACAAGCTCGGGATTCCTAAGAGTGCTATGGCCATAAGCAATGACTGTTGGCTGTAGAAGACAATTTGTAATGACTGTTCTAAGAGCAACTCTTGCTGCTTGTGAACTAAAAAGCCTCACAACTCAAAATAAATGACTGGCTTTCCAGTGTTTTTTGTTTGTTTGTTTTTTTATTTGTTTGTTTATTTTTTATTCATTTATTGTTTATTTGTTTATTTCTTAAAAGTTTTGATCTCCTCTTGTGTTTAAATGACTGTAGCTACAATCTTCACAATCGGAGCCTTAAGCTAAAAAGCTTACAGCGCCTAGTGTTCCCTGGCAGTCTCAATTCCAAGTATTAACTAAGCGCACAAGCTCGTGATTCCTAAGAGTGCTACGGCCATAAGCAATGACTGTTGGCTGTAGAAGACTATTTGTAATGCCTGTTCTAAGAGTAACTCTTGTTACAGAGCTGCTTGTAAACTAAAAAGCCTCAAAACTCAAAATAAATGACTGGCTTTCCAGTGTTTTTTGTTTATTTGTTTTTTTATTTGTTTGTTTATTTTTTATTCATTTATTGTTTATTTGTTTATTTTTTTTAAGTTTTGATCTCCTCTTGTGTTTAAATGACTGTAGCTCCAATCTTCACAATCGGAGCCTTAAGCTCAATGGCTTACAGCGCCTAGTGTTCCCTGGCAGTCTCCATTCCAAGTATTAACTAAGCGCACAAGCTCGGGATTCCTAAGAGTGCTATGGCCATAAGCAATGACTGTTGGCTGTAGAAGACAATTTGTAATGACTGTTCTAAGAGCAACTCTTGCTGCTTGTGAACTAAAAAGCCTCACAACTCAAAATAAATGACTGGCTTTCCAGTGTTTTTTGTTTGTTTGTTTTTTTATTTGTTTGTTTATTTTTTATTCATTTATTGTTTATTTGTTTATTTCTTAAAAGTTTTGATCTCCTCTTGTGTTTAAATGACTGTAGCTACAATCTTCACAATCGGAGTCTTAAGCTCAATGGCTTACAGCGCCTAGTGTTCCCTGGCAGTCTCCATTCCAAGTATTAACTAAGCGCACAAGCTCGGGATTCCTAAGAGTGCTATGGCCATAAGCAATGACTGTTGGCTATAGAAGACAATTTGTAATGACTGTTCTAAGAGCAACTCTTGCTGCTTGTGAACTAAAAAGCCTCACAACTCAAAATAAATGACTGGCTTTCCAGTGTTTTTTGTTTGTTTGTTTTTTTATTTGTTTGTTTATTTTTATTCATTTATTGTTTATTTGTTTATTTTTTTTTAAGTTTTGATCTCCTCTTGTGTTTAAATGACTGTAGCTACAATCTTCACAATCGGAGCCTTAAGCTCAATGGCTTACAGCGCCTAGTGTTCCCTGGCAGTCTCCATTCCAAGTATTAACTAAGCGCACAAGCTCGGGATTCCTAAGAGTGCTATGGCCATAAGCAATGACTGTTGGCTGTAGAAGACAATTTGTAATGACTGTTCTAAGAGCAACTCTTGCTGCTTGTGAACTAAAAAGCCTCACAACTCAAAATAAATGACTGGCTTTCCAGTGTTTTTTGTTTGTTTGTTTTTTTATTTGTTTGTTTATTTTTATTCATTTATTGTTTATTTGTTTATTTTTTTTTAAGTTTTGATCTCCTCTTGTGTTTAAATGACTGTAGCTACAATCTTCACAATCGGAGCCTTAAGCTCAATGGCTTACAGCGCCTAGTGTTCCCTGGCAGTCTCCATTCCAAGTATTAACTAAGCGCACAAGCTCGGGATTCCTAAGAGTGCTATGGCCATAAGCAATGACTGTTGGCTGTAGAAGACAATTTGTAATGACTGTTCTAAGAGCAACTCTTGCTGCTTGTGAACTAAAAAGCCTCACAACTCAAAATAAATGACTGGCTTTCCAGTGTTTTTTGTTTGTTTGTTTTTTTATTTGTTTGTTTATTTTTTATTCATTTATTGTTTATTTGTTTATTTCTTAAAAGTTTTGATCTCCTCTTGTGTTTAAATGACTGTAGCTACAATCTTCACAATCGGAGCCTTAAGCTCAATGGCTTACAGCGCCTAGTGTTCCCTGGCAGTCTCCATTCCAAGTATTAACTAAGCGCACAAGCTCGGGATTCCTAAGAGTGCTATGGCCATAAGCAATGACTGTTGGCTGTAGAAGACTATTTGTAATGCCTGTTCTAAGAGTAACTCTTGTTACAGAGCTGCTTGTAAACTAAAAAGCCTCAACACTCAAAATAAATGACTGGCTTTCCAGTGTTTTTTGTTTATTTGTTTTTTTATTTGTTTGTTTATTTTTTATTCATTTATTGTTTATTTGTTTATTTTTTTAAAGTTTTGATCTCCTCTTGTGTTTAAATGACTGTAGCTCCAATCTTCACAATCGGAGCCTTAAGCTCAATGGCTTACAGCGCCTAGTGTTCCCTGGCAGTCTCCATTCCAAGTATTAACTAAGCGCACAAGCTCGGGATTCCTAAGAGTGCTATGGCCATAAGCAATGACTGTTGGCTGTAGAAGACAATTTGTAATGACTGTTCTAAGAGCAACTCTTGCTGCTTGTGAACTAAAAAGCCTCACAACTCAAAATAAATGACTGGCTTTCCAGTGTTTTTTGTTTGTTTGTTTTTTTATTTGTTTGTTTATTTTTATTCATTTATTGTTTATTTGTTTATTTCTTAAAAGTTTTGATCTCCTCTTGTGTTTAAATGACTGTAGCTACAATCTTCACAATCGGAGCCTTAAGCTCAATGGCTTACAGCGCCTAGTGTTCCCTGGCAGTCTCCATTCCAAGTATTAACTAAGCGCACAAGCTCGGGATTCCTAAGAGTGCTATGGCCATAAGCAATGACTGTTGGCTGTAGAAGACTATTTGTAATGCCTGTTCTAAGAGTAACTCTTGTTACAGAGCTGCTTGTAAACTAAAAAGCCTCAAAACTCAAAATAAATGACTGGCTTTCCAGTGTTTTTTGTTTATTTGTTTTTTTATTTGTTTGTTTATTTTTTATTCATTTATTGTTTATTTGTTTATTTTTTAAAAGTTTTGATCTCCTCTTGTGTTTAAATGACTGTAGCCACAATCTTCACAATCGGAGCCTTAAGCTCAATGGCTTACAGCGCCTAGTGTTCCCTGGCAGTCTCCATTCCAAGTATTAACTAAGCGCACAAGCTCGGGATTCCTAAGAGTGCTATGGCCATAAGCAATGACTGTTGGCTGTAGAAGACAATTTGTAATGACTGTTCTAAGAGCAACTCTTGCTGCTTGTGAACTAAAAAGCCTCACAACTCAAAATAAATGACTGGCTTTCCAGTGTTTTTTGTTTGTTTGTTTTTTTATTTGTTTGTTTATTTTTTATTCATTTATTGTTTATTTGTTTATTTCTTAAAAGTTTTGATCTCCTCTTGTGTTTAAATGACTGTAGCTACAATCTTCACAATCGGAGCCTTAAGCTAAAAAGCTTACAGCGCCTAGTGTTCCCTGGCAGTCTCAATTCCAAGTATTAACTAAGCGCACAAGCTCGGGATTCCTAAGAGTGCTACGGCCATAAGCAATGACTGTTGGCTGTAGAAGACTATTTGTAATGCCTGTTCTAAGAGTAACTCTTGTTACAGAGCTGCTTGTAAACTAAAAAGCCTCAAAACTCAAAATAAATGACTGGCTTTCCAGTGTTTTTTGTTTATTTGTTTTTTTATTTGTTTGTTTATTTTTATTCATTTATTGTTTATTTGTTTTTTTTTTTTTAAGTTTTGATCTCCTCTTGTGTTTAAATGACTGTAGCTACAATCTTCACAATCGGAGCCTTAAGCTCAATGGCTTACAGCGCCTAGTGTTCCCTGGCAGTCTCCATTCCAAGTATTAACTAAGCGCACAAGCTCGGGATTCCTAAGAGTGCTATGGCCATAAGCAATGACTGTTGGCTGTAGAAGACAATTTGTAATGACTGTTCTAAGAGCAACTCTTGCTGCTTGTGAACTAAAAAGCCTCACAACTCAAAATAAATGACTGGCTTTCCAGTGTTTTTTGTTTGTTTGTTTTTTTATTTGTTTGTTTATTTTTTATTCATTTATTGTTTATTTGTTTATTTCTTAAAAGTTTTGATCTCCTCTTGTGTTTAAATGACTGTAGCTACAATCTTCACAATCGGAGCCTTAAGCTCAATGGCTTACAGCGCCTAGTGTTCCCTGGCAGTCTCCATTCCAAGTATTAACTAAGCGCACAAGCTCGGGATTCCTAAGAGTGCTATGGCCATAAGCAATGACTGTTGGCTGTAGAAGACTATTTGTAATGCCTGTTCTAAGAGTAACTCTTGTTACAGAGCTGCTTGTAAACTAAAAAGCCTCAAAACTCAAAATAAATGACTGGCTTTCCAGTGTTTTTTGTTTATTTGTTTTTTTATTTGTTTGTTTATTTTTTATTCATTTATTGTTTATTTGTTTATTTTTTAAAAGTTTTGATCTCCTCTTGTGTTTAAATGACTGTAGCTACAATCTTCACAATCGGAGCCTTAAGCTCAATGGCTTACAGCGCCTAGTGTTCCCTGGCAGTCTCCATTCCAAGTATTAACTAAGCGCACAAGCTCGGGATTCCTAAGAGTGCTATGGCCATAAGCAATGACTGTTGGCTGTAGAAGACAATTTGTAATGACTGTTCTAAGAGCAACTCTTGCTGCTTGTGAACTAAAAAGCCTCACAACTCAAAATAAATGACTGGCTTTCCAGTGTTTTTTGTTTGTTTGTTTTTTTATTTGTTTGTTTATTTTTTATTCATTTATTGTTTATTTGTTTATTTCTTAAAAGTTTTGATCTCCTCTTGTGTTTAAATGACTGTAGCTACAATCTTCACAATCGGAGCCTTAAGCTAAAAAGCTTACAGCGCCTAGTGTTCCCTGGCAGTCTCAATTCCAAGTATTAACTAAGCGCACAAGCTCGGGATTCCTAAGAGTGCTACGGCCATAAGCAATGACTGTTGGCTGTAGAAGACTATTTGTAATGCCTGTTCTAAGAGTAACTCTTGTTACAGAGCTGCTTGTAAACTAAAAAGCCTCAAAACTCAAAATAAATGACTGGCTTTCCAGTGTTTTTTGTTTATTTGTTTTTTTACTTGTTTGTTTATTTTTAATTCATTTATTGTTTATTTGTTTATTTTTTAAAAGTTTTGATCTCCTCTTGTGTTTAAATGACTGTAGCTCCAATCTTCACAATCGGAGCCTTAAGCTCAATGGCTTACAGCGCCTAGTGTTCCCTGGCAGTCTCCATTCCAAGTATTAACTAAGCGCACAAGCTCGGGATTCCTAAGAGTGCTATGGCCATAAGCAATGACTGTTGGCTGTAGAAGACAATTTGTAATGACTGTTCTAAGAGCAACTCTTGCTGCTTGTGAACTAAAAAGCCTCACAACTCAAAATAAATGACTGGCTTTCCAGTGTTTTTTGTTTGTTTGTTTTTTTATTTGTTTGTTTATTTTTTATTCATTTATTGTTTATTTGTTTATTTCTTAAAAGTTTTGATCTCCTCTTGTGTTTAAATGACTGTAGCTACAATCTTCACAATCGGAGCCTTAAGCTAAAAAGCTTACAGCGCCTAGTGTTCCCTGGCAGTCTCAATTCCAAGTATTAACTAAGCGCACAAGCTCGGGATTCCTAAGAGTGCTACGGCCATAAGCAATGACTGTTGGCTGTAGAAGACTATTTGTAATGCCTGTTCTAAGAGTAACTCTTGTTACAGAGCTGCTTGTAAACTAAAAAGCCTCAAAACTCAAAATAAATGACTGGCTTTCCAGTGTTTTTTGTTTATTTGTTTTTTTACTTGTTTGTTTATTTTTAATTCATTTATTGTTTATTTGTTTATTTTTTAAAAGTTTTGATCTCCTCTTGTGTTTAAATGACTGTAGCTCCAATCTTCACAATCGGAGCCTTAAGCTCAATGGCTTACAGCGCCTAGTGTTCCCTGGCAGTCTCCATTCCAAGTATTAACTAAGCGCACAAGCTCGGGATTCCTAAGAGTGCTATGGCCATAAGCAATGACTGTTGGCTGTAGAAGACAATTTGTAATGACTGTTCTAAGAGCAACTCTTGCTGCTTGTGAACTAAAAAGCCTCACAACTCAAAATAAATGACTGGCTTTCCAGTGTTTTTTGTTTGTTTGTTTTTTTATTTGTTTGTTTATTTTTTATTCATTTATTGTTTATTTGTTTATTTCTTAAAAGTTTTGATCTCCTCTTGTGTTTAAATGACTGTAGCTACAATCTTCACAATCGGAGCCTTAAGCTAAAAAGCTTACAGCGCCTAGTGTTCCCTGGCAGTCTCAATTCCAAGTATTAACTAAGCGCACAAGCTCGGGATTCCTAAGAGTGCTACGGCCATAAGCAATGACTGTTGGCTGTAGAAGACTATTTGTAATGCCTGTTCTAAGAGTAACTCTTGTTACAGAGCTGCTTGTAAACTAAAAAGCCTCAACACTCAAAATAAATGACTGGCTTTCCAGTGTTTTTTGTTTATTTGTTTTTTATTTGTTTGTTTATTTTTAATTCATTTATTGTTTATTTGTTTATTTTTTTAAAGTTTTGATCTCCTCTTGTGTTTAAATGACTGTAGCTCCAATCTTCACAATCGGAGCCTTAAGCTCAATGGCTTACAGCGCCTAGTGTTCCCTGGCAGTCTCCATTCCAAGTATTAACTAAGCGCACAAGCTCGGGATTCCTAAGAGTGCTATGGCCATAAGCAATGACTGTTGGCTGTAGAAGACAATTTGTAATGACTGTTCTAAGAGCAACTCTTGCTGCTTGTGAACTAAAAAGCCTCACAACTCAAAATAAATGACTGGCTTTCCAGTGTTTTTTGTTTGTTTGTTTTTTTATTTGTTTGTTTATTTTTTATTCATTTATTGTTTATTTGTTTATTTCTTAAAAGTTTTGATCTCCTCTTGTGTTTAAATGACTGTAGCTACAATCTTCACAATCGGAGCCTTAAGCTCAATGGCTTACAGCGCCTAGTGTTCCCTGGCAGTCTCCATTCCAAGTATTAACTAAGCGCACAAGCTCGGGATTCCTAAGAGTGCTATGGCCATAAGCAATGACTGTTGGCTGTAGAAGACTATTTGTAATGCCTGTTCTAAGAGTAACTCTTGTTACAGAGCTGCTTGTAAACTAAAAAGCCTCAAAACTCAAAATAAATGACTGGCTTTCCAGTGTTTTTTGTTTATTTGTTTTTTTATTTGTTTGTTTATTTTTTATTCATTTATTGTTTATTTGTTTATTTTTTAAAAGTTTTGATCTCCTCTTGTGTTTAAATGACTGTAGCTACAATCTTCACAATCGGAGCCTTAAGCTCAATGGCTTACAGCGCCTAGTGTTCCCTGGCAGTCTCCATTCCAAGTATTAACTAAGCGCACAAGCTCGGGATTCCTAAGAGTGCTATGGCCATAAGCAATGACTGTTGGCTGTAGAGGACAATTTGTAATGACTGTTCTAAGAGCAACTCTTGCTGCTTGTGAACTAAAAAGCCTCACAACTCAAAATAAATGACTGGCTTTCCAGTGTATTTGTTTGTTTGTTTTTTTATTTGTTTGTTTATTTTTTATTCATTTATTGTTTATTTGTTTATTTCTTAAAAGTTTTGATCTCCTCTTGTGTTTAAATGACTGTAGCTACAATCTTCACAATCAGAGCCTTAAGCTAAAAAGCTTACAGCGCCTAGTGTTCCCTGGCAGTCTCAATTCCAAGTATTAACTAAGCGCACAAGCTCGGGATTCTTAAGAGTGCTACGGCCATAAGCAATGACTGTTGGCTGTAAAAGACTATTTGTAATGCCTGTTCTAAGAGTAACTCTTGTTACAGAGCTGCTTGTAAACTAAAAAGCCTCAAAACTCAAAATAAATGACTGGCTTTCCAGTGTTTTTTGTTTATTTGTTTTTTTATTTGTTTGTTTATTTTTTATTCATTTATTGTTCATTTGTTTATTTTTTAAAAGTTTTGATCTCCTCTTGTGTTTAAATGACTGTAGCTCCAATCTTCACAATCGGAGCCTTAAGCTCAATGGCTTACAGCGCCTAGTGTTCCCTGGCAGTCTCCATTCCAAGTATTAACTAAGCGCACAAGCTCGGGATTCCTAAGAGTGCTATGGCCATAAGCAATGACTGTTGGCTGTAGAAGACAATTTGTAATGACTGTTCTAAGAGCAACTCTTGCTGCTTGTGAACTAAAAAGCCTCACAACTCAAAATAAATGACTGGCTTTCCAGTGTTTTTTGTTTGTTTGTTTTTTTATTTGTTTGTTTATTTTTTATTCATTTATTGTTTATTTGTTTATTTCTTAAAAGTTTTGATCTCCTCTTGTGTTTAAATGACTGT
This sequence comes from Hoplias malabaricus, assembly GCF_029633855.1. Taxonomy (NCBI): domain Eukaryota; kingdom Metazoa; phylum Chordata; class Actinopteri; order Characiformes; family Erythrinidae; genus Hoplias; species Hoplias malabaricus. The sequence goes on along the minus strand of NC_089802.1, from coordinate 24,215,302 downwards.
AGCTACAATCTTCACAATCGGAGCCTTAAGCTAAAAAGCTTACAGCGCCTAGTGTTCCCTGGCAGTCTCAATTCCAAGTGTTAACTAAGCGCACAAGCTCGGGATTCCTAAGAGTGCTACGGCCATAAGCAATGACTGTTGGCTGTAGAAGACTATTTGTAATGCCTGTTCTAAGAGTAACTCTTGTTACAGAGCTGCTTGTAAACTAAAAAGCCTCAAAACTCAAAATAAATGACTGGCTTTCCAGTGTTTTTTGTTTATTTGTTTTTTTATTTGTTTGTTTATTTTTTATTCATTTATTGTTTATTTGTTTATTTTTTAAAAGTTTTGATCTCCTCTTGTGTTTAAATGACTGTAGCTACAATCTTCACAATCGGAGCCTTAAGCTCAATGGCTTACAGCGCCTAGTGTTCCCTGGCAGTCTCCATTCCAAGTATTAACTAAGCGCACAAGCTCGGGATTCCTAAGAGTGCTATGGCCATAAGCAATGACTGTTGGCTGTAGAAGACAATTTGTAATGACTGTTCTAAGAGCAACTCTTGCTGCTTGTGAACTAAAAAGCCTCACAACTCAAAATAAATGACTGGCTTTCCAGTGTTTTTTGTTTGTTTGTTTTTTTATTTGTTTGTTTATTTTTTATTCATTTATTGTTTATTTGTTTATTTCTTAAAAGTTTTGATCTCCTCTTGTGTTTAAATGACTGTAGCTACAATCTTCACAATCGGAGCCTTAAGCTCAATGGCTTACAGCGCCTAGTGTTCCCTGGCAGTCTCCATTCCAAGTATTAACTAAGCGCACAAGCTCGGGATTCCTAAGAGTGCTATGGCCATAAGCAATGACTGTTGGCTGTAGAAGACTATTTGTAATGCCTGTTCTAAGAGTAACTCTTGTTACAGAGCTGCTTGTAAACTAAAAAGCCTCAAAACTCAAAATAAATGACTGGCTTTCCAGTGTTTTTTGTTTATTTGTTTTTTTACTTGTTTGTTTATTTTTAATTCATTTATTGTTTATTTGTTTATTTTTTAAAAGTTTTGATCTCCTCTTGTGTTTAAATGACTGTAGCTACAATCTTCACAATCGGAGCCTTAAGCTCAATGGCTTACAGCGCCTAGTGTTCCCTGGCAGTCTCCATTCCAAGTATTAACTAAGCGCACAAGCTCGGGATTCCTAAGAGTGCTATGGCCATAAGCAATGACTGTTGGCTGTAGAAGACAATTTGTAATGACTGTTCTAAGAGCAACTCTTGCTGCTTGTGAACTAAAAAGCCTCACAACTCAAAATAAATGACTGGCTTTCCAGTGTTTTTTGTTTGTTTGTTTTTTTATTTGTTTGTTTATTTTTTATTCATTTATTGTTTATTTGTTTATTTCTTAAAAGTTTTGATCTCCTCTTGTGTTTAAATGACTGTAGCTACAATCTTCACAATCGGAGCCTTAAGCTAAAAAGCTTACAGCGCCTAGTGTTCCCTGGCAGTCTCAATTCCAAGTGTTAACTAAGCGCACAAGCTCGGGATTCCTAAGAGTGCTACGGCCATAAGCAATGACTGTTGGCTGTAGAAGACTATTTGTAATGCCTGTTCTAAGAGTAACTCTTGTTACAGAGCTGCTTGTAAACTAAAAAGCCTCAAAACTCAAAATAAATGACTGGCTTTCCAGTGTTTTTTGTTTATTTGTTTTTTTATTTGTTTGTTTATTTTTTATTCATTTATTGTTTATTTGTTTATTTTTTAAAAGTTTTGATCTCCTCTTGTGTTTAAATGACTGTAGCTACAATCTTCACAATCGGAGCCTTAAGCTCAATGGCTTACAGCGCCTAGTGTTCCCTGGCAGTCTCCATTCCAAGTATTAACTAAGCGCACAAGCTCGGGATTCCTAAGAGTGCTATGGCCATAAGCAATGACTGTTGGCTGTAGAAGACAATTTGTAATGACTGTTCTAAGAGCAACTCTTGCTGCTTGTGAACTAAAAAGCCTCACAACTCAAAATAAATGACTGGCTTTCCAGTGTTTTTTGTTTGTTTGTTTTTTTATTTGTTTGTTTATTTTTTATTCATTTATTGTTTATTTGTTTATTTCTTAAAAGTTTTGATCTCCTCTTGTGTTTAAATGACTGTAGCTACAATCTTCACAATCGGAGCCTTAAGCTCAATGGCTTACAGCGCCTAGTGTTCCCTGGCAGTCTCCATTCCAAGTATTAACTAAGCGCACAAGCTCGGGATTCCTAAGAGTGCTATGGCCATAAGCAATGACTGTTGGCTGTAGAAGACTATTTGTAATGCCTGTTCTAAGAGTAACTCTTGTTACAGAGCTGCTTGTAAACTAAAAAGCCTCAAAACTCAAAATAAATGACTGGCTTTCCAGTGTTTTTTGTTTGTTTGTTTTTTTATTTGTTTGTTTATTTTTTATTCATTTATTGTTTATTTGTTTATTTCTTAAAAGTTTTGATCTCCTCTTGTGTTTAAATGACTGTAGCTACAATCTTCACAATCGGAGCCTTAAGCTCAATGGCTTACAGCGCCTAGTGTTCCCTGGCAGTCTCCATTCCAAGTATTAACTAAGCGCACAAGCTCGGGATTCCTAAGAGTGCTATGGCCATAAGCAATGACTGTTGGCTGTAGAAGACTATTTGTAATGCCTGTTCTAAGAGTAACTCTTGTTACAGAGCTGCTTGTAAACTAAAAAGCCTCAAAACTCAAAATAAATGACTGGCTTTCCAGTGTTTTTTGTTTATTTGTTTTTTTATTTGTTTGTTCATTTTTTATTCATTTATTGTTTATTTGTTTATTTTTTAAAAGTTTTGATCTCCTCTTGTGTTTAAATGACTGTAGCTACAATCTTCACAATCGGAGCCTTAAGCTCAATGGCTTACAGCGCCTAGTGTTCCCTGGCAGTCTCCATTCCAAGTATTAACTAAGCGCACAAGCTCGGGATTCCTAAGAGTGCTATGGCCATAAGCAATGACTGTTGGCTGTAGAAGACAATTTGTAATGACTGTTCTAAGAGCAACTCTTGCTGCTTGTGAACTAAAAAGCCTCACAACTCAAAATAAATGACTGGCTTTCCAGTGTTTTTTGTTTGTTTGTTTTTTTATTTGTTTGTTTATTTTTTATTCATTTATTGTTTATTTGTTTATTTCTTAAAAGTTTTGATCTCCTCTTGTGTTTAAATGACTGTAGCTACAATCTTCACAATCGGAGCCTTAAGCTCAATGGCTTACAGCGCCTAGTGTTCCCTGGCAGTCTCCATTCCAAGTATTAACTAAGCGCACAAGCTCGGGATTCCTAAGAGTGCTATGGCCATAAGCAATGACTGTTGGCTGTAGAAGACAATTTGTAATGACTGTTCTAAGAGCAACTCTTGCTGCTTGTGAACTAAAAAGCCTCACAACTCAAAATAAATGACTGGCTTTCCAGTGTTTTTTGTTTGTTTGTTTTTTTATTTGTTTGTTTATTTTTTATTCATTTATTGTTTATTTGTTTATTTTTTAAAAGTTTTGATCTCCTCTTGTGTTTAAATGACTGTAGCTACAATCTTCACAATCGGAGCCTTAAGCTCAATGGCTTACAGCGCCTAGTGTTCCCTGGCAGTCTCCATTCCAAGTATTAACTAAGCGCACAAGCTCGGGATTCCTAAGAGTGCTATGGCCATAAGCAATGACTGTTGGCTGTAGAAGACTATTTGTAATGCCTGTTCTAAGAGTAACTCTTGTTACAGAGCTGCTTGTAAACTAAAAAGCCTCAAAACTCAAAATAAATGACTGGCTTTCCAGTGTTTTTTGTTTATTTGTTTTTTTATTTGTTTGTTTATTTTTTATTCATTTATTGTTTATTTGTTTATTTTTTAAAAGTTTTGATCTCCTCTTGTGTTTAAATGACTGTAGCTACAATCTTCACAATCGGAGCCTTAAGCTCAATGGCTTACAGCGCCTAGTGTTCCCTGGCAGTCTCCATTCCAAGTATTAACTAAGCGCACAAGCTCGGGATTCCTAAGAGTGCTATGGCCATAAGCAATGACTGTTGGCTGTAGAAGACAATTTGTAATGACTGTTCTAAGAGCAACTCTTGCTGCTTGTGAACTAAAAAGCCTCACAACTCAAAATAAATGACTGGCTTTCCAGTGTTTTTTGTTTGTTTGTTTTTTTATTTGTTTGTTTATTTTTTATTCATTTATTGTTTATTTGTTTATTTCTTAAAAGTTTTGATCTCCTCTTGTGTTTAAATGACTGTAGCTACAATCTTCACAATCGGAGCCTTAAGCTAAAAAGCTTACAGCGCCTAGTGTTCCCTGGCAGTCTCAATTCCAAGTATTAACTAAGCGCACAAGCTCGGGATTCCTAAGAGTGCTACGGCCATAAGCAATGACTGTTGGCTGTAGAAGACTATTTGTAATGCCTGTTCTAAGAGTAACTCTTGTTACAGAGCTGCTTGTAAACTAAAAAGCCTCAAAACTCAAAATAAATGACTGGCTTTCCAGTGTTTTTTGTTTATTTGTTTTTTTATTTGTTTGTTTATTTTTATTCATTTATTGTTTATTTGTTTATTTTTTTTTAAGTTTTGATCTCCTCTTGTGTTTAAATGACTGTAGCTACAATCTTCACAATCGGAGCCTTAAGCTCAATGGCTTACAGCGCCTAGTGTTCCCTGGCAGTCTCCATTCCAAGTATTAACTAAGCGCACAAGCTCGGGATTCCTAAGAGTGCTACGGCCATAAGCAATGACTGTTGGCTGTAGAAGACTATTTGTAATGCCTGTTCTAAGAGTAACTCTTGTTACAGAGCTGCTTGTAAACTAAAAAGCCTCAAAACTCAAAATAAATGACTGGCTTTCCAGTGTTTTTTGTTTATTTGTTTTTTTACTTGTTTGTTTATTTTTAATTCATTTATTGTTTATTTGTTTATTTTTTAAAAGTTTTGATCTCCTCTTGTGTTTAAATGACTGTAGCTCCAATCTTCACAATCGGAGCCTTAAGCTCAATGGCTTACAGCGCCTAGTGTTCCCTGGCAGTCTCCATTCCAAGTATTAACTAAGCGCACAAGCTCGGGATTCCTAAGAGTGCTATGGCCATAAGCAATGACTGTTGGCTGTAGAAGACAATTTGTAATGACTGTTCTAAGAGCAACTCTTGCTGCTTGTGAACTAAAAAGCCTCACAACTCAAAATAAATGACTGGCTTTCCAGTGTTTTTTGTTTGTTTGTTTTTTTATTTGTTTGTTTATTTTTTATTCATTTATTGTTTATTTGTTTATTTCTTAAAAGTTTTGATCTCCTCTTGTGTTTAAATGACTGTAGCTACAATCTTCACAATCGGAGCCTTAAGCTAAAAAGCTTACAGCGCCTAGTGTTCCCTGGCAGTCTCAATTCCAAGTATTAACTAAGCGCACAAGCTCGGGATTCCTAAGAGTGCTACGGCCATAAGCAATGACTGTTGGCTGTAGAAGACTATTTGTAATGCCTGTTCTAAGAGTAACTCTTGTTACAGAGCTGCTTGTAAACTAAAAAGCCTCAAAACTCAAAATAAATGACTGGCTTTCCAGTGTTTTTTGTTTATTTGTTTTTTTACTTGTTTGTTTATTTTTAATTCATTTATTGTTTATTTGTTTATTTTTTAAAAGTTTTGATCTCCTCTTGTGTTTAAATGACTGTAGCTCCAATCTTCACAATCGGAGCCTTAAGCTCAATGGCTTACAGCGCCTAGTGTTCCCTGGCAGTCTCCATTCCAAGTATTAACTAAGCGCACAAGCTCGGGATTCCTAAGAGTGCTATGGCCATAAGCAATGACTGTTGGCTGTAGAAGACAATTTGTAATGACTGTTCTAAGAGCAACTCTTGCTGCTTGTGAACTAAAAAGCCTCACAACTCAAAATAAATGACTGGCTTTCCAGTGTTTTTTGTTTGTTTGTTTTTTTATTTGTTTGTTTATTTTTTATTCATTTATTGTTTATTTGTTTATTTCTTAAAAGTTTTGATCTCCTCTTGTGTTTAAATGACTGTAGCTACAATCTTCACAATCGGAGCCTTAAGCTAAAAAGCTTACAGCGCCTAGTGTTCCCTGGCAGTCTCAATTCCAAGTATTAACTAAGCGCACAAGCTCGGGATTCCTAAGAGTGCTACGGCCATAAGCAATGACTGTTGGCTGTAGAAGACTATTTGTAATGCCTGTTCTAAGAGTAACTCTTGTTACAGAGCTGCTTGTAAACTAAAAAGCCTCAACACTCAAAATAAATGACTGGCTTTCCAGTGTTTTTTGTTTATTTGTTTTTTATTTGTTTGTTTATTTTTAATTCATTTATTGTTTATTTGTTTATTTTTTAAAAGTTTTGATCTCCTCTTGTGTTTAAATGACTGTAGCTCCAATCTTCACAATCGGAGCCTTAAGCTCAATGGCTTACAGCGCCTAGTGTTCCCTGGCAGTCTCCATTCCAAGTATTAACTAAGCGCACAAGCTCGGGATTCCTAAGAGTGCTATGGCCATAAGCAATGACTGTTGGCTGTAGAAGACAATTTGTAATGACTGTTCTAAGAGCAACTCTTGCTGCTTGTGAACTAAAAAGCCTCACAACTCAAAATAAATGACTGGCTTTCCAGTGTTTTTTGTTTGTTTGTTTTTTTATTTGTTTGTTTATTTTTCATTCATTTATTGTTTATTTGTTTATTTCTTAAAAGTTTTGATCTCCTCTTGTGTTTAAATGACTGTAGCTACAATCTTCACAATCGGAGCCTTAAGCTAAAAAGCTTACAGCGCCTAGTGTTCCCTGGCAGTCTCAATTCCAAGTATTAACTAAGCGCACAAGCTCGGGATTCCTAAGAGTGCTACGGCCATAAGCAATGACTGTTGGCTGTAGAAGACTATTTGTAATGCCTGTTCTAAGAGTAACTCTTGTTACAGAGCTGCTTGTAAACTAAAAAGCCTCAACACTCAAAATAAATGACTGGCTTTCCAGTGTTTTTTGTTTATTTGTTTTTTATTTGTTTGTTTATTTTTAATTCATTTATTGTTTATTTGTTTATTTTTTTAAAGTTTTGATCTCCTCTTGTGTTTAAATGACTGTAGCTCCAATCTTCACAATCGGAGCCTTAAGCTCAATGGCTTACAGCGCCTAGTGTTCCCTGGCAGTCTCCATTCCAAGTATTAACTAAGCGCACAAGCTCGGGATTCCTAAGAGTGCTATGGCCATAAGCAATGACTGTTGGCTGTAGAAGACAATTTGTAATGACTGTTCTAAGAGCAACTCTTGCTGCTTGTGAACTAAAAAGCCTCACAACTCAAAATAAATGACTGGCTTTCCAGTGTTTTTTGTTTGTTTGTTTTTTTATTTGTTTGTTTATTTTTTATTCATTTATTGTTTATTTGTTTATTTCTTAAAAGTTTTGATCTCCTCTTGTGTTTAAATGACTGTAGCTACAATCTTCACAATCGGAGCCTTAAGCTAAAAAGCTTACAGCGCCTAGTGTTCCCTGGCAGTCTCAATTCCAAGTATTAACTAAGCGCACAAGCTCGTGATTCCTAAGAGTGCTACGGCCATAAGCAATGACTGTTGGCTGTAGAAGACTATTTGTAATGCCTGTTCTAAGAGTAACTCTTGTTACAGAGCTGCTTGTAAACTAAAAAGCCTCAAAACTCAAAATAAATGACTGGCTTTCCAGTGTTTTTTGTTTATTTGTTTTTTTATTTGTTTGTTTATTTTTTATTCATTTATTGTTTATTTGTTTATTTTTTTTAAGTTTTGATCTCCTCTTGTGTTTAAATGACTGTAGCTCCAATCTTCACAATCGGAGCCTTAAGCTCAATGGCTTACAGCGCCTAGTGTTCCCTGGCAGTCTCCATTCCAAGTATTAACTAAGCGCACAAGCTCGGGATTCCTAAGAGTGCTATGGCCATAAGCAATGACTGTTGGCTGTAGAAGACAATTTGTAATGACTGTTCTAAGAGCAACTCTTGCTGCTTGTGAACTAAAAAGCCTCACAACTCAAAATAAATGACTGGCTTTCCAGTGTTTTTTGTTTGTTTGTTTTTTTATTTGTTTGTTTATTTTTTATTCATTTATTGTTTATTTGTTTATTTCTTAAAAGTTTTGATCTCCTCTTGTGTTTAAATGACTGTAGCTACAATCTTCACAATCGGAGCCTTAAGCTCAATGGCTTACAGCGCCTAGTGTTCCCTGGCAGTCTCCATTCCAAGTATTAACTAAGCGCACAAGCTCGGGATTCCTAAGAGTGCTATGGCCATAAGCAATGACTGTTGGCTGTAGAAGACTATTTGTAATGCCTGTTCTAAGAGTAACTCTTGTTACAGAGCTGCTTGTAAACTAAAAAGCCTCAAAACTCAAAATAAATGACTGGCTTTCCAGTGTTTTTTGTTTATTTGTTTTTTTATTTGTTTGTTTATTTTTTATTCATTTATTGTTTATTTGTTTATTTTTTAAAAGTTTTGATCTCCTCTTGTGTTTAAATGACTGTAGCTACAATCTTCACAATCGGAGCCTTAAGCTCAATGGCTTACAGCGCCTAGTGTTCCCTGGCAGTCTCCATTCCAAGTATTAACTAAGCGCACAAGCTCGGGATTCCTAAGAGTGCTATGGCCATAAGCAATGACTGTTGGCTTTAGAGGACAATTTGTAATGACTGTTCTAAGAGCAACTCTTGCTGCTTGTGAACTAAAAAGCCTCACAACTCAAAATAAATGACTGGCTTTCCAGTGTTTTTTTTTTTGTTTGTTTTTTTATTTGTTTGTTTATTTTTTATTCATTTATTGTTTATTTGTTTATTTTTTAAAAGTTTTGATCTCCTCTTGTGTTTAAATGACTGTAGCTACAATCTTCACAATCGGAGCCTTAAGCTAAAAAGCTTACAGCGCCTAGTGTTCCCTGGCAGTCTCAATTCCAAGTATTAACTAAGCGCACAAGCTCGGGATTCCTAAGAGTGCTACGGCCATAAGCAATGACTGTTGGCTGTAGAAGACTATTTGTAATGCCTGTTCTAAGAGTAACTCTTGTTACAGAGCTGCTTGTAAACTAAAAAGCCTCAAAACTCAAAATAAATGACTGGCTTTCCAGTGTTTTTTGTTTATTTGTTTTTTTACTTGTTTGTTTATTTTTAATTCATTTATTGTTTATTTGTTTATTTTTTAAAAGTTTTGATCTCCTCTTGTGTTTAAATGACTGTAGCTCCAATCTTCACAATCGGAGCCTTAAGCTCAATGGCTTACAGCGCCTAGTGTTCCCTGGCAGTCTCCATTCCAAGTATTAACTAAGCGCACAAGCTCGGGATTCCTAAGAGTGCTATGGCCATAAGCAATGACTGTTGGCTGTAGAAGACAATTTGTAATGACTGTTCTAAGAGCAACTCTTGCTGCTTGTGAACTAAAAAGCCTCACAACTCAAAATAAATGACTGGCTTTCCAGTGTTTTTTGTTTGTTTGTTTTTTTATTTGTTTGTTTATTTTTTATTCATTTATTGTTTATTTGTTTATTTCTTAAAAGTTTTGATCTCCTCTTGTGTTTAAATGACTGTAGCTACAATCTTCACAATCGGAGCCTTAAGCTAAAAAGCTTACAGCGCCTAGTGTTCCCTGGCAGTCTCAATTCCAAGTATTAACTAAGCGCACAAGCTCGGGATTCCTAAGAGTGCTACGGCCATAAGCAATGACTGTTGGCTGTAGAAGACTATTTGTAATGCCTGTTCTAAGAGTAACTCTTGTTACAGAGCTGCTTGTAAACTAAAAAGCCTCAACACTCAAAATAAATGACTGGCTTTCCAGTGTTTTTTGTTTATTTGTTTTTTATTTGTTTGTTTATTTTTAATTCATTTATTGTTTATTTGTTTATTTTTTAAAAGTTTTGATCTCCTCTTGTGTTTAAATGACTGTAGCTCCAATCTTCACAATCGGAGCCTTAAGCTCAATGGCTTACAGCGCCTAGTGTTCCCTGGCAGTCTCCATTCCAAGTATTAACTAAGCGCACAAGCTCGGGATTCCTAAGAGTGCTATGGCCATAAGCAATGACTGTTGGCTGTAGAAGACAATTTGTAATGACTGTTCTAAGAGCAACTCTTGCTGCTTGTGAACTAAAAAGCCTCACAACTCAAAATAAATGACTGGCTTTCCAGTGTTTTTTGTTTGTTTGTTTTTTTATTTGTTTGTTTATTTTTTATTCATTTATTGTTTATTTGTTTATTTCTTAAAAGTTTTGATCTCCTCTTGTGTTTAAATGACTGTAGCTACAATCTTCACAATCGGAGCCTTAAGCTAAAAAGCTTACAGCGCCTAGTGTTCCCTGGCAGTCTCAATTCCAAGTATTAACTAAGCGCACAAGCTCGGGATTCCTAAGAGTGCTACGGCCATAAGCAATGACTGTTGGCTGTAGAAGACTATTTGTAATGCCTGTTCTAAGAGTAACTCTTGTTACAGAGCTGCTTGTAAACTAAAAAGCCTCAACACTCAAAATAAATGACTGGCTTTCCAGTGTTTTTTGTTTATTTGTTTTTTATTTGTTTGTTTATTTTTAATTCATTTATTGTTTATTTGTTTATTTTTTTAAAGTTTTGATCTCCTCTTGTGTTTAAATGACTGTAGCTCCAATCTTCACAATCGGAGCCTTAAGCTCAATGGCTTACAGCGCCTAGTGTTCCCTGGCAGTCTCCATTCCAAGTATTAACTAAGCGCACAAGCTCGGGATTCCTAAGAGTGCTATGGCCATAAGCAATGACTGTTGGCTGTAGAAGACAATTTGTAATGACTGTTCTAAGAGCAACTCTTGCTGCTTGTGAACTAAAAAGCCTCACAACTCAAAATAAATGACTGGCTTTCCAGTGTTTTTTGTTTGTTTGTTTTTTTATTTGTTTGTTTATTTTTTATTCATTTATTGTTTATTTGTTTATTTCTTAAAAGTTTTGATCTCCTCTTGTGTTTAAATGACTGTAGCTACAATCTTCACAATCGGAGCCTTAAGCTAAAAAGCTTACAGCGCCTAGTGTTCCCTGGCAGTCTCAATTCCAAGTATTAACTAAGCGCACAAGCTCGTGATTCCTAAGAGTGCTACGGCCATAAGCAATGACTGTTGGCTGTAGAAGACTATTTGTAATGCCTGTTCTAAGAGTAACTCTTGTTACAGAGCTGCTTGTAAACTAAAAAGCCTCAAAACTCAAAATAAATGACTGGCTTTCCAGTGTTTTTTGTTTATTTGTTTTTTTATTTGTTTGTTTATTTTTTATTCATTTATTGTTTATTTGTTTATTTTTTTTAAGTTTTGATCTCCTCTTGTGTTTAAATGACTGTAGCTCCAATCTTCACAATCGGAGCCTTAAGCTCAATGGCTTACAGCGCCTAGTGTTCCCTGGCAGTCTCCATTCCAAGTATTAACTAAGCGCACAAGCTCGGGATTCCTAAGAGTGCTATGGCCATAAGCAATGACTGTTGGCTGTAGAAGACAATTTGTAATGACTGTTCTAAGAGCAACTCTTGCTGCTTGTGAACTAAAAAGCCTCACAACTCAAAATAAATGACTGGCTTTCCAGTGTTTTTTGTTTGTTTGTTTTTTTATTTGTTTGTTTATTTTTTATTCATTTATTGTTTATTTGTTTATTTCTTAAAAGTTTTGATCTCCTCTTGTGTTTAAATGACTGTAGCTACAATCTTCACAATCGGAGCCTTAAGCTCAATGGCTTACAGCGCCTAGTGTTCCCTGGCAGTCTCCATTCCAAGTATTAACTAAGCGCACAAGCTCGGGATTCCTAAGAGTGCTATGGCCATAAGCAATGACTGTTGGCTGTAGAAGACTATTTGTAATGCCTGTTCTAAGAGTAACTCTTGTTACAGAGCTGCTTGTAAACTAAAAAGCCTCAAAACTCAAAATAAATGACTGGCTTTCCAGTGTTTTT